>NC_035108.1:225629915-226279762 GCF_002204515.2 Aedes aegypti | reverse complement strand
ATCACTGTAAAGTTTAGAGCTATTCAACGATATCGCAATGAAGCACAATGGAGATTGCCTACGGCAGATTGTTTATTGATCATTTTGATCTAATAGTTCTAGCACAGACAAACA
This sequence comes from Aedes aegypti, assembly GCF_002204515.2. Taxonomy (NCBI): domain Eukaryota; kingdom Metazoa; phylum Arthropoda; class Insecta; order Diptera; family Culicidae; genus Aedes; species Aedes aegypti. The sequence goes on along the minus strand of NC_035108.1, from coordinate 226,279,648 downwards.
GAAGTGTAACTGACAAAATTACCATCGACCACACTTTTAACGATCATTTTTAAATATAGTTTTTTTAATACCTCACGACAATCGTTTTGGGTTTGACAAGCCTCGTGCCACATAGCTAATTATGTTTCGTGAAATATGGTCATTCGGTGATGGTCCCACTTCACCATGTGTTTGAAAGGGAATCTTTATAAGTGATACGTCAATTTGTCTGTGGTTCTAGTTTTTTTAAAACTTAAGAAAACAAAAAAAAATGTGTGTAGTATTGGTAATTATAATCCTGTTTAGTTAATGTTGTCCAGCGATCAGCTTTTAGATTTGCATTTTTAAGCAAACTTTTTGTTCTATCTCGATGTGAAGAAATTTTGAGCAATGAGCGATTCTGTGCCAGAAAAAGGGTTTTCTCAATCACAGTTGATTGGTGTTCCGACAGACTGGACCGAGTGTTTTTAACGATTTCTTTTTTTGATTCGGAATGACAAAATATTTGCATTGTTTGTTGCAATAATGAAACTTATCTATTTAATGAAGCATCTGTAACAAAATATCATAAAAAAATACTGGATTGTCCTTGGTTTATTTTAACAAAGCCAAAATATTATCTAGTCCGGTCGATCTGAACACCGACCAATTGTAATTACACAAAAATAACTCTATACACTCGATTATTTATTGGCTTCAAGTAGTTTTCTCTTCTTCACTTAAGTTAAGAACTTTGCTTAAGGAATGTCTTGCCCGAATCGATCAATATGAATTCTACCGCAAACTGTAATTTAAAGAGTATTTCTTCTCAGTCGCGTACTGTAATGAAACATAATTTATTGATCGATTCGTACTAAGAAATTTCACTATACCGTTACCAGAACAGAGCATAGAATATTCATTACCTTTATATGACACCATGTTCAAATGAATATCCGTAAATTACTTCAAGCAAAATTTGACCATTTTCGACAAATCCCACCCCTCTATGTGGCATTTTTGTATGAATGGTTTAAAAATGTTGTATGGATCACCACGTTTTTCTTAAGTCCCATTCGATCGATGGGGTAAAGAGTCCCGTAGCGCAAAATCTTCACTTATTTTAGTTTGATGTTCCGTCACATGAATTGAGCACATTTGTTTCTTGGTGTTATAATGACATTATGCAATAATTAATTTATAGGAAATGCCAATTTGACAGCGTAACAAAAATGACGTTTTTGCGTGACTCAAGGTTTAAATTATGTATCTCTAGTAGTTATGGAATTGCTGAATCTGATGCTGTTCTAAAAAATGTCACAATTTTTAGCTACGGGTCTTAGATCTATATCGATTTTTTCAACATGCTTTCAGTCTCCATACAAAGTGGGCAAAATACAATACTTTTCTAAATCATAAAAAAAAACTTTTGAGTACTGAAAGTATTATGAACATTGTTGATAAGTGCATGCATGCAAATTAATTGAAATAGTCAAATTTTGCATTTTCAGCAGCCAATATCTCAAAAACTTGAAGAGCTATGATATTTTTCTGATAGACTTGACAGATTCATAAGATTTGTTGCGATTTTTCTGGATTTTTGTCGTCTATTACGCGTGTCGTTTATGGAAGTTTTGACATTTAATCGTAAGATTCAACTCATTAAAAGAAAGTCATTCCACACATCCCACGATTTTCTTGAAATATTTATGTTTATTCTTCAATAAATAATTCAACTGCCACGGCATTTTTCGTAATTGCAAAAAAAAATGTCGCACACGTCGTATTCATCTAACTCGGTCTCGTTGAATAAATGTACAACTTGTGCTGAAAAAGTGTGCAACTTGTTGCATAGATAACTGTTAGGGCAAGTCGCCTAATGTTGAACGGCTAAAAACGTCGCCTATTGTTGAACAGCCCGTGTATTCCTTATGGCGTGTTCAACAATTAGCGAGCATTTTGACCGTTCAACAATTGGCGATTTACCCTAATTAACGAAGCATGTTAAGAGTTGAAATATTCTTGCATACTTCAACTTGATTTTATCATATACTTAAAATATACCTTCTTAAAAAGCATTACCTTCAAGTTTGCAAGCTTCCCAAGAACCAAAACCAAATTCGCTACTGGAAAGCGGCCATGAAGTACAAAGGTATTCTAGCCTTCTACCTTCTACTCGTTGGAATATTTTTGCTTTTTTGAGATAAATGTACAATTAAAATAGTTATTTTAATTGAAATACTTTCGATGTTATATTGTGGCGCCAGTACTTTGAGTTAAATTCGTTATTCTAATAATTTATTTCCGCTGTTGTTACCATATGTTGAACATTGCTGCATTAATCATCACCCGCTGTAGACACAAACTCGTATACGATAGCCCTTAATAGTAGCTGCATTTGAATGCATGCAAAATGTACGTATATCACCTCCACATTTGTAATCTTATATCCTGTCATATACGATCGTGTTGTTTGCTGGGCAGATGGATTATACAGCGCACTACTTCCGATGTTAACGTATAAAAACATGAGCGGAAGTCAACGATTGACAATCGGAATTCGATTTAGTGCTAGATTCACAATATTCTCCAATGAGCGAGAAGAAAAAAAAACAAATATGTGTAAAACACATGTGATTTATTCTGATAGCTGTTCATCATTAAACAAACAATATTTTATCGATAGATGGTTTGATCATTCCATCATTCACATAGCACAAATTTGCATCAAAATTGACGTTCCCATGAGAAATTGGTGAAATCTATGCAAACTTATTATATTCGTTCAAAACTTAACTACTTAGATTCTTTGTATTTCGCTTTGAGCTATAGTTCGATAATAACTTCAAGTGTATAAAAAAGTATAAAATGTGTAAATTACGTTTAAAATCATTTGACTGTTCTGTATAGTTATTTCATCGACAAACCATTGAGGGTAATTAAAGATTGTTTTGTACATCACGCAATAGAGAAGCTAACGTCATGTATTGTGAGTTGGTCCAACTTTATCAATTCTAACCCTTTTGCGACAGGAAAACAAAACGTCGAAGAAACAAAACGTTAGGGTTTAAAAAAGATTAATGCATTATGCGTTACGTGAAAACTATCATACAAGGTAAAGTTAAAACTTAAAGTGCGCAATTAAGTCGCATCGCTTGGTGTCTCCACATTAACAAAGGAATGATAGCTGCCAGAACAGCTCTCGATTATTGGAGGTTGCGTCAATCTTGTCTAAGAGTTAGTTATTAGTCCCAAATTTCTGACTTTGGTAACGGACGGGAAGGAGGCAACCCTCATACAATGGTCTGTACCATCTACGAATTTGTGCGAAATGCTTAATTCTAATCTAACCGAAGTAGATTGTTATTTGAGCACCATAATATGATGAAATAATACGAATAATTAATTGAAATGCAAAAAGATCAATAAAAAACATAAAATAAATAAGAAGAAGGAGAGATGTAATAGTCAAATTAAAAATTCTATATGTTAAGTCCTATACTTTGGCATTCGACGTTTTAACGTTCCACGTATTGTTTTCAGCCGCAGATTTGGCATATCGCGATACTTTAGACGGTCTTAAACACATTCAATTTACTTAAGCTGCGGTTGTACAAAAAATATTACCTCTTCCCGGATTCCTCGAGCTGAAACATTACGCATCTTCTTCTTCTTGGCATTAACGTCCTCACTGGAACAGAGCCTGGCTTCTCAGCTTAGTGGTTTTATGAGTACTTCCACAGTTATTAACTGAGAGCTTTCTTTGCCAAAGTTGCCATTTTCGCATTCGTATATCGTGTGGCCAGGTACGATTATACTCTATGCCCAGGGAAGTCAAGGAAATTTCCTTTACTAAAAGATCCTGGACCGACCGCTTTGTATCCACAGACTCTAACCACTCAGCTAAGGAAGGCCCCTGTATCTATAAAGTATATATATATGGACACGTATCACTCTATACATATTATTTTTTAAAGTGGCGCCATTATTGTTGAATTACGATTGTACGCCTACATATTGGCAAAGCACTCAGTCACTAACTGTGAAAGTGCGTATACAAACACTGAGCAGAGAAGCAGTTGGGACTGAAGAAGCCAATATTTTTTTTACGGAGTGCTCCATTTTAAATGACATTCATTATCAACTGTTTCCCTTGAGCATTTTTAGCAAAAAATTCCCCACGCCAACGAGGTAGACTATTACTTTTCTTTTCAGGTACATAGTCCCCATTAAAATTGAATGATTTAAACGTCTTGGAATCCAACTTCTGTTTTGCACCAGAACTTCCAAGGCACAAATCTCACGAAAAAAGCAACAGAGCCCAGCGTAGATTTGATTTTAGTCTCATGCACTAGCAGATAGCTTAAAATAAGAAGAGCAGAAGCCTCCCTATTTCTCGATTACTTTTTCAAATCGACGTAAGTAAATTTCATACAGTTTTGAGAAAGATAATTAAGAAGAATCACAACCTTTCTTCTAAAACTGTTTTAAAACGAATCCCTTTTTTTATCATTTTTTTACCGTGTACATCGCTTAAATTTTGCATGCAATCAGCTCGCGTTAAAACACTAGGTAGTTCCTATCATTTTCCACAAAAATTGTATGATGAAATGATAAGTTTCAATCAATTACTTAGGACGTTTTTGTACCAGTGTAAAATCGACTCAAGTAGTGTTTTGTTTTGATTCGTGGTTAAGTCACTTTGTCTCCCATACAACAGAGCGGCGAAAGTAGTGGTTAGGTTGTGAACGTGGAGAATCTTACTTTCGTCGTTTTGTAAATCCGGAAATTAAACGTTCTAAAAGTGAAAAATCGAGTTGATTTAGAGCGGAACGTGTAGAATTTTGTCTGCGATACACGTAGGATTGATAAACTAAGTTTGTTCACTTTTCTGATTTGAGTCTGTTTGAATAAGTCTACGAGATTTCTTGAGATTATTCCTTTGAAAACGCGAATAGAGGCATAAGTCTTCCATTTTGACGGCCATCTTTAGACCTTAATTCAACCTTAATGGTAGATATTGAGTAAGGCAAGTCCATATAAATATATACTGTATAGGTGTATACAATGCGTAATGCTTCAGTTCGATGGCTTCTTGGACACGTGGTTCCACGAAAACAAAGTGTTCGTAGTTCAAGGTGCTTCCAAATTTATCTCATATGCTCATGATTAGTTGCCATAGGACATGACTATCAATTTTGAGAATTTAAATTCAATAATATGATGATCACAATTCAACAACACACAGTGTTGGGTAACGTGTATTAATTTCATTTAGGGAGCAGCAAAGAACAGATTTTGAGTTCAAAATTGTTGTAAAACGTACGGAAGAGCCCTTTCTTAGCCTAGGGATAACGTCCGCGGCTACAAAACAAAGTTTCTTTTCGTAAAGGTAATTCCTCGAACTTCCTTGAAATGGCAAGAGAAAATTTGACAAAGCTCTCAGTTAATAACTGTTGCGATCTCCATAGATCACAAAGCAGGCACTGTTTCAGTGAAGACGTTATGTTAAGAAGAAAAAGAATGTACGAAACCTTCCAGAGGTACCAATAAAATTGGAGCAAGTATCAAATCTAAAAAAACAGTTTTCTCCATACAAATCGACAAATAGAAAAAAATAAAAAAATAAAACACAGCTTTTTTATTTTCAAAATTAGGAAAAACATCTGTGTGTTTATTTTTTATTTTTTTATACCACTATGACGAAAACTGCTTTTTTGCAATGTCTTACCGTTACGCCAATCTGTCATGAAACAGTCTGCTTTCCTGCACTGAATTATGCATAATGATTATTACACAACGCTTTTTCATTACGCAACAATTTTTAGGAATTGTGAAGTAACGACGAATGCATCTCGATGTTATTTCTGATTCCTTCAATTGGTCTTCTACGAAATTACAAAAAAATGTTGTACGCACCTTGTTGCAGAACTCGCTTTTTACAGCACTCGTCATAATTATCAAACTCGGCAAGCCTTATTGGAAAAATGTACGATTCGTGCTGTAAAAATTTGCATTTTGCATCTTGTTGCGTTAACTACTATTTTGCAATTTCTCATCGTAATAGGCTACTTTTTATCACGCCAATCTGTCATGAAATGGCCTACTTTCCTGCACTGAAGGATGCAGTGCGGTAATAGTCATTATGCAACGCTTTATCATTACGTAACTATTTTGAGTTGCGTAATGAATCATTACACAACAATTTTTCAGAAATTGTAAAATAATGGTAAATTCATTCCGATATAATTTCTGATACCCTCAAGTGGTCTTCTACGAAATTGTAAAAAATGTTGTAAGTAACTCGTTGCAGAACTCGATTTTTACAGCACTCGTCGTAATTATCCTACTCGGTAAGCCTCGTTGGGTAAATTAACGACTCGTGCTGTAAAATCATTTTGCAACTTGTTCCGTAAACTACTATTTCAGATTCGACATTTGCTGCAATTTTACTAGGGCTTTAACTTTTCAGTTGTTGCGTGAATTTTTGTAACGCGAGTAGTCGCGCGTTGTTTTTTGTACAACGCTTTTGGTTTTTCATGTTATACATAAAATATCTTGCGATCGAGATTAAATATAGAAAAATCATTTTCGACAAAGTTGTTTAGAAGATCAAGGGCAGACATGCGGTGGTCATTCAAATACGGAATTCCGCCACCAGGCGGTGGTAGTGTACATGAGGGTTTCGTTTTAAAAATCTCAGGATCCTGAAATATTTCGTCTTCGACAAAGTTGTTCAGTAGCTTATTTGAACCAAGAAAATTCGAGATTTCGCCACCAGGCGACGCTAGTGACCATGAAACTTTTGTTTTGCGGATATCTCAGGATCCTTACCACTTGAAAAGATGACGTCCTCGACAAAGTTGTTTAGTAATTCAAGGCCTATCATTGATCGAGTTAGTTGATCCAAAATATCGCCACCAGCATGAAACTTATAAGTAAATGAAAAACCGAATTTAGTACTATACCATTTAATTGCACTAGAGTTTGTATCTTTTGACAGATACGCGTATTTCGACCTCAACTGTAATGCCGTCTTCAGTGTCGTGTACTAGACCCGACACAGTACATTAAATGGTATAGTACTAAATTCGGTTTTCCATTTACTTATAGATATTTCACTAAACAGCTAGAAGATTTATTATCATGAAATTTATGTTTTACAGATATCTCAGGAGCCTCGGCATTTTTTTTGATTGAACTTTCTACAATTTTGTCTCCATCCAATGAAACAAGATATTTTTGTTAAACTATCTCAAAACTTTTCAAATGGCAAGTGTCGGTCTATTCACGTACAAAACACCTTGATTTGAATATACGATCATGATTACCCACTTTATTGTATATATATAATAGACCATACATGAAAACTCGACCAGGTTTAAGTTTTCTTATTATTGCCGGCACTCCACTGAAACAGAGCCTGCTTCTCAGCTTAGTGTTCTAGAACCACTTCCTCAATTAAGGCTGGTTTGCTGCTGACAAGAATAGAATCCCCTATCCTGATGTGCGGAAAATTTCTTCCGAGAAATGATCAAGAAAATCACATTTATTTGATCGCAGTACGCAGTTTTGAAGAAATGTAATTTCAAATGGGGCTTTCTGTAGGAAATTTCTTAACCCAATTAGTCAAGGAATTTCTTTAGCGAAACAGCATACTTTGCTTTACACAGAACTCAAACACCTTCAGCACGGCTTTGCTTTGTAGCCGCGGACGTTACCACTAGGCTAAGGAAAGCCTCAAATAAGCTTTGGATGGATATAATAAGAAACTCTCGGCAAATAATTTTACTGTACCTATACACCAGGAAGTATCTGGATTTCGTGGAAGTCTTATAGCAATCGTTAAATGAAATCGTGAGAAGCATCGTCAGAACAATCCTGGAGGATTTTCCTCTGAACAATTTCTTGACTTACAGAACTTCTACTGTAACTGTAAATCCCATAGAAATTCTTGGTCAAATTGTCGTAAAAATTCCCGAAAATATTTCAAACTTGGTCCCTACAAAATCTCATCGGTATTGTGTGGCGTGATTCATAGAGAATTTAATAGAATAATTTTGAGGTACATAATGCAGGATTATGATTCGTGGTGATCACCATATAATTAAATGAAAAAAATCTTAATCTGATAATAATGTTCAAGCATGCTGTGTTCGTGTCTTCCCTGTGAAAATTACAAATTTAAATTAATTTAGCACTTTGAGAAAAATCCGGTGTACAACCATCTACCGTACGTCGTTTAGCATGATTATTGCCCTTAATCCTTTGTCGAGGTACTTTACCTTGTCTATTGTTTTCGTTTGTGACATCAATTGATGACTTAATATCGCTACTCTGATTGACTGATTTTAGGATACTTTGATTAAATCCATGAGAGGCATGTTTCTCACGTAGTTCCTCATGTAATTTATCTCGCAAAAGAGCACTACTGGTATCGGATTCAATAAAGGGAGGAGCAAGGCCATGAGCAACTCTCTCACTTATTGGTATTAATTTACGACTTTCATCTCTGGAATATTTTTTATTTTTTACGTACAGCTCAGGATTGAGTGGCGATCTTCTATTTTGTTTCCCTTTTTTAATGGGTAATGCAGGTGGCTTCTCCTCAGGTTGACTATTTTCAATTTTTCCACTAAACGTATCAAATTTATTTGACGCTACTGCTTCTTTCGTATCTTTCCCCGAGTATGTGTCGAATTTTCCGTCTCCATCTTTTAGCTTACCAAACGTTTCAAATCTATGCGTGAGATCTGGAGGCGAGTTAGTTATGTCTCTACTCAAACGCCTCCCAATTGAATCCAATCGCTCACTCAGTATACTATCAGTACTAAATCGTCTTACATTCAGTGTTGAAGGATTCGAGTTATGCCGTCCTAACCCAAATATGCTCATCCTGGGACTGCTTTTTATTTTTTTGGCTGGAGTGCTGGATTTGCTAGGAGACGCTTCCGGTATAGCATCTTTAGTTAGTGTTTGATGTAATGTGTCTCGCTCTTGTTGCTGAACTCTGTTTAAGTACATATTTCTGTAAAATGATTGTATGACATTACTGTTCTATTCTAAAAAAACTCAATCGCATACCTTCTGATTTCCTGAATCATATCGAAAAACTGTGCTTTACTCTTACGACGTCTTCTCTGTTCGTCCTCCTTCTAGGTCCAATTGTGATAGTTTGTATTGAATAAAATAAAAAATCAACATTATAAGGCTGGTACAAATTAGAATTGACTATTCATCACCCATCCCCTCATTTTTTTTTCTGGCCAAAACTTGTGTTTGGAGGTGCGGTCGTAAAATGTTAAACTAAATACATTTTCTGTAATTGATTGAATTGGCTACAGTTAACGACGAAGACGAAACAAAACGTTTGGTTCGATGAGGAGTGTCAGAAAGTGACAGACTGAAGAATACCATCAGCAGCATATGAATGCCGACTCTCCTCAGCCTCCTCTTTCCAGCAACAAGATCAAATGGATTTATTTTTTGTTTTCATACAGAAACGGTTCCGTGTGAAAACAGTTCATTTAGGAAAGATGCTTTATACTAGCATATGAGTGGTGACTCAACTCAACAAAAAGCAGTACTGAAATGAGCCTGTACATGGTATAGAACGCTTAACTTTTAGGGAGCATCCATTTATTACGAAACGCTAAAATTGAAAATTTCTCTCCAGATCTTGTTGCACCTGATCAAGCTGCCTCGCTCGCTGTGCACCACGCCTTTTTGTACCAACCGGATTCGACGCGAACACGTTCTTTGCAGGATTGTTGTCCAGTAGTCTTGCAACATGCCCTGTCCAACGCACCCTTCCGGCTTTCGCCAGCTTCTGGATACAGGGTCCGCCTCCTGCACACCGCCAAAAATAGTCCTAAGCACTCATCGTTTGAACAATAAGTGCTTTCAGGTCTTCTTCCAGCATGGTCCATGCTCCCTGTCCCTAGAGGACCACCGGTCTTATTAGCGTTTTGTACATGGTACATTTGGTGCGGGGTGAATCTTTCTCGATCGCAGTTTCTTCTGGAACCCATAGTAGGCACGATTTCCATTGAAGATGCGTCTCCGCATTTCACAACTGACGTTGTTATCAGCCGTTAACAAGGATCCGAGGTAGACAAACTCATCCAGAACCTGGCATCCCCGTCTATCGTAACACTGCTTCCTAGGCGGGCTCTGTCGCGCTCGGTTCCGCCGTTCAACATGTACTTTGTTTGTGAAGCATTCATCACAAAACTGACTTTTGTCACTTCACGTTTCAGGCGGGTGTACGATCTGACACCGTTTCAAATGTTCTGCCGACAATATTTATATCATCCGCGAAGCAAATAAATTGGCTGCATCTTGTGAAAATCGTACCTCGATTATTGAACCCATCTCTCCGCATGACACCTTCTAGCGCGATGTTGAACAGCAGGCACGAAAGTCCATCACCTTGTCGATGTCCCCAGCGGGATTCGAACGAACTGGGATGTTCGCCCGAAATCTTCACGCTTTTCTGACCACCGTCCATCGTTGGTCTTATTAGTCTTGTGAGCTTCCCGGGAAAGCAGTACTCGTCCATGATTTTCCATAGCTATTTGCGGTCGATGCTATCATAAGCCAGGGGACGGACCTGGTGTAGTGGTTAGAACACACGCCTCTCACGCCGATGACCTGGGATCGAATCCCATCCCCGAGATAGTCACTAAAAATTTCAATGACGACTTCCTTCGGAAGGGAAGTAAAGCCGTTGGTCCCGAGATGAACTAGCCCAGGCCTAAAAATCTCGTTAATAAAGATAGAAAAAAAAAATATCATAAGCCGTTTTAAAGTCGATGAACAGGTGATGCGTTGGAACTTGGTATTTACGGCATTTCTGGAGGATTTGCCGTACAGTGAAGATTTGGTCCGTCATCGAGCGGCCGTTGATGAAACCAGGTAGATAACTTCACACAAACTCATGTGCTGTTGGAGATACACGACGGAAGATAATCTGAGATAGCACTTTGTAGGCGGCACTCAGGATAGTGATCGCACAATAGTTTTCACTTTCCAGTTTGTCGCCCTTCTTGTAGATGGGGCTATGACCCCTTGCTTCCATTCCTCCGGCAGCTGCTCCGTTTCCCAAATTCTGACAACCAGCCGGTGACAGGCGGCCAACCTCTCCGGGCCCATTTTGATGAGTTCAGCTCCAATACCATCCTTACCAGCTGCCTTATTGTTCTTGAGCTGGCCGATGGCATCCTAAACTTCCCTCAATGTGGGAACAGGTAGGTTTCCTTCATCCGCCATGCTGACACAGTCACTTCCTCTGCTGTCGTGACCCTCTGCGCCTGTCCTCAAGAGGTGCTTCGTCAAGCTCACCCTCTTCCAGCAACGCTACTCCCGTGCAAGTGGGTGCGACATTACTCAAACTAAGCCTGTTCGCGAGTCCGTCATGTTTGTTTGGCTTTGGTTTATCTCGTGAGGTGCTTCGTGATACGAACATTTCCTTCACTGAGAGTATTTGAGAAAAAAAAAAAAAACAAAGTAATATTCAGCAGGAAACCAGGTAGAAGTCAGAGACTTCGTAGAAGGCTATGAATATATTGACTATTTATACACACTGCATTTATACGGGGGATACGTGCCGGACGAGAACAGCTTTCTAGAGAAGCTCACAAGATTGATCAGAGCAACGATGGACGGTGTACAAAACTGCGTGAAGATCTCTGGCGAACACTCCATTTCGTTCGAGTCTCGGCGGGGACTACGACAGGGCGATGGACTTTTGTGACTATTGTTCAATATTGAAGGTGTCATGCGGAGAGCCGGGCTTAACAGTCGAGGCATGATTTTCAAGTGATCCGGACAATTTATTTGCTTCGCGGAAGACATGGATATTATTGGGAGAAGATTTGGAACGATGGATTTGTTCTCCCGCCTGAAACGCGAAGCAAGCGTCAGGCTAATAGTGAATGCGTCGAAAACAAAGTACAAGCTGGTAGGACGTGGACTATGCTAGAGGAGGACTTGCAAGCTCTTGGGGTTTTCCAACGGTGGCTAAAGCTGGAAGGATACGCTGGGCAAGGGCATGTTGCAAGAATGCCGGAAAATGCCCTGTAAAGATGGTGTTCACTATGAATCCGGTCGAACAAGAAGGCGTGGGGCGCAGCGAGCTAGGTGGATTGACCAGGTGCACCATGACCTGGAGATCGAGGGTCGCAGTCGAGAATGGAGAGAAGCAGCCATGATCATGAACCAAGTGAATTGGCGGAACATTGTTGGCGAGATTTTATCAAGCTAATTAATGTAAAACCAAATAAATAGAAATCAATAACGTGCCGTGTAAACAAAAATCCACGCAAAAAACCGTGCTAATATCCGTGTAAAAAAAACCGTGTTAATTCTGGAATCCATGTAAAAAAACCGTGGTAATTCTAAAATCCGTGTATAAAAAAAGCCGTGTTGATCCCGAAATCAGCGCAAAAAAACTACCGTGCAAATTCCGAAAGTCGTGTAAAAAAGCCGTTTAAAAAGAAACCGTATATAAAAAACTTTAGTGCATAACATATCACAATTTTTACTCTGTTGTTTACTTACATCACAAAATGAAGATTGTAATACCTTTGATTTTAAAAGTACTCACCCGCTTGATACTTTTCTGGAATAAGCTGGTTATTTGGCCCTGCCGAATAGTATGCACCAGCTCTTTAGCGGCGTGATGAGGCGATACAAGCTCCACGCAGTTGATGAAGCGATATAGCTTTTGACTAAAGAACATAATGTTCCGGCTTCTCCATATAGTATTCTTGGGTTGATGTCGCAGTATAGGCAGTGTATACTTGTAGAACAAATGCTCAAAAATTAAAATTAAAAGTCCTAGTATCATTCCCAGTCCCAGTAGTAAAAACACCCCTGCCACGGCAGCTACTCCCAATGGCTTCGGTTGGCCGATATCGCGATCGAGTTTGAAGCAGGCCAAACTTCCGTACCATTTGGCTGTTAGGATATCCAAATATCCGTCACTAGAATATTTGGATATCAATGCCGAAATAGTCTCCTTTAACGGAAACCTGCAAAGAAAATTGAAAAAAAAGTGTTACAAACTTCAAGCACTATTCTAATTCACAGAGCTGATGTTCTTAAAATGTTCTAAGAAATATAAGGTTTAGGGACAAAATGTCGAATGCCAAAACGTCGAATGCCAAAACGTCGAATCCCAAAACATCGAAAGGGACAAAACGTCGAATGTACAAAACGTAGAATGCAGTGATTTTTCAAGCGAAGGTTTTTGTTATTAAAGATAACAAGCGTTGCTAAGAAAAAAAAAATGGTTGCGATGCGAACGGCGTTGAAAACAGCGAAATTAACAATTTTCATCGAAGTAAGTGGGGACGGACCTGGTGTAGTGGTTAGAACACACGCCTCTCACGCCGAGGACCTGGGATCGAATCCCATCCCCGAGATAGTCACTAAAAATTTCAGTGACGACTTCCTTCGGAAGGGAAGTAAAGCCGTTGGTCCCGAGATGAACTAGCCCAGGGCTAAAAATCTCGTTAATAAAGATAGAAAAAAAAAAAAAAAAAATCGAAGTAAGCATGGAAGAAATTTTCATAAAAATGTCAATCGATTTCTGACGAGAGAAGAAGCAGTTCAGCATTTCAGGAAGTATGTTGAAATTGAAGTCTGAAATATGTTAACCACAACAGATGTAATGAAGACGACTAGCCCCTGGACTCACAAAACCACAGATGTATGGAAAATTAATAGCAGTGCACAATTTTACTTTTCCCTATTATTCGTGAATGAAAAAAAAAAAAAATTTCCACCAGAGCAATGTGCATTAGAATGTGAGAACTTTTCCTTTTTTTAAATATGGAGCGTAAGTATTTCGTGATAGCTTATTTTGTTTTACTTTAAAAAAGATTTTTACCTCAAAAAGTTAAAATTTTTCTTAATGAATTTCTTTTTTTAATGTGCGTTGAACTAACTACTAGTTATGCTATCTGTTGAAAAATAGTGCATTATTTATTCTTTTAAAATACCCTCATTCTTTCAACAAACTAGTAACATCCAGAATCTATATACAGAGAGTTGCGCGAAAAGACTTCTTTCGAAGATTGTTCTTCTTCGGGTTCAAAAATAGTCCCTATCTGATTTGATGGTCTGCTCGCGAGGTAGATCGTTTGACAGCTCGATAGGTAGATTTGGTTTCACTCTTCGTGCAGCTCTCCATTCATAGACTCTGCTAACATCAAATTCATATAAATTTGATAATTATTGAATTATTTATTCTTTGAAAATTTACTCATTATTTCATCGAAGTAATGAATCGATTAATTGGTTTGCTTTTCAGAAACAAATATTCTTCATAAGAATATCCATATTTTTGTAACATCGAGTATTGAATGTAAAGAATAAAAAATGAATTGTAAAGAAGACATTGAGTTTTTTTTTGCGTTGAAATTGTGTATAGTTTTGTCGTACAAACATCAAATAATGAGAAAAATACAAGCATCAATTGAAAGTTTTATTTCAAATCACGCCCCTCGCATCGCCTTTCAATGTTTGACTAAAAGTAGCTCTTTGATGATAGACTCCGATCATTATTTTATAGTCTGAAAATTATGTAAACAATCTTACGTACTTTCGACAAGTTTGTTTTTTATTTAATTATCCCTTCAAAGATCAGCTTAAATTCAACGTGTCACGGTGATAACGTAGGAAAAGACTATATATTGCAATGTCTTAACTATTCAAAACCTTGTTTAGTTTTTTGATTTGACGTTACATTTTTTTACATTCCTTATTAATAGAACAGTTTGACGTTTCGTCAGATATACTCGCATTTTATTTCGTTTTCGATGTCTTCTCTTTTTCGACGTTTTGGCATTCGACGTTTTGGCATTCGACATTTTGTCTTTCGACGTTTTGTCCTTTCGACGTTTTGTCCCTTCGACTTTTTGTCCTTTCGACGTTTTGGCATTCGACGTTTTGGCATTCGACGTTTTGGCATTCGACATTTTGTCTTTCGACGTTTTGTCACCCAACCGAAATATAACCTAATGTCTATGAGTTTTTCAGATTCGTAGGCTTTGATTTTAGTTTTTTTTTATTCTTTAGTGTTCAAAAATCTAATTAAGTATTCTTTTTGTTTTTTTTAAGTATTGCAGTTTTATGGTTTTGTAGGTTATTTTTAGTTTTTTAGTTTTACGATTTGGACGACATTGTGTTGTCTAATTCTTTTTGGTTGTGGATACTAGAAATGCAGGATAAACTCTTGTTTCTTGATGTTGAATGTAAGTAGGTTTTATACGTACCCTTTCGTCATTCCTATTGCGTATGAATCATCTACATATGTATCGCCAACTTTTTGGAATGAACATCCTTGATCAGTTGCTCGATAATAGTCTAGTATTGGTGAATCTGCCATCAACAGATCAATAGTTCCATTTCTGAAATAAAAATGAATAATATGGATGAGACCTATTTGCCATATGATCCACCTTTCAAATATGAATGTAAACTGTTGTTTGAAAAATCCAGAACAACTTTTTCAAACCGCAGCTTTTCCCATCAACCCCAGTCATGTAATACATACACTACCCACCATAAGTATGGAATCGCGTATTGCAACACTCATACTGAATATTGCAGCACCTTGAAAAGTTTAGCATAACCTAAAATAAATATTATCTCGTGATTCTGAATGCTAGATCATTGTATTTTTGAGGTCATCTAAAAAAAAACACGCCTTTGAGCCCCTGCGATTTTTTATTTTTGTTGAAACAACTTTTATCACTTGATTTTGGGTGATGCTAAACTTAAAAGTGCTGCAATACTCAGTATTGCAACGATTCCATACTTATGGCGGGTAGTGTAATTTATTAAGAAAAATACCATCAACAAATGAAACTGATTACTCTTTATCTGTTAGTTAAATGTGTTTGCAAGAATGATTCGACTGTATTCTGTGGTGTAAGGGAGAAGTATCGGTTTTCAAAGATTGTTCCACCCTTTATTTATGTTGCTCTGAAAATGATCTCTGAATTAAAGTCGTAGGGTGCAAAGCTACTTGGACACTTCCACGATTTGTTTGAAACTTTGCAATAAGAAGCGTTCAATACGACGCATATTGTGGCCAAATATTAGCTCAGTAGCTTTTGAAAACCCCCACTGCCGAAGTGAATCTAAAGTGTAAAGAATAGGATCGGGCTCCCTATACTGCCGTGAATCGCAAGTCAGTCCCATCTGCATTTTCGTCAAAATTGAGTTGAGTTCAGTTTCCAACATATCTTCCAATGGTCTTTCAGCTGCCCTATTGAGATAATAATATTTGTTCGGAAAAAGTAGCCGCATATCAGTCCCACAACAGATTTCCGCACCGTGTAACACAAAAATGAACCGTGTTCTGATCATTTTTATATTTTACTCAGAAAGATATCGTAGTGAAAAGCAAATTGTGAAAGTTTCATTAAGATTTGAACATATTCCAATCCTCTGGAATTTTTTGAATATTCATATGGAAAACGAGTTTGGAAACTTCACACCCCATTTTCTCAATGCCTACTTTTTACAGATGGGACTGACTTGCGATTCACGGCAGTATACCTCATATATAACTATTTTGGTAGAAATTTCATGATATAATGCGGTGGACATTGTAATACTTACTTCAACCTTTCGATGCCTTCTTCAATATTAGTAAGTTGGTATTTCTTCATATGCTCCCACAAAATTTTATCGCTTTGTTGGACATAGTACTCTGTGGCGGTTGCAACCGGTGCACCAATACGTTGTTTTAATAACTGTGAATAAAAGTATGAGTTTTAACTTGTTTGCGAATCTATAAATTCAGAAAGATCTTACCGGTCCACTGTAGCTTCCTGCTTCATTGTGAAAAAATAGGCCTGCTATAAGAGCTGCAATGTTGGCAGTGTATGATGCCACGAAAATAACACTGAACCCACCCCAGACATTGATAAGAAACTTATTCGGCCATGACTTTGGAGCTTTGAACGCAACTAGATGTCCACATAGCAAGCCCCACATCACCCACAATGCTGAAATAAAACAAAGAAAACACTATGTATTGAAATATTGTTGGAACATTGCGGGGAAATAGCAATAAGCTGGGGCTCAGATAGTCGTAGCGGTAAACGCGCAGCTATTCAGCAGGACCAAGCTGAGGGAAAGGAAATTTTCTCGACTTCCCTGGGCTTAGCGTATTTTCGGACCCCTGCCGCTGCCACACGATATAGGGTAAGGGATCTAATTTTCGACCCTGTGCTAATTTTCGAACCATTGATAGAACAAACGTGATTTAAAGTACTATTTAAAATTTTGAAACCTTCATAAATCATTGGAATGTGTCATTGCTGTTATACTTGTAATGATGTAATAAAAATTTCATTTATATAACGTTATTTTGATCTTAAATTCATTCATCCGATTTTCAGCTGTCTGAATCAGTCCTGTTTTCTTGCAATGATGAAAAATTGTCACATTTGCAAAAGACTCAAATCAGTATGAAAACTGATCAAAGAAATACCTGTTCAATGAAGGTTGACAAAAATAGACCAAATTTAAGCATATTGTATTGAATTATTTTCCTTCATAAGCAAAAATACACATAATTATACGTATAAAATTGTTCGAAAATTGAAACACCATGTTTCAATTTTCGACCGGTCGAAAAAGCATGCCATGATTTCAGCAAACGGTGTGTTTCAGTTTTCGACCCACCATCATAAGTAAACATTCGTGCATCACGGTGGCGCTTATTCTGTGAAGTTAATCGCTTGTTTCAACGGTTTTCATAAAAAATGGTGAGAAATATACTGATCTTGCTTTAATCCCATCAAAATTATATGTGTTGACTTATTACATCGTCCAAAAAACTACAGATAAGTCTACGCAGAAACCGACATCCAGGGTGTCAATAAAGAAGGAATTCCGAAATCGACTATACATATATTCGAGATTAGAGAAATCGCAGCCCTTCTTTCGTCCAGGACCGGACACAATACTAACAATGGAAGAGGAGACAGGACTCGAAGAGTGGATACTCAACAGTCAGCAACGGGTATGGCCAGTTGCACGTGACTCAGTTTCGGAGTCTGTTAAAGGGTTTCTTGATCCTGTTGAAAGGCCTAACAATTTTAAAAAACAATCGGTCAGGTAAAACCATTATAAATTGTCTTAGTTTCATAATAATTTCAATATTAACTCTATATATACAGGCCGCACATGGATGCGTTTCTTCTTGAAAAGACACCCAAACTTCACAATTTGAACTCCTGAATTCGTCACGAAGGGTTTCTCAGTCGGACATAAAAAAGTGATTTGCCAAAATTGAGGTTTATTTGAATGTGGATTCAAAGTCAGTTTTGGCACTACGTGGAAGCCGTAACGTATACGATATCGAAAGAGGATCCAGCAAAACCAACATCACGACTATGTAGCAAAACAGCAAACAAAATCCAAGCCAAAGACTAAGAAGCAGACAAAATGGAATGTCAATTAGCCGAAGAGTAAGTTTTGTGTGTTTTTTTTTTAAATTACACAATAATCAAATGAAATATATGCTCTAAATAAAATGGTGTTTTGTGTTTGTTTTTTTTTCAACGAAAAATTGATTTATTGATACAAAAATCAAGTAGTGTCCACGTCAGCTCTCCTTGGCCGAAAATGTCTTGATCTTCCCATGTTTTTCAGAATAAAAATGCATCAAATAGAAAAAAAAATGATTTCTATTCCCTTTAGTGAGACAAGCACAAACTATATATAAATACCATAAATTAGTGTTTTCCTCATACAATACAACGTATATACTGCTGCAATATGCTGCAGGTCGAAAATTAGCACAAGTATGGGTCGAAAAATGAAACAATGGGTCGAAATATAGCACAAAAAGATAAAGCCATTTATCCCGAAAAATACAAAAAAATATAATGATATATCACCTAAAAGAAGCTATACATGAACAAAAAATACGTGATTTTATTCAATTGTCAAATTTAAATATTAATAAAGGCATTTTTGCAGGTTACATAGGAGTTTTCATCACATTTGCTGGTTTCATGGGTCGAAATATAGTGCTTTTACCCTACACATGCAAAAATGGCTCATGAAATGCTCATGAGAACACTAAGCTGAGAAGCAGATTCTGTCCCAGTTGGCACGTAACGCCAGAACAATGTAGACTGAGGATTTTCTGTTGGATCAATTTTATTGATTGATTTTCAAATTTGACTAAAGAAAACAAAAAGTCTTTGCTGGAGTTTGAGATAAAATACAGTGTATTTCTATTTCATCTTTACTTTTTTATGTGAACTTGCCCAGGATTACCAACAATCGCAGTAATCATAACAAAGTTGCAAAAAGTTGCATACAAAATTTTAACATAGGTATTTGTGTGAGGAAAAACGTTCCAAAATTTTTCCGTGGGTGTCAAGAAATGGTAGAAAATTGAACTGTCTCCTTATGTGGGAGTTTTTCAGAGTGTGCAAATAACTTCAATACAATTCTTATCCCGCTTTTCAAGGGATATGGTTCCGGTTTAGTAACCGTTCAGTTACAGAATTTCTTGATTTATTTTAAATTTCTGCATTTTGTAGGGTGAACCGTAGCGTTTTGTTTGTTTTTCTTTGGTTTGTGTTTGGTAAAATTTGTATGTTAACAACATATTATAAGTGACTATACCATTTAATACCACTAGAGTTTGACAGATAAGCGTATTTCGACCTCAACTATTATGCCGTCTTTAGTGTCGAACACTAGACTTGAAGAAAACCATCGTATGCATACACTATATATTTAATAAATAATATTTGTGTATGATCTGGAAATGCTTTGAATTCTGTAAATTTGTACATCATTGTTTTTTTTTTTACTTTAGGAATAGTATTTCATTCTCAATTCAATGCATTTTCTACTTTCATAAGAGTAATTTGAGTTTTACTTAATCTGCAAATCGTCCATCAAAAGACCTCTTCCATGAAAAATAACACATTTTACGTATTGTTCTGAATTTTCATTCTTCTTATTTTTATTGCATCTTTGATACCATGATCGATAAAATCCATGAAAAAAGAATGTATTTGGAGATAGGGATGGTACACAAATTATGTCACGCTAAATTTCAACTTTTTTGACCCCCTTTGTCACGTTTTTTGTATGAGTCTTCCAAATTTTTTGTAAGGCTTGTCACGCCTGGCTTGACCCCCTCCCCCCCCTCGGAGCGTGACGTAATTTGTGCATGACCCCATACAGTTGCAAAAATTACAAAGATACCATGTAAAAAATCAAGATGTCCGAAACTGGGGGACTAGAGGTACAAGACTAAAATTATAGTTTGACCATATTTAGTTCAAATATGGTACAAAATACATTCTCACTTTCAAATTATGATGGTTTTCCATTATTCTTGCGAGATCCAAATAAATTTCCCATATCCAAAATCATTATTAAATAAGTCCAAATTTAAGGCGATACGTCAACTTTTTATCGGTTTACAAGCATCTCTGTTTTTCCAAACAAGCATGCATATTTCAAGGATGTGTTATTCTACGCAACCTTTACTCTCTATAATATCTTCTTTTTCTTCCAATACACCATCTTGATTGGACCATGATTTCTCAATTTTTCGAAGTTTCTAGCTGCTCTACTGGAGAAGAGTTGGCTCAAAGCTTCGAGCTTTGCTACCAACACAGGCAAAATACAGACCAAATGAGCTGAAATTTTCAGTTCTCTCAAAATTCTGGTCATGAATTTCAAATAACCTTTTACCAAATTCCACATAATTTCTTATCAGGTTCGAAAAAGTCACGTTATGTTAGTTGTTCTTTTTTTTTCTTCAGATTCTGTGCAGGACCTTTATAAAATTCTGGAAAGTATTTTAGAAGAATCCAGTTCATTTTTTTAATTGAGAGTTTTCACAAATTTACAAGCTGCATTTTCACAGAATCCTAGACAGGATTTTCAAATAACAATATGTGGAATTCTGACAGTAAATCAATGAATATTTTTGAATATGTTTTCTAAAGAGGATTCTAAAAAAATCATGGTCATTATTCTCACAGCGCCCACATCAGTATTTTTAGAAAGTATCTTATAGCAGATCTTGCATAATTCTCATTTATTCCTGGGCAAGATTAACACAGAATCCATGACTAAATTTTACATAATCCTGCGTAAGAATGATCTTTACCATGAGAAACGTTCGATATTGGAAAGAATATTAAAATTATTTGCGAGCAAAATTTTGGCGAACAAAGTTTGGCCCGCCGTACAATGTTTTTTCACCAATTCGGCCCGCAGTTCAAAAAGGTTGGGCAGGCCTGGCAAAGAGTATCATCGTACTTGCCACACGATATACGAATGCGCAAATGGCAACTTTGACAAAGAAAGCTCTCAGTTAATAACTGTGGAAGTGCTCATAAGAACACTAAGCTGAGAAGCTGGGTCTGTGCCATTGAGGACATAATGCCAAGAAGAAGGAGAAGAAGAAGAAGTACTAAATGCGGGTTTTCATTTACTTATAGGTAAACAGCACTAAACAGCTCGAAGATTTATTAACATAATAAATTTAATTTGCCGTAGCAGTTCAGGGGACTTTCCTTAGCCGAGTAGTTAGAGTCCGTGGCTACAAAGCAAAGCCATGCTGAAGGTGTCTGGGTTCGAATCCCGGTCGGTCCAGGATCTTTTCATAATGGAAATTTCCTTGACATCCCTGGGCATAGAGTATCATCGTACCTGCCACATGATATACGAATGCGGAAATGGCAACTTTGGCAAAGAAAACTCTTAGTTAATAACTGTGGAAGTGCTCATAAGAAAACTACGCTGAGAAGCAGGCTCTGTCCCAGTGAGGACGTAAATGCCAAGAAGAAGAAGAAGTTCAGAATTTTTACAAGTGAGAGTTGATTTAACCTGATTATAAGAGAAAAAAAAACGCTTTTAATTAACTTAACCTAAATATATAAGGCATAAATCGTGGCAATTAAAGATTGCAACGATTATTGTCTAAAATTATTAATATTTTTATAAGATATTTGTTTCAATGCTTGAACATTGGAAATTCTATGTAACTCCCTCAGGTAACTCATGTAAGTCAGATGTGACAATATTGTATAATATTGGTCCCAAAATGCTGCCTCGAGGAACACCAGCTCTTACAGGCAGTTTTTCAGACTTGGAGTTCTGACAATTAACAAGTGTACGATTTGACAGATAACTTTGGATTATTCTAACAATATATATATTGAAAAATTAAAGTTTTTCAATTTTACAATCAAGCCATCATGCCAAACACTGTCGAATGCTTTTTCTATGTCTAGAAGAGCAAGAACAGTAAAATAGTTCCAGATTTGTTGGAACGAATAAAATTTGTGATACGGAAAAATGTATAAGTGGTCGAACGTCCATGTAGGAATTCAAACTGTTTATTGGCAAAAAAATGAATTCACGTTGATGTGGTCCATCATCATATTCAAAATGACTTTTTCAAAAAAAATTATGCCTCTTCTCTTCAAAATGTTTAAGAAGAAGTTCACATCTTTAAGAGTTTCTGGCAAAACGCGTCAGTCTTCTTTCTTTGCGATTTGGAAGGAAACCTTGATTTCCCCAATGGGTTAACAACTTACCAAGATTCGCGGCGCTCTTTGTTTCCTCACTTGAACAAAAAAGCCTGGACTAGAGGCTGATTTGATTTGATGTTCGGAAAATTTATCAAAAGTCATTGCTCATTTCGATGCAATTATCAACATTAACCATTTCACCCTTGGAAGAAAGTGCATTCCGGAGAAACGTCCTTTTTTCCATTTTTGTAGTTTTTAGTAACAGTTTTAACCCTTTCTTTCCCACAGCTTTGTTCGACAATTTAACTGTAAAAATGGGGTTTCTAAAAAAAGTGCTTGAACAAAAGTTGTTGCAAATGAGCTATATTATTCAAAATCATCATATTTTTTTTTGATTGTTTTTCAATAGTTAGTTGATTGTTTTTCAATAGTTTGACACTTAGGTCACTTATTTCGATGTTTGATGAGATAAATGAGCGTATAAGTTTGTTCCAATCATTATTAAGCTAATCGTAGCAATTCGCTTTAGTTAATGTTCGTCGAAAATCGGTGGATCACCTGTGCTACCATGGGAAAGAGAGGGTTAAAACCAATTTTTTTGGAAGTAAGTTGTTAGCGGCATCGGTGGTAAGCGTGATTGCCTCTCACTCCAGTCGGTCGGGTACCAATTCCCATCGACGTCGTCTGGATTTTCTGAGACATAAAATCTCTGATCAGTAGGTGAATTCCGGCGAACAATTTCTTCGAAGAGAAGAAATTTTCTTTCATTACGCACCAACAAGAAAATTTTCTTATCTTCGAAGAAAATACGCGCCGGAATTCGTCTACAGGTCTTCCTTCGAAAGAGAAGTACAACCGTTGGTCCCGGCCCATCTGTTGATGGGTTCAATGGGAGGTGTGTGTGTGTGTGTGGAGGCCTCCCTGGTCGTCCGTCTTTAGGCTTAGTACCAGAAATTAGCGGACGTAACACTACAATCGATGCCAAAAGGTGTCGGTTGGCCAGAAAAAAAGAAGAAGTAAGTAAGTTATGAATTCCTTTCGTTCGTCTTTGCCACCATGTTCGTGAATTGACGAAAAAAGAAGTGCTAAGAGGATTTCCCAAGACGGTGTCCATGAAGGATTATCACTGCTAGCTTTCGCTAAGGGTCCAACGTAAAATCTAAAGTACGGGGATTATGGGCATAATGGACACATTAAGCAAATGGTTATTTTAAGACCATAAAATGTCAATATTTTTCAGTTACCCTCGACTGGTTTCCAAGTTCGTAATCAGAACGACGTGCTGCATTCATTCATGGTGAGAAATATTATTTGATATAATAGAGAGACAAGATAGAAAATTGGGTTGAAAACGAGGCTGGCAAAAAGGTATCGAGCAAAATAAAAACACTTTCATGGAATTTAGTGAAAACTTCATTAATAATTGGTATCAAACGTTTTGATGGCTCTATCACATTAGCAAGAAAAAACTTCTCCAGGTTAGTTACTTTGCTTAAAAGTTAGATTCTTCCACCCCCTTGCTTATAAACCAATTTTAAGCTGAGAAAAAATTAAAGTCAAATTTCAGAAGATAATTGAAACAAATCATAAACTTTTATACCGTTATACAGTTCAAATACAATACAGATTTCATACAATGCACAAAATTTTAATGAAATATGCATATTCTCAGAGATTACGGAGGTGTCCTTTTCACCTCGTATGTTCATTATGCCCCTAATCCCCCTATGGGTCCAAACAAGGATTAAAAAGGGATCAATAATAGAAAAAATAGTACTATTAATAGTAGTAATAGTACTGTTTTTGTAGCTCTGAAAAGTACTATTTTTGTAGCACTTAAGAGTACTGTTTTTGTAGCACTGAGAAGCACTGTTTTATTGCTTAAGGTAGTTTAAAAAACTCCCGAAAGCAGAAAGAATTTCGGTACGCACAGCACGAAGGTACGATGCGCACTACTGCAAATATTCAACTCCCTCTGCAGAGCACCATTGGTTTTGAACAAACTTGCAACAAACCAAATCAGATAAATACTATGTTATAGTTTTTTTTTTTTCGAGGCGCTCTGTGCTTGTGGCTACTAATGTGCCGGAATCAGTTGATCTGTAGCTTCTTTACCGATACAGATCTATTTTCAACTTATCTATATATACATCTTACTTTCACTCTCTCCTACTCTTTTACTCTCACACCGAGCAGGTAGGAGAGAGCTCTGCTGTTAGTGAGGCTAGCTGCCTGCGAAGAGGGTCAGTTTGTCTCAGTCACCATCTGATACTAACGGAGGATGGAGGTGCTTCCCAAAGCCCGGTCCTCCGTGAGGCGTCTTCTGGTGACTGGACGGGTTTTTTGTGGAGGGGCTGGGAATCGAACCCATGACCTTCCGCTTATGAAGCGGAAGCGTAACCTCAAGGCTACAGACCCCCCTTCATTAATAATTGGTATCGAACGTTTTGATGGCTCTATCACATTAGCAAGAAAAAACTTCTCCAGGTTAGTTACTTTGCTTAAAAGTTAGATTCTTCCACCCCCTTGCTTATAAACCAATTTGAAACTGAGAAAAAATGAAAGTCAAATTTCAGAGGATAATTGAAACAAATCATAAACTTTTATACCGTTAAACAGTTCAAATACAATACAGATTTCATATAGTGCACAAAATTTTAATGAAATATGCATATTCGCAGAGAATACGGAGGTGTCCATTTCATCTCGTATGTTCATTATGCCCCTAATCCCCCTATGGGTCCAAACAAGGATTAAAAAGGGATCAATAGTAGAAAAAATAGTACTGTTGATCGGCTTTTTTTGTAAAATTGACATTAAAAACATAGCATTCACCGAACGTTTCAACCTAATAATGGAATCGGTCATCCTCAGCGGTTCGTTAAATATTTATTTCATTAGAAACTTATAAATATTTTTAAAACTTACATGCTATGAACTTAACTACGATGACGTCACGCTGCAACTTCCAGCGGGAAGAAAACCTTTACTGCGGGCCGTGTTTACAAAAAATGAACGATTTCGTTGTGCATTCATCCACTTCATGTTCATCCGGTGAACATTCGTTGTCCGGATGTTAGTCCGGATGTCATTTAATGTAAACATTGCCCGCATTTAGAGCAGAAAAGAAAAAGAAAGTCGAGGATAAAAGAAGACCGTGGATAAGTCCATATTGCAAGTCATGTACCATCATCTACTTGTTTACTTCTGTTTTTATCTATCATTCGTTTCGTGTTGTAAGGGGGTTGGTGGTCTGATGGCTACCGCTTCTGCCTCATAAGCATTTCCTCGTACTTTGTAGTTGTATATCTCTCACTTGCATCTATCTTCCATTCTAAATCTATCACGCTAGAACCAGAGACGGACAAGAAACCGTTTCCCTAACGCTTCCATTCTTCCACGCGCATGCCTTTCCTTACGCCTGATACATAGGCAGTCTGCTAACCACAAAAGCAAACCTCTCTGCCATGCCTTTCCCCCAATCCATACACTCCCGCATGAACTGGCTTTAGATGCAGTGGTATATACGGTCTACTTGGAAGCCAGTATAATGCATCATCAATTCCGCCCCCTTCCCCACATTGGTCTGCATTCTGACGTGGCAGGCACCATTGTCGCTAAAAATAGAAGATCACCAGCACTTATACACTGAGGATGCCTGTTAGTCCCAAGCAGTCATTCGGTTGGTTCCTTGTGTAAATGCAGCTGATCTGGCGATACTGGAGTAGCATCCACGGGCGGCCAATCAAGCTCAAGCTCAAGCTTATTCGTTTTGTGTTGTAAGTTTGTTGGTGTTTTGTACATTTTGTTTTTGTGCTTTTAACTTATCTGTCAGGCCATTGTATGCGGACCTGAACTTGCAACCATGATCCATATCACCGCCAACCTAGCAAAGAAAATCAATCTTTGACTTCGCCTTTCTTGTTAAAAATCTTACCGCGTTTGGTGTTCCCGCATTTAATATTTGCATTTCAAACGCACACAGCAATACATGTTATGAGTTCTCTCTTTTAACTAATATTCCGAACAATAGCTATTTGAAATTTGTCTTAAAGTATCAAGAGAGTCAGGTCTATATTGTGAGTTTTAAAAATGATTGTTTTATAATTTTCTTTTGAAATAAATGTTTATCTATTAGTAGGTCGAAACGTTTGGTAAATGCTACGTTTTCAATGTTAATTTCACCGAAATAAACCGATGAAGTCATCTACAAAATTACAAAAGCGGTGACGAACCTGACGTAACAATGAGTCATGAAATAAAAAGCAAGAGATGAAGAGTCGACCAAATACGTGGGGAAAAAGGAAATTTTGGTGTAATCAAATCAAAAGCAAGATTTTGAACAGATTGAATATAGGCCTTCTGCATAAATAAGGTTTAATTGAAAAGTATTGCTAATCCAATAATCGTGATGTCTGTGGGAGAATTTTTCAAAAAAGCTTCTTCTCCTTCTTGGTATTACGTCCTCACTGGGACAGAGCCTGCTTCTCAGCTTAGTGTTCTTATGAGCACTTCCACAATTATTAGCTGAGAGCTTTCTTTGCCAAAGTTGCCATTTTCGCATTAGTATATCGTGTGGCAGGTACGATTATACACTTTGCCCAGGGATGTCAAGGAAATTTCCATTACGAAAAGACCCTGGACCGACCGGGAATTAAACCCAGACACCTTCAGCATGGCTATGCTTTGTAACCGCGGACTCTAACCACTCGGCTAAGGAAGACCTTTTTCAAAAAACTTGAAAACATAAAAATTACCTATATTGAAACTATTCAACAATATTTGTCACCCACTCCATGACCTATTGTCAAGACATCTCAAAATAAGTCTGAGTATAGTAGCAAAGCTCACAGCCAGTAGAGAAGCTAGGCAAAATACTGGACGCTTCGATGCTTACTGGTTCCCCGATGGCTTGCTCAATTTTCACCACCTAATTAAATTTAATTTCAATCTTGTCGCTCCCTTGCGACGCCTATCCACCTATTCATTTTATCATTTGCAAAAATCGTTTTCAGACTTCCTTTAGCTTTGAGTCGTATGACCGATACAGCCATAAAAAAAAATTCCTCAAAATCATCATTAACAGCAATACTTACCAGACGACATACTGAAATTTTTGCTTCTCTGTCTTCCCCAGGGATTTAGCCCGAATGGACTCAACCACTCGTAGATGGCGACAGCGATGGCAGTAACATTCAGTGAAGTAAAGATAGCGATCCACAGTTCCGGAGAAAATGGTAACAGAAATGCTAATAATGGTACGTCCGGATTTGTTTGAGGTGCTGCCAGCAAAGACACACCACCGTGGAAAAAGGGAATGCTAAAATCTATTACTTGAGCCCGCTCCCTGGAAAGATCGATTGCATATGATTAATGAACAGATAGTAAATTATTATAAACAGAACTTTTAAAAGGTTACATACCGCGAAACACTCAACGGTGCAAAAGTAATGTCAGCGCTTCCAGTAACAAGATCACCAATGATTCCATTCCATTGAATTTTCGGCATCTTGGACAGCGGTACAATCTTTAATGGTGGATCTGTTACGACTTTTGGTGGATTTAAACTCAATTCGATAATCTGCGACAACTTAGAGCCACGCTTTAAACTTCTACCAGATTGTGCTGTATTTTTTATAACAAGTAAAAATATTGATTAAAGTTGAACAATTAGTCAATCGCTATATAAATTTACCATCGAATTTAGACAATTCTACTCTTCTGTTTACATCCTTTTTCGGTTGTGTGGTTTGATAACCGCTCTTCATTGAAGTTCTACGTCCAAATAATCCATCATGAACAATATAGAGATCGAATTCAAACCCTAGGTCTGATGCAACCTTTTGTAACAAATCCATTGATAGCCCGTAGCAACATCTAGCGCTGAAAAGAAAATCGTTATTCTTAAGATATATTAACGATTTGTGCAACGAGAGGCTTCATATAGATTTTTGAGTTTTCAAAAGCATAAATAACACTGCGGAACACGTTTTTGTCTCCAGCACCAAAATACCACTATTCACTCAATTAAGGCTCGCTGAATCCATTGCCGTTTTCAGAAATATCATAGCACGTCTAGTTTTTGAGATATTGACTGTTGAAAATGCGAAAATTGACTATTTCAGCCAACTTGCATGCAAGTTTGCCAGCTTGTACGGCAATTTATTTGCTTAATTTACCACAGAATTCAAAATCTATGTGTATAACAATACTTTTCATTAGAGTTTATAATACTTTCGATGCGGAAAAGTTATTTTTTGAAGGTTTAGAATATTATTGTATTTTGCCATATAAGAGAAACGAAGAATTTTCTATGAAGACTGCAAGCATGTTGAAAAAATCGGTTTAGTCGAAATTTAATCGTGAAATTTCAATCAAATTATATCCAAAATTCCCTAATCACGTGGGGCAAGTAAAAAGTTTCTCATTAGACATTGAATTTGTGTTTTCTCATTAGGTAGCTATATAGCCATTCCATGGAAAAACGATCTAGTGGGTCACCGAACTCCGTGAAAATTTGCTATTTTGTTCCTTATCCGAAATAAGGATGCACGTGTTTTTGGATTTTTTGATTAGTGTGATCATTTCCGAATTAGGGTGACCAGAAAAATCGCGATTTCGCAAAATTTTTATTTTCAAAAAAATTATAACTTTTGAACCGTTTGACCGATTTTTAATATTTTACGACGAAATGAAAGCTAAAGATTTTGACTTTTTAGGAAAAATATTAAATTCCACAAAAAATTGCTTTTTTACATAAAAAAATCAATAATTTCCGTTTTTTCGTGTTTTGAAGGCCTCGGGACCAAAGGGGCTATTGCTGCTCTCATTTTTCCTTGAAAGTTCAGAAAATTTTACGTTTACTGTCAAATTTTCAGCGATGTATGTTTTTTTAGTTTTTGAGATATATTTTTTTGAAAACAAAAAATCAGTCATTTTTCATCGGCACACACTGTAGGTCTCAGCGCATTAGATTTTTTTATTAAAAAAAATCATAACTTTTGAACAGCTCAACCGATTTCCAATCTTTTTTTATGAAATTAAAGCTTAAAATTTCAACTTTTCAGAAAAAAATATAAAACTTTGAAAATATATATGTTTTACATTAAAATCAATGGAAATTTCTAAAAAAACTAGATTTTTTTATATTTTTTCATGTAATACAGGTCGGACTCGATTATCCGGAGACTCGATTATCCGGGGACTCGATTATCCGGGATTCGATTATCCGGAATTTTAGACTCGATTATCTGGAATTTGGTTTTTGATGTTTTTGTTTTTCTATTTTTATGCATAAATCTAAAATAATTTGGTATTGCAATATACAGTATGAATGGTTTTGCAGTATTGAACGTATTTAAGAAGGGGGGTTTGAAAAAGTGGGTTTTGTGTATGCAGTTCCATTTTTTTTTTTCTTGTAAAGACCCCTACTGTTCCTAGAAATAATTTCTGGCTACATAACCGCATCGTATAAATTAAACAACAAAAAAAGATAATACAGGTCGGACTCGATTATCCGGAGTATCGATTTTTTTTTTCACTCCGAATAATCGAATCTTCCGGATAATCGAATCACTAAGAAAAAAATTAAATCTTCGATAAAAGAACCTAAATTTATCTTTTTTTTTGTTTTATTTATATGATGCGGTGGCGTAGCCAGAAATTTTTTCTAGGAACAGTAGGGGTCTTTATAAGAAAAAGATTTTTTTGGCCATCATACACAAAAACCCCTCTTTTCTTAAATCGGTTCAAAACTGCAAAACCATTCATATTGTATATAATGCCAAATTATCTCAGATTTATGCATAAAAATTGAAAAACAAGAACATCAAAAATCAAATTCCGGATAATCGAGTCTAAAATTCCGGATAATCGAATCACGGATAATCGAGTCCCCGGATAATCGAGTCTCCGGATAATCGAGTCCGACCTGTATTTAAGTTCTTTTATCGAAGATTTCAATTTTTTTCTTAGTGATTCGATTATACGGAGGATTCGATTATCCGGAGTGAAAAAAAAATCGATACTCCGGATAATCGAGTCCGACCTGTATAATATTTTTGTACATTTTTTTCAGATTTTTCAATTTTGTCTGAAAAGTTGAAATCTTAAGCTTAAAAAAGATTGGAAATCGGTTGAGCTGTTCAAAAGTTATGATTTTTTTTTAATAATAAATCTATTCCGCTGAGACCTACAGTGTGTGCCGATGAAAAATGACTGATTTTTTATTTTCAAAAATATATATCTCAAAAACTAAAAAACATACATCGCTGAAAATTTGACAGTGAACGTAAAATTTTCTTAACTTTCAAGAAAAAATGAGAACAGCAATAGCCCCTTTGGTCCCGAGGCCTTCAAAACATGATAAAACGGAAATTATTGGTTTTTTTCACGTAAAAAACATTTTTTCTAAAATTTTATATTTTAACTGAAAAGTCAAAATCTTAAGCTTTCATTTCGTCCCAAAAGATTGAAAATCGGTCAAACGGTTCAAAAGTTATATTTTTTTTTTAAATAAAAATTTTGCAAAATCGCGATTTTTCTGGTCACTGTATTTCGGAAATGGTCACTTTAATCAAAAAATCCAAAAACACGTGTATCCTTATTTCGGATAAGGAACAAAATAGCTAATTTTCACGGAATTCGGTGACCCACTAGATCGGTTTTTCATGGAATGGCTGTATAAGTACCGTCAAGCCACCATTCACCGTGCATTTAAGAAAAATCTGCACTTCAAAATATTATATAATTTTTCCAAATCATTCAAAGCCAACTAGAATACCACTACGAAGCGTGAAGTTATACCATAATTCAGGGAAAAATCTAAAATTAGTGATTATTTGTTATATAATAATTACTCAAAAACTATGTTTACACATGTCATGATAAGGTCGCCTCGTACCGTTCTATGTCACCATTTACCGTGCACGTTGGTGCACCATTTACCGTGCGTATAGATTTCGACATGATTTAATTTCGTATATTGAAAAAAAAAACGTTGTTGGTGGAGCAACTATGTTGCAAGTAGTGTGCGCACTCATTTTTAAGGCTAATCAAATCTTATTTTATAATAAAAACCACAGAAAGTTGAAAAAGTAGCTACATCATTATTTTTTCATTAAAATCGTTATAGGAGGTTTGACTGTATTGTCCAAGCCATTTCATATTCGCTCAAAAACTATATGTAAAGTAGTTAAATTACGACATAATAATAAATCTAATATTTCCCAATAATTTCAAGCCTTTTACACTAATGCACGGTAATAGGAACCATACATATTGAAAAGGGTCCATTTACCGTGCATTTGTGTTTCAACTGAAAAACAATACAAAAAATAATTTGCTTAAAATCTCATGGTGCATACGATGAAATACATCTTACTTGAAGTATCTACAGCAAAAACTTGTTGAAATTATAAAAAAAAATGATACTCTAACGTTCAAATGAAAAATGTGAATTTTTGGCGTATATACTAAGAGTGTTAAGAAATCCCATTATGTATTAAACAGAATTCACATTATTTTGACTAGATAAACTAGGTTTTTCAAAATGCTTTGTGACGAGAACAGCTTCATTTCATCAGTGTTATCTCATTTTGCTGACAAAAGAAAAGTTTGTGAAAATTTTAGGAATATTTTGTTGGAATTTGTATATGTGCACGGTGAATGGAGGCCGCACGGTGACTGCCCAAGTAACCGTACAGCTGTATATAGTTGGATCAATATCACTTTATATGCTATTATAAAATATGGCATATAAAGTCATACTGCATTACATGTCTCATTAATGCAGTATTAAGGTGGAAAAGGGCGCTATTAAAGTGTAAATACGGCTGCATTTCCTAGCTCTATGTTGGCAATTGCTAAAGTATAGTTACTGTCTGTACCGTATAAAAGCTTTAGCCAAAGTGTATTTAATGCACCATTATTTTTAGATCAAAAATAGAAACACAAAAATATTATTGTATTTTTTTGTTCGTTGGATGTCAGCTCAGTGTTGTTTACGAACTTATTTGCTTGTCTTTTTTTTTTGTATGATTGGTGGGATTCGAACCCAAATTAAGTGAGATGTTTTCGATGACTCGCCGCGCCTATCCTCCGGACTATGGATGCTGCATGTCTTGTCCGGGAAATTGTGCAACTTCAAGCAGCGCCCTTTCGTTGCCGGTGGCAAATACTGTCGATTTCTCTCTAAGTTGGACCATCACAAGTGTGTAAGCTCCCTCAAAGTGTGATAGCAGGGATACGTCGAATCATGATAATGTGTTTAGTGCACTTATTCCTTGTGGTTCAAGGAACAAGTGCACCAAATACGTTGAGATGATCCGTTGCAAGCGTGCACTCTTATCACACTTTTTCTGCACTCTACAAATTTCGTGATAGTTCAATTTGGGGTGAAGTGCGCAATAAGTTGGTGAGCACGACTGTTGCACTTTCAAGTTTACCGCGGCTGTCGCTCTGTTGCTGTTGGGATTTTGTTTTGTTTTCATTGTGTGGGGCTAAAACAGTTGCTCATCTTCACGCTTTATGTATCGTTTTAGCATTTTGCCACATTGAGTCGGTGATAGACCTGTGGTGTACGCACGGGCCTATCAATCGTAAGGTTTTTGGTTCAATTCCAGGTTGATGCAACTTTTTTTTTGTTTTCAAATTCTGGTTTCTCATAAGATAAATCCACGAATTTCAACCAGATTTCTTGTGGCGAATTTTCATAAGGGATATTTAAGTATTTATATAGTCTATTTGTCTGAGTGAATGAAGGATCGACGATAAATACTGCATTGAAGTCTTGCCGTTTTTCTTGCGATGAAGCACTGAGTAAGATGATGCAATGAAGCATTGAGCGGTGACCGTATATCACCCATTAATGCACATTTCATTGCAACAATAAAGCAATGATACATTGCATTCATAAAATGGGATTAAAGCATTATTGCACGCATATTGCAGAATAAAAGCAATGATGCATTGCACTCGTTGAATTAAAGTTAAAATACGGTAATACCTTAATGCTTGTGATTACTTGGGTGGTGACTTGACGGTATACAAGATTCGCAATTATCATAGAACAACAGAACGTGCTGATAATGCAAGAAACACTATACTCAAAGCTTTAAAAGCTATGATCATGGAACTTCTCTAAATGAGGTTGCCAAACATTACGATATTAATATATCTACACCAGACAGCCGATTAAAAGGAATACGTTGATAGAAAAGTTCCAATATAAGAGAACACACGGTAATCTCGTGAAATGTCTATGTAAAGCTAGTACAAAACATAAAAAATGGGGTATAGATAGGTCTATTTACATAAAACAGATTTTGAATATTTTATTGAAGGATTCCGTATGATTTCTCCCGAAGTGTTATCTGACTTTCTTAAAAACAAATAACGAGCGGTGTAAATTCTACAGAGCAGAAATGCAATTGCTGTCCCATTAGGGTGGTTAAAAATTTAAAAATGTTTGAAAATCCAATCTCCCATATGTTACTTACTATCATTATCATTAAAATAGTAGTTCTGTGAAAATTTCAGCTTTCTAGGTGGTGATTTAAAGGTGGCTGAAAGACAATGTAGGTTTATATGAAAATGACTATGGATAATTTTGAGAAATGTCCCAAACACGCTAGTGCTGTAATGTAAATACAAACTTATTATCCCATAGTAAAAACTCATTCTTCAAACCATAATAAAGAAATTTGCTGAAGAGAGAAATTCAATCCGACGGATAGCAGAAGAGATATTCATGAGTTTGTTTGCTATTATTTAGCTTAATATGGGATTATAGCCCAGTAAATATCTACTAAAATCCCAAACCAAAATAAGCTCAAAAGGAATTTGTTTCTTCAGCAATATGCTTCATTAAGGTTTGAAGAATGAGTTTACAATATGGGATGATAAGTTTCTACTTGCATTACAGTACTATCGTGTTTGGAACATTTCTCAAAATTTCTCCATAGTAATTTCCATATAAACCTACATTGTCTTTGGGCCACCTTTAAATCACCACCTAGAAAGCTGAAAATTTCACAGAACACGATTTTTATGGTAAAGAAGGTAAAAAGCATATGGGAGATTGGATGTTTAAACATTTCTAAAATTTGAATTGCCCTACTGTCCCATGATGTAAAAACTATCATTGTAAATGTTGCAGTTATAATGTCGTCGAATCATTTCACAATCATAACTGAACAGAAGAAAATTCCACTTGCCCGACGGTACCTTATACGAAAAGGCGTCTAACTTCAATTTAAGGACTGTTCATTTTATAAAGTGGACACCTTGTTAATGTTATATCATTTATATTTTTTAATACAATCGTAATCAGTTTTCTGTTCATCGTTCAACTACTTTTCTACGATGTTACATATTAAAACATAAGATCTAACAAAATGCTTTTGGTTGAGGAACTTTCAAATTTTCAAAAACCCTTATTAAAAGCTGTGTTTTAAAGTTTAACATGATTTGTCGCATAAAAAAATCCTCATTTTTATGAACAAATTGTATGTTCGTATCCTTTACTACTCTAGTGAAGGTAGAGCTTTAAATCAACCAACCATATTCCACCAATCTCTGACACTAGCTCACTCTAATGATTCATGACCAAATTTGCAGAAATACCTTCCTTTTCTCCCAGTAAAAAAAAGTAAAAAGCGTGGGCAAAATTAGTTAAGATTACTAAAGAAACTATATTTGTATAATCGGAAGCTAAATCGTGAGTCGTGGTCGTTTTGTTGAAAAATATCTACTTTTAAAAACATGTACGCATATTGACCGATCGATTCTACTCATTTCAGATGCCTTTGAATATAAAACATTATTTTTTTAAATCGGTAGAAATTGTTTTAAAAACTAAAAATTACTTGTTTTTTTTTCAGGAGGTTTCTAATCGATGATGCTTTTGTTGAACAAGCGCTTTTTGAAAATAAAAACAAAAGATTGCCGAATTTTTCTGCCAACTTCTAATAAACATTGATTTTGATACCCTTCGAAAATCGACCGTTTAAAAAATTGTTCCTTATTCAATTATTTTATTGTTTTTTTTTTTATCACAAGAACATACCTACAATATTATTCGAACGATTACAGAGAACCGATTGTGATTTCGATAATAAATTAAAGAGATATAGCATTCAATTTATAAAATAAACAATCCTTACTTGAAAATGAAAAATTTATGTTTTTTTAAGTAGTCCTCAATCTTGAGAAATTACTTTTAGACGCATTTCGGTGTACAAACTTTCTCTGGATTACGTATTAGTGAATTTTCAAGCATATACACTAGCGTTGTAACGACAACGTCAACAAAAGCCCTGCCGAAGCTGGTCCCTGTGAAAGTGAGTGCATGCAATCAGTTCTCATTACACTCTTGGTACTCGAATGACTTAATAAATTATCAGTATGAATTTGACTAGTACAAAGTAAATAAGTGTTTTCCCAAAGCTAAATCCGAAAGATTCCATAATTATCCAACATCGGTCGTAACAGTTCTGGCAACCAAGTTGAAACGGCGCGAAATTTCGTGCAGAGTGCGTGAAAAATTAGTGAAATTTTAGTGCTAGATGCACGGATCGGGAAAGATCTGGACTGATTTATTAATTTTTCGTCAACCGACGTAGACTAGTACATTTTACTTATACATATTTTTGTTTTATTTTTTATTACTAAAATTATGGAATTTATAAAAAATATTGAAAAAAAAGTGTAGTGTGAGTAATGTCAATTTCACTTTGTTTTATTTATGTGTTGCGATTTCTAATCAATCTATGTTTGAACCATCGTTGAAATGAAAATATTTCTGTTTTATATCATATCGGTCATTCGGTGATCTATCGGATCATATGCTTGCTAACAACAGGCATGTTGATACACTTTCAGTTCATCTCTGTCTGGCAGAACGGGATTCATATCCCCCAAAACTACAAAATTGATTATCATTAATGAAAAGCAAACTGTTGCACCTTAAGCACCGCCAACACATTTCAAATCGGAAGGATTTTGGCGCGCTCGAACTGACAAATTATCCGTTGTGGTGAAATTGCTTCCGGACTCTTTTCAAAAACAGTCGAGATAGAAGCCGAGCCGGCACTTCGGAAGTCCAACCGGCGAACTCCAGATTGGTGCTGCGAAGTCAATAGGTTTGGAACGTGTTAAAAGTTGTTTGACGAACAATGCTTGGTGGGTCTGCATCAGAAGACAATAAGCCAGCTACAGTGATGGTGAACAAAATAACGAAAAGAAGATATTCTTTGTATTCTCGGGGTCTCAACTTTTGTTAGAAGAAGCAAGGTTTGTAATGCTACAGATAACAGATGTTGAAGTCCGATTGTAGAACTGTGTAAGCCAATTAATGGTAATTTTGAATGGCAACACAAGTAGCAACATCGTGGTGGCGCTGTCATCGCTAAGTTTCCATGACCATGTCAGTGGTGAATATGAAATATTTTAAGATTCACCACTGATTGACGCAATTCGCTGTGTGGCGGTGCTAGTGATTGCAAGGAGTTTCAATTTGAATATTTACACATGTTTTCGGAAAATTTTCGTTCTAGCATAAACATCTGTTATCTGTGGTAATGCATAACTATAATATAGATTCTTGTACAATGTTATACACGTATTTTGTAGAAAAAGACAAACATCAACAAATGGTTGAATATATGAATCAAAATTGTCGAGGATCCGGGCTCCCTACCTATGTTGCTTTTTTTGAGATTCTTTTCTTTAATATTCTTGATTTTTTTTCTCAAAACTGGTTGAAAAAAATATTTTTTGCAATTCCGTTGCAAATCAGCCTACTTTTTATTAATAGACTGGACAACATAACGGCCTACTTTTCCTACAGCACTAATATCAGTATCGAAAAGTAGCACTTTTCAGTACGTTATTTATTTAATTGTACAGAATTTCTTAATGACTTACTCAACTAGTTTCCGATTCTACATCCGTTTGACGAACCAATTTGAGTCGGATTCGAATCGTAGATTCGTATGTAGAATCAGGAGTTAGTTGACTGTGAGGGATTCTGAGTTATGTAGTGGGCAGTAGGATATGTAAGTTCACTACAAAAACAGAAAGGTATAATTGCAATTTATATCACTGGAGTCATGGAAGGATATTCACTCAACTTATCAAACACATTTACCTCCCGAGTTCTCCAAAACGAGATCGAAATTTTAATAGCAAAACAACATTGCTCTCGTGAGAGCTCCGTCATTGCGACGTGACGAAGTGAGCACATGGAATATAGCCTCGCCTAGTGACAGTGAGAAGACTCGTTTCGTCAGTGTCGCAAGTCGATCATGAAAATAGAAGTAATAAACCATAGAAGAGTCGCTGTCGTCGCAGTAGGAACATCTTTTGCTGGCGGAGATAGGCGGGGCTATAAATGTCAACGCGAAAATATATGCAGTTTGACACTTATGTACCCAACATGTTTCCGAGCGAGAACAAAGGGAAGACCAGCGACATTATTCTTCTATGGTTTATTATTTCTATTATTATGAAACTTAACAGCCCTGGC
Source organism: Aedes aegypti (assembly GCF_002204515.2). Lineage (NCBI taxonomy): Eukaryota > Metazoa > Arthropoda > Insecta > Diptera > Culicidae > Aedes > Aedes aegypti. Next base: position 226,241,623 of record NC_035108.1, on the reverse strand, counting down.
TGGAATGCTAACTACGACTATCATTCAGTTTATGCTGAAGAGTCAGCTGCAGAGTTAGCCCCCCCTGAACACGTTATAATAAGGAAACGATCATCCTCTTTCGCCCAATGGTGATGGATTGGATTTTAAATAATTATATTTGAAACCACAACGAATACTTGGTTAAAAGTGGGAGAAATGAACCTGTAATGAACTATGCGAGAAATGAACCTCTAGCTTACCTATAAATGTATCTTTTAGACCTTTCATCATCTGGTTCTATTTCCTCTCCCAGATCTTTTCGGCGTTTTTGTATTTCAATCTTGTTGAACATCTTCGTGAGGTTTTGCCTTCCTGTAATGTACACTTTGTAACACAAAAGTCCGCGTAGACACTGCTCTCGATCACCAAGTTCTGTTTCCATAACAAAGGGAGGTGCTACAGCCACAACCACTCGAAACACAGAGCGTGCCTTCGATAATAACCCTGAACAAGACAAAAAAAACATCAATCAAAGACATATAAGAGAAGCTTCAGAACAAAAGTTAATACCTGTCACCACTATATCACCACTAGGCCATACAATAGTATCCAAGTGAACATTTCGTCCGGATATAAAGCCAACTCGACGCCATTTTGTTGAACTAGTATTCACCATGCGGCTGCTGAGTGATTCTTGACGAGATTCATGTTTAACTATAGGACGTTTCGTGACAGGAACTAGATTAAGAACTTCAAAGTGAGTTATTAGTGATTTTTCCACCAAACCACCCATTATTGCCTGACCCGTTAGGCCTTTTGATGCACCATCTTGTAGATATCTGAAAAATAATATTTGAAATTAGGAAAGAACTTAATAAATAAGAGTTTATAAGTTTAAAACATTAGAAGGTACCGTAAAATCGAGATTAGAATAGTTCTTATCGCCCTTGGCGAGTTTGCTACTATGGATCAGTAAGGTGCAAATGAATTTTTTTTTTGCAATTTATCAACGTAATAGACGGTTTTTCATCACCGCAATCCGTCATAAACGGACTACTTTCATGCACCGAACTTTATTTGTAGTAAGAGTTTATTACGTAACTAGTTTCATTTTGAGATTTAAAACGATTACCTACCAAAAATAGACAATTTTTGTTGTGCACAACTTGATATAATATTTTCAAGACGTTATACGAAATAAATTAAAAAAATACGAAACTCAGCGCAGAACTTGATTTTTACAGCACTAGACCATACAGCTCAACAAACTTGTTGGATATATTATGACTTGCCCTGTAAATACCATCATTTGGCACCTTGTTGTGGAAACTAGTATTAGACCTGCATTACCTTGTAAATAGTTCAGCTTTTTTCAGTTCTCCTCGGCTAACCGTTCCATAACAACCATTGCGATACTGTGGAGCTCCGCCTTTTGTGCGATCACCACCACGCGTACGATCATTGTTCCCTTTCGAAGTCCACCAGGTTTGCTGTCGTTTTTGTTTGGACGTTATGATTGGCTTTATGGTGCTATTATCGGTAGTATTGCTTTTGCTTGAGTTTTGGAAATTTGTTTCGTAAACGTGATCTCCACTGAGGAGTGGATCAGTTTTACTACCATCCAGATTTTGTAGTTCCGCAGAATTGTTATAAGTAGATAATTCAGTAACATTAACTTCGTTATAATTTGGAATAGTACTATTGTTAACTTTGTTTTCTACGGCATTTTTTGTTTTGTTAAACGTAGAAATGACATCGATTTGATCCATTATGCTCATCGCTGAACGCTTGTACTTTGTAGATTTATTGTTTCGCTGATTTTTTCTACTCGACGATTGTTGTTTTTCTTGGTTCCGCATAAATTTTCGGCCGCTATCTCCCTCTTGTTCAACCTTGGCCCAAGTTGATGCAAATAATCGCACAGCAGATCGTATGAAGTGACGGTCGACTTTCATCATCACTGGTCGCAACGCCAACAGCCCTACTGGGAAGTCTTGGAAATGGTGAAACAACACATGCGGTGATACGTTATAATGCCTTAGAAAACTGTTGGCACGTTTCATTTTTAAATCCGCTAGATTTTCCTCAACATCAAATAAATTATCTAGATCACTACGGCTCATATGAACACTGTTCTTTTGGTTTTGATTTCTTTTTTGTGGGTCGATAGTAAATCTGTAGGTAGCACCATTAGATTGGTTTAGATAGTCACTTTTCTCTAAACTATTTGTACGTTTGAGTTCCTTTAGGTCTTCACTTTTGGGGTAGTGACTGATAATGGATAAATTAACATTTTCACTATATAAATCCTCTTGACTATCAACGGAGCGTTTAGTTTTATCACCTCTATTATTGTTGCCAACAAGATTTTTAAAATTCAAAATATTTCTCTGAAGTTCAACAGCGTGGTGGGAGCGGTTTGCATTTTCAGATTTTGTACGATTTTTTTTATGTTTTGGATCATAATACTCGAAATCCAATTTTCGTTCTACGAGATCAGCAATATGTGACTGTTGAATTATGTCCGTAGAATCATAAAAATCGTCTTCAAGTTCTATTTTACCAGAATGGAACGGATTATTTATCTGCATAGAGATATCTTCTTCAGCATCGTTACTAAAAACACCAATTGGCATTTGCATCGGATCGTAGAATTCCGTTGTCGTAGTCGTATCTGCCCAAAGCCAAATGAAATGTCCATTGAGCATTCTCATTCGTTGAGCTTCGGCTAGAATACGACGAGCTTCCGACAATTCACACAACATAATTACGACACCTCTGGTAGATTGTGATACTTTTTCAAGTTGTCTGGAAATATATAAAACAAATGGGATTAATGACGAGTATTTCCTATTTTCTAGTTACAAAGTTACGTGTTACTATTCTGCAAAACATGAGATTATGAGCAAATATCTCCTTCTTTTCAATGTTTCTCGTTCTTTCAATTTTACTACTTTACGTTTCTCCAAAAGTCATTCGTAGAAACAACATTAAATGCAGAAAATTAGGGTTTCCAATCTGGGGAAGAATGTTTCCCAGTAAGTTCTATTTCATTAAAACCAATGTCCTCACTAGATCACTAGTTATATTTCAATAAGTAAATAAAAACCAAATTTAGTACTATACCATTTAAATCCATCAAATTGGATTTAAATGGTCCTATGGCAGATACGCGTATTTCGACCTCAACTGTAAGGCCGCCTTAAGTGTCGTGTACTGGACTCGGCAGTACACGACACTGGAGACGGCCTTACAGTTGAGGTCGAGTTACGCGTATCTTTCAAAGCATACACAATTTGGTGGATTTAAATGGTATAGTATACTGCCCTTCCTTAGCCGAGTGGTTAGAGTCCGCGGCTACTAAGCAAAGCAATGCTGAAGGTGTCTGGGTTCGTTTCCCGGTCGGTCCAGTATCTTTCCGTAATGGAAATTTCCTTGACTTCCCTGGGCATAGAGTATTATTGTCTTGCCACACGATATACGAAAGCGAAAATGGCAACTTTGGCAAAGAAAGCTCTCAGTTAATAAATGTTGCGACGCACATGCAAATCTTTTCGACGTTATGTTTTTTTCTAAGAAATATTATAGATCCGGCAGAAATAAGGACAAACTTTTTTTTTAATTTCTTTTTCCTAATCTCCAAGCATCGCGACTAATATTTGAATAGTGCGCTGTGTTTACAAACATCGTAAGAATGCAGCGCCACACTATAAAACTGATTTAAAAAAAGCGAAGCGGCGAGTTGAGGCGCATCGCGTATCACACTGGCGCAATCCGGTTTGGTGGCGCCGCGACAATACAAATCTTTCAAGAGATCTATTTCATAAATTAACCTTCTGTCTGTGCGAAAAAAAAGTTACGTTGTCTGTGTTTTGGGGTCAGATTGACCCCAAATTCAAATCGTAATAACTTTACCAAATTTGAACAAATTTTCGAGTTTTTTGCAGTTTTAGGAAGCGAATTTAATTAAGTTTTACTAAATAGAATATTCAAAAGGTGCATGGTTCATCGCGGTGAGGGATTATTGTGAAAAAGGACTAAAACAGCGTTGAAACCTTGGACGCTTATATCTCAGAAAGAGTTCTACAGTCAACTCTCCCTAACTCGATATTCAAGGGAACATCGAGTTAGAGAGGTATCGAGTTATAGAACACAAAATCAGTGTAAATGCGATCCAAGGGACCATCGAGGTAGCCATGAAATCCAACATTTACTATGGTTCTCTAACTCGATATCGAGATATGGAATATCGAGTAAGGGAGAGTTAACTGTATATAAAATTGTACTTTCTTTGGTGTAGATTTGCAATAGAGATAAGGCTACTACTACGCATTAGTTAGTTGGGAATTTCATCGCATGATGGCACTAGCTAGAAAAACATGGTTTTGTGATTCCTCTAAGCGATTATGACGTTCTGTAACTAGATCTTACGATGGTTCTAAATCCTGATAATTTAAACTTTGTTAGAAAACCCGTTTTTTCACCATTAGCGTACCACTCGTTTTGAATTCTGAACAGTGAATTAATTGTCACCCAACACGCAGCAACAAAGACATTGTCATCTCCTATTCATGTTGCAACAATTTTATTCCGCAACATCAGTTTATCATCACTAGAAAAGAATATAACAATGATCGATCAGCAGTGTTCGCGTAGCAGTGTTCGCATTGCATTTTTCGAGAACTTTCTCCGTGTTGGTGAACATTGACACATTATCGAACAGCATCCATAAAACAAATTTGGTTTTGTGTTCAAAATAAATGATTAATCGCGAGTTGAAAAGGTCGCAGCAATGTTGTGTCCTGTGATTGTCATAACAATTTTGATTTTGATTGTATCCCTATCCGCAAAAGTTGCAACAATAGAAATAATAAACCATAGAAGAATAATGTCGCTGGTGTTCCCTTTGTTCTCGCTCAGAAACATGTTGGGTACATAAGTGTCAAACTGCATACATTTTCGCGTTGACATTTATAGCTCCGCCTATCTCCGCCAGCAAGAGATGTTCCTACTGCGACGCCAGAGACATTCTTCTTCTATGGTTTATTACTTCTATTGTTGCAACAAACGGTTGTGAGCGAGCTTGCTTTGTTGTTTGTTTTTTATCTGTTTCGATGACAATTAAATACACTGATTCTGAATCATCAGAAAGCTGAGAAAAAAACTGAGCGAGGCTACAAAAACTAGGTGAGCAATTGTATTTACCCTATGAAATTCTGTAGAGAACAAGATAATGGTCGAACCGTTGAACCATTGAATTGTAGATAATGTAGTCGATATGTATTGAACATTTTGAATAAACTTCAAATATTTGTACGAATTTCCTTCAACTTATAATTTATAATGAGACCCGTTTTTCCCAAACGATCTATTGATGTGAGCTTTAGACGAAGCTTATTAAGTGTCAAGAATCATACTCGGTAAGTAGGCCTTGACCTGGCTAAAAGGTTTGTTTTTCTTCGCTTGTCAATTTTTTTCCCGTTTCAGATTCGAATTTTCCGAGGCTTCGATTTCCGATTTTGACGAGTTGGTTTATGGATTTTCTCAGTGTGGTTGCTTGAAGAGTTGCTGTTCAAGTTATTTGAATTCAAGTTTCCCCCTTTTTTCCGTCCCTGGAGTTTGGCTCACTGGAAAACCTTGAGTATAATTTTATTTTATTAATTTATTTCTTTTTTTTTGTTTTCTTTTGTTCATCTCACATTTGATCTTGTTGTTTTATTGATCTTTTTGTTTCCGTTATGGAAACTGATGGGGATGAGGGGGGATCAAAAGAGAATTCTGTGCATTCTGCCACCACTTCAATGACCAAATCTTTTCGAGTGAAGGTTTACCCTTCTAGTTTCTCTGGACCCTTTGTTGTCTATTTCAGGAAAAAAGAGAAACCTATAAATGTGTTGATTATTTCCTCAGAGATTTATAAAAAGTATAAATCTGTGAAGGAAATTAAAAAAAATTCTCTGGATAAATTAAGAGTAGTTTTTGGATCACGCGATGATGCGAATGCTCTTTTAGAATCCATATTGTTTTTTCAATTCCTATCGTGTGTACGCACCTTGTGATGCATGCGAAATAAACGGAATTATTTATGATGAGTCTTTGAACTATGATGACATAAGAAATCATGGTTCAGGCTTATTTAAGAACAAGTCCATTTCTTCTAAGATTTTGGATTGTGTTCGCTTATCTAAATTATTCATTGATGGAAACAATTCAAAATATGTACATTCTAATTGTATCAAGATTACGTTTTCTGGATCTGTATTTCCAGATTACGTAATGGTTGATAATGTTATTTTTCACGTGCGGCTTTATTATCCAAAGCTTATGCACTGTGATCGATGCCTTCTGTTCGGTCACACTTCTAATTTTTGTTCAAACAAGCAAAAATGTTTGAAATGTGGAGAACTTCACGATTCTTCCACATGTAAAAATCAATCTGAAGTTTGTATTTATTGTAAACATAAACACAATTCTTTAAATGAAAGTGTCGTTTATATTGAGAATCAGTCGAAATTTAATCAAAAAATTAAAAACAAAAACCTTATGTCTTATGCTGAAGCTATGAAATCTTCAGATAACATTGCTTCTCTTAACACTTTTGAAATTTTATCAGATGATGATAGTGATGAATGTCAGGAAAATGTTGATAATTATATTTACAAACCTCCTAGCAAAAGAAAAAGAACCACCAATAAGAAGTTCAATAAGCAGAACCAAATTTTTGAACCTCAACCATCTACCTCGTTTGATTTAAATTTCCCCCCTTTGAATAACTCAGCTTCAACTAAAAACATTCCTGGATTTCGTAAAATAGACGCATCCAATGATAATAGCCAAAACTCAAACAATTCGCCGAATGAAAGACCTAAGGAAAATTCTGATAATTCAATTCTAGGCATTTTAGAAGACATAATAGATTTTTTAGGATTACATGATTTTTGGAAAAAGTTGATCAAATTGTTTTTACCCATTTTGGCTTCCTTTTTAAATAAATTGAATTCTTTTGGACCCCTAATTTCGTCATTGTTTTCGTCGTAATGGCTTCTACAACCATAAATAGCATGAAAATTTTGCAATGGAATTGCCGCAGTATCATTCCCAAAATTGATAGATTACAAGTGCTCATTAACCGTCATAATATAGATTTGTTTTGTTTAAATGAAACATGGCTAACTGCATCAAAATTCTTTCGTATTCCAAAATTTAATATAATTCGAAAAGATAGGGATCCTTCATATGGAGGAGTACTCATTGGAATTCACGATGATATTGAATTCAAATATTTAGACTTAGCATTGCATTCGCAAATTGAATACGTGGCTATTTCTATAACAAGAGAAAATTGCGAGTTTTCTATTATTTGTTTTTATATCCCTCCGAATGCCAGTTTTTCTTTGTCACAAATTAAAAGTATTTTAAATGAAATTCCTCCTCCATTTTACATATTAGGTGATTTTAATGCTCATAATTTTGCTTGGGGTAGCGAAAAAACAGATGGTAGAGGTTCATAAATTATGGAATTAATTGATGATTTAAACTTACATATTCTTAATGATGGATCTTTTACTAGAATTGTTGTGCCGCCAAATCATCACTCTTGTATTGATTTATCTCTTTGTTCTAATAGTTTGTCAATGAAATCTTCTTGGAAAACTATTGATGATCCTAATGGTAGCGATCATTTACCAATTTTAATTGAAATTCAAAATCCAGGTCGCGGTAATGTATAACATAATTCTCATGTTCCTGACCTTTGCCAAAATGTTGATTGGACAAAATTTGCTGATATTGTTTCATTTTCCTTAATTAATATAAATAATCTGGCTTCTCCTATTGAAAATTACAATAATTTTTCAAAATTACTAATTGATTGCTTGCACAAATCTCAAAATAAAAAAATAGCGAGTCATAACAAAAAAAAAGCGTCCTTGCTTTTGGTGGGATAATGAATGTTCCATAGCTCTAAAAACAAAATCTGATGCTTTTAAAAAATTTCGCAGATCAGGCTCCATAAATCATTATTTTTTATATTGCAAAGCTGAAGCATTGTTCATAAGACTAACTAAATCCAAGAAGAGAAATTATTGGAAAAATTTTGTTCAAAATCTAGATCAAGAAACATCATTATCTACTTTGTGGTCAGTTGCAAGAAATTTAAGAAACTATGATTCGACTGTTCCTACTGTTTTGGAATATTTTGAAAAATGGATAGACGAGTTTGCATCTAAAATTTGTCCTGATTTTGTATCCAAATCCATTAGGTTTAAAAATAGAAGTCAAGATCATTTTCCTGAACTTTGTAGCCCACTTACATTAGCTGAATTTAATTTAGCATTGTCAATTACTAAAAATACTTCTCCAGGAATTGATAATATTAAATTTATTGTTTTGAAAAATTTACCTGATGATGGAAAGCTTCATTTAGTTTCAATATATAACGATTTCATATCTCAAAATATAATTCCCTATGAATGACGTTTCATCAAAGTCATTAGTATTCTTAAACCTGGTAGAGATCCATCATTAGCTGATAGTAGGAGACCGATTAGTTTGTTATCATGTTTGCGCAAAATTTTAGAAAGAATGTTACTGAATTGTGGGCAGAGAACAATAATATTTTTTCATCTTCTCAATTTGGATTTAGAAGAGGTCGTGGTACTCGTGACTGTGTTTCACTTTTGGCTTCAAAAATTCAACTTTCGTTTAATAAAAAACAGGATGTAGTTTCTACTTTTCTTGGTGTTTCTGGAGCCTATGATTCTGTACTTATTGAATTACTGTTCGAAAAGATGAATTATCTAAATCTTCCAAATTTAATCTCCAATTTCATTTATAATTTTTTTTTTTTAATTATGAATTTTTTTCATAAGGGATCCTCAAAATTATCAAGATATAGTCATTTTGGACTTCCACAAGGATCTTGTTTGAGTCCGTTTTTATATAACTTGTTCACCAGGGATATTGCATCAATTATTCCAAATGGTTGTTATTTGCTTCAGTTTGCCGATAATAATGTTATTTCTATTAGCGGCAAAAATAGAGAAGTCATTAGACATTTTATGCAATGTGCCTTGAATAATATTGATTCATGGGCTCATGAGAATGGATTTTCATTTTCAGTTCAAAAAACTAAATATATCATATTTTCAAAAAAACATTTCAATATAACCATTGATTTGTACCTCAATGGAGTTGAAATTGAACAAGTTGATGAGTATAAATATCTTGGTATATGGTTTGATTCTAAATTGACTTGGAACATTCATATTAAACAAATTCAAAAAACATGTTCGAAAAGAATTAATTTTCTTCGCACAATCACGGGTACTTGGTGGGGTGCAAATCCATCTGATTTAATAACGCTTTATAAAACTACTATCCGTTCAGTTATGGAATATGGTTGCTTCACTTTTGGAAGTGCTGCACAAACATATTTTGTTAAACTTGAAAAAATACAATTTCGTTGTTTAAGAATTTGTTTGAAACTTATGAATTCAACTCATACTCAAACAACAGAAATTCTTACTGGTGTTGTTCCACTCAAAATTCGTTTTTAAGAACTAAATTGTAAATTTTTGATGAATTGTTTCTCAACTAATCATCCAATTATCAATATTTTGAAGTCACTATTTGAAATTAACCCGACGAGCAAAATATTGGAACCTTACATTCATTGCTCCACTGAAAATATTGTACCAGTTCCATTGAATGGTTTTTACAATTGTAAAATTGATGTTCATACTTATCAACCTTTGATTGACTTGTCTTTGTTTCATGAATTAAAACAATTTCCAAAACATTTACATCCTCATTTTGCCAATATTTTATTTGAGCGTAAATTTGATGGAATCGCCCCTGTACAATTTTATTTTACAGATGGTTCAAGATACCGCGGGTTTTGGAGTATATAATGAATTTACGGCTCACTTTTTTAAATTGCAAGCTCCTTGTTCTATTTTCTTAGCAGAATTAATCGCTTTATACTTCGCTTGCAATTTAATAAAGGAGTGTCAACCAAATATTGACATTGTTTGTTCTGATAGCTTGAGTTGTCTTCAGGCTTTGAACACCATTTCTTTTAATTTCAAAACTCATTATATATTATTTATGTTGAAAAAACTTTTATTTGACTTACACTCTCAGGGATTTATCATAAAAATAATATGGGTCCCTTCCCATTGTAAAATTTACGGTAATGAGCAGGCTGATTTATTGGCTAAACTTGGTGTTGCTCGAGGACTAATTTATAACCGTAACATTTCTCCTTCTGAATATTATACCAAATTAAAACAATATTCTATTAGTAAATGGCAAATGTGTTGGAGTTCAAGTGATAAAGGAAGATGGTGTTATTCAATTTGTCCAAAAGTCAGTCTTTTTCCGTGGTTTCAGAATATACCAGGTAGTAGAAATTTTATTTGCTCTTTTTCACGACTGATATCAAATCATTATTCCTGTAACAGTCATTTATATCGCATCAATATTAAGGATTCCAATTTGTGTGAGTGTGGAATCTATTATGAAGACATTGATCATATTGTACTTCAATGTTCAAGATACATTTCACCAAGAGAAAAAATATTTAACAATATAATCAATTTTGGTCATCCAATTTCTGTTTCAATTCGGGATATATTGGGTACAAAGCACTACCCTTTACTTAAACTTTTATTTCAATTTTTAATCGATATCTCATATATTGTTTGATACTCGTTTTTTTTTTGTTGTATTTTTTGTTAATTTTCAGATATCAAGATGGTGTCTGGATGCCAAGATGATGCTTAACCCCCCCCCCCTTATCCCATTTTTTTCAAGATTTCAATGAACACTCAAGTCCAGATTATGTTGCTGTTTTCGGCTCTGTAATGGTTCTTTTTGCCGTATGAGCCTATAGTTTAAGTTTTTTTTGTTTTGTAACGTTATAAGAAAAGATAAAGAGGTTTTGTGCCTTTTTGAGAAAGATTTCGAAAGGAAATCACTCAAAGGGGCTTTTCCCTCTTTCAAAATTTTTAGTCAAAAATAAATAAATAAGTGTCAAGAATGCTTGCTTTTATGAGTGCAATGTAGCGTTAATCTCAGTAATGCCATCATGCACTTTAAAACATTTTCACATAACAGACGTTGATTTTCAATTAAGTTAGAATTGTAATATGATGCTTTTGATTACTTGGGTATTGTTTTTTTATGGCTCTATATCTGTCATGTGACTCATATGCAAGGGAAGTCTAGTTATTTAACTTACCTGTATATCAGATCATTATTAGTTGGCAACTGTAAAATCGTTGGAAGCAACGGATGTCGTTTCAATGCTTCTCCTTCGGCACTTTTCAATAAAATTGTTGTTTTTATATCCGAAAGGATGTAGAAGGAATACCAATGCGTCTGAAACATGAATGAAACACACAATTTATTTTTAAAATACAATTTACAGCATAGAATAATTTAAAATCAATGATCTTAAGACACTACACGTTAATGCTTCCAGTGGACATTTGCCCTTTGAAGGAAGCACCACACTAGATAACGGACTAGCATGCAACGCCCAGTGGCACAGTCGGAAAACATTCCTCTCGAAAAGTTTTTCGGCCTGAGGCGGGAATCGAACCCACACTCCTTAGCACGATGCGGTTAAATGCCTCGGTGACACTAACCGCACGGCTACGAAGCCCACTAATCTTAATCTAATACATGGTGGGCTTCATGGGCGTTTTTTAAGGTTTACTCACAAATTCCATAACACTGAAGGATGTGAGTGGGTGTCCTAAAAATGATACATCTCATACATTTTTTTTTTAGAATATTCATACAAAAAGCGTTACGAGGCCAAAAGGCCAAAATGGCATGAGCGTTTAGCTATTGTGAATGCTACGAAGCGTCGGTTCGATTCCAACTCTAGTCGGAGGAAATGCTTATGCATTTTCTAACAACGATTTTTTATACTTTGAAGATTTTGTCATAGATCGGGTGAGTTCTTATAAATAAATTCTTAGAAATTTTAATTATTAACAGGAGAGCTCAAAATCAATTTTCATGGTTGGGCTCAACAAACTATCGATTACATACCTGTAATAGCAAAGATCTCAGGGCCTCCAAAATTTCTCGTGCGGAAGGTTGCAGAATTGCTTGTGATTTTGACATATGCTAGAAATAAATGAATAACAAAATAAGTAACTGAATTGGCGTATTGATAAAAAGGGACACTGGGAATACTTGGTTCAGCACTATTTTCTTGGCATCTAGAACAGTTTTGTTTAAAGTAATTTTGTACAAAACTTTGTTACATGAAAGGCAATATGAGAGCGGGAAATTCACTAACTGCTATTTATAAAGAACAGACAATGTATCAAAAATTGTTCTGCTCTACCGTTAAAATGAGCTATAACCCTAGATACAAAACGAACAAATCGTCCTTCTTCTGAAGAAGTTCAAGTTGCGTCGAAACGTCGAGTCAAATAGCAAAGCTCATGTTTAACGCGAAGTAGGCCGTCTTTGAAATGTGTACAGGATAACGATGATTGTGGCTAATTTGTCTCACGATTGCAAATTAAAATAAAACACTTGGTTTTGCACTGACACAGCTGAAAAAGTATCAGCATACTTTTTGCATGAAGGCGCAAGTTGTGATACTTTTTTGAATCAATATTACTTATGACGACTGAGTTTTATAACTTTTAAATTGCAAGCTATAAAATCAACATGGCTGCCAAAACGAATTACGGGCATCTTAGCCTTTACTAAGGAGCCATCTATATACCACATGAACCTTTTAAAGGTGGGTATGGGGTACGAGGAAGTCCACGGGGGTGGGCGAAATGAATTGTCCACTTGGACATTGCTTGGGATCGATTAAATGTCCATGTTTATCCACGAGGAGGAAGTGGTTGAAAGGGGTTTTAAATCGGGATTCTATGTCCTCGTGGTATATTGAGGGGTCGTCAAGAAAGACTGTGCAAGGACTGTGTTGCCGATATTCCAATAATAATAATTAATTTTAACTTAAATGTGATACCTTCAACACAGACAAACAGACGTAACAGATAAACAAATATAGCCACGCGAACATTAACGCCCAGTGCTAAAAATACTGTATTTGGCTAGGCTGCGGTAGTGCGCAAACGTCAAACACGAACATAAGCGATGCGAGTGCCTCGAGTGAGCCGTCGGCAAACTACCAAACATAAGAATTGAGCACCCGATGAAAATAATTCGAGTGTTACGTCTGTTTGTCTGTGCCTTCAATGTTCAACCTGGGTACCCAGACCTGTCAAACTGCTGCCCGAGGATTTTTTGATATAGAACTGTACTAATTTTGAGTTAAAAATAATTCGCCAATGTTTCATTATTATTATGGTCTAATCCACCGGTGTACTAAATTTGCTCGGTCTGAGAATTGTGACACTTGAGCGGGGCACGCTCCCGTATGATCCCCACGTGATCTGGACCCGCTCTAGTGTCAAAATTCTTCGACTTAGCTGGTTTAGTACACCAGTGGATAAGACCATTATTATTATTATTATTTACAAAATATATAACGCATATGTAATCATTATTTTTTATGTTCTTTATACATACATACCTCATTTAAAGTTCCCTGGAGTGATGCAATTCCTCCTTTGGCCCAGAGAACAGGTAATTTCATAGAGCTGCCCGCCATGGCTATCATCTTTGCGGCTTGACCATCGCCTACTACGATCATACCAGCAAGAGGAACACCATCAATTACATCACAAAGTGTTGAAAGAACCTTCGAAGTATATCTGTAAGGAATGGTTTGTTAGAAAATAAAATTGGTAAGGGGCGATCTATTTATTACGTAAGGCAATTTTTGGGATTTTTCAACCCCCCCTCCCCCCATGATAAGATTTTTTGTTTGAAAATAAAAAATAAATTGTATGGCGCGTAAGAAATTTCAAAACCCCCTCCCCCCGTAAACCCTTACGTAATTAATGGACGGTCCCTAACAACAAGCAGCCGCTAATTTTATTTAGAAAGATTTTAACTTCGACATGACCAAAGTCAAGCTTTGTTCAAAGTTAAATGATAAATTATCTGAAAATTTAGCAATTTTTTATGTACAGTGCAAAATACCCAGTTTTCATAAGGTTTCAGTGGATGCGAGTATCAGACACTGAAGAAGACTTCAAGTTGTAGTCGAAATACGCGTATCTGCTGAAAGATAAGCCATTACTATGGAATGAATAGTCGAATCTACTTTTGATGCTTTTTACTGAGATTTTACTCTGCGGGTTGGAATACGTAAAGGAGTAAATATTTCTGAGTTACAATAACAAAACCAAGTACCGATATCTTGATCATCAATTGCAGTTTTTTTTAATTATCAAGTTTCAAAAGACCTACGATTTTTTATGTAATGGGAATTTTTTTTTTGCAATTCCGTTGCATATTAGGCTACTTGTCATCAAAAATTAAGCATACTTTTCTCATCAACAAAAATAGTACATATTGAAAAGTGCCATTTTCAGCTATGTTTGATAACTGTGCCGAAAAGTAGTTCTTTTTAGTTTTATTTTAGGGGTTGGCAAACTAATATCGGAGTAATCAAACTGCTCTGGATTTCTCAATGACTAGGGAGCCGGATCTCATTATTGGAACTCTTGATTCACTTCGGGTGTGTTTTTTTGAAAGCTACTGAGCTCATATTTGGCCACAAAATGCGCCGTATTGAAGTACTTCTTATTGCAAAGTTTCAGATAATTCGGCCGAGAAAAACCCCCCCTGCCAAAAAGAATCATGGAAGTGCCCAAGTAGCTCTGCACCCTACTATGAAAGCTACTGAGCTCATATTTGGCCACAATATGCACCGTATTGAAGTGCTTCTTATTACAAATGTTCAGATAATTCTGCCAAGAAAAATCCCCAATGCCACAGTGAATCATGTAAGTGCCCAAGTGGCTCTGCACCATAGCATAATGAAGCGAAATATTGGGTCGTATGAATAAAAATCGTTGAACTTTACTACATGTAGCATCTACTCAAAAACAAAATCCACAAAGTTTACTACACTTTTGGTATGAATAAAAAACTTTTCGAACATGTAGTACTTACTACTTTCGAACATGAGCAGTGACTGGAGCTGCACGTTAAGAAATTTCCAGTCAGAGTAACTCTGCACGTAAAGAACAATCTACTCAGAGTGACGCTTAAAATTAATACAATCATGCATATGAAGGAAATGCATGGAATCTAATCGATTACGCGACAATTTGCACAAAATCATGAAGATGCTCTAATTTGACAAGATTTGTAGTGTAATTTTGCGATTAGTTTGGTATTCTCTTTATGTCTATGATTTTATGATAATGGTACATCAAAGAATTTTCTGAGTGGTTTTCGGTCTTCGCCAACGCCAGTGATTGATGATTTTTTTTTAAATATTAGCTTAACATTTTTGAAGAGATCTTCAGACTACAGCTATCAAATTAGGAACCACATATTTTCTAGCACCAGTACTGAGATTCTAGTGAAATTGCGGTAGAATTTTGATGCTCCCCGTGTGTTTTCTTAACAGCATGTTGAATTCCGGAACTTCTAAGTGTTTCTGTGATATTCTCGTTATTTTGGTGGGGTTTCTGATAGTATTTTTGGAATGTCTAGAACTTAGTTTGTAGATTTTTAATTGAATTGTAGTGATTCCATTGCTAGTCGTTAGAATTCAATAAGGATTCTTATCGATTTCACAAAAAATCCCATTGAAATCTATAAAATATTTACCGACATTCAAAAGGTTTATATTAAAGCTTTGCTTTGAAATTCCAACGGATCTGGATCAACGGAATCTTAAAGGATTTTACAATAATTACAAAGATTGATTTTCAGAATTACAAATATTCACACAATAATTCGCAGGAATCCCACCATAATCTCATAGATTCTTACAGAAATACCGTCTCAAAGATATCCACAGAATTCTAAGAGATTAATATCCGGAATCCCATTCCCACCCCAATTCTAGAGTTTTTACCAGCTTTCTAATATTTCCACAATATTCCTAGAATGGTATTTAAACTTCCAGAATTATCATAAAAAATCCGACATCCCTATAGGAATCCCAGAGGAACTATAGCAATTCCAAAGGAAATCTGAGAATCTGAGATGTCAGAATTTACACGTAAAATTCATAATTACATTATAAATATCTGAATTCCCACCGACATTCTAAAATTCCTAGAAAATAACATAATTATCGTAATGCCAGAACTCACACGGATATTACAAATTGCTACTGCCGGTAATCTTATCGAAATCTTAGAATTGGCGGGGCGAATGTTTTCCTAAGCAAAACTCAAAATACCTTCCGAAATATCAAAACTCATATTATTTTCCCATGATTTTTACTCAAAAGTAAATTATTCCATTCAATATTCCGCATCTCAAAGCATGTGTAGCAACCTCTGAAGCTAACTACCAGTAGCTTTGTAGTAAATGCTACCTTTATTCACAGAGAAACAGACGTAACACTTAGAACAAATCGCGATCAAAATCATAGTCGCGAAAACATGTACGCCCAATGCTAAAAACACTGTAGTTGGGCGATGGACCAACAGGTGGCGGTAGTGTGTAAACGTCAAACACGAACAAAAACGACGCGAGCGCTGCGGGTGGTCGATTGACAAACTACCAGATATTCGAATCGATCGTTAAAAAGTTGGTCGATGAACAGCGATGAGAGTGTGACGTCTGTTTGTCTGTGCTTTATTCATAGCATTGCGTTGTTTGTAGTATGTTCGAAAGGTGTAGAAAGGAAAATGACACAAACATGTTCCACTCGTGTTCCACATATAGCGTTTACTACCGAGAATGTAGTAAACTCAACTTTACTACATTTTATTCATACGGGCCATTGTTTACCTTGTTTACCTGTCAAATATGACATCGTAACAAGTTGATGGCATGCTATCTTATTTGGATACATCTAAGTTACCCTCCCTAAAAACAGTTTTAAAATTAATTCGATGTGGATCTCAAAATAGCTTAATTGAAAAACCATAAATTTTCTAACGACGTGGGGCAAGTGAAACGAAGTTTTGTACAAAAAAATATTTCAGAATAACCGCTTATTATTAGTGGGAGTCAATCTAAAAATATACTCGACTTCATTCATTTATATTTAGAATCTTTATGATTCAAAGAACCTCAACTATACTACAGTCGACTCTGCACATCTCGATATCGAAGGGACCATCGAGATAGGGAGAGATCAAGCTATAGAACACACTTAAAACGAATATTAGATTTTAAACCGCTCATTTGCCAGGAAAATAGAGAAAATAACAAACAAGCAGACGTCATTTTACGTTCCTAATTTGGATTGAATCACGGAAATCTGGTCTTGTAACCGACATTGGTCATATCGACATACGGAGAGTAAATTGGGATCAAAAATCAACAGGATCGCATCGAGATATGGAGATATCGAGTTTAGGAGGATATCGAAATATGGAGAGGGAAATTGTATGCAGAATCAAAGGACCGAAGAAACCACCGACATAGGGAGAGATATCGAGATGTAGAACATCGAGATGTGGAGACTCGACTGTATTTTCGTTACCAACTTGCCCCACGGTACCTTCTAACGACAATTTTTGTAATTTCGTAATACGTCTCAGGCGAACATTCCAGTTCGTTTGGATCCCACCGGGGACTACGACAAGGTGATGGACTTTCGTGCCTGTTGTTCAATATTGCGCTAGAAGGTGTTATGCGGAGAGCCGGGCTTAACAACCGGGGTACAATTTTTACAAGATCCAGTCAGTTTGTTTGCTTCGCGGATGATATGGACATCGTCAGCCGAACATTTGAAAAGTCGGCAGACCTGTACACTCGCCTGAAACGCGAGGCAGCAAAAGTTGGACTGGCGGTGAATGAGACCAAGACAAAGTACATGCTAGCTGGTGGGGCCGAGCGCGACAGGGCTCGCCTAGGTAGCAGTGTTACGATAGACGGGGATACGTTCGAGGTGGTCGTCTACTTTGGATCCTTGCTGACGGCTGACAATAACGTTAGCCGTGAAATACGGAGGCGCATCATCAGTGGAAGTCGGGCCTACTATGGCCTCCACAAGAAGCTACGGTTAGAAAAAGATTCACGCCCGCACCAAATGTACCATGTACAAAACGCTCATAAGGCCGGTAGTCCTTTACGGGCATGAAACGTGGACGATGCTCGAGTTGGACCTGCAAGCAGTTGGAGTTCGCTTCGGATCCGGTCGGTACAAGAAGGCGTGGAGTGCAACGAGCTAGGTGGGCGGATCAAGTGCGTATCGATTTGGCGAGCGTGGGGCAGAACCGAGGATGGAGAGATGCGGCCACGAACCGAGTATTGTGGCGTGAAATTGTAGATTCAGTGTTATCTATCTAGATGTTAACTAAATAAATGAAATGAATGACCACGTCGAAAGCCGGATCCATACTAACCACCCCATTGAGCCAACGTTGGCTTATGAGTATTGTGGTACAAACAAGACAACAGTGCGACGCTAAAATTAAAATCTCTCACCGTTGTTCGTAGACAAGCTTAGGAGAGTCGAAGGAGTTTTGGAGACGGTTTTGAAGGAGAATATGGGGTCGTGACGGACTTTGATTTCAGGTTGGTCGATTGCGCTGCAGAATCGTTACCCGTTCTGTGGCGTAGTTGGTTAACGCGTCCAGTCTAGAGTATTGGATGTCGTGAAATCAAAGCCCACCAGAACGATTCCATTAATTTTCACAATTTTACATCTTAATTTTTTTTAGCAAAACACCGTCAGCTGGTTTAAGCCGCAATAAGGACATGACAACATTGACTGGCCACTGCCGACTCAACTTCAAATGACAAATATTCAGCGTGCTGACTCATTTGAGTGTGATAGTTGTGACTCCGATTAACTTCGTACCACCTGATATGTAACTGTCCAGTTTTTGCGCAAATGCGATTCCAATTACTTGGTAAACACTTATTAAATGAAATCTTCAGGATCTTCTGTTATTCTTAACTCGCTGTGGTAATAAGCTATAGGCTCTCTTTACGCTCATGCGTTTTGCAGTGCCCTTTTTAGGGCGCTGTTTTAACCCATTGTGGTATGGAGCTACATGCTCTCATTTCGCTTATGCGATTTTGCCTCTTTAACCTTCCAGTCGTCGCGCGGTTTTCCAACGTTGGAACCACCACGCTGCTGTTGTGAACGAAAAGCGACGTTTTTTCAACAGTGTTGTTAAGGGATCCCATTCCTATTTCCTCTCATCTTTCCCTACCCTTTCCTCTCCCATCGGGTAGATGATGAAATAGGCTCAAATATGGCGATGGCACAAATCTCCCAAATGACGGGGAACGTGCCTCTAGAGCCGGCCTTCTGATACCTGCACCAAAAAAAAGTTTCAAAGATTCTTTGCACCTCAACAAAATTTCAAATTAGAGGAAATGAAGTAAGAACTAATTCAACCAAATAAAGCAAACAATACACATACCTTCCATTTGATGGTAAGTCGATGATTATTGGTCGTAAAGGTGGGCCCTGCGGATTTGAAAAAGGTGCTCCCAGGTCAAGCAACGTTCTCGCTAGAGTACGTCCCCATAACTTTGCTCCACCATGTAATGCTATAACAAAATAAACTGCATCTGGGCGCTCTGGAAACACTGGTTGTTTGTTGTCTGCTGGAGATTGTCTTAGCAAGGCTTCCATTTTAGGACCAAACTCGTTAGCGTTGGCGACATTAGAAAAATCTAATTGAAATTCACTACCAATTACGAAATTTTGCGCTATTTTATGAGCAAACAAAACAAATATTGCACATATCAGTGATAATTGTAGCATCTTTCAGAAACCCGATTAAATCTCATTGAAATCACCGCTTCTGTCTCGTCCAGACATTTTTCATAGGTTTAACCATTCGATTGAGATCACGCGACTAATGTTATTTGGTGAATATTGGCATACAAATTGATGTTTGCTAATCTGTCTCATAGTAGTGCTGAAAAATATAAGAAAATTCACGGATTAAATTATTTTATAATTATTTTGTACGTAATATTAATTTGTTTATTCATTATATACAGTACTAGTAGAAAAAAAAGTTGATGATGTCAATCAAGAAAAATATATATTTTAGCCAAAGAAATATGTCTTGAAAAGACTTGGAATGCATTTTGTCTACTTCGTGTTAAATCCGTATAAGAAACTGTATCCTTTAGAATTATTAAATAAATTGCCAGAAATGATTTACTATCTGTTGAATGTAAGATTCAATAAAAAAAATACTATCCTATATTTTAGGAAATATAACAAAATAATAATATTAGAGCAATAGACAATCTCATTGATGGATGATGAAGTGTCTGGTTTTTTTTTGTTGGGGGTTGAAACTACTGCGTCCAATATTTAGAACTATTGTAGTAAAGTCTCTGGTAATTATCAGGTGAAAAAAATATATTTCGGGCGCCAAAATTATCAAAGGTTGACATGTTTCGGCATCTTTTTCAAAACCTAAACATATTCTATTGAGTTTAGCAAAGTGTTCGACATCATGACAAAATTTACTGAAAATGGCTTTGTTTCCATTATTTAATAAAACACCCTTCTGACCCTTCTGAAGTAACTTTGTCTAGTTTTCTCCAAAATTATGATTTATCATCACTTATAAAACTAAATCAAATAGTGAAGAAACCTTAACTTATTTTTTTCCTCTCAAACACATCTCAATAACCTTTGAAAAATTCTTACTTAGATATCCGAGATTCGACGGAATTAGAAATTTGGAATTTTACTCCTTCGTGCAATGCAGTGTTGGAAAAATAAGTTATATTTAGCATATTTCCAGCACCACGGTTCTTGCCTGTGGAACTTCCGTGAAAAATTTCTGATTTTGATGATTTATTAAAAATAACTGTAAGTTCTAGGCCTTGTTTTACAGTAGCTGTAGATAACTTCAAGTAATACTACATTAAAATTTCATATGAATTGTCCCAATAATTGCTGAGATATTTTAGATTATGATTCAGCCTGATGTCACCCCCGATGACGGTACTTGAAATATTAGCATTTTTTAGATAGAAAAGTATCTAATTCAATCTATAACCCAATACAACCTTTTATTTCAGAAAAGCACAAATATGTTTTAAATTTGAATTTCAATTTGGAGATTTGTATTATTATGTGTGTCCCTCCTTCCTTCTTCTTTACACCCTTCAAAGTAATTTTAATTATTCCCTCTTCTTCATACCCTTCAAAGTGATTTAATGACTAATGAATTATTCAGCAGCTTCCTCTCCAGAAATATCTTAGTTTATGAACAACAATCCTTGACTTATCCAGCAGCTTCCTCTCCAGAAATATCGTAGTTTATGAACAACAACTCTTGACTATATCTTTTTTTTTTTTTAATTTCTTTATTAGTATCATTCCAAACATTACATTCATTTCTTATATCTAGGTGTTCTGTGTTATTTGACAACACTATCATCCTAATTTGGTAAAACAAATTTAAGATTTAATTAACATTTTGTTAACAACATATTACATTTCATTTGCCGTAGCAGTTCAGTTTTTTTAACAGGTGAGTTGATTTCACCTGCTTATAAGAGAAAAAAAACGTTTTTAATATACTTAACCTAACTTAACCTAAACATATAACGCATTAATCGTGGCAATAGAAGATTGTAACGATTTTTGCCTGAAATTATTAATGATTGTATTTGACATTTGTCCCAATGTTTCAACATTGGATATTCTATGTAACTCATTGGTACTATACCAGGGAGGAAGCCTCAGAATCATTTTCAAAATTTTATTTTGAATTCTCTGCAGAGCTTTCTTTCTGGTATTACAACAGCTAGTCCATATTGGTACAGCATACAACATGGCTGGCCTGAAAATTTGTTTGAATATCAAAAGCTTGTTCTTAAGACAAAGTTTTGATTTTCTATTAATAAGGGGATAAAGACATTTTACATATTTATTACATTTGGCTTGAATGCCCTCAATGTGATTTTTGAAAGTTAAATTCTTATCAAGCATGAGCCCTAGATACTTAACTTCATCTGACCAATTTATTGGAATCCCTCTCATCGTGACAACATGTCTACTTGAAGGTTTCAAATAAAGAGCTTTTGGTTTATGTGGGAATATTATTAGTTGAGTTTTGGAAGCATTAGGAGAAATCTTCCATTTTTGCAAGTATGAAGAAAAAATATCCAAACTTTTTTGCAATCGACTACAGATGACACGCAGGCTTCGACCTTTGGCGGAGAGGCATGTGTCATCCGCAAACAAAGATTTTTGACATCCCTGAGGTAACTCAGGTAAGTCAGATGTGAAAATATTGTATAATATTGGTCCCAAAATGCTGCCTTGGGGAACACCAGCTCTTACAGGAAGTCTTTCAGATCTGGAGTTCTGATAATTAACCTGAAGTGTACGATTTGACAGATAACTTTGAATTATTCTAACAATGTATGTTGGAAAATTAAAGTTTTTTAATTTTACGATCAAACCTTCATGCCAAACACTGTCGAATGCTTTTTCTATGTCTAGAAGAGCAAGACCAGTAGAGTAGCCTTCAGATTTGTTGGAACGGATCAAATTTGTTACACGTAAAAGTTGATGAGTGGTCGAATGTCCATGGCGGAATCCGAACTGTTCATTGGCAAAAATTGAATTTTCGTTGATGTGGGCCATCATTCTGTTCAAAATAACCCTTTCAAAAAGTTTACTGATGGAGGAAAGCAAACTGATTGGACGATAGCTAGAAGCTTCTGCAGGATTTTTGTCTGGTTTTAAAATTGGAACAACCTTAGCATTTTTCCATTTGTCAGGAAAATATGCTAATTGAAAACATTTGTTAAATATATCAACTAGAAATGATAAGCTACTTTCTGGAAGTTTCTTGATGAGGATGTACAAAATTCCATCATCGCCAGGAGCTTTCATATTTTTGAATTTTTAATAATAGTTCTCACTTCATCCAAATCAGTCTCCCAGGCATTTTCGAAAACGTTCTCTTGATTGAGAATATTTTCGAACTCCTGAGTAACTTCATTTTCAATTGGACTAGTAAGTCCTAAATTAAAATTGTGCGCACTTTCAAACTGCATAGCAAGTTTTTGAGCTTTTTCGCAATTAGTTAGTAATAATTTGTTTTCCTCTTTCAATGCCGGTATTGGCTTCTGAGGTTTTTTCAAGATTTTCGATAATTTCCAAAAGGGCTTAGAGCCAGGGTCCAATTGAGAAATTTTGTTTTCAAAATTTTTGTTTCTTAATTGAGCAAAACGTTTCTTGATTTCTTTCTGCAAATCCTGCCATATAATTTTCATAGCAGGATCGCGAGTGCGTTGAAATTGCCTTCTCCTCACGTTTTTAAGACGGATCAAGAGTTTAAGATCATCGTCTATATGTCTACTGCATAGCAAGTTTTTGAGCTTTTTCGCAATTAGTTAGTAATAATTTGTTTTCCTCTTTCAATGCCGGTATAGGCTTCTGAGGTTTTTTCAAGATTTTAGATAATTTCCAAAAGGGCTTAGAGCCAGGGTCCAATTGAGAAATTTTATTTTCAAAATTTTTGTTTCTTAATTGAGCAAAACGCTTTTTGATTTCTTTCTGCAAATTCTGCCATATAATTTTCATAGCAGGATCGCGAGTGCGTTGAAATTGCCTTCTCCTCACGTTTTTAAGACGGATCAAGAGTTTAAGATCATCGTCTATAATCACGGATTCAAATTTTACTTCACATTTTGGAATTGCAATGCTTCTGGCTTCAACAATGGAATTTGTTAAAGTTTCAAGAGCATTGTCAATATCAAGTTTAGTTTCTAAAGAAATGTTAACATCAGTATTAGAGTCAACATACGTTTCATATATATTCCAGTCGGCTCGTAAATAATTGAAAGTGGAGCTGATAGGATTAAGAATCGCTTCTTGGGATATTTGAAATGTAACAGGGACATGATCAGAATCAAAATCAGCATGAGTAACTAATTGGCTACAAAGATGACTAGAGTCGGTTAAGACCAAATCAATCGTAGATGGATTTCTAGAAGAGGAAAAACATGTAGGGCTATCAGGGTATTGAATTGAGAAATATCCTGAAGAGCACTCATCAAATAAAATTCTGCCGTTGGAATTACTTTGAGAATTATTCCATGACCGATGTTTGGCATTAAAGTCACCAATGACAAAAAAAATTTGACTTATTGCGAGTCAATTTACGCAAGTCAGTTTGGAGCAAATTAACTTGCTGTCCAGAGCATTGAAAAGGCAAATAGGCAGCTATGAAAGTATATTTACCAAACTGTGTTTCAACAGAAACACCTAAAGTTTCAAAAACTTTAGTTTCAAATGATGAAAACAGTTGATGTTTTATACGCCTATGAATGATGATTGCAACTCCCCCACATGCCCCATCAAGTCGATCATTACGATAAACAAAAAAGTTAGGATTTTTTTTGAGTTTAGATCCAGGTTTTAAATACGTTTCGGTAATAACTGCTATATGCACGTTATTAACCGTAAGAAAATTAAACAGCTCGTCCTCTTTACCATTCAGAGAACGAGCATTCCAATTTAAAATATTTAAATTATTATTTGGATCCATTAGAAAAACGTAATCCAATAACAATTTGATTTGTAAATTTTACACCTACTTGGACTGTTTCAGTCATAGTGGTGGCTTTGAACATTGCATCAATCATTAGATTCAATTGTTCAGTTAGAAAATTAAAATCAGAGGCTGACATGTCATGTGATTTCCCATTAGAATTTCCGGTAGACGAAGAAGCGGAATTACCTGTGGCGGTAGGGTTTTTTCCATTTGATTTGAAACAAGTAGAATGGGTACCCATGGATCGAACAGGGGAGGAGTTCAAATTTCCTGCTACGATATCGGCAAAGGATTTACCGTGGGTAGATACATTCGAAATTGAAAGATTCGAACGGCTACCCGACGGATTAAAATTAGTTTGTGAATGAGCATGTTTATGATCTTCCTGATGGGTATGATTCATGATCAAGCGATCGTTAACTGAAAAATGAGCATTGTTCGATACTCTACCAAGCAAATTCCGGAAACGACCGTTATCGTAACGGATATTATCTTTCATCTGCCTGGCACGAGCCTCAATGACCTTTTTGCGTGAAGGACAATTCCAAAAATTGGACTTATGGTTAGCCCCGCAATTACAACATATGAATTTGGTGGTATCTTCCTTCACTGGACAGACGTCTTTGGCGTGAGAAGAACCTCCGCAAATCATGCATTTAGCATCCATGCGACAATTTTTTGTACCATGACCCCACTTTTGGCACCGACGGCACTGAGTGGGGTTCTGGTAATTTCCTCCAGGTTTCTGGAAATGTTCCCATGTCACACGGACATCAAACAAAAGTTTTGCTTTTTCTAAAGCTTTAATATTATTTAGTTCTTTTTTTGTTAAAGTGAACTCAATAATATTCTTGAGAAAGCCCTTTCCGAACAATGCCAGATTGGGTTCTTTTTTTCATGATGATTACTTGGACTGGGAAAAATTCAAGTAAATCATTTATTCCATTTTTGATCTCTTCAGGTGATTTATAGTCACTTGAGAGACCTTTCAAGACAACTTTGAACAAACGTTCAGTTTTGTCGTCATAAGTAAAAAATTTGTGCTTCTTCTCTTCAAGATGTTTGAGAAGAAGCTCACGATCTTTAAGAGTTTCCGGCAAAACGCGACAGTCTCCTTTCTTTGCAATTTGGAAGGAAACCTTGATTCCCCTAATTGAGTTCAAGATCTCCTGCCTAAATCCCCCAAATTCGGAACAACTGACCACGATAGGCGGCACTCTTTGCTTCCTCACTTGAATCAAAGAGCCTGGGCTAGAGGCTGCTTCGATTTGGTGTTCGGAAAATTTGTCTAGAGCATCGAACTGATTGCTCATTTCGATACAATTATTCATTTCACCCTTGGAAGAAAGTTCGCATTCCGGGGAAGCGTCCTTTCTTCCATTCTTGCCACGTGTAGTGACAGTTTTAAAACCCACTTTTTTGGAAGGAAGTAGTGAATTCAGAGATTCACCCTTCTTTTTGTTTGTTGTTGATACCATGTTTAATTAATAAACGAAAGAAGACGTGACCTTCGAAAGGTTTTTTCCCAAGACGGTGTCCAAGAAGGATTACCACCGCTAGCTTTCGCCAACGGGTCCAACGAAAAATCGAAGGCACGGGTCCAAACAAGGATCGTAAAGGGATCAATAGTAGAAAAAATAGTACTGAAAAGTACTGTTTTAGTAGCACTGAAAAGTACCGTTTTTAATTTTAGCACTGAAAAGTACTGTTTTTGTAGCACTGAAAAGTACTGTTTTATTGCTTTAGGTAGTTTTTAAGAAAACTTCCAAGAGCAGAGAGAATTCGTGTACGCACAGCACGAAGGTACGATGCGCACTGGTGACTATATCTTTATCGTATCCATTTTGAGGCTGTCCAAAACATGTGGAAAATTTACCATAAGTGGGGAAGGGGAATGAAAAAACCCCAAAAATATAACCACGTCGTTTATGAAAGACCTTGTGTGTACTATTATATTCACTACTACTTCACTACTTTAAATAGAATATCTAACAGATCTTTGAACTTTACACTAATTTATAATAAATTGAGATTACTATACCATCTCTGCTTAATTTCTTATCAATTTAGTGACCCTCAAGGGGCCTTTCTTAGCCGAGAAATTAGAATGCGCGGCTACAAAGCAAAGCCAGGCGTTATTACAAACTAAAAATTGATGAAAATAAAAACACACAGCCTTTTTATTTGGCAAATAAAAGAGCTGTGTGTTTTTATTTTCTTTGATTTGTCTATTTGAAAAGAGAAAACTGCTTTTGCAGTTTTGACATTTACCCCATTTTTACTTGGGCCATTAAACGGGGTCGATTCCTTATAAGGGTGCCTGGTAGGAGATGCAATCCTAGACAAAAAACAGCTATGAGGACAGAACTTGTGCCACTATCGACTTAAAGCAATAAAGCTTATTAAAACACTTGTATTTACGAGAATGACTTTTTTTTTATACTTATCTCGTTTATTTGGCAGGCTCAGGCGCCGTAGGGCATAACAGAGCCGAAATCTTTTCTTTTTTTACATTATTTACATTTTGAAATTTGAACTTATTTTAAAAACTATGTTAGTTTGCGGAAGTTTTAAGGTTAATAGATACATTTGTAACAGGGAAGGAAGGGATTTTTTGGAATTTCTTAAGCTACTTAGACTACTAAGAAGATGAAGCTTGAAGGGACAGGATGTCCAGATCTGTAATGAAACTAAACAGAAACCGTTTGTGGGTGACACGACGAGAAGTGGACAATTTGAAGGGGAAAAAGAAAGACAGGGAACGAACACAATCAAACTCGGATATTGATACGCTTCAAAAACAGATGGATTAAACGAGAATGACTTGAGGACCCAAAAAATTAGATATGAAACCTCGTCATCCCGTAGAGCTCAAATAGTGACGTTCTCCATTAAAGTAGTATTGGGAACGTTACAAATGTAACTTGATGTTCTGTGATTTGTCTGCTCGTATAATTGTCTTTATTTATTATTTTTTGTAACAGCGTCTGGGTTCGATTCCCGATCGGTCCAGGATCTTTCGGGATTTCACGTTTCCCGAGTTATAAACCAAATTTTGGTGGTGTTTTCAGTAAAGTTTCTAGTTAAGCCATAAGCTGAGGGGTGCGGTCTCGAACATTTTGGTCATTCAATTTGAACACATTTTTCCACCAGTGCTAACCGTTGTTTGCTTGCTTGTATCGCAGGAAACCATTTTCAAGGTGCACACTTAAAATGCTTCACTTAAAGCTTCTGCAATTTGATGAGGACAATAAGCCAAATGAATCAGCTGAAATAAATAGTTTCTGATTGTATGTTAGTATAAATATATTCCACAAAAGATCTGAAAATATTACGCATCAATAAGACCAAGTAAAACGTTTCTTCAACAGTTGATTGTATCTGTGTCACATAAAACGTATAACATTTTTTTGCGTGACGAAATAATAACCTAGGCACACTCGGATCATTTTGATGAAAATTTGAGCTTGACATCAGCCTGGCTGCTTGTTGATATTTAATTCGCACCCCCCAGGCCAAGAGCAATGATTAGCATACCTGATTAGTGTGGAACTGGGAGGGAGGCACAGATACTAAACACAAAATATGCTACAAAGTTTTTCCACACTGCAAGATAACTACAGTTTGTCAACGACAAACAAGACAGACTTGATTAAATCTTGATGTTGTTAATACCACTTGATGTTATCAATACCACAACTAAATGCAAGAAAACAACTACGACGGTGAACCTCATTGCCTCATGTACCGAACTTTTCTAATAAATATGATGTTAGTGCTAATAATCATCTCTAAAATAAAAAATCGAAGGATCCAATTTTGGGATGCAATTTATCACTTGTCAGTGCGATTATTGTTAGTTCTGAAATCAACTCTACATACTTAATTTGGGCCTCCGGAATCCGAATATGCTTGTCGAGTTCGTAACAAGACAATATTTATGAAAATAATCAATAACTAGATTTCAAGAACACCGCGGAAAACGCCTTAATATAGGCAATTTCCAAAGGATTTTCCTAGCATTCAACAGAAATTCAATTATTTCAACAAAACTAGCGTATTGGTACAAATTTTGATAGTAAAATCTGTTTTGGGGATATATTTTATACATCCTCACAAACTTTCAGGCAGACACCATGTCCAAATCCTTCTTTACAACTAGAAGTTTTTGGATGAATATAAATACCGCACCAAACATGATTCTGAAATTTTACATTATTTTCAAAGAAATCACCATTCTTTGACACAAAAAACTTCACTACACACGATTCGTCAATATTTAAGACAAACAAAGTACATTTACTACAGATTGCATTGATTTTGGTGCACTATTAGTTAGAAATAAAATCGCGTGACACTTATGCTTATTCTGCGCGGCGTGTGAGTCGAGACGAGCCGCTCTCACTGCGAGTGACGTGAGACGACTAATGTTTATCAAATGGGAGCGAGTCGACAATTGTCACCTCATTCGACTCGTGTCACCTCACACGCCGCGCAGAATAGGCACGACTGTGATCAATTTCGCCCTACTGATCAATTTCACACGAACTTACGGTACCTTCGATCTATCCGGACAAACATGGCCATAGTTTTTTATGCATTTAATTTTCATTTTAATCGGAATAAGTAAAAATATGCGTATCTAAAAACTTTATATTCAATCGGGATAAAAGGTGCTCTCGTGATACAGTGGTATTCCGTTTTTGGCATGCTCAATTTTTGCCACCCCCCCGATTTTGGCAACAAAATGGATCCGTTTTTGCAAAAATTTTTAAATTCAATCAAAATTAGTATTTTTTTTGTAAATATCATCGTGTCTTTTTTCTCAATAATTTAAACAGCAGGGCAGCTTCACGCCGACCGCATTCCGGATCTCCATCGTAGTCGATATTTCTCCAAATCCAACCAATAACTAGAACTCCCGTACGCGATTATTTACTTTGGGATGGTCTTGGGTTCGCAAAGTTTCATGAAATCTTTAATCTCTGTAAATTCCATTGAAATTTCAACATCTTTACTCTGGCATTCATACTGTGTAACCAGCCCTTTTGAGTCTGTCGACAAATAATACACTCAAATAAAATCATTTTTCAGATTTGTAACGACCCGTTTGAATAAAGCACAAGCACTGACACAAGAGCAAAAAAGTCTTGTCAGTCTTGAAAGTAACTAGAGGAATAGATTATCCCCCGGTTTTATCCTGAGTGTCTTGTTCCATTTATTTCGTCACTTAAAATGCGTCAAAAAATGAACAAAATCAATCAACATTTCGAATCTTATGTGATGAAATAAGCGAAATCGCATTAACCAAAACAAAATGCATTCATTACACAATTAAATGCCCTGAGTTTTACACACTTCAAAAATAAACTATGCATTTAACTCTCAATTAAAAATATTTGAATTTACTTATTGTAGAATTCATTGAAACCTAACGATGGGCAGTTGAATTTTATGATATTTTTTTTTGTTTTTCCAATGTGTGCAGCAAATAATTTAATTTTAGCGATAAAATGCGCCGTTTTATAACCCCACGATAACAAATGCGTTCGATCTTTTTTTTTGAGATTCTATATGAGGTTCATTTTTTCAATATGACCCAACATTCTATGGCTGTGCTAAGATGTTTATCAACGATATGAACCGCATGAAATAATCAAGAAATCTTGGGCATCCTTAGCTGAGTCTAACAGTTTCCAAACTGAATTCCAGAGGCTTTTTACGGGATCCTAGGTCTTTTTAGTGGGCTTCTGGCAATTTCCAGTGGACTCTATGTGGACATTAGGGGTTTACTGTGAGATCCTAAGAATATATAATTGATTATTGCGGATGCTTCGGAAATTCTGGCGGTTTCTAGCAAACTATTAGGAGTTTCTAGGGCGGCCTATAATTTTATAGCGGAATACTGTGGATTTTGAGCTTTTCTTGCAAAATCCTGAGGAATAGATTCCCACCAGTAGCCTAGGAAGTCCTAGGCATTTCGGAATTCCCATCGAATACTTGACTTGAATACGTAAATTCCCCTATCAAGCCGTTAATCTAACGTACAACTTTACTAGCCTCCTTTCAAAACTAGAATGACCAATATTTGAATTTTAATTTTCAATTCTCACTAGTGCCTTCTAGTTATTCGCGATGACGAAAGCAATGATCACAGTTGACCCTATGCGTGAAGCACCGATTTCTTTACATGGCAAAGCATAGGAAGTCAATTTTCAAAAGCTTCTAAAAAATTCAAAACATAATTTAATTAAATTCTTAAATTAAATAACGTTGAAATAAGCAAAGGGGCTGTCCATTAATTACGTAAGACAATTTTGGCAAGCTTTCAAGCTTTTTGTATGAAAATTAAAAAAAATATTTGTATGGTAAGGTGCGTTGGACAGATTTCACAGACTGAAGGTTGAAATTACTCATTTTAACCATTCATATCAAATATGCCACAACTTCCGATACTTTGAAAAGGGAGAGGGTACAAAAAAAGGGTAGGTGCATACAAATCTTAGTACAACTGTTTACATTGAAATCCAAGTTTAAAACATGAATTCTGCATTGAAAAATATGAAATAAAATACTCTATCGAATGTTGATTTAATTATATATTTTTATCAATAAATTCAGATCGAATTTTTGTCGACCTGTGTTACGTTGATGAATAATTCTATCTGCAAACAAACGACCAATAGCAACAGCACCAACTGGGATTTTCAATAATGCAAAATGTTTGCCTTTTTGCGTGCAATTGAGCTTTTGGGGGAGCAATGAAACCAGTCAATCCTTATGTAAGTATAAAACATACAATGCAATGAACTTTTATAAAGTTGCTATAATGTGACATTCATTGAAATTTGTTATTACAAACCAATTTTGCCCAACTAATGCCAATTTTCAATTAATTTGGGATAATAATTGTGATTTTGAGAATAAAAAACACCATGATTGATTGTCGACATCCGCAAGCATATAGTTCATTTCTATGTCCTGCACCACAGAATCCTGCAATGCTGCACGTGCATATACGAACGTGTCACACAGCATTTTATCTTTACTCTTGACATCTCCATTCAATTGAAAAAGGGCCATTGATATAAAACATCACATGCGCATTCTAAACACATTCATTGCTGTTAATTGAGCCTTGTTGGTCATTATTTTGTTAATTTAAAAAATGATCTTACTGTGGGTATGCCTATGTAAATTCTGCATCTTTCAGGTTTGTGTGCTGAATCTCTCCCATTTCTATTTTTACACACACCCATCATTTTCACACAGGATATTATGTATTGTTAATTGACGTGCTTCCTTTTCATATGATTTCTGGAAAATGGGACTTATCTGGGAAGAATAGAATGATAATAATACCACAAAAATAATAAACTGCATGTATCTCAAGGGCTTATTAAGTGTTATATAATCAATAGCCCACTATTTGAAAAACATAGAATAATTACCACAGGCATTGAATGCTGTTTATGTTTTCCAAATGGCTTCCATTATCTCTCTAGTCGTTGAATTGGGTTTGCACACTTTTACACTTTACTGTGTAATTATATTCCACTAAATTGAAAACAAGAATCACATTCACATTTAGTATTTATGTTAGCAGAGATTTTCAGTGACCCTGGAAAATTATGTTTCTGTGTTGTCCTTTTTTCTGGTACTACACTCTATCCTCAAATTTGCAATGCTCTTGCTGCATGACACAGATTGAATGGATCCTGTGAGCTGAGCAATCAAAGAGAAACTGGCTATAGTTGAAAAAGGAGAATCAAATTTATTCGCAGGATACGAGGGGTGTCCTGTCTGGAAATCACAGAGCAGTGTATCACTGAAAAATTGCTGTTCTGTTTCAATAATATGAAAGTCATTTGATTTCTTTTGATTATCATTATATAAACTGCTTATAACTGCAAAAGAGTAACATTTGCCTTTTTGTGTATTTGAAGTCAAGCATCGTTGAGGGTTACCGAATCATTAGCACATTCGATAGCCATGATAAAATTTACAAGTTTGCCCTAGGATTTTTGGAACAAAAAGTATCAAGTCGTTTGTGACAATTGGCTTGCTTAACCTTTTTGAATCGCGATCCAAATCTCGGAAACAACATTGTGTGGCGAGCCAAATTTTCAAATTCAGAAACAATTTGCAAATTTTCGGAAATCGAATGAAAATCAGTCAATGAGGAAAGAGTTACGAATTATAAAAAGGAAAAAAAATTAGTAATCTACAATATATTCTGTCAGAATTGAAATCAAGTAGGTGAAAATCCTTTGTTATATAGTTTAACCAGTTTAACTGTTTAATGAGAATGTTTCTCAAGTATTCTGTAAAAATCATGTCCTAGATTCTTTAAGAATTATGCCCAAAACTTTAAGATATAATAGATTCTGTGTAAATCCCTTCTTGGATTATGTAAAATTTATTTTTCTCAAATAATTATATTCAAGCATGATGGGAATTCAGTTCTGTTCGTATGAGTGAAATTTATCTAAGCATTGGCATAACTTATGTCGTTTTCGTTTTTAGGAACTGGGTCGGTGATCAACACATAAACAAACAAACGTGAAGCAAATTGTAGTTCGGTCGAACCTGAATCGGGTTGGGGTTGAAACTGTGATTCAGAACGGGTTGCGCCAGTTCCAACCTAGGTTCAAAAACGAATTCGACATTAGATTGTTCCTAGACATCAAATGTTTGATCAATCTTTGAGCAATTTCGTTTGCTGAAACCAATTCAGCAATACACCATTTTACTAATGTACAGTACTTCTGAAATTGTTTACTGAAATTCAGCCATCTAACTTGCTGGATACCTGTCAACATCATCGGATTTACTGATTTTCAGTAAATTGTTTGTCAGATGATTGATAAGCAGCAATCAATTTGAAAATTCGAGTGTTTTTCTATGGTTACAATACCGGTACGGCAGACGGTGCTTTGCCTCTTCCTACACGGAGAAAATGAAGTACTCAAAAGTGAGTTCATTCCACTCAATTCCGGGGGTTCGTGCGTTAACCTAATTTTGAGTTGATGGGGTAGAAGTAGTTTTCATTTGCAGCCATGCGAAAAAATACCTACTGGCTAAGTTCTTTTCACTCAACCGACAGATCAAATAACTCAACTTTCAGTACTATGCCACTTACTCAAATTTGAGGTAACGCACAAAGGTTCGGTTTTTGGGTTGTTTTGCTCTTCGCTCTCTGACAACAATAGAAGGAGCGAATGAAATAGGGAGTGAAAAATAACTCAAAAGTAAGTTAAAAAATACTCAAATATGGGTTTTCCGTTTTCTCCGTGTATGTTAATTTTCCCCCAAGCGCAGTGTTTATAAAATTAATAATTTGACAGCTGCAGTAGCATTCTGTTCACCCGTGAAACGGAAAATTATCGATAAAATAGCAATATTGGGGCCTTCCTTAGCCGAGTGATTAGAGTCCGCGGCTACAAAGCAAAACCATGCTGAAGGTGTCTGGGTTCGATTCCTGGTCGGTCCAGGATCTTTTCGTAATGGAAATTTCCTTGACTTCCCTGGGCAAAGAGTATAATCGTACCTACCTGCCACGCGATATACAAATACGAAAAATAACGACTTTGGCAAAGATAGCTCTCAGTTAATAACTGTGGAAGTGCTTATAAGAACACTAAGCTGAGAAGCAGGTTCTGTGCCAGTGAGGACGTTATGCCAAGAAGAAAAAGAAGATAAAACAATATTGAAACTTTTCGCGGCGAAAGATTTTAATAAAAATTAGTCTTAAGATAAGCTAATTATCTAAATTCCAAATTTTTGACATAAAAGGGTTCATTCACAAATTCCATACCGCCAAAAATGGCAATTTTTGACATCCCTCTACAACGCTTTGGTATGAATATTTTTTCAAATTTTGTATGAGTTGTAATCGATTGAGGACACCCACCCACCTCTTTTAGCGTTATGAAATTTGTGAATGGGCCCAAAGGTTATATGACCGAACAAAATCGTCACATGTAGCGTAGCAATTTTCACAAACACAAACAATTGGAAAAATTACGGAAATCGAAGTAAAATCAGTCAATGAGAAAATAATTTTCTGGATAAATTGGAAAAGAGATTATTGTTAAATAGCATTTTGCTCAGGATTCTGTGGAAAATCTTCTAAAGATTCGGTGATATTTTTCCCAGAACTCTGTGCAACAAATTCTATCACATCAAAATCTAGCCTAAAATTATTTTTAAAATCCAGCCGTGGATACTTTGAGAACGATGTCTAGGATGTTTTATGAATCATACTCGAAAA
The DNA here is from genome assembly GCF_002204515.2 of Aedes aegypti. NCBI lineage: Eukaryota > Metazoa > Arthropoda > Insecta > Diptera > Culicidae > Aedes > Aedes aegypti. Next base: position 226,206,802 of record NC_035108.1, on the reverse strand, counting down.
TTCTTCCAATTACACAGACTATATTCTGTCAGAATTAAAATCAAGTATGTGAAAATCCTGCATTATGTAGTTTAACAGTTTAAAGAGAATGTTACTCAAGTATTCTGTAAAAATCATGTCCAAGATTCTGTGAGAATTATGTCAAAAACTTTTAGTTAGAATAGATTTTGTGCAAATCCCATCTTGGATTGTGTAAAGTTTATTTTTCTCAAATAATTATATTCCAGCACGGTGGGAATTCAGTTTTGTTCAAGTAAGTAAAATTAATTTAAGCATTGACATAACTTAGATTGTTCCTGTTCTAAACTTCGAACAGATCGTCGCAAAATTTACATGTAGGTAAAACAGCTCAAACGGATACTGAAACTAGTTAAGCTGAGAAAAAAATTACCAAGTTTAAATACTAGCATGTAATTGAATCGAAAATTTAAATAAACCCTTGGTATTTTTTAATTTCAATTTAGCAGAACAGTTATTGGGCCAGATGTGAGAACAGGCCCGCGGGCCGTGCGTTAGGCAGCCCTGCCCTGAAGAAAAATATAAAAATATTTCTTTGTTTGATTATACAATATGATTCTCCTTATAACAGTCGCGACCATACTTTCTGGGCCATCCTACATGAAAAGCACTGATATATTTGACAGCCAAATTACTGACGCTGCTTCCTTAACCGTGCAATAATTGGCAATTTACCCTAATAACAATCGGACTAAAGTGAAATTTTTGACGGAAAATTTGGAAAAATTCATCTAAAAATATGAAAGCCCTACACAAAAACTGTTATAAGCAAATTTGTTCATGTCGTCTAAATCTACCATACAACCAAGGTATTTAGAAGGGAGGTAGGGAGATTTGCTTATAAAAATTATAGAAATAAGTGTTCTCTAGTCACATTTTTAACATCTATAGAAATTAAACCAATATTCAACAATAGCTTGTAGCCATGATAATTCACGTAACGGAACAATGCAAGAATACATCATTTGGCTTGTTTTCTTGCATGGGATGAAAGTCGGAACCTGGTTCCGGAAGTACTTTCCGGGAAGGAACCGATGTCAAGGAACAAATGTAAATTTGACCCGAAGCAACAATAATGCGGCTACTTGAACGATATGAAATCATCTCAGAAGACCAATGGAAGACATCATATCTCAATATTGTCAATTTTACCATTAGGAAGAAGCTTGGTTTTAGGGTCACTTCCGGTGAACCAGGAGACAAATATGTCTAAAGCTCAAAACCAGGCATGCCACTGCTCAAACTTCATGAAATAACGTCATCGTTTCTGTGAGAACATGCTCTTTGCCTGTATTGCTCATCTAGCCAAAGTGTTCATACAGACAAGAAGTATGTTCTTGTCGGTATGAAGCAACGCGAAGGTTATTTCATGAAGTTTGAACAGTCGCATGCCTAGTTTTACTTATTATTATTGTTTATCTACAGGTACACCGGAAGGGACCTCAAGAACTTACAGACAGCGAAAAGTGTATAGGTGTAGTAATGCAAATATAAAGATTATAAATTAAAACAATTGTTTTATGCTAACAATTCAGAGCTAGTCAAGATGCTGCCGATTCGTGCACTTAATGATGACTTTGAGGAGGATAACAGCTGCAGTAACGACACCGAATTGATATTCTCAGGAGAAGCTGAGATAATTATAAATATCTATGCATTTTTACAATAGTTGGATATGATGAAGCGGCGTCGATGTACTGGTATGCCATCGGGATTTTCTGAGGCATGAAAGCTGACCAAGTCTTCCTTCGAAAGCAAAGCCGTTGGTCTCGGCCCAGGGGGGTTCGACATGGAGAATCAGTGGGAAAATTATTCGCCACCCCGGATTACATACTGTTTTACGACATATAGGTATTAGTGCCAATTAGGCATTTCACGGCGAAATTCTCTCTCTTTCGCACTTCAACAAATCTTGAAAACAATGGTGCCAGTACCTGTCAGCTTTGACAGGTACTGGCACCATTGTATTCAGATTCCCCGAAGGAGGGAAAGAGAGCGATTTTCTGATAACGTCACCGTGCAATGGGCAATTGTTTAGTGTTCGCTAAATTGCTTTAAGATGATACGGAAACATTATTGGAAACCGCAACATTTGCTAAGAAAATAATAGAAAAAAAAATAAATTTCCTTTAAATTTGTGCTCCTTTGCACCTATTTTTCACCATGGTGTTCCTGATCCGCCACCCTTTATAAGAAATCAACGTAGGTGGCGAATTCAGGAACCGAAATTAAAAACGTGGCAATTACTGGTGCAAGTGGTCCAGTATTTGCCACCCCCATTTTTAATACAAAAACAATGTTTCTGATTGGTTTTTATATGTTTCCTGCTGAGTAAAAATTGAAAGCTTTCGTTTAATGTATTGACAGTAACCAAAGGTCTTTTGATTTTTGTATAAACTATATTTTTCCTTAGGGTGGCCAAAACTGGTACACCTCCCCTAAAAAGTAAAAAGTTTGAAACTAATAGGTTGTCAAAAATAAATATACAAAATTTGTATTTGCATACAGTTATGTCTCCCTTACTCGATATTCAAAACACCTTCTTTTTACCTTTATTTTTGTAATTAAAAAAACTTTGAATGGTTCGACACTACAAGTGTAGACTTGCGAAAGGTTCACTTTATTCAACAAACTTTGAAAGGTTCGTCACATCAAGTGTCGGCATAATTTTTCTCTACATAGGTATTGTTCATATCAAACGAAAATTTTATATTTACATATAAGCATGTTTATATCTCACAAATAATTATTTTTCATGGTCTAATCGCTTATCAAAGTGAATCCTGTGACCCAACGATCCTTCCCATTAACAAACATCCCTCCCAGTAACCTTTGTGGAGATGCAGAGGCAAACACGGTCTCCAAATAGCAAAGGTTACACACTAACATTCCTCCCCCAATCCCACCTGACTGTAAGGACGTGGCCGGCACCGTTATTGACCATGTATAAATAGAGGCACTGAATTAGCACACTGAAGAAGATTATGGCCAATCCCAGCCGAACTTCTAGTTGATTCTTTGTGCATTTTCACTGACTTCGGTCAATCACGGAATAGCAACCATTGATATGTGTAGTCAGTCTAAGCTAAGCTAAGCTAAGGTCCACCGGAAGGGACCTCAGAATTCGCTCTAATCATCTAACCGAAGTATCAATACATGCAAGAAGCATGTCCTTACAGCTACGCTGAGGTTATTTTATGAAGTTTAAGCAGTCGCATGCTTAGTTTTGAGCTTCATCTATGTTTGTCTCCTGGTTCACCGTAAGTAATCCTAAAACCCAGCATTGGCCATACGGTAAAATTGATAATATTGAGAGTTGATGTCTCGCATTGGGTTTCTGAAATGGTTTCATGTAGCGTTGGGCATATTCGTCCAGAACATCGATGTAAGTGAATCGATTCACATTTGAGCTGCCGAATCGATTCACCGATTTAATCGAATCCTTAACATCGATGTTTTTGAATCGATTCGAATCGGATGCAAATTGAAATTTATGAAGTTTGAATTGAGACCAAATTCATTTATATTCAATTATAACAACTTTCAATCAAATCAGTTTTGAAAATCAATTGAATAAATTTACTACTCATTAAGAAATATTTATCGATTTCAACAAAATGAATCGAATCGAAAAATCGAATCTAGAGAATCGATTCAACCGATTTTGGGTACTCTAAAAATCGATTAAAAAAATCGATTAATCGGAATGAAAACATCGATTTTCGGAACATCGATTCAAAATCGCCCAACGCTAGTTTCATGACGTTCAAGTAGCCGCATTGTTGCCTCGGATCAAATTTGCATTTGTTCCTTGGCCTTGGCTTCTACACGCAAGTACTTCCGGAACCAAATTCCGGCTTTCGCCCCATGCAAGAAAATAAACCAAAAGATGGACTCTTGCATCGTTCCGTTACTTAAAGCCTACAAATGGATAAAACCTATCGTAAAATATGGATTTAATTGCTAAGGCAGTCGATTGAAAATAAAAGGTCTGTGCCGGGGCTTTGAGGATTAAATATAAATCCAATGTAACGAACAATACATTAAAAAAAAGACAATGATTTATTTCTGGTGCCATTTTGGAATACAAGATAGCGACATTTTATTAGTGAAACCCACTTAAAACCCATGTGTTGGGGCAGGTTCGCGATTTCCGTTGGAATTGGAACGGTGGAGAAAAACGGCCACTTGCTGTGAAGTAGCCACTATGCTTGGCGGGAAACGGCACTACAGGCAAAAGCACTATAAAATCTCACTGAAGTGCTGCTAACAGCCACTAGGAGTCTTTCTTCTGCTCGAATAGAAACGGCTAACACTTTCCACTTAACTTTATTCGGAGGATAACTTGGGAGATTACAACTTGTTTGAACTTCTTACTTCTTTAAGAGCTCGATTTGGAATAATTTTATTTCTTGAATCTTATTCTAACGAAACTTAGCTAGCTACCACAACTGATATATTAAATTATATGCTACTCGTGTTATAACACTACTACCATCGCCTAGCACTCAAATGGAGTACTAGAGCAGATGGGTTCGGCGCAAATCTATAGATAATTTTTGAGAACTTGTTGAGAACAAACATCGCCGCCACCTGAAATTTCTAATTTCAATTCTGACGTTTCTACTGTCACAAATATTTCATTGTCTGCAAATTTGATGAACTGCTAGCATGAGGAAATTTGCTACTAATAATCGCCATAAATTCTAACAATTTCTTCAATTTTAGGTTCTAAATCTTCGTGTGGCCGCAATAAAAAACTTTGGTGATAAGTCGCTGGATAGTTCCCTAGCTGGGTTTGAGTGTCGCAGCCTAAATCAATCGGTCACGTTCTGGATGGTCCTCGATGATCCTAGCTTGCGGCCATCTTTGAGGTGATAGAAATTCGTCTACCGATGTTCCAAGTTCGGAAGGCAGCGTTTGGAGTAGTCCGTTTGCCTTCCTTCTGCAACTCTTGCAAGTAGTCCGTCCGCCACAGATGCAAAAATTGTGGGATCCACTTCTGGCAATGGTCGAGTCGTTTGAATGGAACTACTGTGACGTCAGCTCTGAGTGAAGTGCCGACGAGAAGATGCGCTGGTGTGAGGATCGCCGGATCGTCCTTGGTGTCGGAAATCGGAAGCCTGGAGTACATGCAGACCTCAATCGGTGTTAGGATGTTCCTCATATTCTCATAGGATACGGTGATATTGTCAGGTTGCCCGTGGAGATATCTTTTCGTCGTCTCTACAGCCGCTTCCCATTGCCTTCCGAAGACAGGGGCTTTCGGTGATCTCATATGCCATAGGAATCCGTCGGTCGCGCAGATGGTGGTAATATCTACCGAAGATCTCTCGCTGGGTACTCGTTTGCGTGGTGGCTTTATGTACAGAAGACCAGCGTAGTCGACGCCAGTGCCGGTGAATGGTCTGCTTGGTGTTGCTCTTCGCTGTGGTAGTTGACCCGTTTGTTGTGTTGATCGTGTGCATAGGAAACAGTAGTGAATGAAGCCATTCATTGATCGTCGCCCATGAATCGGCCAGTATTCTCGCCACATCGCTGTCAAAGTGACACGGCCGCCACCATGCAATAGTTTGAGGTGGTAATCGGTGGCAACAGAACGTGTGGAAGGATGGGAACTGGGGATTAGGATTGGGTGCTTGGTGAGGAAAGGCTGCTCTGATAGGTTTAGTCTACCGCCAACTCGAATTATCCATTCAGGATGAGGTACTGGACTCAATAAGCGCAAATTGGAGATTTTGGTAACTGGCTTCCCTCTACTTAAATCCCTAATTTCTTCGATTTCAAGCTTCACCAAATTTTGCCGAGATTGTGATAATTGCTCTGCGATGAGTGTGGTGCTTCCTTTTGGTTGATCAGATGACCTTTGTCGCCGGCATGCGTTGATGAATCGTAGGCAATAAGCAGTTACTAGAAGCAGTCGTGTGTAGGATGATGTTCGCTGGAAAATTTCATTCACAGTCGGCCTGGTTTGGACGGCCGCCACCGTGACTCGTCTCTCGAAGATTTCGTTGGACAGGTTGTTCGCTCTGGAGAAAATTGGCCTATTCTCTACTGGCAGCCGCGGCCTGGAAGGACCGTTATGCCACGGGTCACTGCTCCTAGAATCATCCATACTTATTCCTCTCGTTGTCTGACAAGCTTCACTGTTAATCCATGCGACGTGGCGCGTTTGCGACTCCGATATGGACACGTGACATGCGGTGACTTGTGGAATGGTTAAAGTTTGGGGTTTGCCTACAACGATCCAACCAAAGACACTGTCTACTAGCGTTGGTTGTTGTTGATCTTGCTCGATTTTCGTGCCAGAGTTAACGAAGGTGTAGAAATGTTCCACACCAAGAAGCAAAACAATAGCTCCAGTTTTATTGAAATTTGGATCGGCTAGGAGCAAATCATCTGGGATACGCCAGTTGCTAGCGGGGAATGTCACTGCAGGCAGGTCCATCGTTACTCGGGGAAGGACTAAAAAGTCAAGATCGATTTCGAACTTGCTTTTACGAGATCGAATGAGGGAATGGACGCTGTGCTTCACATTCGAAGCAGATTCACCAACACCGTGGACGGGGATGTTTACAACTCGTCGCTTTAATTTCAATAGACGGCACAATCGCTCGCTCATTAGATTGGATTGTGAGCCGCTGTCTAGCAATGCACGTGCGTGGTGAGCTTGACCATTTGAATCGGTGATCAATAGAACGACGGTAGAAAGCAAAACGTTTGAATTGGATGCAGGTGCGAGATTGTTTGCTTGCTTGGGGCTGGTCGTGCATGTGTAGGTAGTGGATGGAGCATTGTAGAAGCGATTTGATGATTGCTCGGGTGCATGAATGGTTTGATTGGTGAAGCGCGATGGTGATGATTGGTGAGAGGATTCATTAACAGTGTGCAGCAAGGTGTGATGTCTTCTTTGGCAGTGTCGGCAGGAATATTTGGATTGGCAATTTCGAGCAAAGTGATCATGGCGGAAACAATTTTGGCATAGTCGATTGTTATCGACTATTCTCATACGGTCAGAAACGCTCATCCTTTCAAAGCGGGGACATTTAATGAGAAAATGCTGCTGATTGCAGGCGTAGCATTTGGGCTGATGGTCTTCAGCGACGGTGTAGGTGGCAGCTTTGTGGAACAATGGCTTTCGATTGGAGAGGGTTTGATAAACGGGCGTTTGCGAATTGTGCGATTGGTGATTGACGGACATCGATTCAAGAACACGGATCCTACGTTGTAGAAAATCTACGAGGCAGTTGAAATTCGGATCAGCGACGGTAGTGGCGTGATCTTCCCATGCCTTAAGGGTTCCATCGTCAAGGCGAATGCAAAGCAGATGCTCAAGCATCGTACTCCACTGATCAACGGGCTCATTCAGTTGATGGAGAATTTTGGTATGACGTTGATATTCATCAACCAGACTATGCAAAGCTTCGGCGGATTCTCTTTTCATGCGAGGGCAATCTAGAAGGGCTTGCAAATGACGCTTCTTAAGCAAGTAGTCGTTTGCGTAGCGTGTCGTCAGCGTTTGCCAGGCGACGGAATAATTGGCAGCACTAATGGCAATCGATTCAATTAATTGGGCCGCTTCTCCTTTTAAGGCAGCGCGGAGATAATGAAACTTTTGCACTTCGGGAACATCAGCGTTTGCATGAATGAAGGCAACAAAGGTGTCATGAAAGGTCAACCATTGATTATAATCGCCATCGAATTCTGGCAACGAAATGGTGGGAAGCTTGATGCCAGAGAGCAGATTGGCGGGAGGATTAGGGATTGCGCTTTGAGTTGGGGTTACAATGGCGGGTAAGAGGGATTTTAGAGCAGCCTTTACTTTGAAATAGACGGACTCAAATTTGGTCTCTACTTCTTCAAGTTCGGTTTGAACTTCTTCCAGTCCCATCCACACGTGGTCGATATTCTCGATGCGTAGCGGCACTTGGGCTTGGTCACGTTCGAGTTGGTATCGGGCTACAAACTGCTCAGCTCTCCCTAGCGATGCCATGAGGGTCGTACGGCGGTTGGTAAGCTGGAGTTTGCGCTGTTCCTCCATGATGGGAAGGCGGTGTGGCAAAATGGCGGTTCTAGATGGGGATGCACACAAAGAAAGACCCGGTAGAGCCGGACAAATGGCGTAGGGGTTTTTGGAATACTACTAACCTTTTCAAGGCTAGGATTATGCCTTGTATTTTATAAAATGACGCCGGATACAGTCGGGCTTCAAACGATGCTGGGGTGGCCAGATGAGCGGGAATGGCGACGGAAACTTTCGGGAACGTTCTAATGGCACTCGATAGCGCTTTCGAGGGCGGAAACGGGCAACGGGACTGCTAAGCACTAGCGGAACTTTTCGATGTACGGACGGTGGCGTGGAAAGAAAATCGGAAAAAAAAATCTCAAGGCACCCGCGGACAATTTCTGCGCACAGTGGAATCACACGTACCGTCCCGACCAACCAGTCTTCATAATTCTTTATAGATCTTTAACCAACGATGGCGATCGCTAACGGTTCAAAACGAATCTATATCGATCGCTATCGAAAATCACTGACTGGTTGACCGGGGTGTGCCTGGTTCAAACAGGCCTTGAATTAATCTTAGGAACCACTTTGGAACACTCTGGAATCTTCTTCGAAAGGATGGCGGGAATTTGATCGATTACGATGGCGGAATTTCAATAGCGACGGCTTCTCACTATGGCGGTTGGCGTCACTCGGATCACGGACACAATGGCGAAAGGGAAACCGGAATCCTGGTCACGGCACCAATATGTTGGGGCAGGTTCGCGATTTCCGTTGGAATTGGAACGGTGGAGAAAAACGGCCACTTGCTGTGAAGTAGCCACTATGCTTGGCGGGAAACGGCACTACAGGCAAAAGCACTATAAAATCTCACTGAAGTGCTGCTAACAGCCACTAGGAGTCTTTCTTCTGCTCGAATAGAAACGGCTAACACTTTCCACTTAACTTTATTCGGAGGATAACTTGGGAGATTACAACTTGTTTGAACTTCTTACTTCTTTAAGAGCTCGATTTTGAATAATTTTATTTCTTGAATCTTATTCTAACGAAACTTAGCTAGCTACCACAACTGATAAATTAAATTATATGCTACTCATGTTATAACACTACTACCATCGCCTAGCACTCAAATGGAGTACTAGAGCAGATGGGTTCGGCGCGAATCTATAGATAATTTTTGGGAACTTGTTGAGAACAAACACCATGTTATAGTTCACTCTTCATAACTAGATATTCGAAATCGCAATATCGAGTTATATAACCTGAGTAATAGTCGGTTTTCATGGCTACTTCAATGGTCCCTTGAATCGCAGTTACACTGCACTGGTTTCGTGTCCTATAACTTTTACCCTCACTCTTATTTACGGCGTGTTCAAATTTCGATCGAATCCATGGTCCACCTGATTTTGCTGGCGTAAACGGGAATGCGAAACAACTTTCGATCGAAAGTGTATTCGAACGTAAACTTTCTTATTTGTAGAAATTATACACATGCTCCAGCAAATTTGTAGAACACAAACAACGCCACATATCAACCACGTTCTGATTGATGGACGGCATTTTTTCGACATTATCGACGTTAGGGCCTATCGTGCGGCAAACATCGACCACTACCTGCTGATGGTTAAACTGCGCCCAAAACTCTCCGTCGTTAACAACGTACGGTACAGACGGCCGCTCTGGTATGGCCTAGAGCGGCTTAGGCAACCGGATGTCGCTACTGCGTACGCGCAGCACCTCGAGGCTACATTACCGGAAGATGGTAAGCTGGATGGAGCCCCTCTTGAGGACTGCTGGAGAACAGTGGAAGCAGCCATCAACAATGTAGCTGAGAGCAACGTCGCACAAGTGCTCGGGACAAAAATCATAGCTTCTGTTTTGGCATCCACCAAGGGTTGTTGTATGAATATTTTGTAAATTTTGTATAAACTGTAACATTTTGAACGATATGAAATCATCTCAGAAGACCAATGGAAGACATCATATCTCAATATTGTCAATTTTACCATTAGGCAGAAGCTTGGTTTTAGGGTCACTTCCGATGAACCAGGAGACAAATATGTCTAAAGCTCAAAACCAGGCATGCCACTGCTCAAACTTCATGAAATAACGTCATCGTTTCTGTGAGAACATGCTCTTTGCCTGTATTGCTCATCTAGCCGAAGTGTTCATACCGACAAGAAGTATGTTCTTGTCGGTATGAAGCAACGCGAAGGTTATTTCATGAAGTTTGAACAGTCGCATGCCTAGTTTTACTTATTATTTTTGTTTATCTACAGGTCCACCGGAAGGGACATCAGGAACTTACAGACAGCGAAAAGTGTATAGGTGTAGTAATAGTAAAGTGTAGTAATGCAAATATAAAGATTATAAATTTAAACAATTGTTTTATGCTAACAATTCAGAGCTAGTCAAGATGCTGCCGATTCGTGCACTTAATGATGACTTTGAGGAGGATAACAGCTGCAGTAACGACACCGAATTGATATTCTCAGGAGAAGCTGAGGTAATTATAAATATCTATGCATTTTTACAATAGTTGGATATGATGAAGCGGCGTCGATGTACTGGTATGCCATAGGGATTTTCTGAGACATGAAAGCTGACCAAGTCTTCCTTCGAAAGCAAAGCCGTTGGTCTCGGCCCAGGGGGGTTCGACATGGAGAATCAGTGCGAAAATTATTCGCCACCCCGGATTACATACTGTTTTACGACATATAGGTATTAGTGCCAATTAGGCATTTCACGGCGAAATTCTCTCTCTTTCGCACTTCAACAAATCTTGAAAACAATGGTGCTAGTACCTGTCAGCTTTGACAGGTACTGGCACCATTGTTTTCAGATTCCCCGAAGGAGGGAAAGAGAGCGATTTTCTGATAACGTCACCGTGCAATGGGCAATTGTTTAGTGTTCGCTAAATTGCTTTAAGATGATACGGAAACATTATTGGAAACCGCAACATTTTCTCAGAAAATAATAGAAAAAAAAAAAATTTCCTTAAAATTTGTGCTCCTTTGCACCTATTTTTCACCATGGTGTTCCTGATCCGCCACCCTTTATAAGAAATCAACGTAGGTGGCGAATTCAGGATCCGAAATTAAAAACGTGGCAATTACTGGTGCAAGTGGTCCAGTATTTGCCACCCCCATTTTTAATACAAAAACAATGTTTCTGATTGGTTTTTATATGTTTCCTGCTGAGTAAAAATTGAAAGCTTTCGTTTAATGTATTGACAGTAACCAAAGGTCTTTTGATTTTTGTATAAACTATATTTTTCCTTAGGGTGGCCAAAACTGGTACACCTCCCCTAAAAAGTAAAAAGTTTGAAACTAATAGGTTGTCAAAAATAAATATACAAAATTTGTATTTGCATACAGTTATGTCTCCCTTACTCGATATTCAAAACACCTTCTTTTTACCTTTATTTTTGTAATTAAAAAAACTTTGAATGGTTCGACACTACAAGTGTAGACTTGCGAAAGGTTCACTTTATTCAACAAACTTTGAAAGGTTCGTCACATCAAGTGTCGGCATAATTTTTCTCTACATAGGTATTGTTCATATCAAACGAAAATTTTATATGTACATATAAGCATGTTTATATCTCACAAATAATTATTTTTCATGGTCTAATCGCTTATCAAAGTGAATCCTGTGACCCAACGATCCTTCCCATTAACAAACATCCCTCCCAGTAACCTTTGTGGAGATGCAGAGGCAAACACGGTCTCCAAATAGCAAAGGTTACACACTAACATTCCTCCCCCAATCCCACCTGACTGTAAGGACGTGGCCGGCACCGTTATTGACCATGTATAAATAGAGGCACTGAATTAGCACACTGAAGAAGATTATGGCCAATCCCAGCCGAACTTCTAGTTGATTCTTTGTGCATTTTCACTGACTTCGGTCAATCACGGAATAGCAACCATTGATATATGTAGTCAGTCTAAGCTAAGCTAAGCTAAGGTCCACCGGAAGGGACCTCAGAATTCGCTCTAATCATCTAACCGAAGTATCAATACATGCAAGAAGCATGTCCTTACAGCTACGCTGAGGTTATTTTATGAAGTTTAAACAGTCGCATGCCTAGTTTTGAGCTTCATCCATGTTTGTCTCCTGGTTCACCGTAAGTAATCCTAAAACTCAGCATTGGCCATACGGTAAAATTGATAATATTGAGAGTTGATGTCTTGCATTGGGTTTCTGAAATGGTTTCATGACGTTCAAGTAGCCGCATTGTTGCCTCGGATCAAATTTGCATTTGTTCCTTGGCCTTGGCTTCTACACGCAAGTACTTCCGGAACCAAATTCCGGCTTTCGCCCCATGCAAGAAAATAAACCAAAAGATGGACTCTTGCATCGTTCCGTTACTTAAAGCCTACAAATGGATAAAACCTATCGTAAAATATGGATTTAATTGCTAAGGCAGTCGATTGAAAATAAAAGGTCTGTGCCGGGGCTTTGAGGATTAAATATAAATCCAATGTAACGAATAATACATTAAAAAAAAAGACAATGATTTATTTCTGGTGCCATTTTGGAATACAAGATAGCGACATTTTATTGGCTACTTCAATGGTCCCTTGAATCGCAGTTACACTGCACTAGTTTCGTGTCCTATAACTTTTACCCTCACTCTTATTTACGGCGTATTCAAATTTCGATCGAATCCATGGTCCACCTGATTTTGCTGGCGTAAACGGGAATGCGAAACAACTTTCGATCGAAAGTGTATTCGAACGTAAACTTTCTTATTTGTAGAAATTATACACATGCTCCAGCAAATTTGTAGAACTCAAACAACGCCACAAATCAACCACGTTCTGATTGATGGACGGCATTTTTTCGACATTATCGACGTTAGGGCCTATCGTGCGGCAAACATCGACCACTACCTGCTGATGGTTAAACTGCGCCCAAAACTCTCCGTCGTTAACAACGTACGCTACAGACGACCGCTCTGGTATGGCCTAGAGCGGCTTAGGCAACCGGATGTCGCTACTGCGTACGCGCAGCACCTCGAGGCTACATTACCGGAAGACGGTAAGCTGGATGGAGCCCCTCTTGAGGACTGCTGGAGAACAGTGGAAGCAGCCATCAACAATGTAGCTGAGAGCAACGTCGCACAAGTGCTCGGGACAAAAATCATAGCTTCTGTTTTGGCATCCACCAAGGGTTGTTGTATGAATATTTTGTAAATTTTGTATAAGCTGTAACATTTTGAGGATACCCACCTACCCCCTTCAGCGTTATGAAATTTGTGAAGCCCTAAGATGTTATCTCTTCTATTAACTATTCCGCACTTGTATTAACCGTTTGTACATAGAAAATGTGTTCATTTTATCTGAAATTAATTTAATTTAATCGGTTCATCATGCAACCGTTACAACACGTTATACACAGAAATTGAAGCCGTCAGATTTTTTCAGATGTAAACAAAAACTTTTTTCAAAATTTTTAAATAAAAGCGTAGAACTTCTTCGGTTTTCCATTGTCAATCGATTGATTAGAATATGGGTAAGCATATTATACAACCAGTGTCGTGGACTTTATCGTTAAACGATAAACAAATTCTGGGTGTCCAAAATATATATTTTGAGGCTCCAAAATGTTTTGGTGTGTCCAAAATAATGAAAAACAGTTGATCCCAAAATAATGAAAAACAGTTGATCACAATTCAATTATTTTGACGTTTTTTGGATCCTACATGACCGTATGGGCATTTTTATCTTGTAGAGGAAGTCTTTCTCTACTTATTGGCATGCTCTTTGACTTGGTTACGCTGTGCAATTAATTAATTGGATCAAAAAAACTAAATTCACTTCCTTAGAAGGTCCAAAACACGACCGTTACCCTATATACTTTGAGGGTCCAAAATGTTTTGGTGTGTCCAAAATAATGAAAAAACAGTTGCCCACAATTCAATTTTCTTACGTTTTTTGGTTCCTACATGACCGTATGGGCATTTTTATCTTGTAGAGGTAATTTTTCTCTACTTATTGGTATGTTATTTGACTTGGTTACGCTGTGCAATTAATTAATTTGATCAAAAAAACTAAATTCACTTCCTTAGGGGGTTCAAAATACGACCGTTACCCTATATTAAACAAAATGTAAACTCTTCCAACATATGAGCGATGTTAATCAAACAATAAAAGCAGTCGATCTAGCAATGGAAATGGAGTGCGTGGGTATCAAAAATACCATTTTCGTTATGAAATATGGGTAAACCAAATGACTAGGAAGTAAATTTTCACTGCACAAATTCAAAGCAAAGCACTCCAGGTTATTGCAAACAAATCAAAATCTATATCCATTTTACGAAACTATTCAGCAATACGATGCTCAGGGCTGTGGGTTCTAATTTCACCAGTTGAGGGTTTTTCCGAAATGAAAATTTCCTTCAAAAAATGCATGAATGCAAATGCAAAAATGATCAATGTGTTACATGCATGGCCTGATTCGCTACTCACTGCACATCACATGCGCTAGTGTCTATGCACGAAAAATCGCTAAAAGGTAACGCGAAAAATATTTGTGTGGCGAAAAGCATCTATCGAATTATTTCTCAAAATTGGGAACTTTTTTCGAAAAAATATTTGGTACCGGTTGTACGTAATGATAATGACTATCACGCCTACCAAATATTTTTTTGTTTAATGCTTTCCTTTACCAGAAATTTAAAGTTAGATGTCTTTCCTTATCTATCTATCTGTATAATTGAAAATGGAATAGTGTTTGTATGTCACGAAATGGTTTACGAACGGGTCAACGGATTTGAATGACTCTTTCTTCGTATTGTTCATCAAGGGTTCCGACGTGTTTGTGTGTATAAAAATCCCAGGATATTCATCAGGAATGTTGAAAAAACGAGCGTAAATGGAACTGTTATTTTGTATGGGACGATCCGTTACGTTTTTCAAAAGCAAGACAAAGTTTGTCGGGACCACTAGTACAAAATAAAACGAGAAAACTTCTACTGATCAACTGTCGACAGGAGCAAAGCAGGTACACCCGATTCTGTTTTTGCACGGGGGATGCGTACCGTGCAAAAAAAGTTTTCAGTTCAAAATATCAAAAATCGTGCAAAAAAATAAAACACCATTTCTCAACGTTTCATGCAAAATTAAGGTTTGGCGAAAAAGAATGTGTGGAAACTTTTTTTTGCACGGCCGTGTAAAAAAAATCCGTGCAAAAGCAGAATCGAGTGTAATCCATTGGCAAAAAAGCTCTCAATTAATTACAGTGCAAATTGTTATTTATTTATTTACCACAACTTCGACATTATGCCTCACAGACTGCACTTAATTATACTTAATGCTATCCTTAAACATTAATTTACTCATCTTCTTCTTCTTGGCATTAAGGTCTCCACTGGGACATAGCCAGCTTCTCAGCTTAGTGTTCAATGAGCTTCTTTGCCAAAGTTGCAATTTTCGCATTCGTATATTGTGTGACAGGTACGATGATACTATATGCCCAGGAAAGTCAAGGAAATTTCCATTACGAAAAGATCCTGGACCGACCGGGAATCGAACCCAGACACCTTCAGCATGGCTTTGCTTTGTAGCCGCAGACTCTAACCACTCGACTAAGGAAGGCCGGGAATTTACTCATATTAAAATCAAAAACTCCACAAACTTCTTAGAACACTAAGCTGAGAAACAGGCTCTGTTCCAGTTTGAACGTAACGATAAAAGGAAGAAGTTCAGAAGTATTTGCAATAAAAAGTGTTTCTAATGCAGAAATGATCTGGCACAAAAATTCTCAATTAATAACAGTAGAAATGCTTAACGCATCCCGCAACTGCTTCGTGCCGTGAGTTGAGATGTGCAGGGATAAGGATGGGAGCATTTTGAAGAACGAGCGAGAAAAGATCGAAAAATGGAAGCAGCACTTCGACGAACACCTGAATGGCGCTGAGAGCACAGAGGCTGGCCATTTGTCTGCACCGGCTAGTAGGCACAATCTGGGAAACAGAACTGCTACCGGAGGAGTGGAAGGAAGGGTTAATATTCCCTCTCTACGAGAAAAGTTAGATTTTGAGAACTTTCGAGCGATCACCATTCTAAATGCGACCTACAAAGTACTATCCCAGATCATCTTCCGTCGTCTGTCACCTGTAGTAAACGAGTTCGTGGGAAGCTGACGGCCTTCGTTCACGGCCGATCGACAACGGACCAGATCTTTACTGTACGGCAAATCCTTCAAAAATGTCGTGAATACCAGGTCCCAACGCATTACCTTTTCATCGATTTCAAGGCGGCATACGATAGCATCGACCGCGTAGAGCTATGGAAAATCATGGACGAAAACAGCTTTCCCGGGAAGCTCACGAGACTGATAAGAGCGACGATGGAAGGTGTGCAAAATTGTGTGAAGGTTTCAGGCGAACATTCCAGTTCGTTTGTATCCCGCCGGGGACTTTCGTGCCTGTTGTTCAATATTGCGCTAGTAGGTGTTATACGGAGAGCCGGGCTTAACAGCCGGGGTACGATTTACAAGAGATCCTGTCAATTTGTCTGCTTCGCGGCTGATATGGACATTGTCGGCCGAACATTTAAAAAGGTGGCAGACCGGTACACCCACCCTGAAACGCGAGGCAGCAAAAGTTGGACTGGTGTTGAATGCGTCCAGGGCTCGCCTAGGTAGCAGTGTTACGATAGACGGGAATACGTTCGAGGTGGTCGACGAGTTCGTCTACCTTGGATCCTTGCTAACGGCTGACAATAACGTGAGTCGTAAAATATGGAGGCGCATATTTGTTACGATAGACGGAAATACGTTCGAGGTGGTCGACGAGTTTGTCTACCTTGGATCCTTGCTGACGGCTGACAATAACTTGAGTCGAGAAATACGGAGGCGCATCATCAGTGGAAGTCGGGCCTACTATAAAAATAAAAAAATAACGCCCGCACTGCCGTTATAACCATAATTGTCCCATGTTACTTTTTGTGCATTTCAACTTTTTGTCATCAAACAGTTTATTTGTACTTATAGTTTTAGAAAACACTTACCAAAAATTAACTATGTTCGGAAACTCAATGAAAAGCAAGCCAAGTCAATTTGTCCCATTGTTGAATTTCCACGCATAACTGTCCCACTACTGTATTTCTACGCATAACTGTCACACTATACAATTCGCTGCGCTGATCTCTAACAAAATGTTCAGTAGGCAGTTTTGGATTAGCTGGTGTTTGAGAAAATCGTTTTGAACTTCTTCTTACGTTGGATTTGCACCCCATGTGGAACACAACCTGTTATATGTGTTTGTATTATCGGGATGCATTCATCCTTCATGCGAGCTTGACGTCAAATTTGAATGAAATTTTCAATATCAAAATATTATTTCCCATCCGTTTTTCAATTAATTTCAGTTGAATTTTCAGCGTTAATCACAAAATTCTTCTAGTTTTTGGAACCACGGTCATCGATTAGAAATTTACCGTAATTTTGGATTCATCACGGGGAGTACTGAAACAATCCCAGTTGAAAAATCAGTAATCACTTTAATTTCGAGGCCATGGCTTGCGACAAATCAACTTCATGATTTAGCAAACGAAGTCTAAATAAAAATAGTTCGACCGTTTTCGAATGACTTGGTTACATGCTGGGTTGTTCCAAATACCGGTTCACTGGTGGAAGTGGCAATTATATTGGCGAATCTGAAACCTGGCTTGCGACATATCAATTTTCATGAATTTGCAAATCAAGCCTAAAGGTGGTTCAAATGTATTTGAATGACTTGACCACATGTCGGATTGTTCCTAATTCCCGGTTCCCTGAGGAAAATGGACTTTAAACTGTCGGTTTTGAAACCTATCTGGCAACATCAAACTTCATAAATTCCCAAATCAAGGCTAAAGAAGGGTAATTCAAAGGTTTTTGGATAACTTGATAACATGCCAGGTTGTTTCGGATACCCTGTTTCCCAGAAGAGGGGGCCTTTATATTAGCGGTTCTGAGACCTATCTTGCGACATATCAAACTTGATAGTCAAGTCAAGAGAAGAATAGTTCAAGAGGTTTTGGATGATCTGGTCACATACTGGGTTATTCCGCATAATTAGTTCTTCGGTGCAAGTGGCAAATATGTTGGTTATTCTAAAACATAATTTGCGCTTTATCAAATATCAAGTCCAAAGAAATGTCAAATCGTGTGGAGATTTGTGTCGTGATTTTTGAGTTAAATATTTACTCCGCAGAATAACCTTGAATTCGCAGACGAGTTTCTGTCAATACTGCAGCTGGAAGAGTCGATATAGGAATTCATTACATCTTATCTCTCTAACTTACTAATCCACACTTTCTTTCACTAACTCATACATTTTCTCATTATCACACATACAGAAAGCTTTGCTTTCCATCCCAAACTATAAAATCGTATTTCTACACTTCCCCACACGTAGCTCCGTATGGCACATGTCACTTGAGCCTTCATAAGGTACCTAAACATACTTTTGAAGATATACGTCCTCTACATTCGGTATAATCTATACATAAAAACGGTCATCTATAGCAGTATTCTTAGCACATAACTGATCACTAAAACCAGTGGGACTGTTATGCGTAGAAATTCAACAAAAACCCCGTATTTCTAGGCATAACAGTCCCACTTTGAATTTCGTAGCTAAATTTACTTTATTTTCATAATACAAACTCTTGACTCTACTGAACACGCTATTCTTTATACTACTGTAAAGATTGTACTTCAATTTACCACACACCTGGTCAATACGAGGCCTAAATGTGTTAAAATGTTTAAACGCGTTTTTCTCGATTGCATATTTTGGAACATGGGACAATTATGCGTATAACGGCAGCGCACCAAATGTACCATGTACAAAACGCTCATAAGACCGGTAGACCTTTACGGACATGAAACGTGGACGATGCTCGAGGAGGACTTGCAAGCACTTGGCGTTTTCGAGCGTCGGGTGCTTAGGGCAATCTTTGACGGTGTGCAGGAGAACGGAGTGTGGCGGCGAAGTATGAACAACGAGCTCGCCCAACTCTACGGCGAACCCAGTATCCAGAAAGTGGTCAAAGCTGAAAGGATACGATGGGCCGGGCATGTTTCAAGAATGCCGGACAGCAACCCTGCAAAGATGGTGTTCGCTTCGGATTCGGTTGGTACAAGAAGGCAAGGAGCGCAGCGAGCTATGTGGGCGGATCATGTGCGTATCGATTTGACGAGCGTGGGGCAGAACCGAGGATGGAGAGATGCGGCCACGAACCGAGTATTGTGGCGTGAAATTGTTGATTAAGTGTTATCTATTTAAATTTTAACTAAATAAATTAATGAATGACTTTGTTACTTCTTCAAAATATTTGGACCACTCTAATTACAAACAACACTAAAGAAAGGGGCTTAACTTATACCAACAACTTTGTGGAAGTCAGTTTATGTCTAAACTTCAATAACAAAGCAGTATGTGCATCTTTACTCGTAAATGTACTTTCTGAACCACTGTGCAAAGGTAACGGTTTGTGATATTGAATATAAGACTAGAAATCACGTTTGCGAGATCCGTAATTGGAACTAAATACATTTTATTATCATTTTAGAATTTTATGGTTATCCATAAGGGGTCAATCCCATTACACATTCGATGATTTTAGTAATGAAGTAAAATAGTTCTGTTTAATCCATTACACACTGGAGCGTCATTTCTCTTCTTCATATATATATTTGAACAGGTAACATTTGCAGGCGTGAAGCTATATGGTTGGTAACAACAAATATAAATAGCCCTACTTAATATAAAAACCATAAGAAATATCTTTATCATAGAAAGGACGTTCCAAGTTGTAATAATATATGCGATGCTTAGTTTTTCCGCGAGCTTATTAATAGTAGGTATTACTGTTTGGTACGCGCTGTCACATAACACTAATGCATTTAGTCGCGCGACGCGCCAATGATTGTAAGAATATACATAAAGATGTTGATAATATCCAGATACAGGTTCAGTGCTGCAAAAATGTACTCCTCGGGGCTTATGCTGTACTTGTGCTCACCTCCCATCATCAGTTGAGTGTCATAAATCAAATAGATACTGAACAAAAGAGCACCGGCACTTGCATAAACGATTGTGATTGTTTTTCCTGGGAAGAAGATAGCGATGATTCCGAACAGCATCAAAATTATAACGGCCACGAACAAAACTCCACCCATAACGGTGAAATCCCATTTTGATTGGAAAGCGAAAAGTGTAAGGCCGAGACAAACTGCTGCCGTTATACCAACCGCAAGAAGAACCTAGAATTACACCGCAATGGTGAAAACATGCATGTAAGAATCGTATCATGAAACTCATACCTCATCCGAGCTGAAATTGGCTGTGGTGACACCAAGCAGAAACGATTGGGCGAAAGTATATAATGCCAGAAAGATGAAATTCATCGGAGCCTTGCGTCGAACATTGCCACAGCATGCCATCGATATGAGAGTAACGATCATTACCCCCAAAGCGATCCAAAACATTTCGGGGTGTCTCTGAACCCATAACTTAGTTCCTTTGTGATACATGAACAAGGCTATGAAGCCGAGGGTTATACCAAGTTGAACCTTAATAGGGAATAATATTAGTCATGATTATCTTTTGAGGTACTCATGCCTTGGCTTACCGTAAGAATTGAGTACACCTTTCGAATGAATCCCTTTCTGATTGATTGATCTGAGAAATCAAAGCCCTTAGCGCTTTGATCTTCTGGATCATAATTGCTATAATTTCCTCCTGGTGGCATTGCTGGTTGTCCTATGAATCCTTGGTCTTGGGGTGGATACGAGGGCTGAAATCCTGGTTGTGGTGCAAATCCTAGGGCACAGAATATATGTTTAGATATTCTGCGAAACTAATTCATGGTCCGGACTCATACCTGGCTGAGGAGGATAACCGGCTTGTGGCGGATATCCAGGTTGAGGTGGATAACTGGGATATCCTTGTGTTGGAGGGTAGGGCTGAGAAGGATAACCACCTTGATTATATCCTGGTTGTTGTGGGTAACCGCCGTAATATTGGTTATTAGGATCTGGAAACATATGTTCATATTTTGTAGAAATGTGTAGAACTTACAGTATTGTGAAGATCGAAGATGCAAATTTAGTGATTATGCACAAATCAATGACAAACCATGGTTGTTTTCAAGTTGTTGATTGTTCATAAAATACCATGAAGAGTTGAGGAGTAGAGCTCAATTGGTTGGCTTTTCACATAGAGTTTCTCACATCGCGCTAAATAAATCTTGCTCCGGTTTCATTTCCTAGCAGTTCTTGAAGTGGGATTTCGGTCTAGTTTTTTAAACTGTATTTGCTTCGAAGGTGAAACACTAGAGCGCGAACAGAATACTCTGGACCTAGACGGTTAAGAACTAGTTTCTATGCGAATCAATTGCAAATCTTAGAGCGATCTGTCTCCGGGCTAGACGAAGATTGCAACGCGCATGCACTGAAGCACAAAGAGAAAAACGTGTTGAAGCGTTCACAGAGGCATAGAGGAAATCAAGAAACGAAAATGAACATGCTTCGATAGCCTATGTGAAAGTGCCAACTGGATTCCGTGGGGTGACGCCTACAAGGTGGTGATGGCTAGAACCAGATATACCATGGCGCTCCAAGAGAGAAATCGGCCAAGTCCATTCGATATTCGATGTACTCTGGCTCCCTGTACCATATGCTACAGCTGAAGGAAAAGAAATGACGAGGATGTCGAACGAAGAGTTGTAGAAATCGAAAAATCACTCCTCACACATAAGGTACTGAGACCTGATTGTGAGTCGAATGCTGCCCTTACCCGTATAGGACTGAATGAAAGAAAAAAAAAACACATTGGGCCATAAGGGTGAGTTTGGGCTAAGATTTTGGGTAGCGTGACTTTATTTGTGCATGACCCCATTCAGGGGATTCGTGCGTTAATTTTGAGTTAATTCGGTGAAAGTTGTTTCCAGTTACATCCATGCCAAAAAATACCTACTGGATTAGTTTGATTTCACTCAACCGGCAGATCAAATCACTCAACATTTAGTATTGTGCCACTTACTCATATTTGAGGTAACGCACTAAGGTTTGGTTTTTGGGTTGTTTTGCTCTTCGCTCTCTGACAACAATAGAAGGCGCGAATGGAACAGGGAGAGAATAAAACTCATAAATAAGTTAAAAAATACTCAAATATGGGTTTTTAAATTTCTCCGTGTACGGGTTAAAAGCGGATCTGCCCGAATATACTTTTACTATTTTTATATGGTGCACATTACAGTTACACTATTCATAATAGAGTGAATGTAGGCACATTAGACGTTACATTAAACATTACGATGTTAATGTGTCTACTTCGTACAGCCGATTAAAAGGAAGAAAAAATAAAAAAAAAATGTGGCGCCTGTTGGTCTGGTGAATGTGATTGATATGCTTCAAATTAGAATTAAATCAGCAATCTTTTGCTGCAGAAATATATTTGAGAAAACCTATTCACTCCCCTTGGTTATGCGACCTTGCCGCGATGGGAGGGCATAATCCATTAGCCCATATGATGGAAACCAAAGGCGTAACCTGTAGTGGTGGTATCACAGGGTGTCTACTCATTTACAGTAATGAAATTCCCTGAGATTTTCAGGTTTTTCATGGGAAGTATGCACTTCAACAGAAAAGTAATCGCCTATCTCGATGCGTGGGAAATTTTTTGCAAGAAATGCTCAAGAAAAGCATTTTTCTTTGATCGCAGTACGTAGTTGAAAAGAAACGTCAATTCAAATAGGACTCACTGTAGAACATTTCTTGACCATTTCTTTCCGCAGAAATTTTTACTTTTCTTGAGCTGAACAGCATACTTAGCTTCAGGTTTTAAAAAATAATTCCAGGTTAAAAAAAATTTCCCAAAATATATGAATAGTTAATTTTTCATAATTAAAAACATTTTTTTTAAATGATATCTTTGAAAATTAATTCAAATTTCAAAGTATTTATAAAAACAATAATTTATTTTGTTCTTAACGTGAAAACAATGGGAAACAAATAAAAAAATGGTGGTTTTTATTTAATTGCCACGAAAATCAAATATGTTTATCAAATGATCTGAAAGTACCTTTAATTATCAAAGTGATTTATGAAGCTTAAGAAAAAATATTCTTTCCATTTAAATGGGATTCAAATGACGTACCCACAATGTTTTTCTAGAGTACGTTTTTTTTTTTTTTTTTTTTTGAGGAAATCAGGTCTGAAATCCTACTAGGATTTCTGCATCGAAGCCAAATCCTTCATTTCCAAAAGAACAAAACTAGAGAACCTGACATTCATTCGCACTGAAAATTTGATTGATCGATTTGTCACCACCAGCGAGTTTAATTTTCAGCACAAACGACATTTTTGCTCTTGAAAATCCTTGGTTTGGCTTCAATGCAGCTTCACCAGAAAGACCTCCTAATTTATGATGAAATTTATTATTCCTAAAATTAAAAAAAAAGAATCTCCAAATGATGTGAAAAATGCTTGTACAAATTTGGACCAACTCCCTGAAGCTTGAATAATGTTTTGAATAATCCAAAGATATTGGGCCATTTTATTCGAAAAATTATTAGAGAAATGTTTGAACCGCAGCAACAATATGTTGATGATATACTGGAGAAATTCCAGGAGAAATTTCTGTAGGAACCTAATGAGGAATGCTAGAACGGGAATTGGAAATTCCATTCTTGGAAAAGTTTATAATATGATATCTTATTCGAATAATGCATGAAGGATTTTTGGAGCAACTCCTGAGAGTAACCGTGCATGAATATTTGAAAAAATCCTTATGAAAATGCCTGGAATATATGAAGCATTTCGTGAAAAAAATGTCGAAACGATTTTTTTCCAAAAGCTCAGGAATAAACTTTTGTGGAAGCGTTGGAGTGCTCAAGGATGTTTGGACCAAATTCTGAGGAAATTCCTCTAACCATCCATTGCAAAATCGCTGGTAGCATCCCTGAAGAAATTTCTGAAAATAATGAAGAAGAAATCACTGAAGAAATTACCAGAATTCCTGAAACATTCCTCGAGATCTGGAAAAAATATCATTAAGAACTTGTGGAACAGTCGCCTAATATGTTTTGTAGGTTTCTCTGGAACCTCTAGCATTCTGTATCAGGATTCACTACAAGCCGATTAAAAAAGTGACTTTAGAGTAATTTTTATTAAAGTAGAGACTTTAGAGATCATAAACAAAACTGGAGACTTGCATTAAAATGATGATCAAGACAATAAAAATGCATACCTGAGAAATGTACTACTTTTTGTGCCTGTTGTAATTTTTCCTCTTTCTCTACAAAGTTTATTATTTTTGTACAATAGGCGAAAAAACATTTTTGAACTGTACTTGCATTTACCAATTTAGAAATCTTAAGTAGCCAAAATTCCCTGAGAATTCCAGATTTTTTCCAGGTTGGATAAAATTCCCTGATAATTCCCAGTTTTCCAGGTTTTTCCAGGTAGTAGACACCCTGTATCACATTTTGGCATTTTTTGCTTAAAGCCGCGTCATAATTCATATGGCATAGACGCAATAATATCTCGGATGTGATCCAACGGACATTCTGCGTCATTGATAGAATTGATGCCCATTTCAAATAATTAATCTATTCGAAGTGGACATTAATACTATTGGTGATGTTCAGTTTGCCTTTTGCTAACCAGAATGATCCGTAGCCACTCTTACTATTAGCTAGCTAGACACATCGTTATCATGTACGACTTAGGGAATATTACTCTGAGGAAAATGACTAGTGTATTCACTGAGTAGAAATAAGTGGCGACAATCTTATTTTAATATGGTTTTTACATTACCATAACATACCTCTTTTGTAACAATGGTATAAATAATCTAATTCCAGCTTCATTTTCGCAAAATTTACAAGTAGAAAGTAGGCGTTGTGAAGCATTGCATTTGCCACCGAAAAGTGAATCTTGTAGGAGACTGTAATAGAAGTGGAAAGTAAGACGCTGAGATCGATCATTAGGATACACTTGCTAGTTTCGAAAAATTGACAAGACAAGAAAAGCGACTTTTTTCTTTAAGGATATATGAACGTAATGACCAATAAATACTTTCAACAGCAAAAAATGAAATTAACTAGAACTACTACTAAACAGCCTAATTTTGTTAAGACTTGACGACAATTGACATTTAAGACTCTAATCTTACGTAAAAGACAGGAGTAATCAGAATAGCACTTGAATGACAAATTATTCAAAACTATTTCGACTAGACAGTACTAGTATTGACACTACTACACTACTATTTCAAAGAAATTCTAATGGAGCTGCTGATTTTCACAATGCTTCCTTTTCTCAGAAGCAAGGGAATATGGGTACTTTTCAAAAACTACCACGTCACAATATATAAGTATTAGTAAAACAGTGTTCATGTGGGCGCCATTGCCTAGTCCGTCTGAGTATTGGTCCTGGTAGAGGGGAAACTTGGCAAAAGCCAGACCGAGGGTTCAGCCTTGACAAGTTAAGCTGTCAGGCAGCTCCAACTGAATACCATACAAAAAAAAAAAAAAAACCTATTTACGATAGCTTTGTTCTCTTCGACAGTAAGGTTTTCCAAAACTTACCAGGCTCAGTTTTTGCATTTATTATTATTAATTATTATTGAGGTTTTAACTAAGGCCATTCACGTCTTATAAAAAAAAATCTCTACAAAAATGTCTTCTGCTGCTGGATTTCGAACAATCTTCTAATAACATCCCTATTATGAACAAGAACAAAACTACCGAAAGAACAAGTTCCTCTATTCCTTTTATAAATGTAATTATGGTAATGGTTTGAAGTTATGTCCGTTTCATGCATACAATAAATACCAGCTTTGACCATAGTAAAGGAAATTTATTTTAAAATTTTACAACAACCAGATTTACCTCATCATGAACGGAGCTTGAAAATTAATGCTTAAGGGATCAAAATCGAAGCATTATGGCCAAAATTGGTGCATTATTAAATATAAATTTGCTCTTACCGTTTGTGAGAAGATAATTTTGCTCACCTTGCATTATGACGATGGTACGATTTCTGTAATACAAAATAAACTGAGTTAGTAGATAAACTTGCCTAAACATACAAACACGTAAACAAACCTGAATTGTGCTCTTAACTTTAAAAGCAATAAATTAAAAATAAAGCGGGTTTGCCGATTTATTACTTACAATAATAAAATGTTATTCAATTTCTAAATATTGCAAGGAATTCAAAAATAGTTTTTTTTTTCGCATTTTTTAATTTGGAAAAATTACATGATTTAGTTATCTGTGTTTTTTTCATCAGCCTTGTCTTTATGGCTGGTAGCGGTCAGACCTGTGACCTAGGTGACTAAAATTATCAAAATGGTGACCATATAGTGACTTCGTAACTACAAACATTATACCCGGAATCTTCAATTTTAATAACTAGATAAATGTGTAGAGAAACTTGACAACTGAATAACTGATCGAATTTATTGTGGGATTCCTGGAAGAGTTACCTTTAGATTTCCTGGAATAACCCCTGGAAGAAGATTCGAGCAACCCGTAGACAAATGCACGAAGTAATTCATTTGAAAATGGATGAGAAATAACTGGGAAAAATCCGCGTTGGAACTCCTGTAAGAAACCTTGTAGGGGTTCCTGGAAAAACCTTTAGCAAATTTCTCCAATAACTTTGAAATTCATTCTTAAGAATTTTCTTCAATAAATTTCTTGGAAGATCTGCTGAAAAAATCACCGACTGCTGACGAAATAAAAAACACATTGTCTTCCACTATAACTCTGGCGTCTCGTCATGGACAAAAGAATACATGACTAATTTCAATCCAAACGTCAACGATCAAATTTTTCCTCATTCCTTTTGCATTTTCTCGAAAAAACAAGGCGTTTATTGTTTATTCGCTTTCTACGTACCAAAACGACGAGTGCTATCACAGAATTGCTTGTAGGGGTGATCGGGGCAATATGGGCCGCCTAAGGAAAACGTCATGGAATGCATGGAAAAACAGCAAAAATTATGATTTAAATGCAAGTGACTTGTACTATAAAATGTTATCTTCCATGTTATGTCGATAATTAATGTTAACTTGCAAATTATTTCAGGAACTTTTTGGAAAACCATGTTTTTCTACGTGGTCACCAACCATATGGGGCATTATGAGCCACCCTACGGGGCAGTATGAGCCACCTCATTCAATCGAATGATTTTTATTTAAAACAGCATAGAGAAGAGTTAGTGGTGAAGAGTACATTATTGGAAAGGAAATTGTATTAGCTTTGCTTGAAATTATTGATTCTAGCGGCTTATTTTTTAAAGATACATAATACATAGTAAACAGACCATGTTATACTAGTACTAAATTGCGATACTTCGTTCAACGTATTTTCTAGCAAAGTGTTCCACTTGTAATGGTGCATAAAGATGACTATGCAGTACAAAAATAATCTGGTATATTTAGGCAATGCATTTTTATGTTCAAAACATCGTTTGTTTAGCTTAAATCTAGGTGGCTCATTTTGCCCCGCCCCTTCATCTTGAAAATAATATATTGTTTTTCAATCATTTTGTTTACGAACAAATATAATTTCGCTCACGAACTGTTCATTATGATCAGAAGTTTCAATGGATTGGTCAAATTTACCAAAATTATAAATATAATTGTCTTATAGGCTTAATTAAAAACTGCCAAAATTATAAGATTTTCATGACGAAGGACAAATTTGTACATTTTTGTAAATATCTTGAGTGTTCAAACGAATATTCTTACGGTTTTTATTGTGGTGGCTATTTGAGGCATCCTTTAGCAGATCATAATGACACTAGACATTCAAACCCTGTTTTTAAGGTCAAAACCGGGGTGGCTCATATTGCCCCGTATGTTCATATAGCCCCCATTGCCCCTATTGACTATTGAACCTGCTCTCCTCATGCTCCTAAAATAGCTTTGTTGGTAAGCGCGTGCAGTTGACGATGGTTTATTGTTTCTTCTTATTCTTCTTCTTTCTGGCGTTACGTCCCAACTGGGGCAAAGCCTGTTTCTCAGATTAGTGTTCTTATGAGCACTTTCCACAGTTATTAACTGTACGAAGATACTCTATGCCTTGGGAATCGAGAAAATTTCCTTTACGAAAAGATCCTCGACCAGCAGGATTCGAACCCACGACCCTCAGCATGGTTATGCTGAATAGCTGCGCGTTTATTGTTTATTGCTTGTTTATTTGGAGTAGCGAAAAGCCCATTTGAGCAGAGCATTTTTTTCTCAAACCTCCTCTTCTTTTCGTATCAACAAGTTTTCAAGTGATACAATGATTGCTTAAATCTACTTAATTACTATGACTAATATAAACATAGCTTGCCAGAACCAGATGAAATTTTTTACGTAGAGTTGGACGGAAGAGATGAAAAAAATCATTGACACTTTCGTTAAACGAATGACACATACATAAACATAGTAGTTTGTGAGAGCACTGTGCAAAAAAAAGAAGGAGTTCGTTCGAAGTTGACGGTGTGGAACTTTTACATTGAGGAGTGATAGTAGTATAATCTGGGCCTTCCTTAGCCGAGTGGTTAGGATACAAAGCAAAGCCATGCTGAAGGCGTCTGGTTTCGATTCCCGGTCGGTCCAGGATCTTTTCGTAATGGAAATTTCCTTGACTTCCCAGGCCATAGAGTATAATCAGGTCCGTCCCACTCGGGCTCAGATTGGGTACCACTTCTAGTACTACATTTGGTCCCTCGGTAGTGCAAAAGGTACCCAAGTGTGACAGATCGCAGTACACTTTTCACGGCATTCTAGATTACCTTATGAGCCATAACATTTTGGGCAACTGCAAGGGACATGGAGGTCTTTAATGTGTCTTTGGTATGGAGCTACATGCTCTCATTTCACTTATGCGATCTTCCCTCTTCTCCGAATAATCGAGTCCGACGTGTACCTTAAAACCTTGATCTTTCAAGTTTTTAAGAGATTCGTCTTGTACAAAAGGCCTCAGTGTTTAAAACTAAGTTTGCTATTCCGCTCAAGAAAAATAAAAACATCTTCGAAAGAAATGGCCAAGCAATTTTCTACAGCGATCTCCCTTTGTAATGACATTTCTTTACAACTACGTACTGTGATCAAAGAAAAATGCTTTTCTTGACCATATCTGAAAAGAAATTCCTCACACATGGATGTAGGTGGTAAATAGGAGGTTCCTAGTTGAGATGGGCGACTCATTCACAAACCATGCAAAAGAGTCAACGCTCAAAAATTCACTAGCACCGCCAATTTTTTAAAGTCAGCTTAGACATTTAGCTAGAATAATAATGTTATGTTTTTCATGTAATAGTCGAGTGCATCTGACATGTATGAATAGCAACATAGGATTTGTTCTCATTCAAAAACTTGTTTTCCGTTTTTTATACGAAACATTTTTTTTCTCTTCAATAAAATCACTGAATCGATCAAAAAAGTCGATTCACTTTTGTTAGTGAGTCGCCTACGATTCGCTCACAAAATTAGATCAATCTGCCTATTTCTAGTGCCTCTAGTGCCACAACCAATTCGATAAGGCCCTTGTTTCCATTGCTGAACTTATAGCTTTATTATGCATTATCGAATTCTCCTTCAATATCGAGAAAAGCAACCACAGCAATTTCTTTGGCTTGAAGTGATTTCTCGATTTTATTCACCACCAACTGCAGCGCGGTCATGGTAGATTATCCTGTTTGATATGCAAATTGACAATTACGAAGAGTCATTTCCTTTCAACTTGTTAAATTGATGAAGTCATAAATTATTTGTTCCATTGTCTTTAAAAGAACAGGTTATAGGTTAAAGTCTTTCGAAATTGTTTTGCCCTTTCTTCCAGCTTTTGGAATGAAAACAACTCGAACCTTACCCCACGCTCTTGGAATGTATGAAAGCGCAACACTTGCTTTGAATATTTCGGTTGAGAGCAAACGAAGTGTATTTTTTCGTTGTTGTAGTAAGGCTGGGTAAATTTCATCTTTTCCGGCAGCTCAATGCCTATTCGACCCTCAATGGCGTCAAGATATCTCAATATTTCTGATAGGCATTTATCGACCATACATGTCTCGCTTCATCTAAGACCTGTTCTTCATCCGAATATGGGATCGATTCAGGGAAATGAGTTCTTAACATTACTTTCAATGTTTTCCGAAGAGTCAACAGTAATACTGCCGTTTTCTTTTTTAAGGTCTTTGAATGGTTTTTTGAAAGGACTTTGTGAAGCCTGCAGCTGCTGGAACGTTGTTGATGTTTTCACATACCCGTCTCCAGTCACGTTTGGCGTGCCTTAGTTCTGTGTTGTAATCTTTTAGGGCTATTTTGTATTCAACCCAATCGGAAGTTATCTTCGTTCTATTGAACATTCGCCTGGATTTCTTCCTCAATCCTCCCAGCTTGCCATTCCTGTTGGAAGACCTTTTTTGAATGATCCCAATAGAGGCATCTTCCAGTTGTGAAACAGTCGTAAACTGTTCACCATTTTACGAATTCTTATACGTCAAATGAAAATGATAGAAATCCCAGTTGGTTTTCTTTGGATAGTTTCTCTGTTATTTCTGATCCAACTTGAAAATCGTTCCGAATTTGTTTGTGATTTAACAATGCTTCTCCGATAGCATATAACTACAAATCGTGAAATCAAGAATCTCATGTCGGATAGCATCTACAAAAGTAGAAGAATCTCCTCTAATACATACGTCTATATTGTTAGAAGACTTGTAGTTTGAGAGATCTTATATTCTTTTATTAATATCGGTGCTACCCCGAATTATATGATGGGCGTTTGCATCGCACCCTTCATAAATTGGACATTAATTTTCGCACAGTAGTTGACAAAATTGCCGATCGAAGATGAAGGCGCATACTCAACATCTCCAGGAAAGTGAGCATAAGCAATATATACCTTCGTTTACCCCCGGATAGTTGGCACCTCGACTTTGATCGCAACAAAGTCTCTACAGATGAATTCTGTTATTGGGACAAATGTTGTGTCTCTATAACAAGAATAACTGTCGTTATTCGGACTGGCTTTCGTCGCACAAAATTTTACAACTACTTGAAGGACAAACAAGTACGCTACTATTATTTATCCAGGGCTGAAAATTGAATTAGTCCCACATTAATATTTTCCATGGTGAACCTTTGCATGGTGAAGGTTCACCTGGAAAATTTTTATACGGTCCATATTACATTTACATGCTCCGACTCGCCAACAGGCCTCTGATTTGAGGCTAAATATGAGCAGCCGATTATCTCGGAGAAACACAAGATGAACTGCGCCATTGCTACGGGTAGCACAGTACCCTCCAGGATTATTCGAATCAGTATTTAAGAAGGGATTCTGAGTTTTGTTCGAGAACCATGAGTTTCAAGGGTGATTCAAGAATGAGCTTTGTAAATATATTGAGTTTTACTGTGGGCAGCATAAATAAACCATAATACAATTCAAAGTGCTTTATTGAAGTATTTTTGGAGAGCCTTGCAAAACTTACTTCTAGATCAAATATTCTTATGAAATCAATGGTTTTATAGAGTTTACTTCAAGTATTTGTGAAAATGGCTTGAAGATAATGAACTGGAGGAGATGACTTCAACTTGTGAAAAAATGCTATAAAACTGCAAAACTTGATCATGCTATCATGACACCACGATGAAAATTGGACAAATCTAAATAGAATCGGAGTTGTTACTTGGGATACATCTTGAACAAGAAGCACTTTCTTGCTCTTACCATGTATGGATACTGGATCTGGTGGAGAAAAATCCAGTAAATCGTAGATCTACACACACTTCGTTGCTTCCGTTGTAGTAAGGCTGGGTAAATTTCATCTTTTCCGGCAGCTCAATGCCTATTCGACCCTCAATGGCGTCAAGATATCTCAATATTTCTGATAGGCATTTATCGACCATACATGTCTCGCTTCATCTAAGACCTGTTCTTCATCCGAATATGGGATCGATTCAGGGAAATGAGTTCTTAACATTACTTTCAATGTTTTCCGAAGAGTCAACAGTAATACTGTCGTTTTCTTTTTTACGGTCTTTGAATGGTTTTTTGAAAGGACTTTGTGAAGCCTGCAGCTGCTTTGGTGAAAACTGTTTATTTATTTATTTATTTATTTGATTCATCAACAGGCTGTAGTGCCCCAATGACGTTTTACTTAATACGTTTACAATTAGTATACAAACATTTATACTGACATTCAACTCAACAGAATTTAATTTTACAATATACGGCGATCATGTATAACAAACAAGCAAACACATTTGAAGGACATGGATGTATACTGCTGTGATTCACTCAATTAACGTTGCGAATTTCCGTAGGTTTCCAAGTACGTCGTGGATAATTGAAAAATTCTCGGAACATAACGTCGACCGGCCAAGTGTTCGTTTCGAGCGCCTTCTGCTTATACTTCCCA
Source organism: Aedes aegypti (assembly GCF_002204515.2). Lineage (NCBI taxonomy): Eukaryota > Metazoa > Arthropoda > Insecta > Diptera > Culicidae > Aedes > Aedes aegypti. Next base: position 226,174,347 of record NC_035108.1, on the reverse strand, counting down.
TCGATCACCACTTTGTACGATGTATACTGAGAATAGTTGTGAACGTTCCATTTCGGCACCAGTTTAACAATTTCGATCTTCTCAGTTACTTCGTTGATTCCTAGAGATTCGATGACCATCCGAGTAGCTTCTTGCTGGGAAACAGTACAATCGATATTCGATAGGAAAAGGGAAAAATCATTGCTTCTATCCAGTATAAGGCTGTTGGCATCTGAAGAGGAATGAGTGTTATTTGTAGTTATAGATGCATTCATCCTAGAGCCGCAATTAAGTTTCGATAGTGGGGTAGACTGATGAGTTGGATGTATCGAGTTAAGCTCGTCTTCTTGAGATACTTGTGCAACAGTTGGAACTTGCTTAGATATCAGCGTAGATAAGGAATCCGTGATGCTCACTAGCTTTTCCTTTATATCAATTATCTCCTCTTCAATATTTACGGAGGAGCAATCACTTTGCATCTGACGAGAAACCTGGTTGTTGAACACGTCTAAACAATCATCGCACAGCCAAATCACGTTTTTTAGGTGACATCGAGCAATCGCTTCACAAACTCCAACACATGCAGCGTGGAAAGACTTCAAGCAGCTTCCCCCGCAAACTACGAATCCTCTCTCTTGACTGTTGGTAGGTAGTGAGCTCGAGCATTTTGGGCATTCCATTGTTGCTTCAGATTATGCACAGCAAAACGATAACAATGGTGTAAAATGAGGTAATCGGAATTGACAAATTTCTGAACTTATTATGTCGAAACTGATCCAGCAAATTTACCAACGTGTGGTTCACTAAGAGGCGAAGAAGTACAGTCGAAAATATTGTATTAACGCTATAATTATCACAACGAAATATCGAAACAAAAACTGAGCAGTGGACAGCGATGCCTTCGTTAACGACAACCAACAATTACGTTGTTGATGTTTTCACATACCCGTCTCCAGTCACGTTTGGCGTGCCTTAGTTCTGTGTTGTAATCTTTTAGGGCTATTTTGTATTCAGCCCAATCTGAAGTTATCTTCGTTCTATTGAACATTCGCCTGGATTTCTTCCTCAATCCTCCCAGCTTGCCATTCCTTTTGGAAGACCTTTTTTGAATGATCCCAATAGAGGCATCTTCCAGTTGTGAAACAGTCGTAAACTGTTCACCATTTTACGAATTCTTATACGTCAAATGAAAATGATAGAAATCCCAGTTGGTTTTCTTTGGATAGTTTCTCTGTTATTTCTGATCCAACTTGAAAATCGTTCCGAATTTGTTTGTGATTTAACAATGCTTCTCCGATAGCATATAACTACAAATCGTGAAATCAAGAATCTCATGTCGGATAGCATCTACAAAAGTAGAAGAATCTCCTCTAATACATACGTCTATATTGTTAGAAGACTTGTAGTTTGAGAGATCTTATATTCTTTTATTAATATCGGTGCTACCCCGAATTATATGATGGGCGTTTGCATCGCACCCTTCATAAATTGGACATTAATTTTCGCACAGTAGTTGACAAAATTGCCGATCGAAGATGAAGGCGCATACTCAACATCTCCAGGAAAGTGAGCAGAAGCAATATATACCTTCGTTTACCCCCGGATAGTTGGCACCTCGACTTTGATCGCAACAAAGTCTCTACAGATGAATTCTGTTATTGGGACAAATGTTGTGTCTCTATAACAAGAATAACTGTCGTTGTTCGGACTGGCTTTCGTCGTACAAAATTTTACAACTACTTGAAGGACAAACAAGTACGCTACTATTATTTATCCAGGGCTGAAAATTGAATTAGTCCCACATTAATATTTTCCATGGTGAACCTTTGCATGGTGAAGGTTCACCTGGAAAATTTTTATACGGTCCATATTACATTTACATGCTCCGACTCGCCAACAGGCCTCTGATTTGAGGCTAAATATGAGCAGCCGATTATCTCGGAGAAACACAAGGTGAACTGCGCCATTGCTACGGGTAGCACAGTACGGGCATAACACCAGAGACGAATAATAATACTGTGGAGGGTACCCCGGTACTCCACAGGCACCGTTCGCGGTTAGGTTTCTTTCGATCCCCCTGACCATTGATTCCTAGGCACGGTATGCTTTTAGCCGCATGACACCATAAATTAGGGACCACCTGTATGATGGACATATACTACCGGGACAGGCAATCCGTAGTATTATTTCTAGTCTTGTTGCAATCGGCTACCTAGGCTTTCTAGGCGACTCAGCCCTATGCTATTCGATTTCTTGGACAGCTCACATTGATTTCAGAGTCAAAAAAGCTTGCATGACCTTTGGTCAATGCCGGCGAACCTTTGGTAAAACTTGGGGCCTCAAACCCAAGTATATCAAATGGATTTACACAACAGTTGTTCGACCAATATTGGCATATGGATGTTTCATGTGGTGGCAAAAGGGCGAAGTGAGAACAATCCAATCAAAATTGGGCCATCTCCAAAGGATGTGCTTGATGGCGATGTCTGTGCGTTCTCTACAACTCCCACAGCAGCGCTCGAGGCCCTTTCCGACGTTGCGCCACTACAAATCCCAAGTAACAAAATTAGTTTCATGATTCTCTTCAGAATTTTTACAAGAACAAATTATAAAACTCAAGAATAAATCGATTCTTCCTGCAAAACCAGAATAAAACCATCATGAAAATCTCATAAAGCCGATCTGGCCCACGCTTCAGTAGGTTTTCAAGACTATTTCTTAAGATTCTCTTGAGTGTTGGTACTCTTGTGACCGAAAACTTATCATCGATAATTAGAGAACCATAAAGCTATAGTAAGAATACCTCTAAGCGTATTGATGTTATGATAATCTGTTTTAAAAATACATGTAGATAATCTCTCGAACTCGAGAAGTCGAGTCTAGTACACGACACTGAAGACGGCCTTACAGTTGAGGTCGAAATACGCGTATCTGTCAAAGGATACAAACTCTAGTGGAATTAAATGGTATAGTACTAAATTCGGTTTTTCATCTACTTATAGGTATTCTACTAAACAGCTCGAAGATTTATTATAATTCTAATTAATGAACACTATGCTGCTGATTTGTATTTTGAGTGGGAGACGGTACACTAGCCATATATGGTGCCAGTTTTTGACCTTCCTCATACATCAGTTGTTTGGCCGTTTATATTACTTTTAACTGTGAGGATTACATATAATGTAATTAATACAAACTAAACAATGTTGAAATATGGGAATATTGTCAAAAACATGATCATAAATTAGTGCTACAACTTGTTATTCAGGATTATTCGAATCAGTATTTAAGAAGGGATTCTGAGTTTTGTTCGAGAACCATGAGTTTCAAGGGTGATTCAAGAATGAGCTTTGTAAATATATTGAGTTTTACTGTGGGCAGCATAAATAAACCATAATACAATTCAAAGTGCTTTATTGAAGTATTTTTGGAGAGCCTTGCAAAACTTACTTCTAGATCAAATATTCTTATGAAATCAATGGTTTTATAGAGTATACTTCAAGTATTTGTGAAAATGGCTTGAAGATAATGAACTGGAGGAGATGACTTCAACTTGTGAAAAAATGCTATAAAACTGCAAAACTTGATCATGCTATCATGAAACCACGATGAAAATTGGACAAATCTAAATAGAATCGGAGTTGTTACTTGGGATACATCTTGAACAAGAAGCACTTTCTTGCTCTTACCATGTATGGATACTGGATCTGGTGGAGAAAAATCCAGTAAATCGTAGATCTACACACACTTCGTTGCTTCCACTTTTGGTGAATTGGGACAAAATGGTCCTTGCTCCAAGTGATCTCACAGTTGCTTGTCACTTTCCTTACAGGACATTTACCACACAATTCCCTTCACGGGAAGAGTGGACGTCTGGCTATTTGGAAAGAAGTATATCAAACAATATAGTATGTTGCACTGATGGCTCCCTTCTTGACGGTAGAGCTGGTGCAGGTGTATATTTTCGTAAGCTAAGGCTGAATCAGTTTTACTCACTTGGTAGAAACTGCACCGTTTTTCAGCTTAGCTTAGACTGACACATATCAATGGTTGCTATTCCGTGATTGACCGAAGTCGGTGAAAATGCACAAAGAATCAACTAGAAGTTCGGCTGGGAATGGCCATAATCTTCTTCAGTGTGCATAATTCAGTGCCTCTATTTATACAGGGTCAATAACGGCGCCGGCCACGTCCTTGTAGTCAGGTGGGATTTGGGGAAGGAATGTTAGTGTGTAACCTTTGCTATTTGGAGACCGTGTTTACCTCTGCATCTCCACAAAGGTTACTGGGAGGGATGTTTGTTAATGGGGAGGATCGTTGGGTCACATGATTCACTTTGATAAGCGATTAAACTATGATAAATAATTATTTGTGAGATATAAACATGCTTATATGTAAATATAATATTTTCATTTCATATGAACAATTTCTATGTACAGGAAAATTATGCCGACACTTGAGGTGACGAACCATTCAAAGTTTGTTGAACAAATACCTAAATGTAACATTCCTAACACTCTTATTCTTATGCCGACACATGTAGTGACGAACCAATCAAAGTTTGTTGAATAAAGTGAACCTTTTTCTAAGTCTACACTTGTAGTGTCGAACCATTCAAAGTTTTTTTAATTACAAAAATAAAGGTAAAAAGAAAGGGGTGTTTTGAAAAAAAATAATGTTAAACATAAATAATTCATGAATCAGAGTTTATGTCGACACTCACAGTGACGAACCATTCATAGTTTGTTGAAAAATCATGTTTACGATTAAATGTGCAGTCATACATACAGTTGTGTTCAGAATAATAGTAGTGAATGCCGATTTTCATACAAAATGCTCAACTTTGGCATGCTGTAACTTTGTTCCCATATGGGCGATCGGCATGAAATTTTGGCAGTGAACTACGAATATACTTAATTTCATTATCACAAGATTTGAAAATTTTCACACTACCGGCTAAAAAGTTAAGCACCAGGTGAAATCGCTCAAAATAATAGTAGTTTTATTAATTTAAATATCTACTGTATTTTGAGTTTTTGAATTTTTCTTTGCTCAACGTTTCAACCATTTCCACCCAAGCTATAAATATATAAACAAGACAATTTTCTATAAAATTGTTGCTGAACAAAAATTTACAAAAGAAAAACTACTATTATTTTGAGCGATTTCACCTGGTGTTTAACTTTTTAGCCGGTAGTGTGAAAATTTTCAAATTTTGTGATAATCAAATTGAGTATATTTGTAGTTCACTGCCAAAATTTCATGCCGATTGCTCATATGGAAACAAAGTTACAGCATGCCAAAGTTGAGCATTTTGTATGAAAATCGGCTTTCACTACTATTATTCTGAACACAACTGTATCTTATATATAATAAAGAAAGGCAACGAGCTCACCAATTGATCCGTCATCCTTGACTGAGCAGCAACAATCCCATTTCAGCTTCACTCGTTTCCTCGGAAATACAAAAGCAAACCGAGATCCTGCCCTCATCGCCAGCCCCGCAGGAGCAAGCATCCGAAAGATCAAACACTACTCGGTATAAACTGCACCGTTTTTCAGGCGGAAATATTTGCTCTTATATGTGGAATGCAATCAGCACTTCAACAGCGCGTAATGGGTAAAGTTATTTACTTCTGTTCAGATAATCAGGCTGCTATAAAAGCTCTTGCTTCGGCCAACTCAAGCTCGAAGCTTGTTATCGCATGTCGAACTCAAATTGAGGAACTGAATTCAGTCAACTCTGTAAACCTTGTATGGGTACCTGGCAATTCTTCCATCGCTGGAAATGAATTGGTTGATGAGCTAGCTCGCGATGGAGCATCGCATGACTTCATTGGCAGCTATTCCAATTTCGAAGTGCTGGGTGAAGCTTCAGATAAATTCTTGGGCGGCAACTCAGCACAAGCAATATTCGAAAAGTTTGGAGTCTTGTCTTAAAACAAAATTGTACATTACTGAGCCATCTCCAAGGGTGGCGAAGTATTTAACAAATCTGTCAAAGCAGAATTGCAGTCTCTTGGTCAGAGCGTTGACAGGCCGCTGCCGACTCAACTATCACATGGCAAATATTTAGCGTGCTGACTCATTTGTGTGTGATAGTTGTGACTCCGATTATGGAACTTCGTATCACCTGATATGTAACTGTCCAGTTTTTGCGAAAATGCGATTCCAATTACTTGGTAAACACTTATTAAGTGAAACTGAATTCAGAAGCCTGAATCTTCAGGACATTCTGTTATTCTTAATCTGCTGTGGTAATGAGCTATAGGCTCTCTTTGCGCTCATGCGTTTTGCAGTGCCTTTTTAGGGCGCTGTTCGAACCCATTGTGGTATGGACAGGTCCGTCCCACTCGGGCTCAGATTGGGTACCACTTCTAGTACTGCATTTGGTCCCACGGTAGTGCAAAAGGTACCCAAGTTTGACAGATCGCAGTACACTTTTCACGGCATTCTAGATTACCTTATGAGCCATTAAATTTTGGGCAACTGCAAGGGACATGGAGGTCTTTAATTTGTCTTTGGTATGGAGCTACATGCTCTCATTTCACTTATGCGATCTTCCCTCTTCAAGGGACCCCACTCCTATTTCCTCCCATCTTTCCCTTCCCTTTTCTCTCCCTACGAGTAGATGATGAAATAGGCTCAAATATGGCGATGGCACAAATATCCCAACTGGCGGGGAACGTGCCTTTGGAGCCGGCCTTCTGATACCTGATACCGGGACAGGCATTCCGTAGTGTTATTTCTAGTCTTGTTGCAACCGGCTACCTAGGCTCTAGGCGTCTCAGCCCTAGGCTATTCGATACATGATTTCGAAGATCAATTTCCATTGAGGCCGAATAGCCGTATTTCTTATAAGCGATTTCTTCACCACCGCTTAGGCCTTAAACCTGGTTTAATCGTATGGGTAAACGTGGTTTACGGCTTAAGCGAAGGTGAAGAAATCGGCCCTTAGTAAATAGAAATTGCGTAATTCAAAATCACAATTAGTTGCATCCAATCTATGTTTATGCTACCTTCGCATCATGAATAGGCTGACCATACGTACCGTATTTTACGTGACAGTACCGTTTTCACCACCTTGACGAGCTGTCCCGTCGGTTCATTGAAAATACTCAAATTGTCCCGTATTTTCGGAACTGATGATATTCCCCACAAAAAAGCAGTATATAACAGCAGTAAAGTAAAAAGATTCAAATCATTTTTGCAAGGTTTTATCATATTCATCTATTATTCTATGGTTAACAGATGCTGATTCAGAGTACTCATACTCAAATCTATGCAAATTCTCAACCACTTTTTCGAAACATGGATCCTATTTGATTAGTTTTCATATAAGACCTTTAATAATCCCGATTCATAAAAAATGAAATATTTTAATTAAAATTGTAAATATTCTGAAACGTGACCTAAATTTAAGGCTAATTTCTAGAATTTGGAGAAACCAATTTGTTAGATAAGTCAAGCAATCCGATCTATTCTCAATATCCAACCAAATTTTCCACCTCCTACGAACATGACGATTTTTTGGTTTTTGTTCTCAGTTTGGATTACTAAGATCTCGGTAATATTACGGTCCAATCTTCTGACTCTTAAAATTTATGTAGATTTACAACACCCTATTGGATATGGGAGCGTCCATTATTAAACAACGTTAAAATTGAAATTTGTGATCCCCTCCCAAATTTTCGTGTGAGCCTTAACGCTTGAGCTGACTCCCTCCTCTCCCAAGAGCGTTACGTTATTTTTGCCTATCTATATAAATATAAAAGGAAGATAATAAATCTTCGAGCTGTTTAGTAGAATACCTATAAGTAGATGAAAAAACCGAATTTAGTACTATACCATTTAATTCCACTAGAGTTTGTATCCTTTGACAGATACGCGTATTTCGACCTCAACTGTAAGGCCGTCTTCAGTGTCGTGTACTAGTAACTACAAACTCTAGTGGAATTAAATGGTATAGTACTAAATTCAGTTTTTTCATAAAAGGAAGGGCGTTTTTATGTCACGAGTTGGCTCGAGAACTGGTTATTGGATTTGCGTGGTACCGTAATCCGGGGGCAAATTGATCACTATTTCACAACTTTTTGTTATGTTTTTCTTCGGAATTCAAAAATTGACATTTTTTTTTTAAATCAGTACTCCATAAATCTCTATCAGTTTATCTAATCCATTTTTTATAGATCTAAATCTAAAATTTCCTAAAATTAGTTTCTATTCTATTCTATTCTAAGTGCTTGCACAGCCAATATTGAAAAGCATCCTGGAAATACTGAAATTTCTTCTAGTATTTTCTTGTCAGCATTAATATTTGCAGCATATCAATGATTTGATACAAATATTAAAATGGCCAGGCCCACTGTGCAGACTTGGGGTTTGGAGGTAATTCAAAAATTTCCGGCGATCAGATTATTCATGAACGAATAACATGATAGACAGAAAATGTTGAAATATTGTGAGGGAAGAAACGGGGACAACCGTACCAACCGTTCCATTTAGGGAGATATGCAAAATCGTTGGGAGTGGCGTTGCTAAGAAAGTTAATGCGCACTCCATTGTTGTTTGTTGCCTTTTCCTAGGATGGGACACAGGCATTTCTCCCGTATGTCCTGGCTCTAAAGCCTGGGCTTAAGGCGAAGTAGGCCGTCATTGAAATTTGTTCGCGCCGTTGATGATTGTTGCTAATTCATCTCACGATTTCGAATCAAAGAAAATCAGTTGGTTTTTCACTGACACAGCTGAAAAAGTATCAGCATACTCTATGCATGTTAGCGCGTACAGTGATACATTTTCAAGTCAATATAAACTATCAAGACAGAGTTTTATCACTTTTAAATGCAAGCTGGAAAGTCTTCATTGTTGCCAAAACGAATGACGGGCTACTTAGCCTTAAGCGCCCTTACTCGCTCTCTGAAACGAAAAGAAAAGTTACTCTGACCCCCCTCCCGTAAAACAGCAATTAATGTATGTAAATTGAAAGTGAATCACAACGAACACACGCCACAAATCCTCAAAGTGGCATTTTGGACCACTTTCCCCTATTTGTTTTGATATGTAAATAAAACTTGAAATAATAATAAAAATCGGAACAATCTCACTAAGTGCCACTACGTGTCATCGCCATGTAAGCCTTCCATCTTCTCCGCTTCCATCCCCTCTTTCGTCATGCCAGAAAACGGTCACGATCGATCACACCTCAGATTCACACTTATTCCACTTTTGCCGATTCACATTTGTTTTTGCACTAATGTAGCTTTTCAACTACTGATTTTTATTTCATCAAAATTAACTACGCAAAGCTTTGTTTCGGAAAGAATTGTTTCAAAGCACAAGCTGAATTCAGAAAAATTCCATAACGCGGAACAGAGGTAAACGTGACAGAAAATTCAAAACGCAGCCGCCCGCGCGCACGGCTTGCTGCGATCCTCCTAAAATTTCCTAAAATTAGTTTCTATACCAAAAATTGGAAATGACACATTGGGGCGAAATTGATCAATATATAATAAAATATATTTTAGAATGTAAAACTTCCCTATCTACTAAGTTTGGGTCTCCTGAATCTGAAAATGATGTCAAAATTCTTACAACTCGTGTATATCATTATTTTATTGCAAAATTAAACTTTGTAAATCTGCATAATACGCCTAAATGTATGCAATTTCCCTTGAAATAAGCACGTTATTCAACAATAAACGGTTTATGAGCAAAAAAAATTGTTATGCTGTACGACTTCAAAAATGAGTCCAGCGGTTCACACTGTAGCTTACACAACATTTTTAATACTCAAAATTTACATGCAGGCTTAACACCAGCGGATTTAGTACCATTCAACAGTATTGCTAACACCTTCAAAAACTGTGAATATTTCTATGCAAAACTGGCCTTAATAAAAATGAAATAGTTTAAAATCATCATAAGGCATCTATGAACCAGAAAATATTGAATGTCTATGATGGCAAAGAAGTATTAAGCATCCTTGAAAGGAAATGCTATTTGGTACCGACCTGATCAAATTCACCCCACTGATCAATTTGTCCCCGGATTACGGTACTTTCACTGTTGAATTTATCCAGGACTCCAACGTGATTGTGCGTAAAAAAAGTTTATGAAAGTCTTAGGATTAATCATTATGGAGCGGTGGTTGGAATCTCGAAAAATTCAAAGATAGTTTGTGGAATTCCGATAGAAATTTCAAGATTTCAGTTAGATTCCTGGATTTCTTGAAAGAAAAGAAGCTTGAATTTTTGGGATTTCAAATTCCAGGACTCCTATGGAAGACTTAGCGATTACTCTTACAAATTTCGAAGACTCCTACAGATATTCGAAAGGATCATGCAAAAATCGCAAAGGTTTCGTTTGGATTTTCAAACGTTTCACCAGAACTCAAAGGTTTAGGAAGATTGTCATCGAAAATAGTGTGCATAATTTGTTACGAATTACGAAGGTTAAAAACGAAGTTGTCTGAAACAGCCTGGATGATCTTTTCATTTTAATTTGAAGTTCACAAATGACTTGTAATCCAGATTTTGAAATCTAAAAATTGTCAAAATAGTTCCAAAGCTCAATAATCGCACTCCCTCAAAACATCTACTTTAACTCAGATTAATCATCATAACGAAAACATTAAATGATTCTTCTAACACCAGATAAACATGTTTTTCGTAAGTTCCAAAAAGCTTAAAATTGTTACAAATTTTCTTAAAACTTCCAAAAGAACGCTATTTATCAATTTTAAAAATTGTCCCGATTTTGTTTTTTTTTTTGTCCCGTTTTTAACCTTTTACCTTGTGGTCAGCCTAATCATGAATAGGTAAATCCACGATTTTTGCGGAAGCATTTCATGAATATATAACAAATATAATATAATCAAAAACAATAGAACGTTGATTTTTCATTAGATTGCAAATTGTTTAGGTATTAGGTCGAAAATGGTGACCAAGTCACTAAAAAGTGAGTCGCTACCAGCCCTGTGTTTATAAATTTTAGCCTGCCTTGCAAGGGTTAAATTTGTGTAAGGTACCGCATACAGAGATAAGCCATTCCTTATCTATAAATGTGACTAATTATGTTAACATCAAATTTTGTTGAACTACGGTCTATAAAATATATAGGTCTCTTTGGTGCTAGACTTGAAAAATATTGTACTATTTCGTATGCATTTTAAAATGCTGTTTAAAAATGCACAATTACTATGCCGCCTTACATGCTTTAATTATCGATTTCTCAAAGATGTTATGACTCATACATGTGTGCTCTATAAATACATTTTTCTTCGTCTAACACTACTTATGTTACTTTATTATCTAGACTTTCCACCAAGTACCTACATGGTATTATGAGCACTTTCATGATGCATTCATATTTACCTATCAGTCACAGTCACAAAAATCAAAGTAATTCGAAGCTTGTACAGAGTCTGGAGTGTTCTCGAAAAACAAACATCGCATTATATCTACAAGAAAATGACGTGGTACAAACCTTCACACTGTCGACTAATAGATCGGTTTCGCGTACACAAATTTAGCACAATGGTCTTAATTAAACTTTAAAAAGTTTGTAAACGTTGTGAAATCAAACTATTTTTTTAATAGGGCAAACGCTCCCTTAGTGGAGGTAGCTCCAATAGTGGAGGTAGTGTGTTTTGGCATGTTTCGCGCTAATAAATGATTATGTGATATTTTTGTATTATGTACGATGCGAAAATGATACAAGTAATCGAATAATATTCATGAAATTTAACCGTAAAACTATTTAAAACAATTATTTTGCTTAATTTTTTTGCTCCTTTGCACCTATAGTGGTGCATCAGTACCCATAGTGGAGGGTCCCATAAGAAATCAATGGTTTGCGCCACTAAAGGAACCATCCTTAAAATATACCTCCACTAAAGGAACAGTGTTCCTATTATTGGTGCAAGGCTTTTTGCAGGGAAATTTCAATTGAATCGTGATTTTTAAACATTTGAATGATAGAAGGATTTGAGATCTATCGAATGATACGTTAAAATCATATATTTCATGATCTTAACACCGTGTTTTAGCTGTTTTCCCTTAGGTGCACCACTAATGGTACACTTGCCCTATTTTGTGGAGATCACTTGACTTGCTTCGTTTACTGCTGCCTTTCAGTGGTTTGAGTGCGGTTCTCGAGATTTTGTCTGCGAGATTTTGTCAAAAAGGGAAAGAATGCTGTCCCTTGCGATTACGTGCGATGAAGCGGGATAGAGTATTCAGACGATATCAATCAATGTGCTCCAGTGTAGAGGAGCCATTGGAAGAAATTAGTAATCTCTTTCATTCTCTCGACGTTTGCAGACATGACGTCAAGTCTGTCATTGAATTAGATCGCTATCGAATGAAAGAGACGACTAGTTTCCATTAACCGCACCTCTGGACACAAGCACATCGTATATCAATGTTTGCCTTCTAACCTTTTCACTCTTGTTTGTGACTACGCAGCTAAAACAAATTTGTGGTCGCTGTCGCACTTATTCGAAAATCTTATGAAAAGCTGTCAACGTTCGCTAGGATGAAAAGCAAACAATATCTCTTGCTTTGTTTCTCCTACACAAAACCGAGAAAAACATCACTATCATCGAATGTCTTCTATTTCGCTCTTTGTCGACTACACCGTTCGCTGCCGGCCACAAACAAGAGAGGGAGAAGAAAAAGACTACACCGCTCGATCTAAACCGATACACACGGAAACTCGAAACCAATGGATTGTCAACACCGTTAAACATTAAAGGCTGCACTGAAATGAATTCTATTGTAGAATCCATTGAATCCACACGGAGACGGAATTCAACTCAATTTTGGGTTGTTTCAACGCAATTCCGTAGTTGAGCCCAATAACTCAATTTTGGCTAAATTTCCAAGGTCCCCACTAGGTAGTTTGGCTTTAGTTCCATTAGAAAAATATACTCAATTTTTGGTTGATTTAACGCAAAATTAAATTCTTTCGACCCAAACATAAGAAAAGTTGCATTTACCCAAATTTGGCTTATTGGGCCAAAGGGGGTACTTTGGGTAGATGCAGCTCTCTCTATTTTTGACAACATTCGTGTGGGAGAAGGAGAAAACCGAGAGATTTTGGGTTGAAACTATAATCGATATACTTAATTTTGGGTAAAGTAAACTCAAAAATTAGGTAAAAATATTTCTCCGTGCATGGTAAAATTAAGAACTAGGGTAACCAATATATTTTGGACCTCTATATATTTTGAACCCCCTGGGCCATTTTCCTGCAAATTTCCCAGTTTAAATCGAGAGACCAACTCAATTTGCATGCCATTTGGAAAGATAGGACTATTCCGCTCTTGCATCAACCGTTTGTACATAGAAAATGTGTTTATTTTATCTGAAATTAATTTAATTTAATTGGTGCATTCATGCAACCGTTACAACACGTTACACACAGAAATTGAAGCCGTCAGAATTTTTTCAAATGTAAACAAAAACTTTTTTCAACTTTCTGAACAAAGAGCGTAGAATTTCTTCGGTTTTCGATTGTCATACGAATGATTAGACTATGTGCAAGCATATTATACAACCAGCGTCGTGGAATTTGTCGCCAAACGATAAAAAATGCCGAGGGTCCAAAATATATACTTTGAGGGTCCAAAATGTATTAGTGTTTCCAAAATTATGAAAAACAATGCTTCACAATTTAATTATTTTTGACGGTTTTTGGATCCTACATGACCGTATGGGCATTTTTATCTCGTGGATGAAGTTTTTCTCTACATTTTGGCATGTTCTTTGACTTGGAGACGCTGTGCAATTAATTGATTGGGGCAAACAACTAAAATCACTTCCTTAGAGGGTCCAAAATACGACCGTTACCCTACCCCAACGATTTTCAACCGACCACATTAATCTGTTAACTCTACCACAACATAGTCAACATCATTATACAAGAAAATGTATTCTGTTTATTTTACCAGAGTTGTAGTATTTATGACTAGAAACATTCTAGATTTGACAAGTTTGGCATTATACTTTTGACCAATAGAAATATTAGATTTAGAACGCTAGAGGCGCTGTTCGTTCATACTATGGTTGTGATGGGAATGAATCAACCACAGTAACCTTGATTTTCTCTTGGCGCAATCCCCCGGTACTCAAAGTGTCAAATCATTTGTTTTGTTTTGTATCGTACGTCAATGTGAAAAAAGAAGTGATACGGGCAGAATAAGGAATGTAAGTGTAATAAAACCTAATAATTGGAATAAATTGATGGATGAAGAACACAAACAATATGAAAAACTTTGAGTCAATCGCCGATATGTTCCATTAGCTAGAATTTCATTCGTTTAGAAGCCTCTGTGTGACCGACTAGAAGCGATACGTGTTTAAAGTTGCTGGGGCACTTATGTGTACTGTGGTGCTAGTTTTATCGAGAATGAAAGAAGGCATAATATTCAGTCGGTAACTGGTCGGACACACGTATGGGAAACATAATTGTTTTTATTTGAATTTAAAAAACGTTTATTTGCTTAATTTTTTTACTTTTTGTCCTACCATATGTAACCAAAATTAATTAGGTATAATCTCAACTAGTTGAAGGGAGAAGCGCACAGTGCAAACTTAAAAAGCATTCACGGTTTCCCAAGCTTCCTCACACACATATGGCCGAGCCAGAACAGAAACTTTTTCAGTAACGGGTTGAAAGAATCTGGTAGCAAAACCTAATCCACCATCCGTATCATTGACGTGCTCTATCGATGCGATCCTACAATAAAGAGAGATTCGTTCGTGTATTTGCGCTTCCTGCATCAATAATAATTAATTACCTGTGAGACGACACTTTGCCTTTAAAGTAACAAATTTTCAGAGCACACGAAAACGGTTTTTCCAAAAAAAACAAGACTCGAGTGCGAAGGCAAGAACTGTGGCAGACATTTTGTTTTGATTTCGAAAACACGTTACTACGATACGAAATTTGACACTTTGAGTACCACCTCTAAAACATGCAAACTAGATGTTGGTCACAAGATTTGCAGCGACATTAGCGGTCTAATTTTTATATGTCTATTTTTTGACCACACTGCACATTGGTCCCAATTGATCCCATATATGGTTCGCGAGTTATAATTCTCGAAAACTTATTCTAACAGACTCAAGTCAAAAAAGTATACAAACTTACTTTATCGATTCTACGTGTTTCGCAGACGAAATTCTACACGTTGCGCTTTGAACCAACACGATTATTCACTTTTAAAACGTTTAATTTCCGGATTTACAAAACGACGAAAGTAAGATCCTCAACTTTCGCAACCTAACCACTACACTGAGCCGATTTGGTTGTTCAACGCTATATGGTACGCATATAATCTGGCACTATTGGATTTTCATATAGCATTCACCTCGGGACGGAAAAGCTCATTACATGTCATATGCAGTTCATATAGAGCGCTTCTTAAGGACCAATGACAGAAATTATATGAAGAACACTTAAGTTTTACAGACAGGGAGAGCGATAAGATTGCATTTGACTAACCAATACAAACCAGTGATGCTTGTTTGTAAATAATATGTGAAATAATAATTTGTTTCAAAAGCACGACAAATAATTTGGATTGACACGGCATATGTAGTTAATAATATGTTTATAAATAAAATGGTTATTGTTGGTTCATATATTAGACATTTATTATTTTGCTGAAACATAAAGTTGAATAATGACATAATTGAATAAACAAAAAAACATTAAGAATGACGAAATTGTTCAAAGCGAATTTTGCCACTGGGTCCTGATAGCCAAATTATTGGATTGAATTTCACTTCTGCATTTGCCTCCGTCAGGAATTTTTGAACATGTTTTGGGATCAAAAAAAAAAACTACATAATTAAAACCTCGTTTTTAAAATAATCAATCATTTACCTTTGCTTCAACACAAATGATCTGCCTCTATTGTATTAGATTTGCATCTTCCCGTTATTGACCAGGAAACCTTGAATCTAGAAGGAAATCGTTCTAATATTCCTTGTATTTAATTTTTCAATTAATTACTTACCTTCAGAAAGAACTTGCAATAATAAACTTCATTTCAAATCACAATTAAATTCTGATGATGATCCATAAATGCTGGTTGATACATTATAGTTTCGATTCTGACAAACAGTTCACATGAGAGACTCGAAAATTGACCAGCCTTGTGAATGTTATATGCAAAGCACTCACCAAGTATAGGCCAAGAACAAATAATTTTTGTATGGACTCAGAACTTCAACTTTTATTTGAAGCCTTGTAAATCTGAACGGATTTAATGATGATAAGTATTGAAATGTTATTGAAATATGTGTGTAACGCAGGAAGTAGAGATTATATGCAATTTCCGATAAATACGCCTGTTCCAATTATTTCAGTGTACTTTCGCCGCTCCGCTGTATGGAGAGACAAAGTGACTTAACCACGAATCAAAACAAAACACTACTTGAGCCGATTTTACACTGGTAGAAAAACGTCGAAAGTAACTGAAAAAATCGGCTTATCATTTTGTAATATTTTTTTTTGTGGGAAATAACAGGAACTCCCTAGTTTTTGAACGCGAGCTTAATGTATGCAAAATTTAAGCGATGTACACGGCGAAAAAATGTTAAAAAGTTGATTAATTTTAAAACAGTTTTTAAAGACAGGTTGCGATTCTTCTGAATTAATTTTCTCAAAACCGTATGAAAGTTACTTACGTCGATTTGAAAAAGTAATCGAGAATTTTTTTTTAACAAAAAAGTTAGGGTGGTACTGAAAAATCAGTTTTTTCTTGATAACTTCTTATACGATAATTTCACGCAAAAACTTTGTTCCGAGCACATTTAGAACTTTTGATTGCGCATCTTTTTGCGCAAGAAACTACTGTTCTATCTCTTATGGTTACAGAGTTATCAGAAATTTTCATCAAAAATATGGTTGTTTAATGCCGATATCTCCGAAAGGCGCAAACGGATTTTCAATCTTTTATTGCTATCAGAAATATTATCTCTTGCTCTGTTTATGGTGAAAAAACTGTGAAGATGTTTTTTGTTTGAAAAGATTGACACAATTTTGTAAATATGTTTTTTAACCGAGAATTAACTAGAAAAATAATCGAGATAGCTCTTTGATGCCTTCAGCAAAAATGTGCAAGATTGAAAGTTTTTAAAGTGTTTCATACAAAGTATTCATAAAAAAACCAACGCTTTAAAATATATTCACCATAAACCGAATTTTATATGGTAGAGAAAGCGAAAAAAGAGATATATGCTGGCACAACCGAAATAACTGTAGGGGAACTGTGGGTAAAATGGACAGGGGGTATGGGGTTCCCGGTCCACTGGCCTGGAATACTTCTTTTAATATTCTAATCCCCGAACTTTACGGCCAATTGCTCAGCTTATCTCCGCTGCGTGCTATCCACTCCGTTGATTCTCTTTTCTCCCTTTTCCCTGTCATCATCATCAAAGTCTCTCAAACATTCACAGGTATGCGGTAGTTCAAGGTGTATAGTAAAAGAGGTATGTGTGGTTTTAGAGCATGTATATAATCATGAACCCTACACCCCTCCCTTTCTTTAGACAAAAACAATGTATCCAAAATGTCAGTAAGTATAGTAATCCTTCAACAGCTTCGATTCCGTTCTGGCTCTTTTCGTTCTCTTTGGTTCTTGTTGCTCCTTGGCGCTTACATCTTCAAATCTTCCTTGGTCTGTCATTTCTTCGGCAGAAACTCTTCCGGATCTTCCTTCAACCGTTGCCATGGAATCTGGAGTGAACACATTGCTGGATGGAATAGCTTTCAAATGGGCTGCGCTTCTCCTGATGGTTTTTCCACTCGACGTGCTCTGTAATGTGACATCAGTTCCTTTTTTTCGAACTACCTCGAACGATTCTGGTGAGTAATCGACACTGAGTTTGTTCTTCTTCCTGTTCTGTTTCACTAACACTCGATCTCCCTCATGAATTTTACTTGGCTTTGCTTTTCGTTTGGTATCAGCATATTGCCTTCCCTTTTCTTTTTCAATCCTGTCGCGGTCCCTAACCTCTCCATCTTCAATAGAAACTAATGGCACAGTTGGGAGCTTAGTTCTCAGACGGCGACCAAACATCAATTCAGATGGCGGTTTTCCTGTTGTGGTGTGATTAGCAGCATGATACATGAGCAAGTATTGACGTAACTCTGTACGCCAATCTTTTCCAAGCTCCTGTGCTATTTTTAGCCGTTTTTAAAATAGAGCGATTTTGTCGCTCCACTTCCCCGTTCATCTGGGGCCAATAGGGTATTGTGCTCACCAATTGTATTCCGTGTTCATTACAGAACGTTTTGAATTCATCCGATGAAAACTGTGGCCCATTATCTGCACGCAGAGAAAGTGGTATGCCGTAGCGAGAGAAAATTGTTACGAGTTCATCAATGGTTGCTTTCGTCGAAATATCCGTCATTACAACTACTTCTACGTAACGGCTGTAATAGTCGACACAAACTAACAAATTTTCACCCTCTGGAAGGGGACCCAGAAAATCAATCGCTATTTGCTCCCAGGGTTTCGAAGGCAGTTCTTTTCTCAGCATGGGCTCCGGTGGGTTTGGAGCCGCCACTAAAGAACATCCGCGACAGTTTCTGACAAAATCCTCTATTTTTTTTTTTTTTTTTCTTTTTTTTTTTTTTTTTTTTTTTTTTTTTTTTTTTTTTTTTTTTTTTTATATATATTCCAAACATTACATTCATTATTTCTTATATCTAGGTGTTCTGTGTTATTAGACAACACTATCATCCTAATTTGGTAAAACAAATCTAAGATTTTATTAACATTTTGTTAACAACATATTACATTTCATTTGCCGTAGCAGTTCAGATTTTTTACAGGTGAGTTGATTTCACCTGCTTATAAGAGAAAAAAAAAGTTTTTAATATACTTAACCTAACTTAACCTAAACATA
Source organism: Aedes aegypti (assembly GCF_002204515.2). Lineage (NCBI taxonomy): Eukaryota > Metazoa > Arthropoda > Insecta > Diptera > Culicidae > Aedes > Aedes aegypti. Next base: position 226,155,446 of record NC_035108.1, on the reverse strand, counting down.
TAACGCATTAATCGTGACAATAGAAGATTGTAACGATTTTTGCCTGAAATTATTGATTATTTTATTTGACATTTGTTCCAATGTTACAACATTGGATATCCTATGTAACTCATTGGTACTATACCAGGGAGGAAGCCTCAGAATCATTTTCAAAATTTTATTTTGAATTCTCTGCAGAGCTTTCTTCCTGGTATTACAACAGCTAGTCCATATTGGTACAGCATACAACATGGCTGGCCTGAAAATTTGTTTGAATATCAAAAGCTTGTTCTTAAGACAAAGTTTTGATTTTCTATTAATAAGGGGATAGAGACATTTTACATATTTGTTACATTTGGCTTGAATGCCCTCAATGTGATTTTTGAAAGTTAAATTCTTATCTAGCATGAGTCCTAGATACTTAACTTCATCTGACCAATTTATTGGAACCCCTCTCATCGTGACAACATGTCTACTTGAAGGTTTCAAATAAAGAGCTTTTGGTTTATGTGGGAATATTATTAGTTGAGTTTTGGAAGCATTAGGAGAAATCTTCCATTTTTGCAAGTATGAAGAAAAAATATCCAAACTTTTTTGCAATCGACTACAGATGACACGCAGGCTTCGTCCTTTGGCGGAGAGGCCTGTGTCATCCGCAAACAAAGATTTTTGACATCCCTGAGGTAACTCAGGTAAGTCAGATGTGAAAATATTGTATAATATTGGTCCCAAAATGCTGCCTTGGGGAACACCAGCTCTTACAGGAAGTCTTTCAGATCTGGAGTTCTGATAATTAACCTGAAGTGTACGATTTGACAGATAACTTTGAATTATTCTAACAATGTATGTTGGAAAATTAAAATTTTTCAATTTTACAATCAAACCTTCATGCCAAACACTGTCGAATGCTTTTTCTATGTCTAGAAGAGCAAGACCAGTAGAGTAGCCTTCAGATTTGTTGGAACGGATCAAATTTGTTACACGTAAAAGTTGATGAGTGGTCGAATGTCCATGGCGGAATCCGAACTGTTCATTGGCAAAAATTGAATTCTCGTTGATGTGGGCCATCATTCTGTTCAAAATAACCTTTTCAAAAAGTTTACTGATGGAGGAAAGCAAACTGATTGGACGATAGCTAGAAGCTTCTGCAGGATTTTTGTCTGGTTTTAAAATTGGAACAACCTTAGCATTTTTCCATTTGTCAGGAAAATATGTTAATTGAAAACATTTGTTAAATATATCAACTAAAAATGATAAGCTACTTTCTGGAAGTTTCTTGATGAGGATGTAGAAAATTCCATCATCGCCAGGAGCTTTCATATTTTTGAATTTTTTAATAATAGTTCTCACTTCTTCCAAATCAGTCTCCCAGGCATTTTCGAAAACGTTCTCTTGATTGAGAATATTTTCGAACTCCTGAGTAACTTCATTTTCAATTGGACTAGTAAGTCCTAAATTAAAATTGTGCGCACTTTCAAACTGCATAGCAAGTTTTGAGCTTTTTCGCAATTAGTTAGTAATAATTTGTTTTCCTCTTTCAATGCCGGTATAGGCTTCTGAGGTTTTTTCAAGATTTTAGATAATTTCCAAAAGGGCTTAGAGCCGGGGTCCAATTGAGAAATTTTATTTTCAAAATTTTTTTTTCTTAAATCTGCAAAACGTTTCTTGATTTCTTTCTGCAAATCCTGCCATATAATTTTCATAGCAGGATCACGAGTGCGTTGAAATTGCCTTCTCCTCACGTTTTTAAGACGGATCAAGAGTTTAAGATCATCGTCTATAATCACGGATTCAAATTTTACTTCACATTTTGGAATTGCAATGTTTCTGGCTTCAACAATGGAATTTGTTAAAGTTTCAAGAGCATTGTCAATATCAATTTTAGTTTCTAAAGAAATGTTAACATCAAGATTAGAGTCAACATACGTTTCATATATATTCCAGTCGGCTCGTAAATAATTGAAAGTGGAGCTGATAGGATTGAGAATCGCTTCTTGGGATATTTGAAATGTAACAGGGACATGATCAGAATCAAAATCAGCATGAGTAACTAATTGGCTACAAAGATGACTAGAGTCGGTTAAGACCAAGTCAATCGTAGATGGATTTCTAGAAGAGGAAAAACATGTAGGGCTATCAGGGTATTGAATTGAGAAATATCCTGAAGAGCACTCATCAAATAAAATTCTGCCGTTGGAATTACTTTGAGAATTATTCCATGACCGATGTTTGGCATTAAAGTCTCCAATGACAAAAAATTTTGACTTATTGCGAGTCAATTTTCGCAAGTCAGTTTGAAGCCAATTAACTTGCTGTCCAGAGCATTGAAAAGGCAAATAGGCAGCTATGAAAGTATATTTACCAAACTGTGTTTCAACAGAAACACCTAAAGTTTCAAAAACTTTAGTTTCAAATGACGAAAACAGTTGATGTTTTATACGCCTATGAATGATGATTGCAACTCCCCCACATGCCCCATCAAGTCGATCATTACGATAAACAAAAAAGTTAGGATCTTTTTTAAATTTGGATCCAGGTTTTAAATAAGTTTCGGTAATAACTGCTATATGCACGTTATTAGCTGTAAGAAAATTAAACAGCTCGTCCTCTTTACCATTCAGAGAACGAGCATTCCAATTTAAAATATTTAAATTATTATTTGGATCCATTAGAAAAACGTAATCCAATAACAATTTTATTTGTAAATTTTACACCTACTTGGACTGCTTCAGTCATAGTGGTGGCTTTGAACATTGCATCAATCATTAGATTCAATTGTTCAGTTAGAAAATTAAAATCAGAGGCAGACATATCATCTGATGATTTCCCATTGGAATTTTCGGTAGACGAAGAAGCGGGGTAGGAGTTACCTGTGGCGGTAGGGTTTTTTCCATTTGATTTGAAACAAGTAGAATGGGTACTCACTCATGGAACGAACAGGGGAAGAGTTCAAATTACCTGCTACGATATCGGCAAAGGATTTACCGTGGGTAGATACATTCGAAATTGAAAGATTCGAACGGCTACCCGACGGATTAAAATTTGTTTGTGAATGAGCATGATTATGATCTTCCTGGTGGGTATGATTCCTAATCAAGCGATCGTTAACTGAAAAATGAGCATTGTTCGATACTCTACCAGGCAAATTCCGGAAACGACCGTTATCGTAACGGATATTATCCTTCATCTGCTTGGCACGAGCCTCAACGACTCTTTTGCGTGAAATGCATTCCCAAAAGTTAGCTTTGTGAGGGCCCTTGCAATTGGCGCATTGAAATTTTCTGGTATCTTCTTTCACAGGACAGTCGTCCTTAGCGTGAGAAGAACCTCCGCAAATCATGCATTTAGCATCCATGCGACAATTTTTTGTACCATGACCCCACTTTTGGCACCGACGGCACTGAGTGGGGTTCTGGTAATTTCCTCCAGGTTTCTGGAAATGTTCCCACGTCACACGGACATCGAACATAAGTTTAGCTTTTTCTAAAGCTTTAATATTATTTAGTTCTTTTTTGTTAAAGTGAACTAAATAATATTCTTGAGAAAGCCCTTTCCGAACAATGCCAGATTGGGTTCTCTTTTTCATAATGATTACTTGGACTGGGGAAATCCAAGTAAATCATTTATTCCATTTTTGATCTCTTCAGGTGACTTATAGTCACTTGAGAGACCTTTCAAGACGACTTTGAACAAACGTTCAGTTTTGTCGTCATAAGTAAAAAATTTGTGCTTCTTCTCTTCAAGATATCTGAGAAGAAGTTCGCGATCTTTAAGAGTTTCCGGCAAAACGCGACAGTCTCCTTTCTTTGCGATTTGGAAGGAAACCTTGATTCCCCTAATGGAGTTCAAGATCTCCTGCCTAAATCCCCCAAATTCGGAACAACTGACCACGATAGGCGGCACTCTTTGCTTCCTCACTTGAATCAAAGAGCCTGGGCTAGAGGCTGCTTCGATTTGGTGTTCGGAAAATTTGTCTAGAGCATCGAACTGATTGCTCATTTCAATACAATTATTCATTTCACCCTTGGAAGAAACTTCGCATTCCGGGGAAGCGTCCTTTCTTCCATTCTTGCCACGTGTAGTGACAGTTTTAAAACCCACTTTTTTGGAAGGAAGTAGTGAATTCAGAGATTCACCCTTCCTTTTGTTAGTTGTTGATACCATGTTTAGTTAATAAACGAGAAAGACGTGACCTTCGAGAGGTTTTTTCCCAAGACGGTGTCCAAGAAGGATTACCACCGCTAGCTTTCGCCAACGGGTCCAACGAAAAATCGAAGGCACGGGTCCAAACAAGGATCGTAAAGGGATCAATAGTAGAAAAAATAGTACTGAAAAGTACTGTTTAAGTAGCACTGAAAAGTACCGTTTTTAATTTTAGCACTGAAAAGTACTGTTTGTGTAGCACTGAAAAGTACTGTTTTATTGCTTTAGGTAGTTTTTAAGAAAACTTCCAAGAGCAGAGAGAATTCGTGTACGCACAGCACGAAGGTACGATGCGCACTGACAAAATCCTCTACATTTTTATCAATTTTAGGCCACCAGACACACGCTCTCAAATGACCCTTCATTATCCTTACGCCGGGATGACCTTCGTGGGCAAGCTCAAGAGCTCGTTCTCGAAGACTCTGAGGTACGATAATGCGATCAACCCTCAACAGAACATAGTTCACCAAACAAAGTTCGTTGTGGATTGTACGATACGATAACGGGAGTGCGTCCACCGTTCCTAGTTCAAGACATTCCGCAATTTCTCGAATTTCTGGATCCAGTCTACTGGCTTCAACAATCTCTTCCCATTTCAAAGCGATTGCTGCAACGGTAGCAACGGCGATTTCATTGATTGTGAATTCCTCCGCTTCGTCAAACGGCGTAGCCACTTCCGTTGCGAGCCTAGAGAAAACGTCCGCTAGATTTTCCTTTCCCGAGATATAAATTACAGTGTATTGAAAACCCTGTAATCTCAGCACCCATCGTTCCACACGTGCGCAAGGCCGTGAAGTGTGCGAAAACAGAAACGTCAATGCTTTGCAGTCAGTAAGAAGTTTGAATTCCCTTCCGATCAGATATGTTTGGAACCGCTCAACGGCCCAAACTAACGCCAGCGCCTCCTTTTCCGTCTGGCAGTAACGGCGCTCGGTTTCTGTCAACGATTTCGAAGCATAGCAGATAACCCTCGATTCTCCGGACTGGTCGGTTTGAATGAGTACTCCTCCCAGCGCATAAGGACTGGCATCGGCAATCACGGATGTCTCATCTTCAGGTTTATAGAATCCGAGAACGTTTGTACTCGAAAGGTGATTTTTTATCGCCTGGAATGAACTTTCTTCCCTTTCACCCCATACGAATTTGACATCCTTCTGTGTCAACTTCCTGAGCGGCTCGTCTAACGTAGCTAGGTCAGGTATAAATTTTCCCAGATAATTAGCAAGGCCCAAGAAGCTTCTGACCTCGCTTTCATTAACAGGTTGTCGAAATTTCAAGATTGTTTCCAATTTTGTTGCAGAAGGTTGTATTCCTTGAGGAGATATTCTGTATCCCACAAACTCGAATTCAGAGACTCGAAACTTGCATTTGTTCCAGTTTAAAACGACGCCTCTTTCTTCAAAACGGTGAAGTATCTAAACATCAACATTATTTTAGAAAAAAGAAGAAAACGTTTGGTTTAGTACTTCCAGTTTTTCAAATTTATTCAAAACAAAAAAATATTAGTAGAAACGTCAAAAAATCATACCTTATTCAAACGAGTGTCGTGCTCTTCTACAGTACGACCCTCGACACCCACATCGTCAAGATACCAACATGCTCCATCACAATCAGCGAGTATTTCGTCCATCGTGCGCTGAAAAATCTCCGGAGCAGAGACGAGACCAAAAGGCAAACGCTTAAATCGGTAGAGTCCTCGGTGCGAAATGAAGGTCACAATATCCCTGGATGCCTCGTCCAGTTCCAGTAAGAAAAAGGCGTCTTTCACATCGAGAGTACTCCACACACTGCCTCGTCCAACCTTTGCTAGTACATCTTCGATTACCGGCATGGGGTGACGCTCGCGGATTACTGCTTGGTTGACACGTCGTAGGTCAACGCATAGCCTTATTTCGCCATTAGCTTTGTTGGCCACAACCAGAGGAGAGACCCAAGTTGCCGGTCCGATCTTCTTCTCGATAATATCTCTTTCCAGTAATTCATCCAACTTTTTGTTGACAGCATCCTCTAGGGCGATGGGAATTCGGCGGAGCGGTTGAAAAACCGGAACAATATTTGGGTCCATCTGGATGTGAACCTGAACATCCTTAATTTTCGGAAAAGGAACAAGATTTTGGTCGTTTTTATCCGAAACTAGATGGATATCCATTCCCACTTTGAGAACGCCCAGTTCTTTCGATGTTGCATCTCCAAGAAGATTTCGTTGGCCTCTGGCTACGACGAAAAATTCGGCCTGAACTGTTCGCCTACCAACGGTAATGGTGGCATTGAAGGTTCCCAAAATTTCCAAAGGATCCTGGCTTCCGTACGCCTTCAAGATTTTGAGGCTTCCCTTCCGACAGCTGTTGACTTCGATCTGTTTGGATTTCAACTCATCCCAAGAATCTGCAGTGATTATATTTGCATCCGAACCCGAGTCGACGAACACTTTCATATCAACGCCACCGATTTCACAATCGATCACATTAGAGCTGTTTCCCAGGTGAAAAGTGTAGTACACTTTCTTTTCCTGGGGCGCCGATGACGGCTCAACCTTGCTGACAGCATTTCCTTCATCTGGTGTAACTCCGATCGCTTGCACATTGCTATTCGAGATAGGGCGCTTGCGGCAAACTTTTTCGAAATGTCCGGAACGATCACACCGACGACAGGTCTTCCCTTTGGCTGGGCATGACGGATCCTTCGATATATGTCCCTGACGGTCGCATGAATAACAGATCGTCGCGGCAATTCCATTAAGTCGGGCCTTGTCATGGAATCGACCAACGATCCGGTTCTTGTTTCGTCCCATATGGTTTGCATCAAACTTCTGAACCTTCCGTACTTCAACTGGTTCTAGGCGTGATGTTCCAGCGCTTATTTCCTTTTCTTGAGATCGCACACTTTCCAATGATACACCCAAGGCCTCGATATCAGCAAGGGACTGGTCCTTCTCCAAGATGCGACGCCGGAGCTCATGAGACGAACAACCCTCGACGATAACATCAGTTAGCATCATCTCTTCAATCGCCGTACGCACTTCGTTAGGGTATTTATCCAGTCCACAGTCGGCGAGTTGTTGGCGCAACCGTAGAATATAGGCAGAAAATCGTTCGTTGATACCTTGCTTCATGGTCCGGAGTTTATGTCGCTCGAGCATTTCCTGTCTGCGAGGTTTGAAGAACGCATCTAGGCATTCCACTGCTCTGCTGTACCACGGTTTCTCCAATAAAACGATAGGAAAATCTTCCGTTCCTTCCAGGCTTCTGAATACCTTCTGCAACTGAGGTACGCCTAGATGTAGCATCTTAGCACGTCTCATTTTCTCATCCGTGATCTGGTAGGAATCGAAAAAGCATTCAAGGGCGCATTTCCACTCTTTCCATTCATTCGCCAGCTTTCTGCTTTCGATCTGCTCACATTTGAACATCGGTAACGGGCGACTTTCATCCATCTGGAATTTACAAAAACGCGTTGTTTGTTTAGTACTCTATCACTTATGTTCTTTCATCATTCTTTTGACATTGACATTTGGCATAAACAATAATTAAAGTAAAATGGTAAACAATACCAACTGAATCAATAAAAATATGCCAAAAATAAGCAATATTCCTTCCACTAGCGTTCATTAACTATCAGTAATATCTTCGAATGATCATCTGCAATACTAAAAACATTTTTTTTGTTTTTTTTTTTTTTTATCGGCATCGATCCGAACAAAACAAATCAACACTTTGACTGGCTCCCCGCCACAATCAAAATTCAACACTTCGACCGGCTCTTCGTCATGGTCAAGGCAATTATCGCTTCAACTGGCTCACCGCTACAGTCGAACTATCATAACTTCAACCGGCTCCCCGCTACGGTCAAAACCATCATGATTTTAACTGGCTCCCTGCTACAGTCAAACTATCCCGCATAGAAAATTACAATTTCACTCACATTCCAAACAGTAAGCTTCTTATACCGGTTAAGGTTAAAGTATCTTAAACAGTTGCATTTATGTTGAACAGTATGAATCTTCAAGCTTCATATAATATCAAACAGTTTGAACAATGTACCACAAATAGTTACAATAAATTTTTATGTGCCGAAATTGTTGAATGATATTGAGAGAGAAACTTGACAGATATGGTTGCAATGTATAATAGCCATCTGGAAAATAGTTGGTAGCAACACACATACACAAATCTATTTTACTATATGGTACTGTTTTCCAACAGTTCGGCAAACGGTGATATAAAATGGTATAAGTGTATTCACGAAAAAAAAAACATCTGTCAAAACATAGCAAAGCTATTGAGTCCCAAGTGAGGCAAAATTTCGCTCAATTTTAAAGCCATCGAAGAAACTAACTAGTAATTGACTTATGGCAGTGAAAATATTATTAATTAATATAAAATCATTTCAATTTGTTATAATTATCGTTGTTGTTTGTTCCTGCTTCTGCATCTCTACGGGAAAGTAGGTAGGTAGGACGGATCAGATACAAGATTGTCTTTTTCCCTCAAACTCATCATTATTACACCGCTTCCTTTTCAGATTATTTTGATCTGTAAAACTTTTAAGTTATAAGCGCATACGCCAGAAAACACTGAAACGTCTTCATGCATCCTTCAAGTATCCCTGTCGGCTTTGAAAAGGCTGCACGAGAACCAGACGTGATAGGATTTCAGCATCCAGTTGCCCAAACCAAGCATAGCGAGCAAGATCCGCACAGATTCTTCGGATTTACTGTTTCCGGGAGACTGAGCAGTTAGTGTTACTATTGAATCCAAGTAAAAACAAGGAGGAGTGATGATTATTCATAATTAAAAAGACAATAGCGTTCTAACAAGACAGAAACTGTAACAGGTTTTAATTTCAATCCACCAGGAAAAGTAAATCTTGGATTAGAGAAAACTGTACAATGCAATAATACAAATAATACAATCTAGAGGTTAAAGAACTAAATTTGGCTTTTATTGTTTTACCATAACATAATATCACGGAAAAGGGTTAAAATACTATTAAACACTATAAGCTCACCGTACTGCAACTTTATGGTTCAACTATTTTGAAACATTTCGTTATACAGTGAATTGAAAGAAAAATGGATAGTATATTGCTCATTTGACAAATTGTAAACGAAAAATTTTGTTCGACAAAATTGGGATTTTTAAATGGTTACATAACTTAACCGCCTATTTCCCACATTGTTATTTTGACGTAGAAGTACGTCTTTCTTCTCTATACAGGAGTGAAATTGGAATTTCAAAACCGAGAGCGTTACGCTGGCATGAAATATTTTAAACGTTTATAACTTTTCGCTGGCTTAACGAAATTTCTTGATTAGCACCTCAATCGAAAGATAAGACATCAAAGCTTCATGTCGTTTACTTACTGAATCCCACATACCTGTCCAAATAGTTTAATAACTGTTTTAAAACAGAACGTTGATTTCAAGCAAATCTATAAATAGGGGTGGCTAGAGAAAATTTGACGTCATTTGCGTTTCACTCTCCAATTGGCTCGCATCTCAGCAGGCAACAGATCGGCTTGCTCTGACCGGGCGTGCTTCTCAGGCACAGACATCGATAGCGAAGGACGCCCCCTTTTGTCTTGCTTCGCTCAAATCAAACTGTCGAGCGAGCGAGAGAAGATGCCGTCCGAAGCTAAAGCCATCACCGCTGCCGTCGCCTAGAAGAAGAAGAGGAAGCAGTCCACAGGTGAATTTGCGGTCGAACTGTGAACATGGTCGGGCGAGTCATTCTCGCTTTGTGGTTCACCGCTTGTTTGCGTTCACCCAGCCATCGTCATCGCCGCCGCAAATTTCATCGGCCGAGGAGCTGTTGACCCGCGCTTCAAAATTTCGACTCGTGATGAAATCATCATTGGTGGTCAAGAAGCAATCCCGTTAGGGGCAAATACCAGAAGCCCCCTGAGTTTTGCTGGTCCGAGCAGTGTTATTTATCCGTAACAACATCGAAGCTTACAAAGCCATCGGTTCTTTTCAGAGCCATCAAATTAGTGGAAAAGAGTTAAAAGAGAAATATTTCCGACTTTATTTATAACTTCTAATATTCCTAAATCAATTTCACACGGCTTCATACAAAATTTCATTTGTCATGAATAATTTATGACTCAACCATTTGAGATTGTACTCGCGGACGCTGCTGCAGTACCGTCGGGGTGAGTGCTCAACATTCCACAACGATTGTAAAATAGAGTGCCATTTCCAACAGCGTCTTTGATGTTCCATATTTTATGGGAACACTTTGATTAGGAAAATTATCCCATGTAACAAAATTGCGACATGTTTAGAATGCTTTTGAAAAGACATTCTCATTGAACAATTGTAATAATTTTGGCACCCATGAATAAGAAATTTACCGTCATAATAAAGAAAACTATTGATTATCAATAGCTCGTATTGAATATTTAGGGAATGCCAATCATTCCAACAATTCATGTTCGACCAATTTCTCACGTAGTAGTATTCTCCACAATTTTCAAGTAATTCCAAGCTTAACACATTATTGGCACATACCCATTTCCCAGACTGGTCGATCAGAAAGAGCACAAAAGGGAGGAGCATCATCTGATATTCCAAGGTTATAAAACATGCTGCCTTCGTTGGATTCAGTTTCATTCCATTTCCGCTTTCGAGCTGGTAAGAGCTCCTCCGAACTTGCTCACTATTGAGCTACGTTTCCAGATTTCAACTAAATCCCTGTGATTCGCTACCCTGTTGCTGTTGTGCACCCATGAAATATTTAGCTGGTTTGTCGAATAAACTGAGAACTTATTCACATCTTCTTATTCTTCTTCTTCTTTTTCTTCTTGGCATTAACGTCCTCACTGGGACAGAGCCTGCTTCTCAGCTTAGTGTTCTTATGACACTTCCACAGTTATTAACTGAGAGCTTTCTTTGCCAAAGTTTCCATTTTTGCATTCGTATATCGTGTGGCAGGTACGATTATACTCTATGCCCTGGGAATTCAAGAAAATTTCCATTACGAAAAGATCCTGGACCGACCGGGAATCGAATCCAGACATCTTCAGCATGGCTTTGCTTTGTAGCCGCGGACTCTAATTAAACCACTCGGCTAAGGAAGGCCCCAACTTATTCACATGCATTTGCAACTTTTTCGATTTTCCATACAAAATGACCAACTTTGGTAAGTTAGATCTCAGTTATTTATGGAAATATTGTCGAATGAAACATTCACAGAATATCAGATGTAACTTGAGTTTTAACATATATTTTTGAATAATTTTTCCAATTATAAGTTTTTAAGTAATAACGGTTTGACTAAACTGTAATTTTCGACGAAAAATTCAAAACTTTTTATCTTAAATTCTGATAGCCTTACACAAAAACTGTCTTCAGCAAACTTAATCATCTCGTCAAAATCTACAACTTTGCTGTTTAGTTATGTCAATTATAAAAAATCGTCAAAAATTCACAGTCAAACCGTTACTGCTTTTCAACGTGTGATTGGAAAAATCACTCAAAAATATATGTTAAAATTTAAGTTATTTCTGATATTCTGTGAAAATTTCATTCAAATCGGTTAATAAATAACTGAGATATGGTTTATCAAAGTTGGTTATTTTGCTTGAAAAATCAAAAGAGTTGCAGTTTTTTTTCTCAGCGAAGAATCATCAACGAAAATAGCGCGAAAGCAATAACCAATCGCGTGCGAGTAGCGAACGGAGTGACGAAACAACTAAGCGAGAACCCCACCACTCGCCATCGGTGAAAGAAGCTCGAGCAAATAAAACCACTGGTTGTTCTGCTCCCAGCTCATTCACAAATCGAACGGCATAACGAACGGATCAAGCAGCGGAGCAGCAAAGAAGAGCGCGTGAAAGCCACAGCAGTGTGTGAGTAACGAACGGAACCAGAGAGCAACGAAGCGAGAGCAACAACTGAAAATCATTCAGTGGACGGATTAGTAGTCAGCGCCAACCGGCGACCTGTTGGAAAGTAACGCCAGCGAAATATACACCATCTGCCTCTCCTTACCATTCATATTCTTGTACTTGATGAATTCAATGAAATGGTTTGGTTTGGCGATGGAGCAAATAATTATTTAGGATGATTTTACTTAACAAAAAGTTGTTGATAAATATTCCAATCAATAAGAGTTGTTTTGAAAAAGTTCACTTTTAGCAGACTTTTCCTCGGAAAATTTCTGCTTTACCAAAGAGTTGTTAATGAAATTCCTGCAGCAAAGGGTCGAGGTTCTCCCCACGAATATTTTCAGCCAGGACCAGTCATGGCCCCCGCTTCCAAAAATCTCGAGTACGGAAATTGGAAAATGTATTGAAATTGCGACAAATTTTAAATACTATTCAATAAACTGTTTCTTGATCAATTGTAATGAGCAACTATTGATCTGAATTGATTTTTCTACATGTTGTCTATTGCGTTAATCTGAGAAATAGGCTATATGAAATTGATGTCTTGGCAAGGGACGTATAAGATGAGCATTATGCTGTTATTGCATCCCGACGGCACTGCAGCAGCGTTCTCGGACCATCCTCAAATTACCGTATTGTCGATTATTCGTGATAAATCAGATATTGTATGATGCTACGAGATGAATTAAGAGATTATAGCAAGTATGTGGTAAGCACATTAAGAAATATTAAAAACACAGTATAGTGTTTATCACGAGAAGTTCTTACTAGCTCGAAAGTGTAAATGAAATGAACCGAATCCAGTTGTTGTTACAGAGGGATTTTAATCCGAAGGTCATTCGTCCCTTAAATGAACCGAATCTGTCGAAGATAGTATGTTTTACATAATTAGAATTGCAGAAGATGCTCCTCCCTTTCGTATTCTTCGTCTCTTCTGATTGACCAATCTTGGATAAGATACATGAAGTTGATGTCTTGGTTAGGGATTTACATACCTTGGAAAATTCACATGCGCGTTCGTATGGACAGTAAAAATATCAACATTATTTTAACCTTCCAGTCGTCGCGTGGTTTGCCACCGTCAGAACCACCACGCTGATGTTGTGATCGAAAAGCGAGCTTTTTTCACTACTGTTGTACAAAATACAACAGCGCGACGACTGAAGTGTTAATAGCTTACAATTACAGGGTGTCTACTCGTTTACATAAATGAAATTCCCTGATATTTCCAGGTTTTTTTCAGGTTCTACAAAATAATTCCAGGTTTAAGAAATAAAGCCAATGCTCGATAACTGGGTGCTATTTAGCTGGGCTGCTTTTTAACTGGGTGCTCGCTAACTGGGCTGTAGCCCAGTTAAAAAACAGTTAAACGTCAAAAACTTTCACCATCCCGTAACTGACGAGGGGCGTGCAAATGCAAAATAAGGTTTCGGCATTATTTTTTTAATTGTAAATTTGTCTTTTTTCATTAAGATTTTAATTTTTTTTTTTCAATTCAATGTGCAATATGTCGAAATGAGAAATAAATCACAAATAGTTATTATTGCTTTGTTCTTAACTGGTTCATTGATATTCATACAAAATTCATGTGTGTACTTTAGAAAATTCATTTAAAAAAAATCGCTGCACTGGGTCTACAAAGCTCGCTTGCGCCGCGTTCATGAAACTTGCTGAACAATGATTCTCCTTTGATGCGTAAAGCATCCGACGTGACGATGATATTTTCTTCCCGCTGCTGGAGGACCCCCACATAGAGTGCTTTCTCCACTAAAGGAAACGACTGTTCCTTCATGGTTTTCCTGTTTTCCACGCCATGTTCTCTATAGTGATCCAGTTTTTGTCGTAATTCTTTTCGGTGTTTTAGGAAGCGAGTCACCGAGGAAGATCCTACGCCATATTTTCTGGCGAGCGACTCGTGCGATCCACCTCCTCTTTCGAAATCGTCGATAATTTTAACTTTTTCCACCAATGTAAGGGTTTTTGTTTCCGTTTGCGGTTGGTGCCCGGTGGGATGTCCATTGCAGGAACGAAAACTGTTGAATTCACCTCAAAATTTACAAGACGGTACGATTAAAACGCGAATTCAATGACGGAATGACACGAACACGACGCGATTCCAAAACCGAATGACGCCATCAAAACTTTGCATAGATGCATAGATAGATTTGCATAGATCTAAGTCCCCCTCGATTTTTATTTGAATGTGTGTGTGCGTTGGAATGGCAGTCCAGTTATCGAGCACTGCTCGCTAACTGGAAGGTTCTCTCAGCCCAGTTATCGAGCATAAGCTGTACTCCAATTTCAGACATACAAAAAGTTATTGACAAAATAATTTGCTTCAATTCGTTTCAAGCTTCTAAATTTTTTAATGCATGTCGAAGCTATTTAAAGGTGGAACAATTTCAAAGCTTAAGTTTTTGTCAACTGAATTGTATTTGATACAAAGACTCATTTTCATATCGTTTGTGAGAGTTCTGATCATCATTGTAAACTAAACGGAACCTTCAAGTGATTCAGTATGCTTAACCCTTCAAGTTTATTGATTACAGCGTACTTGTGCAAAAACAGATAATGCACTATTCATTTTTGGTCCACGTTCAGTGAAGAAATCTCAAAAGGTATCCATGGGCAGTTTGGATACTTCAGACAGCTAAATGGGCGAAATAAACAATACTTACAAATGTTTGTGACAATATTTCTTAATTAAAATAACATGTCGTAAAACATGTTTTTCGATAAATATTTCAATTATTTTCTAAAGGAATTTCGGATGTTTTCCAAGAAAGACCTAAGCAGTGTTGCCACAAGTACAGATTTATCTGGAAAGTTACAGATTTTCTGATAGTTTTTGGTACAGATTCTGTACGGTACAGATTACAGATTTTCACGAAAAAGTACAGATTAGTTCAGATTTTTGGAATTGGCGATTTTCATAGCAAGATGCGTGGATTTCGAAACAAATTTCTACAAAATAGTTAATAAAAGAGATTGAAAGATACTACTTCCATAGAATTTGAAAATAATTATGCAATGAGTGAAACTATTCCAATATAAACTATTTTAAATTCCCAAATTCATTAAGATTTTAAGGGTGTCTTTAAATATTTTATGTTGGGTATGGTACAGATTTTGATTATTTCTGGTACAGATAAGACAGATTTTTAAGCCTTCAATACAGATAGAAATGTGGCAACACTGGACCTAAGTCCTCCAAGATTTTATCAGTGATTCTTCCATCGATTTTCCTAGGACATCCTCTAAGACTTCCGTTTAGAGCTTCTTCAAAAATTCAACCAGAAGTTTCTCCAAAGATGCATCTAGGTATTTCTTAAAAATTGTCCTTCATAATTTCTTTAAGATTTTAACTTCAAACTTTTCTAAGGATGACTCCGGGAATTACTCAGATTTCTTTAGGAATTCCTACAGTAATCCTTTAAAGATTTCTCAAGGAAGCCTTTAAAGATTTGTCCAAGTATAGTTCCAGGATTTTTTTTAGGCTTTTCTGCCTGAAAATGTGAATGCAATTTTTCAGAAATTTGAGAAAATGTTCAATTTGTGAGGCATTTCTAGAGCAAATTTCAAAGCAAACTCTGATGAAACTTGTGTAAGTTTTTAAGTCACCCGGTTACTAGAAGAACTCATAGACCCTTGAAGAATTTTTAGAAGATTTTCTTGTTAAATTGTTGGGATAATTGAAAAAAGCAAAAAATATAATTTTCTGGTAAAATGCTACAGTGTTAATTAGTATGGAAACTTAAACTTTTATCACTTTTGTAAGTTCCATGGGATTTTATGAGAAATGTTTTGAAGAACTGCAGTTGTAAGTGAATGAAAAACCGAATTTAGTACTATACCATTTAATTCCACTAGAGTTTGTATCCTTTGACAAAAACGCGTATTTCGACCTCAGAGTGCTTTGCGAAGACCCAAGCTGTCCGATTAATTTTCGCGCGCTCGGAGTGTATTTCGGTGGCTTCGTTCGTTTGCCCAGTGCTTTGTGAAGACCCAAGCTGTCCGATTCATTTTCGCGCGCTCGGAGTGTGTTTTCGGTGGCTTCGTTCGTTTGCCCAGTGCTTTGCAGAGGCCAGAGCAGAGTGCGTGGTCTTTTGATTTGGTTGCGTGTTCCGTTGGAACGCGCGACGGAATCAAAACAAACCGTGTTCGGTTCGCGTCATTGGAGTGCGGACAAAAAAAAAACGACAATAGTGCGTGGTCTTTTGATTCGGTTGCATGTTCCGGTGGGACGCGCAACGAAGTCAAGACCAATCGTGTTCGGTTCGTGTTGATCAAGTGCGAAAACCTTCGTGTTCAGCCGAGGACGAAGTACTGGTGAGATCGTTTCATGCTTATGAAAATTCATTTTTATCGTTGCTATAAGTAGCTTTTATTTAATTTCAAACAAGCTATGAATGGTTCGTCACTACAAGTGTCGACTTTTTCGCGTTTCATTCAAACTTAATATACCATTATGTTTTCGTCATTGATCAAAATAACCTTTGAATAGTTCGACATTATGAATGTCGACGTAAGACATTTTTTTGTTGCAACGTAACTTTTTTTTTAATTTTATTTTAACTTTCAAACATACTTTGAATGGTTCGTCATTACATGTGTCGACAATACCCTTATTTCTGTTACATACATTTTTAAAATACGCAATCCTTTCTGTCTTCGTCATTACTAAAAATAACCTCTGAATAGTTCGATATTATGAATGTCGACTTTTTCATAATTTCTCTCAATATATTTTTACTGCGATACAAAAATGCAACACTAGTTTTAAGTTTCGTATTTTCCCTCCTAATCCATGAATCGCATCACCGACCAACGGCGACTCCCAGATCTTCTTCCTCCCTCACTAATCAACCTGTCCCGTGATGATTGTGGAGATGCAGAGGTATTCTCGGTCTTTAGAAACAACGATCATTACACAATAACGTTCCTTACCCTTCCCAACTGACTGTAAGGACTTGGCCGGCGCCGTTATTGATCAATAATATAAGAGCTGCTAAAATTGCACTTCGAGAATATGCGGAAAATCCCATCCCTTATTCATTTGGATCGAAGTGCAATTCTTACCGGTTCGGATCAATCACGGAGTAGCAACCATTGACATGTACAGTCAGTCTATGCTATGCTATGCTATGCTATGCTTTGACAAAAACGCGTATTTCGACCTCAACTGAAAGGCCATCTTTAGTGTCGTGTACTAGACTCGACTGCAGTTGTAATCATTCGATGAAATTCTGGAGAAGTCTAGAAGAATTCTATGATGAAACACAGGGTCGAGTTTGAGGGGAAACCTCTGAACAATTTCTTTCAAAAACTGTGGAATTGACCTTTACGGTTTTTTTTTTTTGGAAAAAATACAGTAAACATTCTTAGAAGATCTTCTAGAGTAACAACTAGAAAATTCGGTTGAAGGATTAATGGAAAAATGTGTAGAGAAAGTCCTCATATAGTGTTTTCCGGAGCAAATTCTGGATAAATTGCTCAAGATCTTCTATAAAAATCTCTGGAAGAATATCTAAGAGAATTGGCAGAGGAATCTCTAGAAGAATTTCTGGAGATATCCTGGAAGTATCCCAGAGGAAATCTCCGGAGAAACAACTAGGATTATTCCTGAAGGTTTTCCTCGAGAAATCTGAGATTAAAATTTAAAAAAAATAGTTGAAAAGTCTGGTAACAGTCACCGAAGGTTTCTCTTATGCCTACATCATTTAGCATCAGAATTCACTGCAAGCAAGATATGGAAAAAAGTGACTTTAGAGACCATTTTGATGAAAAAAAACTTCAGAAACCTTTCATCAAAAATAGAGACAATCATGTCTTAGGAAGTCGATAAGATTCACTGAACATCTAAAGGAGGGTTTTGAAAGCGGTGCAGTCGAATTTTTTTTGGAGAGTTTCTACGTGAAATTCGTTTGTCATGTACACACCCAGACAACCAGAAATCGCAAGAGAGTTCACGTTATAACTCGTTTATTCATACTAATTACATCAAACCCGCAAAATACCGTGGATAAACTCGTCAAATTGATGAGTTTCATCGCATAAAACACTTTTTCCTGAGTTCATTTGTACATTTTGTTTCGTCCCGTACACTCGAACAAAATAAGTCGAATCAATCCGTAGCAGCTGTCAAATCAACATTTGTTATCATAAGTTAAGTCGCATAAGATCACAGGTTATTTCGGTAGAATATTTATACACTCGCATTGTACGTTATTGATCATCACATAATATATGCACGCATATCGCCTCCACTTTTGTACGTAGAAGGCCTTTTCGCGACATCTTATAAGTTAAATTTTGCACATACAATGCCTCCAGGTGATTTCGTTATGCGTACATTTTGGTTGTCTGGGCATTCTACCATGAATTACTGCCACAAAGAAATTTCCCTGATTGGTAGTGAAATTCCCTGAGAATTCCAGGTTTTTTCCAGGTTTAACAAAATTCCCTGATAATTCCAGGTTTTCCAGGTTTTTCCAGGTAGTAGACACCCTGAATTAATTAAAATCACGCATGTTTTGGTTTCGTGCAAATTTTAAATATTTCTGATCAATGTTCAATGTGTTCTGATTTATATACTATGACATTTGCAATAGATTAACATGTAGAAAAATTTCAGATCAATAGTTGCTCATTACAATGGGTCAGGAAACAGTTTGTTGAACAG
Organism: Aedes aegypti; assembly: GCF_002204515.2. Taxonomy (NCBI): domain Eukaryota; kingdom Metazoa; phylum Arthropoda; class Insecta; order Diptera; family Culicidae; genus Aedes; species Aedes aegypti. Next base: position 226,136,695 of record NC_035108.1, on the reverse strand, counting down.
TATTTAAAATCTGTCGCAATTTTAATGCATTTTCCAATATCCATACTCGAGAATTTAGGAAGTGTTCCCCCATTATATAATAAATCAACGATGCTGTTAGAAATACCATACAATGCTGAGTAGTATGATGTTATTACGGTCCGACGGCGCTGCAGCGGTAAATTCTCAAATTCATGTAATTATGTGGGGTGAATTATGTGAACCAAATTGTAGTATACCGCGATATTTAGATCATTATAGATAAATCAGTAAATATCATCCAATAAACCCTTTTATGAACGTATGTTGGCCCTGAAAAGGGCCGATTGAGCTTGGATGCTGTGACCACGAGTCGAAATCTAGAAGCGCGGATCGGTCAACCGAGAAATCTTGAGCGATTTCACAAACCAGATGCTGGATTGGCAGCTTGAAGCTCAGCAGATTTCTAGCATCGAGGTACTTCTCGCTGAGCAAGTTCGGAGGAGCTCTTACCAGCTCGAAAGCGGAATTGGAATGAAACTGGATCCGACGAAGGAAGCATGTTTTATAACCTCAGAATAGCAGATGATGCTCCTCCCTTTTGTGCTCTTCGCTTTCTGATCGACCAATCTGGGAAATGGGTATGTGCCAATAATGTGTTGGGCTTGGAATTACTTGAAAATTGCGGAGAATGCTACTGCGTGAGAAATTTTTCGAACATGAATTGCTGGAAGGGTTGATATTAACTAAATATTCAATACGAGCTATTGATAATCAATCGTTTTCTTTATTATGACGGTAAATTTCTTATCCATGGGTGCCAAAATTATTACAATTGTTCAATGAGAATGTATTTTCAAAAGCATTCTTAATATGTCGCAATTTTGTTACATGTGATAATTTTGCTAATCAAAGTGTTCCCATAAAATATGGAACATCAAAGACGCTGTTGGAAATGGCACTCTATTTTACGATCGTTGTGGGATGTTGAGCACTCACCCCGACGGCACTGCTGTGAAATTGATTTAGGAATATAAGAAGTCATATATAAAGTCGGAAATATTTCTCTTTTAACTCTTTTCCACTAATTTGATGGCCCTGAAAAGGGCCGATGGCTTTGTTAGCTTTGATGATCTTACAGATAAATAACACTGCGGGATGTTATCAGTTGATTGCCATGGTCAAACGGGGAATCCTCAACTCAAATGTATAAATTTGAGCATATTTGCTTATACGACGAACCGAAAGTTTCGTGGCGTGGATGGCGCACAACAGTAACAGGTAGTGGATCACCGGGCTTAAGTCGAAATCTGATGATGGTGGCGATGACGATGGCTGGGTGAACGCAAACAAGCGGTGAAGCACAAAGCGAGAATGACTTGCCCGACCGTGTTTACAGTTCGACCGCAAATTCACCTGTGGACTGCTTGCTCTTCTTCTTCTTCTTCTTCTTCTTGGCGGTGGCAGCGGTGATGACTTTGGCTTCGGACGGCATCTTCTCTCGCTCGCTCGACAGTTTGATTTGAGCGAAGCAAGACAAACGGGGAGGTCCTTCGCTATCGATGTCTGTGCCTGAGAAGCACGCCCGGTCAGAGCAAGCCGATCTGTCGCCTGCTGAGATGCGATCCAAGCGGAGAATGGAAAGCAAATGACGTCAAATTTTCTCTAGCACCCCTATTTATAAATTTGCTTGAAATCAACGTTCTGTTTTAAAACAGTAATTAAACTATTTGGACAGGTATGTGGGATTCAGTAAGTAGACGACATGACCCTTTGATGTCTTGTCTTTCAATTGCGGTGCCATTCAAGGAATTTCGTTAAACCAGCAAACAGTTATAAGAGTTCAAAATATTTCATGCCAACGTAAGGCTCTTGGTTTTGAAATTCCAATTTCACTCCTGTATAGAGAATTTTTATTTTACTTTCAAACTGTGCGGCATAATCAACTGCAAACGCATTCAGTTCCCGATGGTTAGTGCCTGTGCTTTTACTGTTCATAAGTCGCAAGGTGGAACTTTCCCCGAGATCGTGTACGACTATGACAAAAGCCAGGATCAGCAATTGGTATATGTTTGTTTGTCGCGGGTTACTTCACTGCAAGGACTATTTTTGACAAACTCTTCCAATATTTTTAAGTTCCATCATGCCAAAGGCAGAAATTCTCCCAAGAGGGTTGACTTGAGGAATGAGCTGCAGCGCTTAGGCAATCATCGATTAGTGACGCTTTGAGACGAACTGCGTAAAATACTGGATCATAGCGGCCAAGCCTGCATATTGATGAGTATCAATGTACAGAGCCTAAATGCTCATGCAATGGATATTGATACAAACCAAAGCACTGGACCGATTCTAATGATCGAAGCACCCGAGCTATCAAACATCTAATCTACTGGAGGAGTTTGGCGAACTACAGCTGGAGCCAGAAACCGATCACCCAACCAAGCAACACAAGGAAGCAACGACCAAACAAACAAATTCAATCATCTGGCATTATTCCTGGAACACCAAACACTGGTTATCGGAACCACAGAACGACAAATGGTTCTTTTCAGGACTACCAAAATGAGTCCAAAAAGAGTTAAGGGGACACGGGAGTCCGTGTTATTTTCCCTATCTTTTGTCTCACTCTAACAATTATCATCAAAACTTTGCCGAAGCAAATCTCGAGTTTTAGTGAACCGATGAAGCTGAAAATTTAATCGATTGTGCACCACATATATAGAATATAGTGATAAATTTTTCACATCCATATATGGAGTGGTACTTGAGATCTGCTTCTTCAAATGGATAGGATGATTATAATGACGTCCCGTGCGGCCTTAACTTCTGAAAACTTCATCCGATCAATAACAACACAAAACAAGTACACTTACAAATTCATACACATGACAAATCAAATTATTAATCATCGTAGTTCTACGTCAACCCCGCGGTAATGTAAAAGACATTACCCACCCCAATTTTTGCAATTACCATTCACCAAACTGTTAAAACCAATTATGATACAGTGGGTTTATTGTTATTTTGAATGTTATACAAAATTATCTTGATTGTTGATATGTTTGGATACGGTTCTGGATAACATGCGGAACAGTACGAATATGGTTCGTGATTATGCGGGATATCACTCCGACCGGCTCCCCGCCACGATCGAAAATCAGTCAACGCTTCAATCGGTACCCGCCACGATCAAAACAATCATCACTTCGACCGGCACTCCGCCACGGTCAAAATAGTCATCATTCACTGTTTCAATGTTTCACTGTCGTACTGTCCTTTGGCTATACACTGGCACCCTGCAACAGCAGCCTTTATGCACTAATACTCTCATACCAGTCATTTTCAGCTTTCTAATCGGCCATCTTTTTTCACACATATCTGCATTCCTTTCAGAGGAAAATCGGCACACAAAATATAATGCAATCAGCGTCCTTCCAATAACATACCATGACTCCTTTGTTAAATCCTCGTCGCCAGAATATGGGGTTCCCGGTCCACTGGCCTGGAATACTTCTTTTAATATTCTAATCCCCGAACTTTACGGCCTGCTCAGCTTATCTCCGCTGCGTGCTATCCACTCCGTTGATTCTCTTTTCTCCCTTTTCCCTGTCATCATCATCAAAGTCTCTCAAACATTCACAGGTATGCGGTAGTTCAAGGTGTATAGTAAAAGAGGTATGTGTGGTTTTAGAGCATGTATACACGGAGAAATATTTTTACTTAATTTTTGAGTTTACTTTACCCAAAATTAAGTATATCGATTATAGTTTTCAACCCAAAATCTCTCGGTTTTCTTTTTCTCCCACACGAATGTTGTCAAAAATAGAGAGAGCTGCATCTACCCAATGGGGGTACTTTGGCCCAATAAGCCAAATTTGGGTAAATGCAACTTTTCTCATGTTTGGGTCGAAAGAACTCAATTTTGCGTTAAATCAACCCAAAATTGATTATATTTTTCTAATGGAATCAAAGCCAAACTACCTAGTGGGGACCTTGGAAATTTAGCCAAAATTGAGTTATTGGGCTCAACTACGGAATTGCGTTGAAACAACCCAAAATTGAGTTGAATTCCGTCTCCGTGTATAATCATGAACCCTACAGGGGGTAAAATGAACAGGTTTGTGTTTTACGGTAATTATGCTATAAATCTATACAAAACGTAGCACCATTCTTAATCATCAGACTAAGGAACTATTTCGACAACTCTAGAGCGATCTAGAACTGTCAAAAGCTGGAAAAGTAAACAAAAACAAAGTACGCCTCTCCGTTTTCTTATATGATGCAAATTTACACTCGTGTAATTTAAGGTTTTTATGACTAAAATCATCAAAAATGTATTGAACTGCGTAGCACACCATATCTTTAAAGTATTGTGCTCTGCAAGATAAATCCACGTAAACCGTCAACCAGAAAACACGTAGTTCAGAACCATTCACAAACAATCATTGAAACATTTTCGGCAGAATTCCAGGGAAATTTTACGGATAAAACCCGGAAGATTTCCATGAAAATCCAAGAAGAATTGACGGGATAATCCAAAACAAAATCCTAGGAAGATTTTCGAAAGAATCACAGAGCAATCAGAGAGAAAACTATAATAATTTCAGAAGGATTTCCGGAAAAAACTAAGAGGACTTTTCGAGTGATTTTCAGAAGAATCCCAGAAGAGTTTTTTTTTTCTGAAGAATCCTACACGGATTCTTGAAAGATTTTCTCTAGTATCATAAAGAAATGTAAGAGGGGGTCCTTAGCCGACTTAGCTACAAAGCAAAGCCATGCTGAAGGTGTCTGGGTTCGATTCCCGGTCGGTCCAGGGTCTTTTCGTAATGGAAATGTCCTTGACTTCCCTGGGCATAGAGTATCGTCGTGCCTGCCACACGATATACGAATGCGAAAATGGCAACTTTGGCAAAGAAAGCTCTCAGTTAATAACTGTGGAAGTGCTCATAAGAATACTAAGCTGAGTATCCGGCTCTGTCGCAGTGGGGACTGTAGTAGATATACACGCTAAGAAAATATTATACTAAATGGCTTAAATACCATTCTAAAACCATATTCGGTCTATTCACTCGTTGCTATGCATTTTAGCTTATTAAGCTTGGCTAGTATAAACAGGTATTATATTGATAAATGATTATTCGGGAAATAAACATATAACGTATAAAGTTCCAAAATCATGTGCTATGAATAAAATTAGTAATTTTTCTTTATTTACGGTAAACAAAGGCCAGAAAAACTTAACAATGTGAACTTTGTATATTGCGCATTTATTTTCATATCCTTGGTCCAAATTTCCCACATTTTCATATAAAATTGGTGTTATTCTGAATTTGCTGCAGATGAACTTCCACATGCTCATCTCAGCGGATGTTTGGAGGCGTACATCTGTTTTTCAAAGTCACTTTAAACGGTGCGGAGAAACCCGTTGTAGGTTGAAGATCCTTACCGGAAGTTGCGCTTGATAAATGGGGGATCATCCACGAAGTCGTACAGATTCCATCGGTGGTGTTCCTGGATCAGTGTTTTGCATTTGAAGATGGACGAATCATATTCTGGGGAAACGTTGCAATATTTAGAATATTTACATAGTTCCACAGCCGGGATGTACTGTTTGGGGAATAAACTTACCAAGTGTGATTTGTTTTGTGTTATTTTGATACAATAAACAGCAAAATAGTGAAACGATAACACTAGACCCGTGCAAGAAAGAAACTTTTTACAATGCAGCTGGAAAACGACTGAAAGCGAGCAACGTGCAAATTTTACAAAGTCCTCAGAGCAATATCGGACGATCAATATGTTTAGCTAATAATATTTCTAAATTATGCATAGAAAAGCTTAAAATGAATCTGTTTTCTAAGCTTTGCAATGAATAAAATGTACAAATGAGTTCAATCGCATATAAAATATATTAACTAGAATTTTCCATTCTCTCCGTGTAGGTTACAGAATTGATAAAAAAAATGATTACAAAACATGGCTGATAAATGTTTAGCGTGTCTGGCGCCAAATGGAAATGTGCTATAAAACATGAAACGAAAAAAAAAGAAATGAATTCGAGAACTTTGATCGAGCTTGGCTTGAGAGAGCGAGAAGCTTGATTCGGAATTGTTAGACGGTTCGGGTGGTTGTTCGGTATTTAACATCGAACTGAAGGTAGGAAGGCGCCGCGATGTTTTGGTTCGAAATTTCGGCCCGCCGAATAGAAATCGAAAAGGAAGGCGCCTAAAACTATGATGTTCGGCTTCGTGAAGATCTCGATAGTAAACGATAGTACCGGAACCGTTGTAGAGCGAGATCACACGAAAGGCAATAATAATGCGTAGGAAAGGAAGGATTTTCGAAGAGATGTCCCGCTGGAGAAACAACGAAGCGAACGACACGAGAAGAACACGAAGCTAATTACAATCGTAATTTAGCAGAGGGCCGTCGTCGCTGCGAGTAGCGTATGTAGGGTTGTCGCAAAATCTCAATTAATCGATTAGTCATAATCGATTACAGTCCAAGATTGCCGATTATGGATAACGATTAATCGACCAGCATTAATCGATTAATCGAAATAATCGACATTTTTTTGTAGAAACGAGTACTTATTGATATATGCATTACTATAATCACTAATATATCCTCAACTTACTTCCATTTTACCGTAATTCAATTAAAACAGCTTTTAAAGTTGTTCCAATAAATAAGTCTTGTGAATACGGATGTACAAATACGTGAAATTTCTCTCATGATATTACTACAAAACCAATTTCCACACCATGAATATGAGGTAATGTGTAGTATATTGTTCCTTGATTCATTTTATTCAAACTGATCATCATCATCATCCATATACTATGGATAATTGGTTGAAGCTATTGCCTACATTAAAACCGTTTAAATTGAGCGGTAAGGATCGGCAGCGATCTACTCTTTTATGTTTTATGATTTCAAGAATCAAATAATCAAATTTATAAACGCTACTGAACTGCTACTAGAACTGATCAATTTATACAGAACATACATGATTCTGTAGGAAACCCTGCTGGCTTCATTAAATATTTCCAATAAAGTAATAAATATTATTATTAATATACAGTCGCCTCTCCACATCTCGATATCGAAGGGACCATCGAGATAGGGAGAGATCGAGACATAGAACAATTTTTTAACGAATACTAGATTGAAAACCACTCCGTTGCCAGGAAAATGAAAAACATACAGATGTCATTTCATTTCGCAAATTGTTTTGAATCTCTAAAATCTCGTCTAGTAACCTTTGATAATGGGCATATCGACATACGGAGAGAAAATTGGGAACGACAATCACATCGAGATAAGGAGATATCGAGATAAGGAGGATATCGAGATATGGAGATTGAAATGTATGCAGAATGAAGGAACCGAAAAAATCATCGACATACAGGGTGTACAAACTTTGAAGATCAGTGTCTTCTGCAGACATTGTCATTCAGGATGTCTTTAAAAATGTAACCAGGATTTTTTTTGACGTAAACTTTAGTAGTTCTTCAAGACATTGTTTAGGAAATTTTACAAGGAAGTTTCCAAAGAAATCACAGGCATTCATCCAGAGATGTCTCAAGAGAAATTTTTCAGAAATTTTTGGATAAACTTGCCGAATTTACTAAGGAATTCCTAGGAAAATTATTAATATTTTTTTCGAATTCATGACAAAAGTTCATGGGGTGAACACAAACTTTTGCACCATACTGAGGGGTGAATTCAGACTTTTACACGATGACTTGAATAACTGTTTCTTTGATTTTGAATCTTAAAATCTGAAAACTTTTCCCGCCAAAATTTCGTGAGTGCTATTCAAAGAATATAGAATTACGATTTAAAGCTTTTAAAATAAAAACTTCAGGGATGTTCCATTAAAAATGGAGACTTGCATTGAAGTAGTGACCAAGTTTGTAAAAAGAGATCTGCTACCAGCCTTGTATGATATACAAATATGATTCCATTTTTATTTATATAGATATGGAGAAAGCTTTAGATAAGTGAGAAATGAAGTGAAGTCCTTTTCCAATAATCGGGTAGATTGTTACGGAATGTTTGCCAAATTATTTTGAAGTGCAAAATTGTGGCAAGAGTTCCCAAATGAATAAATTTTGGTTTGATTAAGGTGGCACGGGAGACCGTGTTATTTTCACTATCTTTTGTCTCACTCTAACAATTATCATCAAAATATTGTGGAAGCAAATCTCGAGTTTTAGTGAACAGATGAAGATGAAATGTATTGAGTTGTGCACTACATATATAGAATCATAGTGATACAATTTGCGCATCGATATATGGAGTGGTTCTTGGGATTTGCTTCTTCAAATGGATAGAGTGATTATGATGACGTCCCGTGCGGCCTTAATGTATATCCTTAGTAAGTAATATTAGAAATTGCTCCGTATCGACAGAACTAGTAATTGAGCTTCTTAAGAAAATCCAACAACATTTTACCTCAGTTTAGTGATCTTATAATTTTTTACTAAATTGCCATTTACAATTTCTGTAGAAGATCTGCTTAAACTGAACAAGGATAATTGGAGCTGACCAAAAAGTTCGTTACATATTTGAAGTAACAGCCGGAGGTATATTCCCCATGATAGGATTTTTCTTAGTAGGTCTGGTGAATGCAACGAAGAAATATGGTAAGAAATTTATAGATAATTTTCTTCGAAGAAAACTAAACATTCAAGATTTCCCAGGAAAAAAAAAATCTGGAAAGCATTCGGATAAATCTGCAGCAAAATTTCCTATGAAAATATCCTGATTTTATTGGATGTTCTAAAAGAAGTATCAGGAAGAATACTTAGGGAAATTTGTGGTGTAATCTGTTAGAGAATTGGACAAGAACCTGAATTTTTCGCTTTTTCATCAGCGTAATGGTGAACCACGCGACAACTTGAAGGTTCAAATATTCTTCTACTTTCAGAATCTGTGTCAATATTGGTGATGGTCAATCTGGTGATCTGGTTTTAAAGATATTTCGGTATTCTTTGGGGGCCGACACTTCCCGTACAAAATTTCTTTGGCTGCAATTTTGTATTTTAGCAATTTACCAAAAAATAAAGTAGGCTAGAAAAAAAAACAAGGCTAGAAAAAATAACAAGGAGCTCCTCTGGAAAACTCATACAAATCGGTTAAGTATTCTTAGAGAAACCTGAAACCAGTGTGGTGATTTTTTAAGTTTTCAAGATCTTTGTTGGCAAGCGTGGTTCCAGAAAAATAAATGCTCATTACTTTATAACGGCTGCACCAAATTGCTTCATATGTTCACAACATATTATCATTAATGTATTATTCCGAAAAGAGGATATCCAAAAGCGATAAAAATTATGTAGCCTAAGATATTTACGTGAGTTATGCTACACGTCGGTCCCCGAGGAATATCTCGGAATATCTCTAGATCCAATGATCAAAATCAACACATATACTTAAAAAAGAATAGATTTTTGAGAACTTGTGAAAAAATTATGCAAAACTCATGACAAACAAAAAAGTTATTGCGATTTGAATATTTATTTGTTGTTAAAAATGAAAAAAATGATAGCAGCAGAAAAGGGTAAAACTAAAGTTTCATATTCTCAGTGAGGGTAACAAATTTTCAATGCCTCTAAAATGATCTAAAAAAAAAATTTAATTGGATTTCCAATACCACATCATACAATTCCTCAAGGAATTACACTACGACTGCCATCACGAATTTCATGAATTTCAAATTCAACTTAGTTCATGGTTCCAAAGGTTCCTACAAAACTGCTTTTTTGAGATTACTTAAAGAATGCTTTCAGAATCAGAAAACATCTTTTGAAAATTAGAATTCATCAAGGATTCCTTCAGGGAGTTCTCTACCAATTTTTCATTTATTAAAACACCATTCCTTCTGAAATACCTCCGGAGATGCCTGCATAAATTCTTCTCATTTTGGAAAAGTTCCAGAGATGCATCCAGAGTTCACCGCAGATTTTTTTTTCAGGTGATTCTCGAGAAATTTCTCAGAGGATTTTTTTCAGTTATTCCTTCTGGAATTTACCATGAAGGCTTCCATAGATTCCTACAGGCATTTTTTTTGTAAGAGGGTTTTCAGGAAAACTGCTAGGAATCATTCAAGTTTTTTCTCCTTTGATTCCACAGATTTTTCATCTGAATTTTTTTTGAATTCCTTTTAGGATTCCTCCTAAAATTCCTTTGGGGATTTCTTAATAAATTCCTCCAGTAATACTTCTAGTTCATACTGATGACTTCCTTCTAAAATTTCTTTTGGAGAGGCTGTGGGTATTCTGCCCAAAATTCCTCTTCAGACTCCTTCAAGCTTGTTTCTAGAAATTTGTCCAAGGATACGACTTACTATTCCTACACATATAACATATGAGGTTTTGCAAGAATTTGTTCTAAAAATACCTTCAAATCTACTTCATGAAATTGACTAGCTCTCAACTGTTCTGTGGGATTTCTATAGAACTTAAACGGATATGATCCTGCTACTCACTTACACAAATTATTGATTTATTGTTCATTTTACAATCTGTTGTTACTCATTAAGGATGCTACTGATCCTGAGCAGGCTTGATAATACTCCTCAACATCATCAGAGTTCGGTGACATACTCTAGAGCAGCGTGCTACCTTTGCCTCTTTGCGAGGGAGCGAAAAAATGCTAAGCAGAGAAGTTACGAAAATTGAGCAAGGAAAACGCAGCACAAAACACACCAGAGTAAAATTCCATCAAAAAAGAATGCTCCCACAACTCCCCGAGGACTGCCTCGTTCTAACGGAACGCTCAAGAATTTTTTTGAAGCGTGAGTAAAGGTGAGCATCGCAACAAGAGAGAGGAAGTACCAGAAAAAAAAAATCCTCGCATTTTTTTTTTTGCACTTTTACTCGAATTGCTTGAGGATCTGTGTTGAAAATTTTGAGTTCAATTTTTTCTCCTCAGAAAAACGGCAAAATCGCCTCCTCCTGAACCCTTGTGCCATGTGTAAGTACCGCTGTTCTTGCAATAACGGAGTAGCAACTGCGGGCGGTCAATCATGACCATGCTCATGCTCATTTAACAATCTTTTCTTAGTAAAATCCGTGTTTTTACTCCACATAATAGTAACTAAAAATGTCCTTTAAACTTGCATTATTAACTTATTCGATTAAGAAGCTCGAGAGGCTCTAAATTTTCAATACCACGATCTATAACTTTATACTACCGGGTACCCCTTTGGTTAACCATTATTTTAATTTACACCCCGCTAATCTACACATGATTCAAATTAAAAATAATTCAAATTTTACTCATAGAACGGAGTAAAGCGAAATGAAGCATCATGAAACGACACGCAGAATCTAAATAAAACAGCCAAAGAGGTAACAAGAAACATGGTTCTAGGGTGACTAGAAGTTCAAATTGAATTAATAAATTGCCTGTTGGATTGCATGAGGTATTGTTCAAATTAGCAGGGGTGCTAGTTTCGTTATTGTTAGAGGCATTTTATAATTCTTGTCGCTGAATTTCATTTTTTTATGTTTCTCATAGTGATTTTTAACGCTTACGGCTAATTCAGCACAGCAATATTTTACTTTATAGTTTTACTTGATCTTTTTCTAAAGTTTGATTTTTTAATGGCACACTTCATGATATCACAGAAAAAAAATCTTCAAGGGAGTTTATTAATGGAAGGTAAAATAAATAAATGAGTAGCAACCACGGAATGGAAGGTAAAATAAATATACTGGAGTAGCAACCACGGGCGGCCCATCAAGCTCAAGCAAGCTCAAGAAAGGTAAAATAAATAAATGAATAAATATACAGCCATTCCATGAAAAACCGATCTAGTGGGTCTCCGAATTCCGTGCAAATTTGCTATTTTGTTCCTTATCCGAAATAAGGATACACGTATTTTTGGATTTTTTGATTAGGGTGACCAGAAAAATCGCGATTTTGCAAAATTTTTATTTTTAAAAAATTATAACTTTTGAACCGTTTGACCGATTTTCAATCTTTTTGGACGAAATGAAGGCCGAAATGAAATTTCACAAAAATTGTGTTTTTTACATGAAAAAACTCAATAGTTTCCGTTTTTTCGTGTTTTGAAGGCCTCGGGACCAAAGAGACTATTGCTGCTCTCATTTTTTCTTAAAAGTTCAGAAAATTTTACGTAAACTGTCAAATTGTCAGCGATGTATGTTTTTTAGTTTTTGAGATATATTTTTATGAAAATAAAAATCAGTCATTTTTCATCGGCACACACTGTAGATCTCAGCGCATTAGATTTGTAATGTTTAAAAAAAATCATAACTTTTGAACAGTTCAACCGATTTCCAATCTTTTTTTATGGAATTTAGCCTTCATTTCGTCCAAAAAGATTGAAAATCGGTCAAACGGTTCAAAAGTTATATTTTTTTTTAAATAAAAATTTTGCAAGATCACGATTTTTCTGGTCACCCTAATCAAAAAATCCAAAAATACGTGTATCCTTATTTCGGATAAGGAACAAAATAACCCTAATCAAAAAATCCAAAAATACGTTATCCTTAAGGAACAAAATAGCAAATTTTCACGGAATTCGGAGACCCACTAGATCGGTTTTTCATGGAATGGCTGTATATATAGATAAATAATTAGAACTGTTCCAGAAATTAGAGGATAAAAAATATACATTTAATTCACCAAGAATCGTTCAGATTTTATTCATGTTTTTTTCGGATTTCCTCCTTTTATATTTACAGGATTTTCATGAAGTCGATTATTAAACAAAAATCATCTTGAAATTTCTTCAAGGGTTTCTCTTGTAATATTAACAGGAATTATACCTAAGATTAATTGAGGAATGCCTGTAGAAATTCTTCCACAAATTGCTTCAGAAATGGGTATATAGATACACCTTGAAATATCTCCTGAGATTTTATCAGGAATTCTTCAGGGATTTGTCCGCAGATACCTCTAGAGATTTCTCCTGTAACTCTTTCAGAAAATAATTTTGGAATTTCTCAAAAGAACACTACAAAATTATTATGCACCCCGAAAACTACTAAAACAAAATTTAAAAAAAAAAATTAATCTCTGATGAATGACTAGAAGAATTCCTTAAGGAATTGTTGGAGCAATGAAGAAAAATCCATGCTGAATTTTTGGAGAATTTCTGGAGTATTTCTTGAAAGGATTCTTGAGGCAAATTTCGGGATTTCAAATGGAGAAACTCCGCGGCGAAGCAAGACTATGCGATTAAGAATACACGAGGGTTTTCTTTTAGAACTTTTTGGGGGTTGTTACAGTGAAAACGTAGTACCAAGAAGAAGAATAGAAATAGCATAAGTGTAATTTTTTATGTACCGCCGCTTCTTTGAACTCACTGAAAGTTTCTTTTAGCACGGATATGATCTCCATCGCATATTAGCCCCAATGTCCAAAACAAGTAAAAAAATAATGTTATGAGGTTATTTATAAACTAGTGGTCCCGGCAAACTTCGTCTTGCCATCAAGTAGGCCAGCTCAAAAACGCTATGAATCATCCCAAACAAAATGACAGTTTCTTTCACGCTAGTTTTTCCGACTTTCCCGGTGAATATTCTGGGATTTTTATACACACAAACACGTCGGAACACTTGACGAACAAAACTGAAATATAATCATTCAATCCGTTGACCCGTTCGGAAGCCATTTCGTGACATACAAACACCATTCCATTTTTATTTATATAGATATTTATTTTAAGCATATATTTCAAACATTCTTTTAAAAATGTAAAGAACCTCAGGAGAACCTTTAAGAATACACTGGAAATTGCATGTGTTCCTCACTGTTGAGCGTAAAACATAAGAACGGTAATACAAATATGTAGCGCAAGATAGAGAGCATTTCAAGGTTTAGCTGAAATTGCACATATAAAGGTTAGTGATTATAACAGGGTGGCCACCAAATTTCGATTTTGAAATTCCCGCTTTTTTCCCGGTTTTCCCGATATATTTTAGAAAAATTTTCCCGGTTTTTAAAACTTTTCTCCCATGGCTTCCATTGTCTATTTCTATATTAAACCATCGTTTCTATAAAAAGCATTTTTTTTTAAGAGATGAGCTAGCCTCGAGCTGCAAATCTCTTAAAAAAGATATCTATCTATCTAAAACTTTTTTTTATCAGTTTCAATTTTTCATCTATTTTTTAAATAGTAATTTAATTGTTTGTTCCACTATTGGAACAATAACTTGATTACTAGTTTTTTTCTAATCTATATAGAATCTTATTCTGAAAACTATGACATAGTATTCCTCAATAGATTTTGTCACGCGTTCGTCGAAAATCAATGGAGCTCTAGAGCTACCATGAAAAAAGGTAGTTAATTGTGCTAATAAAACGGATCCTATTCTTGGCACGACAAAGAATTGATTGAAATGCTACTAAAACCATATTTATCAACAAGATGTCCCTTAAAGTGATTTTAAAACGAAGACAAACTTCGAATTTTTAAGATAAAGTTCTAAGATCTAGAGAACCTGACAACCGTTCGCGTTGAAAATTCGATAGATTGGTTACATTCTGGTGATAATTAAACGATCAAAATTTCAGCTCAGAGCGCTGTTTGATTCTCTAGACTCGTGCTCTAGAGAATTCGAGGTTGGGCTTTGGTTTATAATCATCTTAAGTGCATCTTACTGCTGAGTTTCAGATAATTTGACAAACAAAAGCCCCAGATGCCTAAGTAAATCATCAAGATGCCCAAGTAGTTCTTTACCGTAATTTAAAGTATTTCATTTATTAATCCTTTGAATTTGTTTACTAGAAAGGAAGAGTTCTCTAAAGCAAATAAGTTCAAGGCCACACATGTAGAAGCACTTACTTAGGGCTCATTCACAATTTTAATAACACCAAAAATTATCATTTTTGACACCTATCCACCCACATTCTCGTAAAAATTTTTGTATGGATATTCTACACATTTTATATGAGCTATAACAGCTGAGCGTTATGAAAATCGTAAATGAGCCCTTTTTTCAAAACTTTGTTGATTTTGACAACTAGTGACAAATTGAAAACCTTTTAAAAATAAGATTGTTTTTCAAAATTTGTTGTGGTACATATATTTAACAACTACAGAAGAGTGCTAAATCAATCTGCGATAAGGAATTGGACATTAATGCAAAACTTCGAATAAAAAAGTTAGAGAAAAGATCAAAAATGTTATCCCTGACAAGGCGAGAAAAAAAAATCAAAAACATATTTGGAAGCATTGCGAAGAATAGAGTGAAACATGTTTAAGAAATATGGTGCAGCATAGCAGGAATTAAGTTATTAATGTTTGAAACATATTTGTTCATAATTACGGATTCCTCATGACAATATCATTAAACATAACTACTTTCTGCAACTTATTTTATAGAGATAACTGCTGAATATGTTCGTTTAAAACGATTTTCCCGATGATCTTCTCAGATTCCCGGTTTTTTCCCCGTCTTTTTCCCGGTGGATTCAAATTCCCGCCTTTTTCCCCGCTTTTTCTCGTTTTTCCCGGTTCGGTAAACCCTGTATAAGGTTTAGTTTTATACATAGGAGTCCACATAGGGTATTGTCAGAATTCCATCAAAAACAAACTAGAGTTTTGTTAATGATAGTTAATTGCTTTAGAAATAGCATTACGGAACCACCGGTTGAGAAACACTGCTATAATTAAAACCATTTGAAACAAAAAATGTATAAATATTGCTGAAGGTTCCCAATGATTGTCGACAACAGAATATCAAAAGTATACAATCTCTACAATCCCCGTGATTACGACAAAATTCGGGAAAACCGGTGATTATAATGGTAATACGAATATAGCAATTTTTGAAATTATCTATGTATTTACAAAGATCTATTGATAGACAGTACAACAATGAATTGCGCAAAAAAAAAAATCGCGGCGACGATCTTGAAAAATATTTTGGATAAACCCACAGAGAATATCAAATCAAGTGCAAAGATCAATAATCATATTTTCGTGGTTTTACGATTTTTTTCTTTAGCACGAAATTTTTGTGCACAGAACACAATGTTTTGAAGGCATCACAGTAGCTTGAAATTGTTATTTTCTTGCTATAATCGACCAAAATTTTATTTCATAATCGATGTCAGTTAATCGATTATCTCGATTATTGAGCGATACATGTATCGATAAAAAAATAATCGATTAGTGAGTCGATTAATCGATTAATCGAAATAATCGATTAATTTACGACAACCCTAAGCGTATGTAATCATTCTATTGGCGAACGTTAGAGCGATTGGACGCATTTTTCGTTAACTTAAAATTTAGCCCGGTTATATTTAACGGTTCTGTGTTTTATTGGTGCTGGCGATTTTCAGCAATTTTCTGCGAAAATCGCCAAGCATTACGACAGTGGCGCAGTGATCGCTCCCGTCCGCTTGTTATCTTACTTGGCCATTAGTGAAAAAAAAACGAAAAGGCCGGAAAAAGTGAAAGTTTATAAAAGTGTGGTGAAATCACGTCATCGAAACAAAATGGCGAAATTTTCTTGAACACGTGGAGTAACATTGAACATTGAAATAATTTGTTGCTCGTTGTTGAATAGAAATAAGATTTTTTATGAAACTAAATTAACTATCACGTAGCAGAATGGCTTTCGGCTCAGTTATGATTCAAATTAAAAGTTAAAAATTATAAAAGTGAGATATGGAATAATGATGGAAGAAAAAATGGAAGTGTTGAATTTCAAACGATTGTTTTGCATTTCCGAATAATTTATGGTTGAGCTTTATTGAACTTGGCGCGACACACACAAAAAAATAAATTTTGGTCAAAATGATAAATGGTTGAACATATTAACACATTGATAATACAAAATCAAGTTTCAGTTACGTGGTTGAGGAGAATAAATAATTAATTTTCAAATGATCGAAGTGTGTTGAAAAACAATTCGATATATATTGATATTTTTATTGCACGTGAAAAATAAATTAAATGGAAGAAGCGGGAGGACTTCTTACCTGAGTATGGAGCGAGAGGACTCCAGTTGAAAAAGAGCGAGAGGTCTCTTCAACAGCATAGCTATTAATCGATCTTGGAAGTACAAAAAAAAAATGGAAAAGGAGCGAGAGGACTCCTAATGACATTATGAGTTACATATTCAGAATGGTTAAGAACAATAAAGAGCTAAGAGGACTCCTATAGAGAGCTCACATTTAAAAAAAAAGTGGCTGTAATGAATAAGCAAATTGTGAAGATATACAATGATAATTATATTGAGTTTGGATTGAATTTGAAATGGATTTGGATTGGTTTTGGAGTGGATTTGGATTGGATTTGGATTTGGATTAGATTTGGACTGAATTTGGATTGGATTTGAATCAGATTTGGATTAAATTTGGACTGGATTTGGATTGGACTTGGATTTGATTTGGATTGGATTTGGTTAGATATGGATAGGATTTAGACTAGATTTGGATTGGATTGGATTTGGACTGGATTTGGATTGGATTTTAATTGGGTTTGGATATGGGTTAGATTTGTATTGGATTTAAATTTGACTTGTATTGGATTTGGACTGGATTGGATTTGATTGGATTTGAATTGGATTTGGATTGTATTTGGATTTGATTTGGATTGGATTTGAATTTGATTTGGATTGGATTTAAATTAGATTTAGATTGGATTTTGAATGGATAGGATTTGGAACGGATTGGTAAAGGACTTGGATTGGATTTGAAATGGATTTGGAATGGACTGGATTGGATTAGGATTTGGATTTGAATTGAGTTGGATTGGATTTGGATTGGATTTAGATTAGATTTGGATTAGATTTTGAATGGATAGGATTTGGAACGGATTTGGAAAGGACTTGGATTGGATTTGAAATGGAATTGGAATGGACTGGATTGGATTTGGATTTTATTCGGATTAGATTTGGATTAGAGTTGGACTGGATTTGAATTGGATTTTAATTAGATTTGGATTTCGATTAGATGTGGATGGGATTTAAACTGGATTGTATTTCAATTGGATTTGATTTGGATTGGATTTGAATTGGATTTTGATGGGATTTTGATTAGATTTGAAATGGATTTGAAATGGGCATGGAATGGACTTGGAATGGATTTGGATTGGATTGGATTGGATTTGGATTTGGATTTGAATTGAGTTGGATTGGATTTGGATTGGATTAAGATTAGATTTGGATTGGATTTTGAATGGATAGGATTTGGAAAGGACTTGGATTGGATTTGAAATGGAATTGGAATGGACTGGATTGGATTTGGATTGGATTTGGATTGGATTCGGATTAGATTTGGATTAGAGTTGGACTGGATTTGAATTGGATTTTAATTAGATTTGGATTTCGATTAGATGTGGATGGGATTTAAACTGGATTGCATTTGAATTGGATTTGGATTTGATTTGAATTGGATTTAAATTGGATTTGAATTGGATTTGAATTGGATATGGATTGGATTTGCATTGGATTTAGATTGGATTTGGATTGGATTTGGATTAGATTTGGATTGGATTTGGATTGGATTTGGATTGGATTTGGATTGGATTTGGATTGGATTTGGATTGGATTTGGATTGGATTGGATTTGGATTGGATTTGGATTGGATTTGGATTTGGATTTGGATTGGATTTGAATTGGATTTGGATTGGATTGGATTGGATTTGGATTGGATTTGGATTGGATTTGGATTGGATTTGGATTGGATTTGGATTGGATTTGGATTGGATTTGGATTGGATTTGGATAAGAGTTGGATTGGATTTGGTTGGATTTGGATTGGATTTGAATTGGATTTGAATTGGATTTGGATTGTGATTGGATTTGGATTGGGATTAGGATTGGATTGGATTTGGATTGGATTTGGTTAGATTTGGATTGGATTGGATTTGGATTGGATTGGATTTGAATTGGATTTGGACTGGATTTGGATTGGATTTGGATCGGATTTGGATTGGATTTTGAATGGATAGGATTTGGAACGGATTTGGAAAGGACTTGGATTGGATTTGAAATGGAATTGGAATGGACGTGGAATGCATTTGGAATGGACTTGGATTGGATTTGGATATGATTCGGACTTGGACTTGGATAGGATTTGGATTGGAGTTGGACTGGATTTGGATTGGATTTGGATTGGATTTGGATTGGATTTGGATTGGATTTGGATTGGATTTGGATTGGATTTGGATTGGATTTGGATTGGATTTGGATTGGATTTGGATTGGATTTGGATTGGATTTTAATTGGATTTGGATATGGATTGGATTTAAATTGGATTTAAATTGGATTTAAATTGGATTTGAACTGGATTGTATTGGAATTGGATTTGAACTGGATTTGAAATGAATTTCAATTGGATATGGATTTTATTTCGATTGGATTTGAATTGGATTTGGTTTGATTTGAATTCGATTTGGATTTGTTTTGGATTGGATTTGAATTTGATTTTGATTGGCTTTGAATTGGATGTGGATTATATTTGGATTGAATTTGGACTGGATTTGGATTGGATTTCGATTAGATTGGATTTAGATTGGGTTTGAATTGGATTTGGATTGGATTTGTATTGAATTTGGATTAGATTTAGATTAGATTCAGACTAAATTTGGATTGGATTTGAATCGGATTTGGATTGGATTTGGAATGAATTTGAATTGGATTTTGATTAGGATCAGATTGGATTTGGATTGAATTTGTATTGTCTTCGTATGGGATAACATTTTTATTTGATTTGGATTACGCATGAATTGGATTTTGATTGAGTTTGAGTTGGAATTGGGTTAGAGATTTTGTGGTGGATTCTTTGAAATGAATGTAAGTGGATTCTTTGAAATGAATGTAAGAGTTACTTTGAAATTACTGTAAGAGTAACATTCACGACTCACAAGCCTGATATCAAAATAAATTACAGCTAATAACTGGAAACAAATCTAAGAAAAAAGTTAATTTGAAATATATTTGGAGTATTAAAAAGAGTAGAAGAGGGGAATATTGTAGTAGATATAGGTTACAGAATTGATAAAAAAAATGATTACAAAACATGGATGATAAATGTTAAGCGTGTCTGGCGCCAAATGGAAATGTGCTATAAAACATGAAACGAAAAAAAAAAGAAATGAATTCGAGAACTTTGATCGAGCTTGGCTTGAGAGAGCGAGAAGCTTGATTCGGAATTGTTAGACGGTTCGGGTGGTTGTTCGGTATTTAACATCGAACTGAAGGTAGGAAGGCGCCGCGATGTTTTGGTTCGAAATTTCGGCCCGCCGAATAGAAATCGAAAAGGAAGGCGCCTAAAACTATGATGTTCGGCTTCGTGAAGATCTCGATAGTAAACGATAGTACCGGAACCGTTGTAGAGCGAGATCACACGAAAGGCAATAATAATGCGTAGGAAAGGAAGGATTTTCGAAGAGATGTCCCGCTGGAGAAACAACGAAGCGAACGACACGAGAAGAACACGAAGCTAATTACAATCGTAATTTAGCAGAGGGCCGTCGTCGCTGCGAGTAGCGTATGTAATCATTCTATTGGCGAACGTTAGAGCGATTGGACGCATTTTTCGTTAACTTAAAATTTAGCCCGGTTATATTTAACGGTTCTGTGTTTTATTGGTGCTGGCGATTTTCAGCAATTTTCTGCGAAAATCGCCAAGCATTACGACAGGGACGTTAATGCCAAGAAGAAGAAGAAGAGGAATCTCAGAAGCATTTCTAGAATATAAAAAGGATTTTTGGAGGGAACAGTTGGAGATAGTTTTATGAATGAGCTACAGAGGGATTTCCTGATAAATTTCAGAAGGATTTTCGTATAAAGGACTCCATGAGGATTACCAGAAGAACTTTAGAGAATTTTTTAGGATAATCCTAGAGAAATTTACGGAAGAATTGATGAGGAATTCCAGTAAGAAGCACAGTGAGACTACCCGAAAAATCTCTAGAGAATTTTCAAAATTTCTTGAAGAATCCTAAAGTGATTCAATTTATAATCTTAAATGATCTTCCGGAAGCATCCCAGAATATATGAAAGAAGAATAAAAAATAGTCATTAATACATAAACTTAGTTATTTATTGAATATTTCTCGATTACTTTTTCAAATCGACGTAAGCAACTTCCATATGGTTTTGAGAAAATTAATTCAGAAGAATCCCAACCTGTCTTCTAAAACTGTTTTAAAATGAATCACCTTTTTAACATTTTTTCACCGTGTACATTGCTTAAATTTAGCATATAATAAGCTCGCGATAAAAAAAACTAGGGAGTTCCTGTTATTTCTCACAACAATTTTATTACTAAATGATAAGCCAAATTATTCAGTTACTTTCGACGTTTTTGTATCAGTGTAAAATCGGCTCAAGTAGTGTTTTGTTTTGATTCGTGGATAAGTCACTTTGTCTCTCCATACAGCAGAGCGGCGAAAGTAGTTGTTAGGTAGCGAAAGTTGAAAATCTTACTTTCGTCGTTTTGTAAATCCGGAAAGTAAACGCTCTAAAGGTGAAAAATCGAGTTGGTTTAGAGCGAAATGTGTAGAATTTCGTCTGCGAAACACGTAGAATCGATAAAGTAAGTTTGTATACTTTTTTGATTTGAGTCGGTTTGAATAAGTTTTCGAGATTTTTTTTCGCGTACGCGCTCGAGAAATGAATCTGGCCTTGATGGTGCAACCGCGCTACTCACCACATAGTAACGCACATGCGCTAGTGTCTATGCACGAAAAATCGCTCAAAGGTAACGCGAAAAATATTTGTATGGCCAAAACGCCTCCAATCGCGAAACATGTTGCGTTTCTGTTAGCCATCTATACTTTGGTAGCGCAACTAGTCAGATGATGAGAGATTTGATTTTTCACGCATCCATCACATGCCGCTGTGTGGAAAAATGTTTTATTTTCCTGATATAAGACGGTTCACAGTGAAACAGTTAGGCGGAAAAGGTAGGAATATCCATTCTCTATGTTCTACATACGTTTGATTTTTATATCATTCCACTACTTTCATAAAAAATGAGATCCGGCTGGTAGGAGCACTAGTTTGAGGTTGGAAAACCAGAATATGTGAGGTTAGTTTTATTGGAACTTTCGCCTGAGCGATTTTTGCACTTGAATAAAACACGTTTCGAACCATTGTCCGCTGCCTCTAAAAATAACATTGGGTAGAGAAATGAATTCTCTACCATTGAATTTCATACATTATTTCACTTAAGCGGTGAAAATAAATATTTTGTTCCGAATGTTTTGAAACCATGAATGAGTTTGACATTGTTCTCGTCAACCATCATCATGACGACAGCAGCACACCCCACCGAATGAATGGGTTACATGCATGCCCTGATTCGCTACTCGCCACATAGTAACGCACTTGCGCTAGTTTCTATGCACGAAAAATCGCTAAAAGGTAAGGCGAAAAATATTTGTATGGCGAAATGCATCTAACGAATTATTTCTCAAATTTGGGAACTATTTTCGAAAAAAATATTTGGTGCCGGTTGTACGTAATGGTAATGACTATCACGCCTACCAAATATTTTTTCGATTAATGCTTTCATTTACGAGAAATTTGAAGTTAGATGCCTTTCCCCATACAAAATGAAACGAGAAAACTTCTGCTGATCAACTGTGGGCAAAAGCAAAGCAGGTAATCCATTGTCGTCTTGGGAGCGAAAAGCATCTAACGAATTATTTATCAAAATTTGGAATTATTTTCGAAAAAAATATTTGGTGCCGGTTGTACGTAATGATAATGACTGTCACGCCTACCAAATATTTTTTTTTTTTTTACACCGTCTTCGAAATATCGTACAGACTGAATTTAATATATATAAAAATAGTAAAATCAATTTCTAATTCTATTTAAAAATATGTTCTTCGTCACGTCAAAATCAAATTTGTCTCCAACCATAACTATAGTTATAACCATAACTATTAGTTAGTCCGATGATTTGGTACAGAATAACAGCGTTCCGAAACCTTCTATAAAAAGAGCATTGAAACTCAGCAGCTCCAGCAGTGCAGGGCAATCTATTCCACCTTTGATCAGGTCGAATATGAACAGAATTTGCTGATTGGTACGTCTGGCTGACAAAGATTCCAATCTTATCAGCTGGCATCGTTCACGGTAGCTCGGCAAATTCCTTGCATCGTTCCACGGTAGGCTACTCAGCGCAAACCTCAGGATTTTTTTTGCACTCGTTCTATAGGCCTCTGCACTGTTTTGAATTTGTATGGGATTTTGACGTTTACTGGCCTTGTTGTTTACAAATTTCGTGAAGGAGTGAAAGGGAGAGGAATATTTTTGTGCAGAGCCTCATTGAAAGTATCTGCGTAACATGAGATGGACACCAGACAGAAGAGGCATATTCTAAGATGCTCCGCACCAAAGAACAGTACAGCGTTTTTGAGGCGTAAACATCTGTGAAAGTGTTTGTTGCCTTCGAATTAAATTAAAGCTTTCATTACTGAAAAATTTGAAGTTAGTTGCCTTTCCCCATACAAAATAAAACGAGAAAACATCTGCTGATCAACTGTGAACAAGCGCAAAGAAAGTAATCCATTGTCGGCACTATCTGTCAAATACACTCATCAAAACCATTTTGGTGAATATAACAACACAGCTTATGTCTTAGCTTCGCATAACAAATAGAAGGATATTATTCGCGTCTACGAAGGTAATTACCACAGTTGACCCTATGCGTGAAGCTCCGATTATTTTACATGGCAAAGCATAAGAAGTCAATTTTCAAATGCTTCTAAAAAATTCAAAACACTTTTTAATTAAATTCTGCTAAGTGTACGTGGTTAGACTATTGATCAACTATAGAATCAGTAGCATATTGAGAAAAATATATTAAACTCAAAATTATATGCCTATAATGTAGCCCATCAAAATTATATCAACATGTACTGAAAAGATTTTAAATAACTATTGTAGTTGATTTTATATGAACATTTGGAATTTCGCTTCCTATACCTTGCCGGGTAAAATTTTCGACGCTTCACGCATCGAGCAAACTTTTCCCAGATGGCAGCACCGTACCTTCGTACACTCGAATTCACGCAGTTGATAACCGGAATTTTCTACACACGAAAAACGGATTTTCTATGCGTCGGAGCTACGTCGGGCAAGGTGCGCTGTGTAGCACACCAGATCAGCTGATGTTCAGCGCACTATGTTCGACGTTAGGTGCAACGCATAGATTTAGAGGAAAATCGCGGTTTTCGCATGTCGATGATTCTGGCTTTCAACTGGAGACTCGATAGAGTGACAATTCGCTCTGACGGAGGTACGGTGCTGCCATCTGGAAAAAGTTTACTCTGTGCGTGAAGCGTCGAAAATTTTACCCGGCAAGGTATAGGAAGCGAAATTCCAAATGTTCATATAAAATCAACTACAATAGTTATTTAAAATCTTTTCAGTACATGTTGATATAATTTTGATGGGCTACATTATAGGCATATAATTTTGAGTTTAATATATTTTTCTCAATATGCTACTGATTCTATAGTTGATCAATAGTCTAACCACGTACACTTAGCAGAATTTAATTAAAAAGTGTTTTGAATTTTTTAGAAGCATTTGAAAATTGACTTCTTATGCTTTGCCATGTAAAATAATCGGAGCTTCACGCATAGGGTCAACTGTGGTAATTACCTTCGTAGACGCGAATAATATCCTTCTATTTGTTATGCGAAGCTAAGACATAAGCTGTGTTGTTATATTCACCAAAATGGTTTTGATGAGTGTATTTGACAGATAGTGCCGACAATGGATTACTTTCTTTGCGCTTGTTCACAGTTGATCAGCAGATGTTTTCTCGTTTTATTTTGTATGGGGAAAGGCAACTAACTTCAAATTTTTCAGTAATGAAAGCTTGACAAAATTTAATTAAATTATGTTTTGAATTTTTTGGAAGCATTTGAAAATTGACTCCCTATGCTTTGCCATGTAAAGAAATCGGAGCTTCACGCATAGGGTCAACAAACTGTTTCAATTTTCAAATGCTTCCAAAAAATTCAAAACATAATTTAATTAAATTTTGTCAAGTGTACGGGGTTTGATTTATGATAAGCTATAGAATCCGCAGAATATTGAGGAAAAAATATAAAAATCAAAATAATGTGTCCATAATGTAGCCCATCAATAGTCCATCAACATGTACTGAAAAGAATTTAAAAAGCTATTGTAATTAATTTTATATAAGCATTTGAAATTTCACTTCCTATACCTTGACGGGTTAAATTTTCGACGCTTCACGCATAGAGTAAACTTTTTCCAGATGGCAGCACCGTACCTTCGTTAGAGCGAATTATATTGAGTGGTCCGCTGGATATGATACACCGCACGGCTATTGTAAAGTTTTCAATGGGTTACATGCATGACCGGATTCGCTACTCGCCACATACTAACGCACATGCGCTAGTGTCTGTGCTCGAAAAATCGCTAACAGGTAACGCGAAAAATATTTGTATGGCGAAATGCATCTAACGAATTATTTTTCTAAATTGGGAACTATTTTCGAAAAAATATTTGGTTCCGGTTGTGCGTAATGATTATGGCTATCACGCCTGCCAAATATTTTTTCGATTAAATCTTTCATTCAGAAGATATTTGAAGTTAGATGCCTTTCCCCATACAAAATTAAATGAGAAAACTTCTGCTGATCAACTGTGGTGGCAAATTGTCCAGAAAAGGAACAACCTCGTTTGATGAAACGTCGCAATGTTATCTCCCATAAGAATGAAGTAAAAAGTGAGCAAAGCCGCTGTTGTTCCTTTCCTCCGGGGTACGACGCAGTCTTTTTGAGCAAACGCGCTAATAGCTATTCAGACATGACAACAGATTGCGGATTCTATAAAGTCATAGTTTCCCAAACTGTGGGTCGCGACCCCCTGGGGGGTCGTGAGCCAGTTTTTAGTGGGTCGCGAAAAATAAATCCGGTATATTAAAATACCTCGGGGCAAGTGAGAATACGGGGTAAGTGGGACCTTCCGTCATAGCTCTTTTAGGAAACGTTTTTCAAGGGGGCATTCTTCTAGAAAGTTGAAGATACAATGATGAGGAATGTATTGTTCGTTTAGTTAAGGAATAGATTCTCGTGCACATTTTCAACGTGGAAACATAAATACTCACACGTCAGTTTATATGGCACTTTCATAGAAGCACACACCTTGCATTCAATGTACAATCCAACATAATGCGTTACATGTGCGTTACGTGTTGGTTTTGTTAGCTACGACGCCATCCAATATATGGCAAACATGGTGGGAGAATATTTTGGTGTGACAAAATTATTTAGGTGTGAGTCTATTAGAGGGCAAAATCCTCAATATTTAGTACAAACAATATTGTTATTTTTATTACCATGTGCTCCTTGCAACAGTTGTCAGCTCAGCGTCATTTTCAACTTGCATGATAAATTGTCACATTCTGCATTGGCTCGCAAAAAATAATTGTGCAATAAATCGAATTACCATCGGCAAGTTACAACTTTAAGTATTATAACAAGCTGCTTACGATAAACAGGTATATTGTTTTCATTTCATATGAAATTTCTATGGTCTAACTTACCCCAAAATATATTAATACCCGGGGCAAGTGGGACCTATCAAAACTAGCACCAGAATAAAATCTTTTCCTACACGTTTCAAACATTTTCTTAGAGAGTACCATTTAAACATTCAAACGAATGATTTTTATCAAAAAAAAAAAAAAACAATCTTATATTACGTACTTGCCAAAAAGTGAGAAAAAATGCCAAATTTCGATGATTTTTTTTTTTAATTTTTATTTTTAAAATATTTATTAGTTGCGGAAAACAATTCCATCCCATTAAGTGGTTTTCGCCATGCATAACAAAAATAACAGAACATATTCAAAAATTCGTCAATTATTAAAAGTTTACTTGCTGCTTTTCGATTGATAACTTATAAAGGATATATTTTGAACATGTTTATACCTCTTTGCGCTTTTTGTGTCAAATTTTCAGTTAGAATTAAATGCGAGGTGGCGTATTTTTAAACTTAGGGTTTCTTCCTAAAACGTTACGTATTTTATGGTTGATCCCTTCTGTACATAAAATATGTACTCAAAATAAAATATCTATAATTTATCAATCCTATTGTAGCAACGGTTGACTTACTGATGTGGTTTTACGCACGAAACTGGATGTGTCCCACTTGCCCCGTTTAGCGAGGTAACTGCGTCTAATGGCTCATTGTACATCTTTCCTCTAAGGTTTTCACAATTTCGAAATTATTCGAACAAATTCATGCACAAACCAGCAAATATGTTGCCAAAATGTGACCGTGTTGTTCGATTTGCAAAATATTGACATTTGTAAATTATTCTGAACAATTTGTTTGAACTATCGTTTTTCTATGTCCCACTTGCCCCGGGGTACCTTAACCCTCTAATACCCAACCCCGCCTTTAGACGGGGTACACTTAGGAATTTTGTGTATTTTTTCGTAGCTCGGAAATTAAAATGATTTTATCTTTGGCCTAAACCTTGACTCATAACATGCATATAAGAAAAGTTCTTTATGATTTTTGAAACTTTTTTGTATTATTGAAAATTGTTTGAAAAATTGTATTCTTATATAACCTACAAATGCCTGGGATACATTAAACGTGTATTATAAAAAATCGTACCTTTTATATTTTTCTACGATCAACCTATCACAGAAGAAGAGCCTGATGATATTGAAATGATTTCAAATCCGTTTTTCCGTTAGTTACACGGAAAATAAAAAATGTTCAAGAAAAAATTTAAAAAATTCATATTTTCAAAAGTATAGTAAAAACTCAAATTTTTATTATTGTCAAAAATCAGTAACCAGAAGAGGCTTCAAGAAAAAATTGAAAAGGATAGGGATGTTCAAAAATAAAAATAATAAAAATCAAAAACCAAAATTCAAAAATTTGCGAAGAAAAATAAATCATTGGCCAAACCGTGTTTAGAATGATTTTAAATAACGAAAAATAATATTTAGATCGAAAACAAAAATTTGGGTATTAGAGGGTTAATTTATATCCAATTTTGTTTATGTTCCCTTAAACATTGGCCACTGGTTGGAACTTATTCATCATATTCTTACTAAATCATTAACACAATGTCTTCCAGGGATCAGACATTGGATCAGTCGGCACTATCGAAACTATTCTAAGGCTAATATTTAAAGCTAAAACTTTTGATAATTATTAAAGAAAGGGTCGTGAACAATAGAACTACTGACAGCCTTCTTTAGTCGCTCTTTCTGATTAAAACTTATTTATTCTGCAGTCGAACTTTCATGAGCCAAAGGGATTATCAGTACATGAAAATATCGAGTAACGGAACATGATTTTTTTAATTTTTAATATGGTTCACGATGAAAAAAATATTAACGAACCTTCATGCTTCTCCGATATCCGATACGCAAACCTTCAGCATTAAGGCTAAGATTTTGTGATTGAAAAGATAAACAATATTCTGTCGTAGAAAATTTCCCATCCATTTTGTATGGGACAGTTTTTGCTAAAAAATTTGCTCTTCACGAATTAAATTAAAACAATCCTTAAATCTGAAAATGTCCAGTTTATTTTTCGACAGAATATTATCAAACGTTCGAGGTGGAAAATATCAGAGGTACATGCAACTTCGATTACAATCAGAATATTGATCTCGTGTGGTTCCGTGATTCAATATTGAGTAATGGAACAACGACTTATAGAGGTATGACTTAATCGGAAAGTTTTACGAGAATTTAATCAGTTCTAAATAGAGTTTTGATAGATGTCGAGACATTCAAACAATTCTTAGTGTAGTTATAAGAATTTTCTATGTTAATATTTTCATATTATAACAAGTAGTTGCGAGTTAAAAAAAAGGATTTTTATTCACTGTAGTTTTAATCAAGCATAGTGCATGCTATTGTCAATTACGTCTTGTGATCACATCCCATTCCCAACAAGTAAAAAGTAACCTCAGAAGCTTCAGTACAAAACTTGTCTCTGGACAATTTATCACTGGTGGGTCGCAAGGAATACACTTGTTGGCTAGGTGGGTCGCGCAACCTAAAAGTTTGGGAACCTATGCTATAAAGTATTATTTGTACAATGATCAACAGTACTTTCGCTTTTGTAAAATTTTGTCTTTTAATGAAAAAGCTACTTTATTACATAATATGTATCGGTAGATGTAGTCGATCAATGTGATGCAAAAGAAGATGCTGAAGGGGTTTGTCATGTGTTCTGCACCAACATTATACATGTTTTTATTCACATAGTTATTTTTGATTAAACAAATTATTCATATAAAACTTCCGTGTCAGTAGGTTCGGTACCGAAATATCTATCTCCAAAGTTTCCAATACCGGGGATGACATAGAATTTTTCATTGATTTCTGGATCTAACGCGGACGTTACGATTTGCACTTTGGGAAAAGCGTATGCTATAGAGTGAACACCAATCTCGGCCATCAGTAAAGAAACTAGCATAATATTTTCCTCTGGAACATCGTGATCAAGCAACACCCGTATGGCCATAATTGCTGAAATGGTTTAGAATAATATGCATCAACTATAGACTATATAACAATAATGTACGCTCTTACCAGCAGCACCGGTAGCAACAGTTGCATCCATCAATATTACTCTATAATCTTTGATGTCTTTAGGTAAACGCAAATAATACAACTGAAATAGATATAAAATACAGGAAAATTAGAAAAATTGCAGCAGATGCAATAGAAGTTGATATATGATGGAAATCATTGTTCTACTTTTCGCCCGAACGCAAATACCCGAAAAAAACTGTTTTCATCCAAACAAAAATCAGTTATCTGTGATCACAGATATCTGTAGACAAGAACACAGATTTCTTTTTGTAATTACGGATTAATCGGTGTATGTGGCATCACTACCTATAGCATAGGTTCCCAAACTTTTAGGTTGCGCGACCCACCTAGCCAACAAGTGTATTCCTTGCGACCCACCAGTGATAAATTGTCCAGAGACAAGTTTTGTACTGAAGCTTCTGAGGTTACTTTTTACTTGTTGGGAATGGGATGTGATCACAAGACGTAATTGACAATAGCATGCACTATGCTTGATTAAAACTACAGTGAATAAAAATCCTTTTTTTTAACTCGCAACTACTTGTTATAATATGAAAATATTAACATAGAAAATTCTTATAACTACACTAAGAATTGTTTGAATGTCTCGACATCTATCAAAACTCTATTTAGAACTGATTAAATTCTCGTAAAACTTTCCGATTAAGTCATACCTCTATAAGTCGTTGTTCCATTACTCAATATTGAATCACGGAACCACACGAGATCAATATTCTGATTGTAATCGAAGTTGCATGTACCTCTGATATTTTCCACCTCGAACGTTTGATAATATTCTGTCGAAAAATAAACTGGACATTTTCAGATTTAAGGATTGTTTTAATTTAATTCGTGAAGAGCAAATTTTTTAGCAAAAACTGTCCCATACAAAATGGATGGGAAATTTTCTACGACAGAATATTGTTTATCTTTTCAATCACAAAATCTTAGCCTTAATGCTGAAGGTTTGCGTATCGGATATCGGAGAAGCATGAAGGTTCGTTAATATTTTTTTCATCGTGAACCATATTAAAAATTAAAAAAATCATGTTCCGTTACTCGATATTTTCATGTACTGATAATCCCTTTGGCTCATGAAAGTTCGACTGCAGAATAAATAAGTTTTAATCAGAAAGAGCGACTAAAGAAGGCTGTCAGTAGTTCTATTGTTCACGACCCTTTCTTTAATAATTATCAAAAGTTTTAGCTTTAAATATTAGCCTTAGAATAGTTTCGATAGTGCCGACTGATCCAATGTCTGATCCCTGGAAGACATTGTGTTAATGATTTAGTAAGAATATGATGAATAAGTTCCAACCAGTGGCCAATGTTTAAGGGAACATAAACAAAATTGGATATAAATTAACCCTCTAATACCCAAATTTTTGTTTTCGATCTAAATATTATTTTTCGTTATTTAAAATCATTCTAAACACGGTTTGGCCAATGATTTATTTTTCTTCGCAAATTTTTGAATTTTGGTTTTTGATTTTTATTATTTTTATTTTTGAACATCCCTATCCTTTTCAATTTTTTCTTGAAGCCTCTTCTGGTTACTGATTTTTGACAATAATAAAAATTTGAGTTTTTACTATACTTTTGAAAATATGAATTTTTTAAATTTTTTCTTGAACATTTTTTATTTTCCGTGTAACTAACGGAAAAACGGATTTGAAATCATTTCAATATCATCAGGCTCTTCTTCTGTGATAGGTTGATCGTAGAAAAATATAAAAGGTACGATTTTTTATAATACACGTTTAATGTATCCCAGGCATTTGTAGGTTATATAAGAATACAATTTTTCAAACAATTTTCAATAATACAAAAAAGTTTCAAAAATCATAAAGAACTTTTCTTATATGCATGTTATGAGTCAAGGTTTAGGCCAAAGATAAAATCATTTTAATTTCCGAGCTACGAAAAAATACACAAAATTCCTAAGTGTACCCCGTCTAAAGGCGGGGTTGGGTATTAGAGGGTTAAGGTACCCCGGGGCAAGTGGGACATAGAAAAACGATAGTTCAAACAAATTGTTCAGAATAATTTACAAATGTCAATATTTTGCAAATCGAACAACACGGTCACATTTTGGCAACATATTTGCTGGTTTGTGCATGAATTTGTTCGAATAATTTCGAAATTGTGAAAACCTTAGAGGAAAGATGTACAATGAGCCATTAGACGCAGTTACCTCGCTAAACGGGGCAAGTGGGACACATCCAGTTTCGTGCGTAAAACCACATCAGTAAGTCAACCGTTGCTACAATAGGATTGATAAATTATAGATATTTTATTTTGAGTACATATTTTATGTACAGAAGGGATCAACCATAAAATACGTAACGTTTTAGGAAGAAACCCTAAGTTTAAAAATACGCCACCTCGCATTTAATTCTAACTGAAAATTTGACACAAAAAGCGCAAAGAGGTATAAACATGTTCAAAATATATCCTTTATAAGTTATCAATCGAAAAGCAGCAAGTAAACTTTTAATAATTGACGAATTTTTGAATATGTTCTGTTATTTTTGTTATGCATGGCGAAAACCACTTAATGGGATGGAATTGTTTTCCGCAACTAATAAATATTTTAAAAATAAAAATTAAAAAAAAAAATCATCGAAATTTGGCATTTTTTCTCACTTTTTGGCAAGTACGTAATATAAGATTGTTTTTTTTTTTTTTTTTTGATAAAAATCATTCGTTTGAATGTTTAAATGGTACTCTCTAAGAAAATGTTTGAAACGTGTAGGAAAAGATTTTATTCTGGTGCTAGTTTTGATAGGTCCCACTTGCCCCGGGTATTAATATATTTTGGGGTAAGTTAGA
The DNA here is from genome assembly GCF_002204515.2 of Aedes aegypti. NCBI lineage: Eukaryota > Metazoa > Arthropoda > Insecta > Diptera > Culicidae > Aedes > Aedes aegypti. Next base: position 226,104,341 of record NC_035108.1, on the reverse strand, counting down.
CCATAGAAATTTCATATGAAATGAAAACAATATACCTGTTTATCGTAAGCAGCTTGTTATAATACTTAAAGTTGTAACTTGCCGATGGTAATTCGATTTATTGCACAATTATTTTTTGCGAGCCAATGCAGAATGTGACAATTTATCATGCAAGTTGAAAATGACGCTGAGCTGACAACTGTTGCAAGGAGCACATGGTAATAAAAATAACAATATTGTTTGTACTAAATATTGAGGATTTTGCCCTCTAATAGACTCACACCTAAATAATTTTGTCACACCAAAATATTCTCCCACCATGTTTGCCATATATTGGATGGCGTCGTAGCTAACAAAACCAACACGTAACGCACATGTAACGCATTATGTTGGATTGTACATTGAATGCAAGGTGTGTGCTTCTATGAAAGTGCCATATAAACTGACGTGTGAGTATTTATGTTTCCACGTTGAAAATGTGCACGAGAATCTATTCCTTAACTAAACGAACAATACATTCCTCATCATTGTATCTTCAACTTTCTAGAAGAATGCCCCCTTGAAAAACGTTTCCTAAAAGAGCTATGACGGAAGGTCCCACTTACCCCGTATTCTCACTTGCCCCGAGGTATTTTAATATACCGGATTTATTTTTCGCGACCCACTAAAAACTGGCTCACGACCCCCCAGGGGTCGCGACCCACAGTTTGGGAAACTATGACCTATAGAATTTGGGAATAATCTTAAGTGACAAGGCGGTAAACAAGAAAAAACGGAAATCTATCAAAGGAAAAAAAATATAAATGAAATAATAAATCAAATTTGAAAACTCCTGCTGACCATTTGTGGACAAGAGCAAAGCAGGTAATCTATTATCACTATGGAACTCATTTCAAGATAATTGTACCATAATACGTATACCACAAGTGTGTCACAATTGAAAAAAAGGGCACATAGACATTGCTAAACAATGATTTTGCAAGACGCTGTGAGGCCCAATTCAACTCGATCACACTCACCAACACCACTATCAGGAAGAGCTAACACTAATCTTCTTGATAGTGGTGTTAGTTTGCGTGGGCGGGCTAAAATGGGCTCAACAGCAACGTTTCCGAAAAAAGGCTCGAGTCCTCTTGAGCCTTTTTCAAATGTTTGTCCAGAATTTATCAATGTTGATAGTTTTACCTAGGTAGGGATACTTAGAAACATTTGTGAAGGAATCTCTGGTCAAATATTTGAAGGAATCTCGAAGAGCATCCCTAAAGGAATCCATATAGGCAGTCTTGAAAGAAACCATGAGGAAATTACTTGAGAAGATTTATGCCAGAAATCAATATATATACCCGCGGTGGAACTACAAGAAGATTTTGTGAAGGATTCCTTAAAGTTATGGATGAAAGCATTCCTTGTAAAATTCATTTTTTTTTTCTCGAAAGAATCCCTAGGCAAAATTCTTAAGTTATCTCTAGATCAACTTCAAAAGGAAGCTCTGGGGTTGTACTTGAAATTGCTCCTGGAAAATCCATGGAAGATTCCCTTGAGCAACTTAAGAAAGGAATTCATTGAGGAACAAATGGAGGTATTTTTTAGGAAGTAGAGAAATTCCCAGAGGAATAAGGAATTTGTTCCTAAGGAGGAACAAATTCGGAAGGAGCTCCCGAAAATATTAAAATTGGACTTAAATACGAAATCAGGAAAGATTTGAATGTTTTGAAATTTCTGAACGGAAGCAAGGAAAATTGTCCCGACAGAACCGCTCCATAATTTATGAGATACCGTAATCCGGGGTAACATTGATCAGTTTTTAGGATGTTCCTTAAATATTTTATCCAAAAATGTAAATGTTGTGAGTTTTATATTTTTAATACAAGTACTGCCACCCATAGCTCGTGACTATATACTGTATTTTGTTTTTTGAAAGATTTAAGCATGTTTACAAAAATGTTTTATGTGATTTTTTCATTTAGCTGATATGGGGTAACATTGATCATCCATGTAAACAACGATCGTTAATATTGAAAATGTCGTTACTTGCATAAATCATGGCCCCTGAAGCCGAATATGGTGTCCAAACGCTTACATCTCATTTAATCTTTTTGAATTATTTTAAAATTAAAAACACCTCAAACAGCGGAATACGCCTAAAGGTAGGCAATTTCCTAAGGGAATTCTACATTCTTAACAGTAAAGCTAAGTATGCTGTTCCGCTCAAGAAAAGTACAAATTTCTGCTCAAGAAATGGTCAACAAATTTCCTACAGTGAGCTCCATTTGAAATGACATTTCTTTTCGACTGCGTACTGCGATCAAAGAAAAATGCTTTTCTTGAGCATTTCTTGCAAGAAATTTCCCACGCATCGAGATAGGCCATTACTTTTCTGTTGAAGTGCATACTTCGCTTATTTCGTTAATGTTGCCTAATTGAGCATACCGTAAAACGGGGTATCTTTGATAATGCGGGTAACTTTGATAGTGCGAGACTCTTAACATATTAAACGAAATAACGAAGTTTCTGTTAATCAGTTAAGCAAAACGAATGCAAAAGTAAAGAGTATTAGTGTGATACTTCATGTCAAAGCTATTTTCGTTGAAATCAAATGCATTTGAGGATTTTTATTCAAATATTTAAAATTTATAGGATTTTAGCATTTTTACAACGCTTACAAACAATCTGTTCTATGATCACTATTTCGTGAAATCATAAATAGTTCGTCACTTATCCTTGACAGCCTAGTTATAGTAGAACATGAATTCGGTCTCAATTCTCTTAGCGAAAACCATTTTTACAAACTGGAACCATTTTTGTAATCTAAGTCATAAATTTCCATACAGCGTTAAACGCCTAGAGATATGCAACGCCCTATAAATGTTCCGTAATTCATTCAATTTTGTTCGATTCATGCTCCATTATCAAAGTTACCCCAAAACAGAAAACCGACTTTCGATTATATGAAAAATTAAATCTTTTGGAAATCTATCAACTGCAATCGATAGCTAGGATGTCAGTACTTGTTTTAAAAATATAAATTGTAATTCTTCGAAACAGAATGCATAAATATTCATGTTTTCTTCGAAAAAACTATCAAAGTTACCCCGTTTTACGGTACTTATAAAAGTTTTGACAGCGGAATCGTTTTTGGCGATGGTATTTTTAGTGAGAATAGTATTTTCCTTGCTCATATCGCTTGCAGAACTTATGTGAGACATGAATCTTCGGTAGTGTCATTCTTAACCATTGAAATCATTGCTTCGCAAACTTGACAAATTTACGCATAAAATTAACGCAATTTTTGCAAAAATCTTAATTTTCAGTAGCTCATTAATATAAGAAAGAGAAGTAACATTCATGCTTTGGAAATGTTTCATCAATAAATGATGATACCAACTTATTACGAGATGAGCCAATCCGATCAATGTTACCCCGCTGATCAATGATACCCCGGATTACGGTACTGCAATAATACCGTGATGTGTCCGTTTGACAACGCCTTAATCCAATCATACCATTCAAAACGGACGGAATTTTGCAGGGTCCTTCGGGGAAGCTCTGCTCACTCTGAACAACTTTCTCGTAGACAGAAATTTTCCATCTCGTTTTAAATTCCGAAATATCAATCAAGTTTAAAACAAAAACGGTACCATCAGTGTACCAGTATCCGCTCATGCCCCTATTTCCGCTCACTAGTGTAAAAATTGATTTTTCGTGTCAAAAGTCAACATTTTTCGAACGGATATATTCTAGCAATATTAACAACTTTCATATGAAGTCGTCTGACATTATTTTCATTTGATAAAATAATTCTTTATATTGAAAACATAAGACCTCGTGAGCGGTTATTGGGCCACTAGGAATTTGTGTGTGTTCCAATAACCGCTCATGCGAAAAATTGAACAAAATTTTAAAGAAATGTTGATTTTAGTATACAGCCTTCTTTATTGCATTAGTAGATATGGTTTGACCACAGAAAATATCAGGATAAATAACGAAATTTGAAATTATGCATTTTTCTAGTAAGTTCGTCACGAAATCTGTTCACCGTGAGCGGAAATAGGAACACTTACATGCAGTAACAAATGCAATTAAATATTTTTTTATAAAAATTTATCAAATTCTTTTTATTATGCCGCTGATTACCTATACTTGGAGCTACACTGTGACATAAAAATAGTATTGATCGACACAATAGTTATTTATTAATAAACATTTGGACACATGACTTCCCTTAAATGAGCGGAATCTGGTGCACTGATGGTATATTGAAACAAATATTGAGAAGTTCGGTAATCCAATCCGCATGGTTATTAAATAAATTAACTAATTAAGTGTGGTAAAAAAAGAATAAATTATGGGTGAAATTATGGAAAAAAATCCACGTGCTCGGCTGGGATTTGAACCTAGGACCCTAGGACACTTGCATTGTCTAGCATGTAGCGCTTTACCAACTAAGCTACTGGGCCACTTAGTTGGTAAAGCGCTCGTCTAGCATACAAGAGTCCAGGGTGCGAATCTCAGCCGTGCACGTGGATTTTTTTTTATAATTTCACCCCGAAGAATGCACGACCTCATTTGCTTCAATTTAAAGTCTTTATGATTTCAAGAACCTCAACTATAAGAATTTCGTTACCCACTTGGCCTACAGTAGCCTAGGTTATGACTCGTACTTTCAAAGTTAAAAAATACTCAGCATTGGCGTCACCAGATCGGTGTGTGACTACGTCAATGCCATAATACTCAATATGATACTCACCTCAGGTTCGCCTGTCAGTTGATTCGTCTGTATAAGAATTTTTCCAATTCGAATGTGTTTGCAGACATCACTGACTGCTTGCTCCATGGTTTCTCCAGCACGTAAAATTGACACGCCGCAAATCTTTTGGCATGCCATCCGTTTACCTTCATATGGTACACCCTGTGGAGTGTCTACCTCTACATTTTTGAATGGCAGTAGACTGAGAGCATATTCCAGAACCAATCTGATTAAACGTTTTGAGTAAAATATAAACTCATCTCTAGGTGTACTTGCATTACGAATAAAGGTGTGTAGACCTTTTACCTAGAAGACGCACAATAATTATTAAAGAAACATGATAAGGATAATAATTAATTTTAGAGGGATCCCTTACTTGAGGTGTCATTGATAATAATTTTAATGAATCGGGCATTGGTTGCCCAATATAAGAGTGTGCCAACGCTTCTCGTAATTTAAATCCTCGCTTGAAATAAATAGAAATTGTGAAAAATCTAAACAACATTATAGGAAAATATCATACCAATTGCAACTGTGTGTGAACATGTTGAACGATCAGTTGGATGGCAACGACATTGCTAGAGCCGCGTGGGACAATGATGTCGGCATGTGCCATTGTGGGTGCTATGTAGCTACTGTATGCCGGTTTCACCATGGTTGAATATTGTTTCAAAACTCCTTCCAGATCACGACCACGTTGTTGAATGTCTCGCTTCAAGCGTCTCGCAAGGCGGATGTCGGAATCCGTGTCAACAAAAATCTTCATGTCCAACATTTTCAGAATTTCGTGATTGTGAAAGGTGAGAATACCTTCAAAAATAATTACATTCGCTCCGTACATGGTTTTCTGTAAATAAAAGAAAACAAATTAATTATAATTTTTATTCCAAGATGAAGCAGGAACTATCGCAAAATGCCGTAATTCAGCGCACCTAAGACCCTTGTTCCGTGCATTTTAGAATATTTCTAATAAATTGGAATTGATTGTTATTGATAATTGTTCAATGCAATTGTGATGTATAATCATCATATACAGATAGCAATACGGGAAAATCTTAAAATTTTCACAAATTTCGAGGATTTTCGGACCAATGCGCAGAATTAGGGCATTTTACGGTATTCGCATTTCGTTTGACAGAAAAACCTAAATTTCTATAGCATATTTCTGACAGAGCTAAGGTAGGTGTAAACTTTGAAAATAATAACTTTTTTTTGTATGGTATTCAGTTGGAGCTGCCTGACAGCTTAACTTGTCAAGGCTGAACCCTCGGTCTGGCTTTTGCCAAGTTTCCCCTCTACCAGGACCAATACTCAGACGGACTAGGCAATGGTGCCCACATGAACACTGCTTTTTTATTAGTATTGTGACGTGGTAGTTTTTGAAAAGTACCCATATTCCCTTGCTTCTGAGAAAAGGAAGCATTGTGAAAATCAGCAGCTCCATCAGATTTTGTTTGAAATAGTAGTGTAGTAGTGTCATTACTAATACTGTCTAGTCGAAATGGTTTTGAATAATTTGTCATTCAAGTGCTATTCTGATTAGGCCTATCTTTTACGTAAGATTAGTCTTAAATATCAATTGTCGTCAAGTCTTAACAAAATTAGGCTGTTTAGTAGCAGTTCTTGTTAATTTCATTTTTTGTTGCTAAAAGTATTTATTGGTCATTACGTTCATATATCCTTAAAGAAAAAAGTCACGTTCCTTGTCTGTTCAACAATTTTTCGAAACTAGCAAGTGTACCCTAATGATCGATCTCAGCGTCTTCCATAGTCATTTTTGTAGTGAATATTGAAGAGTAAAGTTACCTTAGGCTTATATTACAGTCTCCTACAAGATTCACTTTTCGGTGGCAAATGCAATGCTTTACAACGCCTAATTTCTACTTGTAAATTTTGCGAAAATGAAGCTGGAATTAGATTATTTATACCGTTGTTACAAAAGAGGTATTGCTGTTTGCGTTTGACGTGCAAATCCAGCCCATCTAGGCTTCAAACGCGGTAACACAAAGTAACCAAAGGATACTTAGCAACCATGATCCATATCACCGCCAACCTAGCAAAGAAAATCAAACTTTGACATCGCCTTCCTTGTTAAAAATCTAACCGCATTTGAAATTTGCATTTCAAACGCACAGAGCAATATTTCTTTCTATGGTAATGTAAAAACCATATTAAAATAAAATTGTTGCCACTTATTTCTACTCAGTGAATCTACTAGTAATTTTCCTAAGAGTTCCTAAGTATTCCCTACGTCGTATATGATAACGATGTGCCTAGCTAGCTAATAGTAAGTGTGGCTACGGATCATTCTGGTTAGCAAAAGGCAAACTGAACGTCGCCAATAGTATTAATGTCCACTTCGAATAGAATGTCCGTTGGATCACATCCGAGATATTATTGCGTCTATGCCATATGAATTATGACGCGGCTCTAAGCAAAAAATGCCAAAATGTGATACCATCACTACAGGTTACGCCTTTGGTTTCCATCATAAGGGCTAATGGATTATGCCCTCCCATCGCGGCAAGGTCGCATAACCAAGGGGAGGGAATAACTAAAATTTGTTCCTAGAAAATATACCTATTATATTACAGCTTATGCTCGATAACTGGGCTGAGAGAACCTTCCAGTTAGCGAGCAGTGCTCGATAACTGGCCTGCCATTCCAACGCACACACACATTCAAATAAAAATCGAGGGGGACATAGATGCAAAGTTTTGGTTGGCGTCATTCGGTTTTGGAATCGCGTCGTGTTCGTGTCATTCCGTCATTGAATTCGCGTTTTAATCGTACCGTCTTGTAAATTTTGAGGTGAATTAAACAGTTTTCGTTCCTGCAATGGACATCCCACCGGGCACCAACCGCAAACGGAAACCGATGTAAGCCGCTTGAGGTCGTTGAGAACAAAGCTGATCGAAAACGAATGGCGCAAGCGAGCTTTGTAGATCCAGTATAGCGATTTTTTTTAAATGAATTTTCTAAAGTACACACATGAATTTTGTATGAATATCAATAAACCAGTTAAGAACAAAGCAATAATAACTATTTGTGATTTATTTCTCATTTCGACATATTGCACATTGAATTGAAAAAAAAAATTAAATCTAAATGAAAAAATACAAATTTACAATTAAAAAAATAATGCCGAAACCTTATTTTGCATTTGCACGCCCCTCGTCAGTTACGGGATGGTGAAAGTTTTTGACGTTTAACTGTTTTTTAACTGGGCTACAGCCCAGTTAGCGAGCACCCAGTTAAAAAGCAGCCCAGTTAAATAGCACCCAGTTATCGAGCATTAGCTGTATTGTGATAAACCAATAACTGCTTCAAAAAAACTAATTTTGCCGTTATTATTTTATTCCATGGATGAATTTCAGTTATTATATTTATTAATTTTAACTCTTATTTCAAACAAAATAATAACAAGTTTAGTAATCAAAAACAAAATTTGTCATTACTTTGCAATTTACCTTTACCCGGGATCCAAATTATCCTTTCCCATTCTCCATCCAACTTATCACGAGGACGTAGCCCGGACAGCTCTAAGACTGTTGAAGGCTTTGTCAATCTTGCCTAAGATTCAAGATTTAATCCTGAACCTCTGCCCTAAGTGAACAATGAAAAGGACGACTGTGGCTCAGATTTGACTTACCGTATGTATTTCTCTCGAATGGGTTACAAAATTATAAACCGGAACTTCCACCTTGCGTCCTTCTTTAAGACGCTGTAGTACATCTTTCATCAGTTCGATATCGAAAGCATCCGGGTGGTCAAAATTATACTCATTTCGAAGGGCCTGCTCGTGCTGTTTCTGATTCAGGATTTTGTAAAAGCAATCCATAGACAGGAGTGTGACCCACGGCACATCCAAACTTTCTATTATCTTTTGTGCGACGGTAGTTTTTCCTGACGCGCTTCCACCACAAATTCCTACAGAATATTAAAAAAAACTTTAGGATTCACTCTGCCCAGATACAAACATCATCTTACCAATTACGAACGGTTCAACTTGTTGGCCAGCACAATTATACCAAGGGGGTCTACCGGCAGTGTAAATTGTACGATTGTTCGAACGAATTATGGCTTCGTTTGAGTTGATTGTGTTCTGATTCACCGATGTTGTTCGCTGCCGGCGCGGTTTCGGCGAACGAATTTGAGAACCGGATGAGTTGGACCGGTTGGATTTAGCAGGAACTGTTGTTGGTGATGCCGGACAACACTCGGTCATTACGTCTCCAGGTTTCGGAATATCGCACTCGATGATCCCGGTGGACGTGAATGGATCTTCCATTGATTCTTTTTGTTCAGTTGAATCACTATAGAAAATGGAAAAATAGAAACATTAATAAACAAATTTCATTTTCATTTTGCTGCATTTGGTTGGGCAATAAGAGCGCAAGTCAATCCAAAGCCGATTATACGAGAGGTAATGGCTGAATATTCTATGCTGCCGACGCAAACGCCATGGGGGAGGTAAAATAGTATGAGGTAGGGTGTTAGGTTTTTTTTTCTTTATTAGAGAGACTTTCAGCCCGAGGCTGGTTCGTCTCTAGGTGTTAGGTAAATGGTATGGATTTAACAAACTAATACTAATAATGTTGCAAAATGTAATAAAATGGTAGGTCAAACAATGCTATTGATTAAACTGCACAATCATTTTATAGTCAGTAGACTGTACTCTATGCCTCCACCCTGGAGAGAGTGGGAATTGAGTCCAAGACCTTCTGATCCATAGTCAGAAGCGTAGACCATTATTCTGTATCATAAATACATTCGATGAAAGTGACACATGAAATGTATGTGTCAGGTTCATTGAGTTAATCAGCTTCCAATGCAAACAATTTCTGTGCCATACGTATCAAACGCGGTATCAAACGCTACCTCCTCGCGGTACTGGCCGGGGTACGAGTAACCTTAGGGAAGATCGGGTAACCGACCCCGGTGAGAATTTTGCTCGTATGCTGACAGGGAAGGGTGGGGGGGTTGCTTTTGCTTCTGCAAACCTGGAGCGTCTGTACTCCGGCTCACAACAGCGTCTGTTCCGCATGTCAGGGGCGGCTGATCATCGTCCGAGTGCCAGAGAAAGACTCTAAGTTAAACTGCGCACTATGGTCCTCCGAACATTTAAGGGGAATGGTCCTCCGGAAATCTAGGGGGTTGGTGTCAGGCCCTGCAAGCCAGCCGTAAAAAGATCAAGCAACGAATAATCAACGAGAGAATACGAACCGGGAGAATCGGCGAAGACCACAGCGACGTAAAGAGACTAGCGATTGGAAGCTCGGTACGTGGAACTGTAAATCTCTCAACTTCATCGGGAGCACACGCATACTCGCCGACGTGTTGGAAGGGAGCTGCGGCAACACACACGAGCTGGGAACACCTTTTATAGTGATGGGTGATATGCAGAGGCGCGTGATCGGATGGTGGCCGATCAATGAGATAATGTGCGAGTTGAGGCTCAAAGGCCGGTTCTTCAGCTTCAGTATAATAAATGTGCACAGCCCTCACTCCGGAAGCACTAACGACGATAAAAACGCTTTCTACGCGCAGCTCGAACGCGAGTACGAAAGTTGCTTAAGCCACGACGTCAAAATCATCATAGGAGATCTAAACGCTCAGGTTGGCCAGAAGGAGGAATTCAGACCGTCTATTGGAAAGTTCAGCGCCTACCGGCTGATGAACGAAAACGGCTTACGACTAATTGATTTCGCCGCCTCCAAGAATATGGTCATTCGAGGCACCTACTTCCAGCACAGCCTTCCATACCGATACACCTGGAGATCACCACAGCAGACAGAATCACAAATCGATCACGTTCTGATTGATGGACAGCACTTCTTCGACATTATCGACGTCAGGACTTATCGTGGCGCTAACATCGACTCTGACCACTATCTGGTGATGGTTAAACTGCGCAAAAACTCTCCGTCGTTAACAACGTACGGTACCGACGACCGCCCCGGTATAACCTAGAGCGGCTCAAGCAAGCGGATGTCACAGCGGCATACGCGCTGCACCTCGAAGCTACATTACCGGAAGAGTGTGAGCTGGATGAAGGTCCGCTGGAGAACAGTGAAGGCAGCCATCAACAATGCAGCTGAGAGCAACGTCGGGTACGTGGGACGGAGTCGACGGAACCAATCGAGGAATGTAGGTAGATTCTGGAAGAGAAGAATGCAGCGCGGGCGGTCATGCTGCAGCAAGAGACCCGGCAGAATGTGGATCGTTATAGACGGAAACGGCAACAGCCGATCCGCCTCTTTCGGAAGAAAAAACGCCGCATGGAAGAGACAGAATGCGAGGAGATGGAACAGCTGTACCGGTCTCAAGAAACACGCAAGTTCTATCAGAAACTCAACGCATCCCGCAACGGCTTCGTGCCGCGATCCGAGATGTGCAGGGATACGGATGGGAGCATTTTGACGGACGAGCGTGAGGTGGAAGCAGCACTTCGATGAGCATCTGAATAACGCTGAGAGCACAGGCAATGAAGGACGGGACAACGGAGGAAATGCCTTCGTCAGTACGGCGGAGGATGCAAACCAACCAGTCCCCACTTTGAGGGAGATTAAGGATGCCATTCTCCAGCTCAAGAACAATAAAATTGCTGGTGAGGATGGGCCCGGAGAGGCTGGTCATTTGTCTGCACCGGCTGATACGCACAATCTGGGAAACAGAACAGCTACCGGAGGAGTGGAATGAAGGGGTGATATGCCCCATCTACGAGAAAGGCGGCAAGCTCGATTGTGAGAACTTTCGAGCGATCACCATTCTAAATGCGGCCTACAAAGTATTATCCCAGATTACCTTTCGTCGTCTGTCACCTGTAGTAAACAAGTTCGTGGGAAGTTATCAAACCGGCTTCGTTGACGGCCGATCGAAACTGGACCAGATCTTTACTGTACGGCAAATCCTCCAAAACGCATTACCTTTTCATCGATTTCAAGGCGGCATTCGATAGAATCTACCGCGTAGAGCTATGGGAAATAAGAACACTACGCTGAGAAGCAGGCTCTGTCTCAGTGAGGACGTAATTCCAAGAAGAAGATAAAGCTATGAGAAATCATGGACGAGAACAGCCATCCCGGGAAGCTCACGAGACTGATAATAGCGACGATGGAAGGTGTGCAAAATTGTGTGAAGGTTTCAGGCGAACATTCCAGTTCGTTTGGATCCAGCCGGGAATTACGACAAGGTGATGGACTTTCGTGCCTGTTGTTCAATATTGCGCTAGAAGGTGTTATGTGGAGAACCGGGCTTAATAGCCGGGGTACGATTTTTACGAGATCCAGTCAATTTGTTTACTTCGCAGATGATATGGACATTGTCGGCCGAACATTTGAAAAGGTGGCAGACCTGTACACCCGCCTGAAACGCGAGGCAGCAAAAATTGGACTGGTGGTGAATGCGTCTACCTTGGATCCTTGCTGACGGCTGACGGAGGCGCATCATCAGTGGAAGTCGGGCCTACTCTGGCATCCACAAAAAGCTTCGGTTAAAAAAGATTCACGCCCGCACCAAATGTACCATGTACAAAACGCTCATAAGGCCGGTAGTCCTCTACGGGCATGAAACGTGGACGATGCTCGAGGAGGACCTGCAAGCACTTGGAGTCTTCGAACGTCGGGTGCTTAGGACGGTCTTTGGCGGTGTGCAGGAAAACGTTGTATGGCGGTGAAGGATGAATCACGAGCTCGCCCAACTCTATGGCGAACCCAGTATCCAGAAGGTGGCCAAAGCAGGAAGGATACGATGGGCAGGGCATATTGCAAGAATGCCGGACAGCAACCCTGCAAAGATGGTGTTCACTTCGGATCCGGTCGGTTCAAGAAGGCGTGGAGCGCAGCGAGCTAGGTGGGCGGATCAAGTGCGTATCGATCTGGCCACGTCCTAGCAACAAGAGGAATATGAGACGTACTTAAGAGTACTGCAGAGACCTCTCATTTTTCTTATATCACATAACATCATAGAATGTGATAGACATAAATGTTAAGTTCCTGGGAATGAACTCAAAAATGTTTGGGCAACGGCAAGAATGTCGAACCCATAATATTTTGGACATTCATCCTCATTCTTGTTTACGGTGGATCCAACTTTCGATCGAATCCTATTGGACCACTTGATTTTGCGTAAACGGGTGTTCGATCCAAAGCCCATTCGAACGTAAACAAGAATAGGGGTGATTATCTTTTATCTCTCAAACTCGATAGCATTGTACCGTTAAGTCACCAGTCACCTTGCGGCCTCCATTCACCGTGCACATATACAAATTCCTACAGATTATTCATACAATTTTCACAAATTATTGTTTTGTCAGTAAAATAAGATAAAACTGATGAAATGAAGTGGTTTTTATCACAAAGCATTGTGAATTCTGTTTGATAATGATATTTTTCAACACTCTTAGTAGAAACGCCAAAAATTTACATTTTTCATTTTAACGTTAGAGTACGAAATTTTTTAAAATTTCCAACAAGTTTCACAGTGGATACTATTAGTAAGATTTATTTCATCGTATGAGCAATGTATTATTATGCAAATTAGAATTTGTATTGTGTTTCAGTCGAAACCCAAATGCACGGTGAATGGAGAATAAAATAATATGTTAATCAGTCTACAGTTCGGGAAGTCTCTCCTCTAAGCCTACGGCAGCCTGTATTTATAGCTCAGAAATCCCGTAGGTACGAACAAGTAAAAGGTACCAGAGTCACAAGGAATAATTAATATCACTTAAGATAGGTAGACATGACATGTAAAAGGCATGAAATTATTCGGTAATATTGGATTTATTGTTATGATGTCATTAAACTACTTCATATTTAGTTTTTTGAGTGAATATGGGATGGTTTGGACATTACAGTCAAACCTCCTATAACGATTTCATTGAAAAAATAATTATTTAGCCAATTTTTAAACTTTTTATGGTTTTTATTGTAAACGAAGATTTCAATACGCTTAAAAATGAGTGCGCACACTACTAGCAACATAGTTGCTCCATCAACAACGTTTCTTCAAGATACAAAATTAAATCATGACGAAAACTATACGCACGGTGAATGGTGCACTAGTGTGCACGGTAAATGGTGACATAGAACGGTACAAGGCGACCTTAACATGACATTTTCAAACATAATTTTTGAGTAGGTAATTTTTTGTTATGCATCACTAGTTTTAGATTTTTCCCTGAATTATTATACAATTGCATACGTAAGGGTATTCTAGAACGCTTCAAATTATTTGGAAAAGTTATATAACTTTTTGAAGCGCAAATTTTTCTTAAATGCACGCTGAAAGGTGGCTTGACGGTACAGCTAATAGCAAATAGCTTTTGATTAGGTCCTGTTCCAAGAGGTAGGGGAGCAAAATTTTGAAATCTCCATACAATAAGTTTTCATCGAGGAAGATAGAAGAGTTGACAATTCGATAAATTGTTGATACTGGACGTTTCCACGTCATGCCCGTTCCCATCCCAAATTTGCTGGGATCTTGATCTTTGAGCAGACACGCACCCCTTCTCCCCATGCAGACCAAAGGGTTAATAAGGAGGCTTCTACCAATTGCCATACGCTTGTTCATGAAACTGAGTTTCTATATTGATGCTTGTTCTGGAGTTTGTACACTTTTATGATTTTGATGAACCTATTTAATATGAGTGTTACTTTTTTTTATTTTATTGTATTGATGTACAAGGGGGTCAGGGGCCAAGTCTCCAGCATAAGTTTGAAAACTCACACCTTCCATAATACACCGGGAGTTTTGGAGTTTGGGAAGTAGGCAACGCAACATCTTTGACCAGAAGGTTCTTTAAGTTTTGCTTGTACTCTAGACTTCCACTACATGTATGAATGATGTAAGGTCAAAAAAACATGGAATCAGTCATACATATAGCGGTAGTGAAGTGTTTTGCCTAAGGATTTTGGAAAGAAGGTATTATGTGTGGTGTTTTGTAAATAGCTCTGTGGAATAAATTTGTTATTAGTTAAATCATTAGTTAATCTGATTTACCTTTCAATTTATAATAAGAAGGGCTATAGAAACGTTATACTCATCGTTTTCTCGGCTATTACGCTGCCATGAAAACGATCTACTTATGTAGCTAAACAAGCAGTAAAGCATGTAATCTGTCATTTCGTAACTATTCATCTGAACTGTGTGTATTAAAGTTTTGTTCAACGTCGCTGCTGTACCAAGATTTTGTTTTGTCATGTCATTTGTATGATATTTCCATTTTAAGTATTGTCTGTCGAATTAAATCTTCATTTTGATTTGTCGTTTCAGTAATTAGAATCCACCTTTTTATCTAAACTTCTACAAACAAAGTCAAGTAAACTACCTGTGTAACTAATTATTTAATCTGAAATGATTTGTTTTACGCCCACCGTTTTGTTTTACTCATATTTCCTTGCTCTTTTGAAAAGGAAACATTGTGAAAATAAGCCATCCTGAATTTGTTTGAAAAAGTAGTGTCATATTGTATTATTACTGTCTACTCGAAATAATTTAAAACAATTTGTACTTTTTAGTCATGCTACTGTGATTACCCTGGTCTTTTACGTAATTTTATAGTCTTAAATGTCCATGTTAAATTGTTATTTAAGTCTGAACCAGATTATACTATTATATCGATACTTGTCCTATTTAGCTGGAAGTTGCTGCGATCCTTCGTTGATCCGTTGGTTCCGACGGTCGTTCCCGTATCCGCGTTTCCTCGGCCATTACGCTGCTAAGATAAGGGATGTTCTTCCTCTCCGATTGCTCGTGGTAGTGACGGGTTAAATATGAAAACAAGGATAGGGAGAGAAGAAATGTTAGTGATTGTAACATGCTTTATTGCAGTATTGGCCTACATTGAAGTCATACAAAATTCTCTCTTTGGATCCCACGATAATAATCCCTGAAACTGATTATGAATCGCATAAAATTGATCCGAAAGAGCAAATATCTCAATGTTTCAATGTAGGACAATCCAGCTTTATTGCATGTGAGAAGTTCTTCGTGATATTCTCACAACGGCCATTCAGAATGGTTCGACGGATGTAGATACAAGATCATTATGATAAAATTAACGCGACAGCATGTTAGTAAGCTAAGAACGACAATTGTATTTGCAACTGTTAATTTAGATAGTTATGTTCAGGCTCGATTATTGTATTGAATTTTCTACAGAAGTAAAAGTAAAGCGTGGACGTGAAGTAATGACCTTCCATCCCATCTTCAAGTGCTCACCACAAACACAAAACTTCATTCTGGCACTTTAGAATGTCCATGTTGAAACTTGTTCACACGAGAAATATGCCTCGACCGAGTTGGCAGAACGCGCCCATACCCCTTTCTGAACCGAAGGATATATGTATGCAATAAAATATATAATAAAAACCAGTAAAACTTTACTACATATTATGTTAAGTTTAATAAACTGATCCAATAAGTAACTTTAAGGCGAAGTAGGCCGTCATTGAAATGTGTTCGCGTTGTTAATGAGTTAATTAACGTTAATTTACGTTGTTAATGAGTTGTTAATTTTTATTTGAAGAAAATTAGTTTGTATTGCAATGCCGCTTCTGAAAAAGTATCAGCATACTTTCAGCATGTCACCGCATATAGTTATACTTTTCCAGATCATTAGGAGCTATAAGGATTGAGTTTCATCACTTTAAAATTGCGAGCTGCAATGTCAACATGGCTGCCAAAACGAATGATGGGCTAATTAGCCTCAATATATCTGAAAAAGTATGACATTAGTGACTCTTTTGGTTGGAAATATTGACTTTTTAGTGATCAGTAGGCGAATTCCGGCGCGTATTTTCTTCGAAGAAAAGAAAATTTTCTTGCTGGTGAGTACTGGAAGAAAATTTCTTCTCCTCGAAGAAATTGTTCGCCGGAATTCACCTACAGGTCGATAAAAGTGATAGAGTTACTAAACAGCGACTCGCTATCAGTGCTGGAAAAGTTCGCATCACGAAGCAGCTCACGAGTGTATACCAACGCATATCAAACATCACAGACTCGGGAGCTGGCTAGGTGTGAGTAACTCCGCACCCGTCTGCTCGGGAGCAGGCTTGGGAACTGTGATCACAATTTGCCACAGTTCAACGATTCTGCCAGTCAACCAAAACACAAAGCAGCAGCAGCATCAATGGACCAATGCACGAGTTCACTAATTTGACGTTTGAGCGGTGCCGAATTCACTGGTTTCCATGGTCACATAAATAACACGGCACCGCTAAAATGTCAAATAGTGAACTCGTGCATAGGTCCATAGGCCAGGGGAAGTGGTTCACCTAGAGTGAATTTATGTCAAAGAAAAAGTAGATTTTGTATATGAATTGACAGAAAAATGAATGACAAGTTCATCCACTTCTCCTAGCTTATACCATCAGGTGTTGCGCTGCCAACGGTTCACACACTGCTTGACTGTTTTTGTCTCTCCACTACGGCCGTTTTCGGGCAGCCATCTCGAGGTGAATGATTGAAAAAAATGTTAAACAATTCAATCGCTAATATATCGCTTGTGTTTTCAACTAATTGAAATCTATCAGCTTTAACAAGAGTACAATCATTCCGTTGCGATACATATAAAAAAGTTCAATTTCATGCCTTGCCTTTATCGAGCAAAAATGCAAAACCCCGAAAACCGGAAAAATCGTGTCACACTGTGCTCGAGTCCTTTCGCATTCGGGTTTGAAAAAACGTTGCGAAGAAAAAAATTACAGTTTTGAAGAGCCGTGACATTTTTTTGTTTTGAACGGTCATGGATTGCTTTGGATTTTGGTGGTCGTGTAGAAAAATGTGAATGTCGAGGTGGTAAATGTTTGCTACAGTACATTTCCCATCCCTGCTCGGGAGAACATGTCAAAAGAAGTAGCAACAAGCTCGGGAACTTTTACTCGTGAGTAACCGAGCAAGGTGTGATTTATTATGGTTTTGACAGACAAATTAATTGTATAACCATCATATCTTTGATCATATCGACAGTAAACTACTAGTTTGTAGTCAAAAGCCATTTATGGAAACCATAAATCTCGGAGGGGAAGCAGCTTTTTCCCAAAAGCACAATATGATTCTGAACAGCTCCGAACACGTTCGCGAATCACTTTTAGCTTCAGTTACTCGGGAGCCGACAGATGCGAGTAAACCAGTGCTCTGGCGCTCGGGAGCGTTTGGTTTTGTTTTTGTTCCAGTTCAGAAGAAATGTTCGCCACTTTCCATCACTGCTCGCTATCTGGCCTCAGATATAGCCCAATGTGCGATGTATTAAAATAATTTGTTTCCAAATTGTCCGCGTGGTCTTCTAGTGCAACCCGGTGCATGCGCCCTAGCTGTTAAGTCTTGAAAAACCTCGTCGACTGCAAACCGTCAATGTAATTTCCCATATACTAATCCACATTGCATATTCAAGGGTCTTATTGTGCTCTTAACTCACCCTCAGTTTGTAATCTTCTCACCAGCTTGAAATTATTTATATCACCCTGGAGTATAAATGATTTCAAAAACTGGTAGTCGTATTATGCAGTAGTTTGAATACAATCATTAAATCAGAAAACTTTGAAATTGCTTTGATGTCCACTACACTGCTTTGAAGAACACTACAAAATACAGCGATCAAATATCTAAAAAAAAAATCACCGCTTCCTGGAAAATATAATTCCAAGCACAGCGGGTTTTTACGCAGAAAGGTTTGTGAGGTAATAGGTATGGTTAATTTAAAAAAAATATGATAGTTCTGATTTTTTTAATTTCTTATTCATTTGGTTTTTGGATACTAAAAAACTCATTACATTGGGTATTATGTACAAAGTTAACCGAGCTACAGCGAGTTTTATATAATGTATGATATTCCATAGATATAGCATAATCTGTTCCGACACAAAGTTGCGCACTCATGTCTTTCTTGCCAAGCATCGGTTAGCTTAAGCGAACAATTTACAACATAACAAAATTACATCAAAACTTTGTTCATACCTACCGAAGGCGTTCTATTTTTAAAACAAACGTGCTCACAAAGAAAAACCTAAGATCCCTTTACCAACTAACAAAACATATTTTATGCAATGTAGAACATATTTCTATCTGTTGAATCCAATAGATCTTTCTATATTCATTGTTGCAAGTCTAGCTATGAAATCATACACTGATAAAAATCCTCATATCGTGGACATGTGTGCTACACATGATTTTTTGCAATTTGTGTCGACACATGGTACATATGTGTGGTACAAATAACAAAAGTTCATTCCATAATATATTGAAACTATGTGTCACACATTAGTACCATCATTTGTAAAAATAAATTCTATAAAGTCGAAAAATGAAAACAATTGTCCATCGTTTTTATGTTTTGATTTATTTTGTTTAACAATATGAATTAAATAACAAAATGTGTTGCTCACTAAACGTTTCTATCTTTATTACATCAATTTTTCTTAAATTATTATGTATTTTATGCTGTTTATAAGACTGTTACCATCTTTGGTCAAAAGTTGAGTGAAAAGAAATGAATAAAGTTGACGGGAGGGATAGCGTTGTGGAGCAATAACTGCATATTTTTTGGCAGGAAATCTAACACATTCCTTTTCATCGAACGTTCGAGTCCAGTGGTAATTTTCAACTTCCTCGGCCTGTAGGCCTGCCTCCATGGAGATGTCCATTGAATTGAATGCGAAACTGATTGCCAGAAGAGCCTCCGAAAGCGTCGTTTCATTGCAGATATTGGTACGCGTCGGTTTCCAAAATTGAATAAATCATTTTCGTAGTACATTGTAGACATGCGGAATGCTAGAAATATACATTTAATCAGCAAAATATTAAATTTTCATACTTCAAACTCACCTACAAACTGCTGACCGTTTTACAAGATGGCCAATTTAGTCTGATTCGATTGTTGTTGTTCATGGGTTCATCCTCTATATACTGGTTATGTGTGAAACTACATAGATTTTGACTATGTGGTTTCACACATATTTTTGATTCACAATAATGAACTTCATTTATATAAATTTAATGTGTGAGGTTGTTTCTAATAAATATGTGTCGAGACAAATATATAAAAGTATTGCAATTTTGCCAGTGTAAGATAACGATCAACCAAAATAATCATAGAAACTCACCTGTCTGATGAAGCGGAGCTTGGTGCGTTTTGGATTATTTCCGACATCTTCACGACTGATTGATTGACCGTAGTGTCCAAAACCATCACCAAACAGAAAAAAGTTTGCGAATGTACGGAACGAGCGTTAAACTGATTGAACTCTTTTAGTTTTCTTGTGCACCGATCGCAAATTCTGAAGATAACGGGATTATTTGCACTAAATCTGTTCTACTTATTGCAAACCAATTATCATTGCAAAAATCACCGAAATCTCGAAAGAAATTGCAAAATCGGCTTGTCAATCCATGTTTCGCGATGAATGTGCTGACAGCTGACCTCAATCAATAATGGACCAATGCACGAGTTCAATAGTTTGACATTTGAGCGGTGCCGAATTCACTGGTTTCCATGGTCACATAAATAACACGGCACCGCTCAAACGTCAGATAATGAACTCGTGCATTGGACCATAATCACTGATGATGACGTTTACAAAACAAGACACACACTGAGAAAAAAAATGTCATCATCTTGACATCATAATTTCAAAAGGGCGAAACAAAGGTATTGCGAAGCGAACTCGCTACACTCAGAAACACGGATAGTTACTAGTGATCCTTTATAGAGAGATAAGCGGAAGTAAAATGGAATAATTTGGCAACAGACCAGCAGTGCTGTTTTTGCTCGGCGTCGAGAATAATATTGTAACACGGACATGACTTCCTCATTGCTAAAAAGTGTATTTTGTTTCGTTATAGATCTTTGAGTTACATATCCAAGCTAATAAACAGTTAAAAACATCAGCAACTAAAAATTGAATTGACAAAAATTTAAAATAGAAAAATATTTCATATTCTTGCTTCGTGCAAAATTACTTTTACCGAAATAATTTCAAACGGATTACATTACTTCTCAAGAAAAGTTCAAAACAAACATAACGCATGTTCGTTTGGCTCACACTTTGACAGCACTCGCTGCTCGATTGGCTCACACTTTGACAGAAGTGTCAGCTTCCGCGAATCTCTCTTATAAAGGATTTCTAATAGTTACAGAATGACTAAATTTTAGTAATTTATGACTATTTTCTATCTGCCTCTCTTTCATCCTGCAGGGAATTTTATTCCTATTTGTCAATTCACCTGGGTTGAAGCATCGCTAAGCTTCAACCCAGTCGAAATGACAGTTAGTGTGAAAATTCACAGCAGAATGAAAGAGAAGCAGATAGAAAATAGTCATTAATGCCTGAGCGGAATTGAATTTGCTGTCAGTAGGTGGATGAGAATCAGTGTGGAAAAAGTAATTGAAAAACTGAATGCACGTTCTAACACATTCGTGCATGTATTGGCAAAAAAACATTCACACAAAGAAGAATTCAACGATGACGGATCCTACTGAGGATCGGCGTTGTTGACTGTATATTGAAATATGCAGACACTGATAGGAACTACCTAGTATTTAAACGCGAGCTGATTGCATGCAAAATTTAAGCGATGTACACGGTAAGAAAAATGTTAAAAAAGGGATTCATTTTAAAACAATTTTAGAAGAAAAGTTGTGATTCTTCTTAATTAACTTTCTCAAAACCGTATACTGTAAGACCAAAGTACCCTTCAAAGGGTAAAAAAGTACCCACTTTGAGAGAAACTAGTTTAACTCATAAAAAGAGTAAAGGGCCTTTACTCATTAAAGAGTAAACGGCCTGTACGTCAGTTTAAGGAGTAAATTTCACCCACTATTCGGATTGGATTGATTTGGATAATGGGTAAAATACACCCTCTAATTGGCCTTCAAAAATCATTTTATTATCGGATTTCAATTAATATGCTGAAACTAATCAATGACTTCAGTGACAAACTGATTAACTTTATTCAATCATTTATTATATGCCACATAAAGTAGAATCGTGATAAGATGTTATCCAGCTCATGATGTATACGTCGCCCCGGAACATCGTGATATTCATGTGCCCAATGTGTTCGAGCCGCCGATTGAGAACATTCCAAGTTCCGATAGAATATTTTGGTGTATACCCTGAATTTAAACCATAATGTATATTCTATTAGCTTATTTATAGGATAGTTAACAAATTTTATTGTTCTTACCTACATTTCAAACTTGTTGATCCATCGGTCTAAAAATTTTATTCCAACTGTGGAGATGCATTGGCTATATGGACAAGATGAAGTCAATTTTCACCCATTAAAGAGTAAACCCTCGTGTAGTGATTGTTTGGTGTGATGTCATTGAAGCTGGAAGTATAAATATTGTAAGTACATTCTAGTTGAAGGTTGCTTATGATTAATAATTGATACATATATATCAGGTCCGTCGCACTTGGGCTCAGATTTGGTACCACTTCTAGTACTGCATTTGGTCCCTCGGTAGTGTAAAAGGTACCCAAGTTTGACAGATTGCAGTACACTTTGCACGGCATTCTAGATTACCTTGTGAGCCATAAAATTTTGGGAAACTGCAAGGAACATGGAGGTCTTTAATGTGTCTTTGTATATATTATAATTCACCAGCTTGATCGTTCTACAACAAAGGTGTTTGGTGATGCGTCATACCCAATGCGGAAATCTGGAGAGGACGGCATAATTTTCGCGAAGGTAGCAGGATTGCCGTGTTCTTTCTTAATTGACTCGGGAGCGCAAGTTAATACTTTTACCGAGGAATTGTTCCGTAAGTTAATGCTCTTATTCACTACACCTCGGAACTCGAAAATGGGCAAATAATACCCTTTATTCAGAAATAAAAATTACCCATTATTTTGACAGCTCCATATATCATCAAAAAGTGGGCATTTTTTACACTTTAATGGGTACTGCCGAGTTTACAGTGTATGAAAACTACTCACGTTGATTTGAAAAAGTGATCGAGAAATAACATTGATCCAAATCGCCACGTAATGAACATTCCATCGTGTTTTTTTTTGTGTGTATTCAATGCCGCAGCCATTTTGCGTTCCATGCACGCTTGATTATACTAACCTTGGTACATATTTGTCTAGATCTGGCCAGTTCACCACAAATGTATGTATCCTGATGAGGTACTAGATTATTGTGATGACGAATTCAGTTCGTTCTCGTTGTTTATATGCGGAAGGAAAATAATTCTCAGTGAAAAATCGGAATAAATTACAGTTTTGGGCTGTTTTTTTCTTTTCAAAATTATCTAGTTTGTTGAAAAGAACCCATATAATGCACCGTGAAATATTAGATTATTGAAAGCTGGTGCAGGAATCGCATCATTTATAAAAAAGTGCGTTGTGGTGGATAGACATCTCCATAGGTAAATATCGAGTGAATGAAAAAATGAATCAAATTGGTTAATTGGAAAATAAGTGTTTCAAAACAAGTTTAGTAAGTGCAAAACTGTGCATTATGTTTCAAACGCCGTGGAATATTTGAGTTTGTTGAAACGCGTTGAAGAAACATCAAGTTGAAATGAAAAACACCACTGGAGTCATCAACGTAATCAGAAACGACGGGCGACATATTGGATAATGATGCCTGTTCCTTGTTGACCGAGTGCTTTGCATTCAAGTTTAATGATCCGGAACGACGATAGGAGAAATTACGACTTATATCGGACAGTACCGACTCTGTAATGGGAGCGAAATTTATGTAACCTGATGAGTGTTAGGTATTTTACATGCAAATTGATTTTTCTCCTCAAATAATTAGAATGTAACGAAAGCCACGAACGAAAAATCAGGGCAGGCCATGGCATGCAGCACGATAATAATTATCATAATTTCATATGTGTCCTATTTACAATTGAATCATTTGCTGAAGAAACCGCGTAAGTCCATCTGGCGATAATAATTAAACTCAAGTAAAATGTTTTCAAATAATTTGAATTTTTTGTATGCAATTCTTTGATAATATGTAACAGGAATATATTAAATTTCTTAGTATGGAATTGAGTCGAAAATACGTTCGTGAATTGACTTTTGTTTATGGTAATTTGCCCATTATTGCGGTAATAATTAAATCCTCATTATTAATTGAAAACTCTATTTTCTACGGATATTATTGGTTATGATGAAAGTTATTGCAATTTTTATAATAAGTTTATAATATTCCAAAGCTAAGCCAAAAATGAATGCTTTCAAATTTAAATGATTTTGATCGCTGGAAGATCGGTTTTAAACTGAGAGAGAGGAGATAGCTGGCTTAGATTGCGAGCTCCCAAAAGTCCAGGGAACCTGTCATCAACAACTGGTAGGGGAAGGGGTGGTAAAATGAACACCTTAAGGATATCATCTTGTTTCTGATAAAAAAACGAGGAATTTGTATAGTTCTATCGCACAGCATCAAAAATAGGGATGCAGAAAACGATGCTAATGTTCATTTTACCTGCACTATGAGGATAAAATGAACAGCTGTTGGTGGTAAAATGAACAGCTGTTGGTGGTAAAATGAACCTCATGCAAAAAACGTGAGCTAAACAAATATTTTTGGAAATTTCCATTGCATTACCGAATATATAATCATTAACCCTCTAATACCCAACCCCGCCTTTAGACGGGGTACACTTTGGAATTTTGTGTATTTTTTCGTAGCTCGGAAATTAAAATGATTTTATTTTTGGCTTAAACCTTGACTCATAACACGCATATAAGAAAAGTTTTTTATGATTTTTGAAACTTTTTTGTATTATTGAAAATTGTTTGAAAAAGTGTATTCTTATATAACCTACAAATGCCTGGGATTCATTTAACGTGTATTATAAAAAATCGTACCTTTTATATTTTTCTACGATCAACCTATCACAGAAGAAGAGCCTGATGGTATTGAAATGATTTCAAATCTGTTTTTCCGTTAGTTACACGGGAAATAAAAAATGTTCCAGAAAAAAAATGAAAAATTCATATTTTCAAAAGTATAGTAAAAACTCAAATTTTTATTATTGTCAAAAATCAGTAACCAGAAGAGGCTTCAAGAAAAAATTGAAAAGGATAGGGATGTTCAAAAATAAAAATAATAAAAATCAAAAACCAAAATTCATAAATTTGCGAAGAAAAATAAATCATTGCCCAAACCGTGTTTAGAATGATTTTAGATAACGAAAAATAATATTTAGATCGAAAACAAAAATTTGGGTATTAGAGGGTTAAGGATTGTAATCCATTCAAAAAGAAATCTAAATGTATCAGATTTGACATCATATCATAACGATGTTCACCTTACCAGAGTGTCTACTCATTTACTGCCGTGAATCGCAAGTCAATCCCATCTGCATTTTCGTCAAAATTGAGTTGAGCTCAGTTTCCAGCATATCTTCCAATGCTTTTTCAGCTGCACTAATGAGATTATATTATTTGTTCGGGAAAATTGGGAAAAAATAGCAAGTTAAATTGTCCCATAATGAAAAGTAACCGCATGTCAGTCCCACTACAGATTTCTGCACCGTGTAACACAAAAATGAACCGTGTTTCGATCATCTTTATATTTTTCTCGGAAAGATATCGTAGTAAAAAGCAAATTGTGAAAGTTTCATTAAGATTGGAACATGTTCCAAACCTCTGGAATTTTTTGAATATTTGTATGGTAAACGAGTTTGGAAACTTCACAGCCCATTTTCTCAATACCTACTTTTGACAGATGGGACTGACTTGCGATTCACGGCAGTTTACTGAAATGAAATTCCCTGATATTTCCAGGGTTTTTCCAGGCCTTAATTCCAGGCTCAAGAAAAACTCTTAAATACCGATGATTATCGAATTATAAATTTTGAATGAATTTGAATTCATTTCTAACAGTAGGTCTTAAATGGCTTCAAAACACTTTAACAAAAAACAATTTCTTTAGCTCTTTAGTGATTATTTTCCAAGGAATTCCCCCTACAACTCCATTTTAGAAACCTTAAGAATACAATATGGATGTTTCGAAGGAGAACCACAGAAAACACCTCAGAGATTTCATTAGGAATTCCTCCCAAAATCTCCAACAAAGACTTAAGTTCTTTGACTTTTATGCAACGATTCTTCCATTGCTTCCTTTCGGGCACTCTCAAAAATACTCGTTTGGAACATCTAAAAAACGGTATCTTCTCCAGAAAGCACCTCTGGGTCTTTCTTAGAATCCCCTACAACATTGTTTTTCAGGATACCTTTAACATTTCAACTTGAAATTTCTCTGTGGCTACTTTCTACATGTACCCTAGAGATTCCTTGTAAGATTTCTTAAGAAATTACTCCAGTAATTCTTTGAGATATTTCCCAAGTAAGTCTTTGATCCAGGATTTCGTAATGGAAATTTCCTTGACTTCCCTGGGCATAGAGTATCATTGTACCTGCCACACGATATACGAAATGGCAACTTTGGCAAAGAAAGCTCTCAGTTAATAACTGTGGAAGTGCTCATTGAACACTAAGCTGAGTAGCCGGCTCTGTCCCAGTGGGGATGTTAATGCCAAGAAGAAGAAGAAGAAGTCTTCGAATATTTTTTCAGGCATTTTTAAAAGAATTTCATGAAAATTTTTCAGTAATTATTAATTGATAAAAACCTGGACGAGTAATATTTTAGAAGAAAACCTAAAGTAAACTCCGATGACGCTGGTGTAAGGTTTAAAGTACATAACTCTTGATGAACATGATGATGATGATGAACTCCTGGACACTTGAGGAAGTTTTAGAGGATTTCCTAGATCAATTGTTAAGATATTTAAAACAAAAATCAATCGAATAGCTTATCCCGTATGATTTTCAGAATTCTAATTCCTTGAATAACATCGGAAGGTATTCCCAAAAAAGTTTGTATGAGAATGATCGGAGTAATTACTGGGAAATTTGCAGTGGTGTTAACTGGTGTGGAACCTTCAATAAACTATAGACGATTCCAAGGGTATTTTATTTGAGAAATTCATCGGAAAACGTTTGGATGAAATGCTGAAGACACTCCTAGAAAAAAAATCTATAGGAGCATTATGATGAATCGACGATCTAGTTTATTGGGAAATCCTTCCTTCCTAATAGATTTCCTCGAATAACCCCTCGAGAAACTGTTGGAACGATTCCTGGAAGTAACCATGGATGTACTAAAGGAATTCACATGAAAAAGCGTAGGAAATCTTGTGGGGTTCCTTGGTAAAATATCTAAGCGAATTTCTTCAAAACTATGGTGGGTTTTCTTGAAGAAATTTCTGTATATGAATCTTTAGAGCAACAACTGGAGGAATCAATTGAAGAATTAGTGCATAGTTTGGGAGAGATTTCGAAAAAATAAATCAAAGAAATAAATTAAGAAATTACGGAAGCACAGTCTGGAGAAATTCCTCTAAGCATGCTTCGAAAATTCGCTGGATGAATTTCTGGGATAATTGGTAGAGAGAACTCTATAAAAAAATCTACAGAACATCTTTGAAAGTATTCCCGATCAAATCTCTTGGAATTACTGAGTTATTTCTTGAAGCTTTTCCCCGAGGCATATAAGAAAAAAATCTAGATGAGCCTGTTGAATAGTCGCATTATAGTCTCTGAATGTTACTGTGTATAATTTTGCATCAGGATTAACTGCCAGCAATATAATGAATATACTGACTTTATAGACCAGTTTGATCAAAACAGAGATTTAGAGATCTTCCTTCTAAAATAGAAACTTTTTCAAGACTTGCATTGAAATAGACACCAAATATCTTAACCCGTATAGGTCTGAGTGAAAGAAAAATTACTAAAATTCTCGCCACTCAGCGAATACTTAAAGGATTTCAATAATTTTGTGTCAGTATATTCGTACACATATCTAGTTTCTAAAAGTGACCAAAGAATCTCGGGAATGTTCCTGTGGCCGGCGTAATTGCGGTGGATCACTGGGTCAGGTTGGGTGACAAGGGTTCTGTACTTCTGTGCCCCTGGAGGTAGGCAAATTTCAAGTCACAGATAATTTCCAGAATCGGCTATAATGTGGCCACTATATCAAGGAGTTTTAAGAAAAACGCATCAGTATCAGTGTAAACCTTCTGTTTATCGATTATTTTGAATAATTATGTCAACTGCATTTGATTGATCTTACAAATGACCATTTTCGGGTCCCCGGGATGCTTCAAATTTATTATAAAGTGCACAATTTGTATCCTCACCCTGGCCTGGATCATGGGGATTGACGGTGCCAAAGTGAAGGTGCACCGTAAAATAATATCCGTCTGTATAACATATCACCTTCCCAATACTTTGGCACACCTCTAACGGATCATGATTTATCATGAAACGGCTGCTTGCAGGCTGAGGATCTGTTAATATGTTTCTGCATATTATCAGGTACTCTTCGAATGGAGGGACCGCCAGGGCTCAGTAGTTACTTATGCACCACTACTTGTTGTTGCAGTTTGTTAGATGAATTGCAGCATCTTTTGTACTAATCGGTAATGGTGGATAGGTTTCGAAGCTAACGCATGATCCAACTTTATGTTATGTGACTTAAAAGTGAGTGTTCGGTGAGTTTCTGTGTAACACTCGTCGTCATAAAATTAATGATTGTGAGGGTGATAATGATACTTGAAGAATTGCATAGTGGTGATAAACTGTTGAAATTGCATTTGAAGTGATTGTGAGGGTTACATTAATACCACAGACATAATAATAACAATATGCATTTTGCACTTATTTCTTTAAACAAAAGCACTATTGCCTAGTTCTTTACACTTTTACAATGACAGTGTTCATAATAACAGCAAGTGCAATAGAAGTGATCGAAGTATTTTTTTTTTTGTTACGGTCGTTGCGATAATTCGTAGTTCAATTAAATAGTAAAAAAATAAAATTAAACATCCTTCAACTATTGGTAATAAAATAAATTGGTATGAAATTGGCGTGATGTAATATTGGTGAAACTTTTAGCTGTGATAGTGGAAAGTGATTACGAAAGTTCATGAATGATAATCGGTTATAGAAGTGATAGTCTCAAAAACAAAAGTGTCGACAGCAAAAGAGTGGCAATTATGTGACAGTGAATGATAAAACAAAATGGGGAATGAGGACTTTTTAATAAAACTATTTCGTTCTTCACTTTAACCACTCTAGTAGCATTTCAGGCCTTATCATACTTTGATAGTAGTCTGAACTACTAGACTGCAAAACTACGGTAAGGGCTGATTGCTGCTAGGGTACACAGTGACCATTTGAGCAACATTGCTTAGGAACGTCTGTGTGATGGACGCAATAGAGGCTTATAAAAGCAAATGCTGGGAAGGAGCTTAGGGCAGATTAAAAGTGCCAGTACTACCCCTATCGCTACCGAAAAAAAAAAAAAAAAAAAAAAAAAAAAAAAAAAAAAAAAAAAAAAAAAAAAAAAAAAAAAAAAGTGCACAATTTGTATCCTCACATCTGTGTTAAGCTTATGGGAATGCATTTTAGTGAACTATTATGATCGATCTATACTTTTAGTGATTTGAAACGGTTTAGTACCTAACAAATCTAGAGCCGGTTCTTCAGTGCATTAAGCCCGAGTGGCCGCATCTTGTACATTTTAAACGGTGCAAAACTATTAATTTATAATGTTGAATATTAGATCTTGATGATTTATGCAAAATAAAATGAATGCCTTTGGAATTAAATAAAGACAACTTGGCATGTCCCAAAAAATCACCTTTTTCTACCCGACTTGACCCAGTGACCCACCGCGGTAACTCCGGCTACAAGAGTTTTTCAGAGTTCTTCCGGCCACTTCTAGAAACTAGATCTGTGGGCCAGTGTACTGACAAAAAAATATTTGAATCCGTTAAGTATTCGCTGAGTGGTAAGGGTTTTAGTATTTTTGCTTTCACTCAGGCCTATACGGGTTAACGGAATCACATCATCTCTCCCATAATCGATTACTAGAAACATATTGCAGTCTAAATCCACGGTGAACCGATACAAAAATGTGAACTTTTCTTCAAAACATGATTGCAGATCAATGTGATGTCAAATACGAATATTGGTGCAGTTATTCATTACTGTAATTTAAAAAAAAATAGCCTTTTTCAACTCTCTACAACTTGTTTGGTAGTCTAATTTGGGGGGGAGGTGCGCGGATTAGAAGACATCCAATACGGATTAGAAGATCTTTTGTGAAGAATCGGATCCCTGTGTACAGATTCTTAACGATAGTTGGTGAATATTTGCAAGTTGTTTAGCGAATTTAATC
Source organism: Aedes aegypti (assembly GCF_002204515.2). Taxonomy (NCBI): domain Eukaryota; kingdom Metazoa; phylum Arthropoda; class Insecta; order Diptera; family Culicidae; genus Aedes; species Aedes aegypti. Next base: position 226,074,397 of record NC_035108.1, on the reverse strand, counting down.
CCAGTTTTTTTTTTCTTGTAAGGAATTTGATGGATTCATCTACAGCTTGTCCATCATCGTGACCCCACGCAGTTGAATCATCCACAATTTATGAATCAGCTGATTTCAAAAGACAAAATTATTATCAAACTTGTCACAAAACATCACAGAATTATTTTTAATTCAACTGCGTGGGGTGACTGTATTACAAAGTTATTGTGGTATGGTATGGTATCACTCATGAGATTCTGTGTGGATACCCAAGAATATTGGTAGAGTATTTTTTGACATTCTCAGTGGATTCTAGTGAAATTTCTTAATTGTGAATTAATGATGAGTTTTTTGCTTGTAGCCTGGTTTGCTACTACTGACATTTCTTTTCAACTGCGTACTGCGATCAGAAAAAAGCGCATTCTTGAGCGAATCCTTGCAGAAATTTCCCATGCATCAAGATAGGCCGAGAAATTACTTGTCAACAGCGAATCTGGCTTGTGTCTGAAGTCTTATCTGGACCTTAAAGTATTCTATTTATTGGATTTTTGTTTTGTTTATTCACTGCATATTTTCTGCAAAATTCATTGGTTTAAGAAAATGAATTTCCAATCAAATAAATAGTGAACTACTTTTTTTTGCAAGATCTTTGGTTTATTTCTGGTGAAGTTATGTTTCTCAAATCCAATGGGAGTCTTACAATCGAAATTTCCGGAGAACCAGCTAAGGTGATTGCTGAAGGTATCTTTTCAGGAGATCCTGAAAAGGTGATCCGGTTAGTCAATAAATTTTCGATAAAACACTAGGAAAATTCTGAACGAAGCGGGCACGAATGGCATCTTTTGGTAGTTTGCTAATCTACAAGTAAAATCCAATGATTATTTGATCTAATTAAAAGTGCATCACTTACTTACTTCCATGGATTCACTAATTGATTATTCTGGGTTTCATAGTGTTCCGCTGGATTCATAATTGCACGCCAAACACAGTCATTGTTTTCGACAGTTTTTCGCAACGGTTGACTGCGCATGGACTGCTGAGTTTGAAAGATATTATCTTATATCAAATGAACCAAAGATATTGATGAAAGAATAATCAAAGAGCTCCAAGATGATATCTTATTATTCGATCCGTATCTTATTCAGATGATCAAAAGCCTGCTTTCGTCTGCTTGTAGAAATCTCCTCGAAATTGAAAGTAGTTCTCGTCGATGTACATTCTTGTCAACCTAATGTATGTCCTGAGCTTTCCTTTCCATGCTGCATCCGTCCTTTGGGGTAATAACCAGTCCTCGAGACGATTTAGGGAATCCTTCACTGGAACGCTAGGGAAAAGAGCCGCTACGTCGAAAGAAATCATCATCTCGTCATCCTCGATGTGTCGTGCCTCTAATAGTTTCTGGGAGAACTCCTGCCAAAGATCGCCTTACTCACATGCCCCACGGTACCTTACAATCAATTGGGAATCCCGGGAAACGGGAAATCACAAAATTTCTAAAATTCCGATAGGTCCCGGGATGAACACTCTAAAATGTGAATCATAACAGGTCATGTAGCTCAACAAATATATTATTTTTTCCAAATTAAACGAATTATCTATGTTTAAATAATTTCCTATCCCTATAATCGACGGCACTTTGATAAACACGAACCTTTTTTTTCTATTTCTAGTTTATTACGTCATGGTATGAGGGAACCGAACAGTTTGGAGGAAGTTGTCAGTATTTTTGCATAAACTTCTAAAAGTTCGTCTACTAAATTCCATATTTTACTTGCAGACGCCTGTAAGGCTTAACACTTCCGAGTTGCGAATAATGGCTCTACGGCAACAGCAACAAATCGACACCCAGCAGCAACTACTGGCTGCGCGAGAGCAACGTCTACGCTTTCTAAAAGCCCAGGAAGCATGTGAAACCGTTGCGGCAGCAGAAGGGGAGCGTCTGCGCAGGCTTAGAGAACGAGTAGAAGCACAGGAATCTAAACTACGCAGACTGCGGGCATTACGAGGACAAGTTGATTTGCAGAAAACGTATAATGTTACTCTCGGTATGTACGGCTTCTATAAGGGCACGAAATTTGGGAATTTATTAATACTGTCACTATTTTGCAAAACGATGTAGTACTTTAATGAAACACATACAATTCCCCTTGCGCTTCAGGGCACCTCACATATTTTCATGATTTAGCCGATCAAATGCTTTTCGGTAATAGATGGCTGTTTGGTGTTCTGTACCAAGTACAGGAACTCTTGGAATTTTGTGGTACGGAATCGGAAGTCGCGCAAACTTTTCCTGTATTCGGTACAAAACCACTGTAGGTACATAACTTTGAGAACTGTCGCATAATGGGAAGATATAAAAATTACGTTAGGTCATCCATATACCCAATACCATGTACCATAATTTTCACCAAGATGCTTTATAACCAGTCGACCAGAATTATAAGTTGCAGTTACCTCCTCGAATCCTTGGGGCTATCTTGTGTCAAACTATCATCTTGCCCCAAATTCTAATAATTCTTGTCGAGTCTAGTACACGACACGGAAGACGGCCTTATAGTTGAGGTCGAAATACACGTATCTTTCAAAGGATACAAACTCTAGCGGAATTAACCTTCCAGTCGTCGCGTGGTTGACCACCGTCAGAACCACCACGCTGCTGTTGTGATCAAAAAGCGAGGTTTTTTCACCAGTGTTGTACAAAATACAACAGCGCGACGACTGAAGTGTTAAATGATATAGTACTAAATTCGGTTTTTCGTTTATTTAATAAATGTAATTTTTTTCAGGCAATGATTTGGATTCAATACGTGCACTCTTCAGTGAGAAAGAAAAGGAATTGACGCTGGCAGTGGCAAAAGTTGAAGCTTTAACCAGGCAACTCGAAGAGCTTAGGCGCGACAGAAGAGGCACGTTGAACTTATTTACTGGTCTACCGAGTCATGCACAGATGAACAGTTCGCCAGCGGCCATAGAATTAGAGAAGCTAAGAAGAGAGCTTATGGTGAGCATCCGCATCTTTTGTTCAATGCCATAATCCTAAATTAATCCATCATAATTTGTTTTCAGTATCGAAATCAACTGTCTTTACAACAGGATGCAAGACTCCATTTGCAACGCGAGGCTTTACAGAAGCGTCAAGCAGAACTTCAATCAGTTGACCAGCGAATCTTGGAATTGCAGGGTCGTTTGAACAAAAAGAGAGCATCCAATATGATCCAGCATCAGCAAACCTCTCCGACGCAGATGACTCATTCTAGCAACATTTCGGCAAATCATGTTCGGTGAGATATTTTTGATTCATCTCTTTTCGAATGTTCAATATTTTCAAATTCGAAATGATTATTGTAGGTCGGTTTCGTCAAACTTTTATCCTCAGCAGAGAGTACCGAGAAGCAATATCGTTGCTGTCGAACCATTCAATCACATACCACAAAAAACTGTGGCATTGGGTAATAATGGAAATAAGATGAATATTTTGAACAACAATTCAACGGCACCGAATCAAGTGGTGCACGATATGGCATGTAATAATAAAATACAGCATGGTCGTCAATTATCTGCCGAAGTAATCAGCAACTCAAATTTGAATGACCATAACATGGCTGCAGAAAGTGATGAGAATAAATTGGCTAGACAGAAGAAACAAGAGTATGTACTTAAAAGCGTTGGAATGGAATACGATAATGATGCAAAATTCTCAAACATGCAAGTCTCACAGTCCTCTTCAGGTGAACAAATGAATAACAATAAAGCAACATATGCAGAACGAGAAGTTCAAAACGACGAGCTTATTTTAAACAACAGATACAGTTATAATCAAGATCATATCGACAATAACAGAAACATTTGTTCAAGTAACAGCGACACACTAGAACTGTCTAATACAAACGATTGTGACAGTGATAAAGTTTCTGATATGAACGGCGGATTTTCATCACGTGCACAAGTAACGGCAACCGTCCACAGTACGCCGTTAAGTTTTATGAACAAATCTGTCGCTCTTCCCGTTACACTGTCTTCGAATCAATCCATATCAAATGAAGAGCATAATCAACAGCACCTCAAATCCAAAACGTTGCAAAGTAATAGCAAAGGATTTGCATACGGTTTACTCCATAACATTCCATCCGGGAATCTGGTGGTACCACCTCGGAAACCAAACAACGGGTCATCTCCAATGATGTCTGGAAAACAGTTATCCTCAGATATCAAAATTAATAAAGTTACTCCCCAAATGCAGAATCAACACATATCTCAACCTACAGACAATGGTGAAAAGCTAAAACCTGCTTTACCACCAAAACCCAATAAAAATAATACTCAAGCACCGGAAATGGACACTGGTCTAAAATCGACTACGGAAAACAGCAATAATAATGAAACTATGTCCTCAGGCAGCAACATTCCATCTAAATCTGGTACCGTGAATCCCTCAGACAATCTACCTATTAAAGCCAAACCATTGACTATTAAAAAATCACCCCATTCCGAACAACCCAGATTGAAACATATTTCCAGTAGCATGAACACATACAAAGTTCAGCACTCTGGAGCGCATCGCATGCTGGAGATGCAGTCTTCCTCCTATGCGTTGCCGGAGGTGGTAAGATCTACCGAGGGATCGGATTCACAGCTCATTACTGACGCGGAAAAAAGTAACCAACAACTGGAGTACAACAATCAAGTCCAACGTAATACTGCCCAGAAACGTTCAAACGTTGACAATTCATCGGAAAGCAGTGTTGGAAATGAGGAATCTCAATCACAGGATAAAAAGCTAGAGGAAGTATCTCGGCGAAAACGCAGTTTCATATCAGCTGTAATCAACGACGGCAAGATTAAACTGGCCCGTCGTGTCAGCTTCGACCCGTTGGCTTTGCTATTAGATGCTAGTTTGGAAGGTGAACTGGAGCTTGTGCAGAAGACTGCGTTACAGGTACATTCATACATACATACATACATACATTCATTTATTTTTTGTTACCATCTAAACCAGGGCTTCCTCCCAACCGATGGTCCGCGGACCCCTAGGAAGCTTTTATGACTTATCAGAGGGTCCGCGATGCCATCGTAAATAGAAGTCTTGAACGATGAAAAATGTGAATAGGGGAAGGGGTGGTAAAATGAACACCTTAAGGATATCATCTTGTTTCTGATAGAAAAACGAGGAATTTGTATTTTTTTCTGTTTCTATTTGGGATGAACCACTGCGACCAGTTTCCTGTGATATTTTGTGTATCCGTGTCCTTTGTTTAGTGCATGTCGTTCTACTCCATTACTATTGAAAAATAATGAAGTAGTCGTTTTTTTATACAATTAGCATTCTTCACTATTTTGCATAGAGCCTCTTTAGAAAAAGATACCGCTATTTATACCTTTTGGAGGAAACAGTTTTTCACCATTAAACTCACATTAATATGTGGGTCTTAGTGACTTGTTACTTTCTTATACTCTTCCGACCATAACCATAATATTGATAATGAACAGATACAACAAGAGTACAATATGGTAGATCTTACCTCGTAACGCACCTCGAAAAGGTGATCTACCCGCGTTACGGGAAAGGAATTTGTATAGTTCTATCGCACAGCATCAAAAATAGGAATGTTAACTATAGCAGCGACACGAATTCAGACTAAAATAGCTTAATTTTCACATATTTTTATCGCTAGCAAAAAACGCTGCAAATGTTGATTTTACCTGCACTATGTAGGTAAAATGAACAGTTGTTGGTGGTAAAATGAACCTGTTCATGATCATCAATGCGTCGACCCCTCGACGCGCCGCCACTCTACCACTTTTCTTTCTTTCCAATGATTAACACGAACAAAGCTCATGTAAACATTTTTATAAGAACAAAATTATTAAAAGTACAGTACATGGAACAAGTCGGTCGTGTTTTATTCTTTCTCCGTCGGAATCGTCCGAAAAAGTATTCGCGGAAGTATTACGGGCGTCCCGGAAGTTAGTTCCCGGTCCAAGTTTCTCCCTCCCTTTCGCTACGGTCCATTCCGGTAACATTTTGGTCCTTCGCGTCCGGGTATTATGGACAAAAGTGAGCTCGAGAAGTTGTGGGCGAAAAGGGAGGTTATGTTCGCAAAGGCGAAATGGGAGTTGTTCGTCGCAGAAACCCTTCGCACCCGGAATCCCACATACGAGGAGGTGCAGGAGCGGAAGGACAAGCTCACAGAACTTGCTGGCAACTTCGACGCACTTCAGACCTCGATCGAAGAGAGCACCAGCAACTTGCAAGACGTCGCGTCGGTGTTCAACTATCGGCTGCAGTTCGACGAGGTGTATTTCAAGGCCAAAGGATTGTACACGGCGTTCCTGGAGGATAATCAGGACCGGATGTCCAACTACAGTGCCGGAACCGGAGAATCGGTCAATGACCTGCGGGATGCAATCAGAGCGCTCGTCGAAACGCAGCAAGCTTTGATCATGCATCAAATCCAACCCAGTGCAGCACCCGCTGCCGGACAGGTGTCGAATCAGGACCACCATCTGAACGTGAAGCTGCCTCAGCTCAACATTCCAGTGTTTAAAGGAGAGCGCAAGAACTGGCACTCCTTCAAGGACCTGTTCGTGAGTACCATCCACAGCAGGACGGACCTAAAGGATTCGCTGAAGATGCAGTACTTACTGTCGTATTTGGATGGCGAAGCGAAGAAGATGGTCAGTTCGTTTCCCATCAGTGACGCCAACTATAATGAAGCCTGGGAAACACTCTTGACGCATTACAACAAGAAGAAGTATACGGTGTTTGCCCTGGTTCGAGAATTCATCGATCAACCTTCCACGACAACTGTTTTTTTTTTTTTTTTTTTTTTTTTTTTTTTTTTTTTTTTTTTTTTTTTTTTTTTTTATAGTAGGGTTTAAAAAAGCTTCAAAAGCCTGGCCTGTTGTGTGTTGGCACGGTGTGGGACTCACGCTGGGCGTGCTTAACCACTAAAAAACTTTCCCTACTGCTCCTGTGCCTCGATCTCCCCCGGAACTACATCAGGCAACTTCATCGGGGGAGGGCTGTGCTCATGCACTTCTGTGCTCATGCACTTCTTCAATCTCAGCCTCTAACTGTTCTGCTAGTTCGCTGTTGGAGCGTTTTGCCCAATTGGCGGTTGAACATCTCGCCGGGACTTTGGACAGCTTTCTGTGCGACGACGCATACTTCCCTTGGGCTGGCCTCGCATCAGAGCTCTGTTGATCTTCTACTGGACGCTCATGTGCACTTCGTTGCTCTACGACGACTTGTTCTCCGCTGCTGCTGTTCGAGCTCTCCTTGTTGACCAGTTGGATGCCGAGGTCGGTCCAGCGATTCCGGTTGGAGGATGACTTCCGGTTCACTGGCGCCCAGACGACCCAAAACTGGTTTGTGACGATCGATGCTACTCGGCTTAGTCCCCGACGGTGGAGCTAGCCTACTCCGGCTACGCGCTTCTTCATGATTCGATACAGGCCGGTGGAGTGCCGAAGTCGGTCCAGCGATTCCGGTTGGAGGATGGCTTCCGGTTCGCTGGCGCTCCGACGACTCAAGCCGGTGATACGCTACGTACTACTCAGAGTAGTCCCCGGCGGTGGATCTATCCTACTCCGACGAAGATTTCCCCGGCGGCGGAAGATCTCCCGAACCGATGCTATCCGGGCAGATGCCGAGGTCGGTCCTGCGATTCCGGTGGAGGGAAGCTTCCGGTTCACAGGCGCCCCGACGATCATTTGCCGGTGCAACAACGCGATCTACTCAACTAGTCCCCGGCGGTGGACTTAGCCTACTCCGAAGCTGGCCGGGCAGATGCCGAGGTCGGTCCTGCGATTCCGGTGGAGGGAAACTTCCGGTTCACAGGCGCCCCGACGACCATTTGCCGGTGCTATTTCGCGAATTACTCAGCTGGACCCCGGCGGTGGACTCAGCCTACTCCGACTCGACGTTGGTCGGCCAAGTGCCAGGGTCGGTTCTGCAATTCCGGTTGGAGGATGGCTTCCGGTTTGCAGGCGCCCCGACGACTATTAACCGATACTACGCTACGCCCGCTCTACTCGGTCTAGTCCCCGACTGAAGATCTAGCCTACTCCGATCGCGACCCGGAGCTCTCTGGTCTTCACGCCATCTCCTTTGCAGCAACGACATAATCGCCGTTATTCCCCTGTTCACCGCATTCCAGGTGCTTTCATGCTGGCACATGTTCTGCACGATGTTGTCCGGATTTAGAACGCTTGCGGTTTCTGGCATCATCTCGCTTCGTATATCCCTGAATCGAGGGCAGTCGAATATAACGTGCTCCGGTGTCTCCTCGATATTTGGACAGGCCGGACAATGTGGAGATTCTGCGTGTCCGAATCTGTGCAGATATTTCCGGAAGCATCCATGGCCTGACAGAAACTGGGTCAGGAAGAAGTTAACTTCTCCATGTTTTCTGGTCGTCCACACCGACACGTTAGGAATGAGCCTGTGGGTCCACCTTCCTTTCTCTGAGTTATCCCACTCCTGCTGCCACCTGGCCATTGTGTCCAACCTAATGGTATTCCTCACATTCTGTGTGTCCCTTTGCTGGTAACATGCGATGTCTTCAGCCAGAGTGATGCAGATGGGGATCATTCCGGCGATAACGCACACTGCCTCCGATGATATAGTGCGGTAGGCACTCGCAACCCGTATAGCCATGAGCCGGAACGTACCTGCCAGCTTATCTCGGTTACGTTTGGTTCCCAACGCTGCAGCCCAAGCCGGGACTCCATACCTCAGTATAGACGATGATACGGTCGCTAGAAGACGCCTCGTGCTGCTTCTTGGTCCTCCAATGTTGGGCATGATCCTGGCTACGGTGTTAGCAGCTTTCGCTGCCTTTTCGCAGGCATAGTCTACGTGGCTGTTGAAGTTTAGCCTGTCGTCGACCATTACTCCGAGATGCTTTAGAGAGCGCTTCGATGGGATTGCGTGCCCTCCGACGTTGATTTCCAACTGCTGTACCGCCTTGCAGTTGCTGACCAGCACCACCTCCGTTTTATGATGAGCCAACTGCAGCTTGACTCCAGTCATCCACGATTCGATGGTGTCTAGCGATTCCGCCGTCAGCATCTCCACCTCCTCCGCAGTCTCACCAGTTATCGCAAGAACGACGTCGTCTGCGAACCCGACGATCTCGACTCCATTCGGCAGTGACAAGGTTAGCACTCCATCGTACATCATGTTCCACAATGTTGGACCAAGTATGGATCCTTGTGGAACTCCCGCCGTGACTTCAATTGACATCCGTCCCTGGTTCGTGTCGTAGACCAGTACCCGGTTCTGGAAGTAACTTTGCAGAACTTTACACAGATATCCGGGAACCCGCATTCTGTGTAGGGCTGCGGCAATAGCCTCCCAACTGGCACTGTTGAACGCGTTCTTGACGTCTATTGTTACCACTGCGCAGTATCGATTGCCTCTCCTCTTCTGCTTGGCCGCTTTCTCCGCGCACGCGATGACTGCCCGAACAGCATCCACCGTCGAAGTCTTTTTACGGAATCCGAACTGCCTTTTCGACAATCCGTTCTCGCCTTCCGTGTAGATCGTCAGCCTGCCGAGGATGACCTTCTCCAAAAGTTTGCCAAGAGTATCCAGCAAGCATATTGGTCTATATGAAGCAGGATCTCCTGGCGGTTTTCCCGGTTTTGGCAGTAACACCAGCTTCTGCACCTTCCATCTGTCTGGGAAGCAGCCTTCCGCTAGACACTTCTGCAACGCTGTCCTGAATATGTCTGGGAACGCCAAGATTGCTGCCCTTAGCGCAACATTAGGGATACCATCTGGTCCGGGAGCTTTGTTCAGCTTCAATCCTTTCGCAACCGTTATCAGCTCGGCGTTAGACACTTGTATACCGGCATTTTCCTCATCTACGTCAGCGTACGGTGTGGGCGGCCACGCTGTTGGAGCATGCGTAGGAAAGAGACCGTTTACTATCGCCTTCAGTTTGTCGGGACACATTTCAGCTGGGGTAACTGGGCCCTTGATCTTCGCCATCACTACTCGATAGGCGTTGCCCCAGGGATTTGCGTCAGCTTCCCGGCACAACTCCTTGTAGCAGTTCGTTTTACTCGTCGATATTTCCCGTTTGAAGGCGGCTCTGGCCAGTCGGTAGGTCACTTTACGCTCTTCCATGCTGGCTTCGGATCTAGCTCTCTGCACGCGTCTTCTGGCTCTTAAGCAGGCTGCGCGAAGCGTGCTGAGTCTGTCGTTCCACCAGTATGCAGGACGCCGTTGATTTCTTGGCTCCAATTTTCTCGGCATAGTTGCGTCACACGCTCTCGCCAACGCTTCTGTCAGCTCTCCTGCATCCATGTTTGGAGCGTCGCTTACTGCTCGGAGTGCTTCGACGAAAAGATCCTTATCGAAATGCTTCGTCTTCCACCTTCGTTCTCCATTCCTCCTCTGCCATACTGCACAACTTCTCTGGCCAACGCGGTAGTGGATCGCTTGATGGTCACTGTGGGTGTATTCTTCGCTAACTCTCCAGTTCATATTGGTGACCAGTGACGGGCTGCAGAAGGTCACGTCGATGATGGACTCCCTACCGTCTTTGCGAAATGTGCTAGCGAGACCGTCGTTGCACAGCCTTACGTCGAGCTTCGCTAGAGCTTCCAGCAAACTGTATCCTCTCGCGTTGGTCAGTCTGCTACCCCACTCCACGGCCCAAGCATTGAAGTCTCCTGCTATTATTACCGGCGTTCGACCGATCAGCTTGTCGGTTAGCACATCCAACATCTGGGTGTACTGCTCCAGTGTCCATCTCGGGGGGGCGTAACAGCTACACACGAAGATTCCGTTAATTTTAACGATCACGAAGCCCTCGTATGAGCGTTCGACAACTTCTTGGATAGGGAATCGGCCCATTACTTGAATCGCCGTCGTCTCTGCTCTGTCTGCTACCCAATAGCCGTTATCGGGAGGAACCCGATACGGTTCTGCAATGATCGCAATGTCGCACTTTGTTTCTGTTGTCGACTGCCACAACAGTTGTTGTGCGGCGTCGCAATGATTGAGGTTCACCTGCGTTATCTCCATCATCATTACTGCCCTGCCTTCGCCTTCTGATATTTGGGGCACTTGAAGCCACCCGTCGTATGGGCGTTACCTTCCTCCACCTTACACAGCATGCACCTAGGTGACTTCAGGCAGTCCCTACCAACGTGACCTTTTTCACCACATTTCCTGCAGTGTTCGGACCTGTCCGGGCCTTTGCAGTTTATTGCCCGGTGGCCGAAATCCATGCATTTGAAGCATCTCTCCACCGGATTTGTCTCCCGAGGGATCAGTTTCAGCGGGCAAACCGACCATCCCACCTTGATCTTACCAGCCTCGACGAGTTTTTTGGCTGCTGCGACTGGTAATCGGATCGTCGCTATTTGCATACCTCCGTAAGCTCTCCTCAGCCGGATGGACTGTGGTGCTTCTTCCAGGTTGCATTGAGATAGCAGTGCACCCCTCACGTCGTCTTCTGTTGTGATCTCGTCCAGTTCTCTACATTCGATCACTGCCTCCTGGGATAAGGCTCTCACGCTTGCCTCGTTGCCCAGCGACTTCGCGACGAGCTCTCGGCAGGCCGAACTCTTGATCGACGGATCTTTTTTAAGCTCAAAGAGCATGTCACCTTTCTGGGTGCGCCTGGTTCTCACCACGTTTTCACCCAGCTCCTTAAGCTCTGGGTCCTCCCTCACTCTCCTGAGAATCGCCGCGTAGCTTGTCTTATCGCTTGCCTCAATGACAAGAGCATCGCCCCTGAACCTCTCGCGAGGTGACCGTTGCTTTTCTTTCTTCTTCGGTTCCTTTTTTTGCCGCTTCCTCTCCTTACGAGCTGTATTCTTCTCCTTTTGACCTTTCACGGTGCGCCATCCACTGCCGTTCTGCTCACTGACGCACTCATTGCCGCTTCTCTGCTTTTTGGGATCTTCCTCCTCTCCTGGTGTATCCCTCGTTCTTTTTTCCGTGCGGGTGGTCGGATTGCTCCTAGGCGTCTCCTGTTCAACGGCTGTTGCATTCACCGAAGTTAATGCTTTTTCGGCTTTTTCCGCTCTACTCCGCAATTCCTTCTGCCCGCGTTCTGCGGCTGTAACTGTAACCGGCCTCAAGAAGCTGGTGGTCACATCCGACGATGTTATACGTCAGCTCAAGGCTCTCGGGAACGAGTTTGAATCGAGGGATCCGTGGCTCATCCACTTACTGCTGGAGAAGGTTGACAGAGAAACCCGATCATTGTGGGCGCAGAAAATTATCGATATCGACAGTCCGTCGTTTGCTGAATTTTTGGAGTTACTTCAGAAGCGGTGCGATGCACTCGAAACGTGCACAGCGTTCACAAAACGGCCTAGTGGAGACATCGTGAAAAAGGAGTACACGAAGGCACACGGTGGTGAAAAAGTGCAAGCTTTCCATGCCAACGCATCACCGTCATCGTGCGCGAAGTGCTCAAAGGATCACCCGGTCTATCACTGTGATCGGTTCAAGGAAATGGAGGTCGCGGCGCGCAGAGAGTTGGCACAAACGTCCAAGCTGTGTTTCAACTGTTTGCGCCCCTTCCACTCAGCGAAGAAATGCCCGTCGAAATCCGTATGCCGGTCTCCAGATTGCAAGCAACGTCACCACACCTTGTTGTGCACACAGGAAGCAAGACAGGCGGACAAGAAGCCGGAACAGGATCAATCCAACCAGGAATCCGGTCTGGAATCAACATTGGCGTCGGTGAACGTCAATTCAGCGCAAACGGTGGATGAAAATCGTGAATTTACCCTACTACCAACGGTGGTGGTACAAGTCGAAGGAAGTGATGGCAAATTGCACGACGTTCGAGGACTAGTGGACAGCGGCTCGCAGGTGTCGCTCATAACGGAGGCGTGCGTAAAGCGTCTTGGGTTGAGACGTAGCAACGCCAAACTGGAGGTCACTGGTGTCAACGCAGAGGTCGTCGGTAGAACCGCCGGCAAGGTTACGCTTGTGTTGTCATCGCGCTACGAGGATGCAACAAAGCTAACTACTCAAGCCTACATTTTGGGAAAGCTGACGGCAACCCTGCCGTGTCAGCGCTTCAGCGTGTCCAACATGCCATACTTGGAAGGATTGCAGCTGGCCGATCCGCAGTTTAACAAGCCTGGAACTATGGACATCATTCTCGGGGCTGATCTCTTCTTGTCGATTCTACAATCAGGGCAGGTCAAGGATCACAACGGAATTCCTGTGGCACAGCGTTCCGTCTTCGGATGGATGGTTGCAGGAAGGCTGCCGAAACAAGAATGTATCCACACCTACCATTCGATCATCAATCTGCACCAAGAGGTTGACATCGATCGTACGCTGCGGTTGTTTTGGGAAGATCAGGAGCTACACAATCCCAAGCAACTCACCAAGGATGAACAAAGGGTGGTTGAAGCATTCAACTCCACTCTGACGCGTTCACAGGAAGGCCGCTTCATCGTCCGTTTGCCAATGGATGACTCGAAGCTCAAACTGGGAAACTCGTTGATCGCCGCTACCAGACGACTAAGGTGCATGGAACGCAGATTCGACAGCGACAACGATTTCAAGCAACGCTACATGTTGTTCATGCAGGAATACCAGGAGTTAGGCCACATGAGGATTGTGCCCACATCGGAAATCGACGCAGACTGCTCCAAGTCGTATTATCTGCCGCACCATGGCGTCATTAAAGAGGACAGCGTCACTACCAAACTCAGGGTAGTATTTGATGGCTCATCAGCTACCACGACCGGAGCGTCACTCAACGACATACTGCTGGAAACGCCGAACATCAACGCTGATCTGTTCGACGTACTGCTACGATTCAGATCGTATCCGGTGGTCTTCCTGGCGGACATCGAAAAGATGTATCGCCAGGTGCTTGTGCATCCTGACGACATGGACTACATGCGCATCGTATGGCGAGATTCTCCCGAGAAGCCAATCCAACATTTTCGTCTTCTCACCGTTACCTACGGTTTGAAGAACTCAGGCTTCCTAGCAATGGCAGCACTACACAAGGCCGCGGAGGCATTCGAGGGAAGGTACCCGAAAGCAGCGGAGCGTATTATCAAGCACACCTACGTCGACGATCTAACATCAGGTGCAGACTCGGCGGAGGAAGCGACAGAGATCATCAAGCAAATCAACGACATCCTCGGAGAAGCAGGGTTTACTCTACGCAAATGGAGTTCAAACTCGCCTGAAGTACTGGAGTCGCTATCGGATACCATCAACAGTGCAATGCCGATTCAATTTCCAGATGAACGCAACACCGTGAAGGCGCTTGGAACACACTGGCTTCCAACAGAGGACATGTTCATATTCAAGGTCACCATGCCAACTGACGGACCGAATACGAAACACCAACTGTTGTCGGATTCGGCGGAGCTTTTCGACCCGTTTGGATGGTTCGCACCGGTAATTGTACGAGTCAAAATCCTGTACCAAAAATGTTGGCTCAACGATCTGAACTGGCATGACAAGCTGCCACCCACCATCGAGGAAGCGTGGGTCGAAGTAAAGGAAAGTCTGCATCTGCTGGAACGCGTCAAGTTACCCAGGTGGGCAGCAAACTACAACGGTCGCATCGAATTGCACGGCTTCTCAGATGCATCGGAGGAAGCATACTCGGCTGTGGTTTACCTGAGGTCGGTAGACAGCAACAACGAAGTTCATGTCACCTTGCTGGCAGCGAAAACGAAGGTTGCTCCCGTTCGTCAAATATCCATACCACGTTTGGAGCTCAACGCAGCGGAACTGTTGGCGAGGCTCATGCAACAAGTTACCGCACCACTCGAAAGATTCCAAATCGACCAATATGCATGGACGGATTCCACCATCGTATTGCAGTGGCTTTCCGGCCATCCCCGCAAGTGGAACACCTACATAGCCAACAGAACGTCATCGATTTTGGACACCTTGCCCAGAAAGCACTGGGCACACGTCGCTTCCAAGGAAAATCCAGCAGATTGTGCATCCCGTGGCATCTCTCCATTAGAGCTTGTCAACCATCCGCTTTGGTGGACAGGGCCTTCGTGGCTATCCGATGATTCTTCTACGTGGAACCGAGACGTACCAGACGAGGCCTACGACGAGGAAACACTGGAGGAACGTAAGCGCTACCAATCGCTCAATGTCATTGTTAGTCTTCCAGCCACTAACTACGTCATCGAAAGCGAAATTTTGGAACGTCGATCCGATCTCTCTGCCGCCTGCTGGCAGCTCGCACGGGTCAGGCGATTCGTCAACAACTTGCGATGTTCGCTCACCGGCGAAAACAAAGTTTCCGGATCCATCTTGCCATCGGAGCTGCGTGAGGCATGTATGCAGTTTGTTCGATTGGCACAGCAAGAGTCGTATGAGGGAGAAATCAAGGCACTAGTTCGTGGCGAAGAAATTCCAGCAAAATCCAGCATTGCAAGTCTGTACCCGTTCCTGGATGGTACCGGCACGCTCAGAGTAGGAGGACAATTGCAGCATTCGGTTTATTCTTTCGACGTCAAGCACCCAATAATCGTTCCAAAACACCATCGCTTCACGAAACTGCTGGTGGAGGAAATTCACGTAAACAACTTTCATGCCGGCCCAACTTTGATGACAGCCACTATCAACCAGCGGTACTGGATTCAAGGTTGTCAAACCGTGATCAAACAGGTTGACCGAGCTGATCGACAGTTGCAGGAGATTTATGAGGTGGTTACGAAGCACGTCAAGCAAGGAGAACACTTCTTCACCAATCTCGGAATTCGTTGGCGATTCATACCACCAGCAAGCCCGCATCAAGGTGGTATATGGGAAGCGGCAGTGAAAAGCGCCAAGGAGCTGCTTCGACCGATTTTGGGAAACGAGAAGCTCACCCACGAGGAATTATCAACAGTTTTGTGTCAAGTTGAGGCTTGTCTCAATTCGAGACCCCTCTGCCCGATGTCATCTAATCCCGACAGTCTGGAAGCGCTTACACCGGGACATTTTTTGGTTGGGCAGCCTCTCAACCTGCTGCCTGAACCGGACGTTACCCATCTCAAGATGAATCAAATTGATCGGTGGCAAAAGGTGCAACGCTTCACGGAGGAGTTTTGGCAACGCTGGCGCGATGAATACATTGCCACGTTGCAGCTTAGAGGAAAATGGAAGACCAAGCAGGAGAATTTGAAACCTGGGAATTTGGTGCTCGTTAAGAACGACAATAGCCCACCGTCAGCTTGGGAGCTGGCTCGCATCGTAGCTGTTCATCCGGATCAACAGGGGTTGGTTCGCAACGTCACTCTTCGCAGAGGCAAGTCGGAGTACCAGCGTTCCGTCCAGAAGCTATGCCCACTGCCTGATTGAGCCGTTGCCTCAAGGCGGGGTGGATGTTCATGATCATCAATGCGTCGACCCCTCGACGCGCCGCCACTCTACCACTTTTCTTTCTTTCCAATGATTAACACGAACAAAGCTCATGTAAACATTTTTATAAGAACAAAATTATTAAAAGTACAGTACATGGAACAAGTCGGTCGTGTTTTATTCTTTCTCCGTCGGAATCGTCCGAAAAAGTATTCGCGGAAGTATTACGGGCGTCCCGGAAGTTAGTTCCCGGTCCAAGTTTCTCCCTCCCTTTCGCTACGGTCCATTCCGGTAACAGAACCTCATGCAAAAAACGTGAGCTAAACAAATATTTTTGAAAATTTCCATTGCATTACCGAATATATAACCATTAGGGATTGTAATCCATTCAAAAAGAAATCTAAATGTATCAGATTTTACATCATATCATAACGATGTTCACCTTAAGGAAAAACCTCAAAACCTCCGAGCTAAAAGTTACGTTCAAACGTGGTTTTCTAAAATCTTAGTTTTCGTTGGCATTTTCAATTCAATTAACCTCCGTATCAACCCGAACACTCCGATTTATGTTCTAAATCGTCCGTGCGTGATAAAAATTCATTGATATTTGTTTTTCTCGGTAAAAGGCACGGTGTTCATTTTACCACCACTTCCTTTAATTTGTTACCTCACTTATTTTGCAAGAGATCATTATTAATGATGTTATATTTTTTAGTTTCAAATATTGCGGGGAAATTTAAAAATTTGGATTGCTTCGCGGGAATAACGCGCAGTGAGCAATCCCCGCAAAGAGGAAATGAAACACAGTAAGCATTGCAGTTTGAAGCAAAATTCAACTAATTGACAATTTGCACCAAACTTTATGTGAAGTGTGGAATGGAAATGAAGCATTCTCTAAGAGATTTTACAAAATTAAAACTTTTGATGGCTGTGAATCATGTTTTGTAGATGCTCGAATTTTGAAGAATACGGTCAGACATGTATACGGTTCGACATTGGTAACAATGTTCGAGATCAACGTAGTTAGAAACCGCACTTTACATGAGGAATTGTGTTCACTTTATCAGAACGGTACCCAAGGGCTCCTCCACGTACAATGTACAATGTACATGATTTCCATCCATGCGGTGTCAGTTAGCGTCTCACATGTAGCTGTATTCATAATTCAAACACTTTTATTCGAAGACTGACAAAAATGAGCGCTTTACTTTCTATTTTGCTACATTAAGGAAATTGAGCCTTAGGGCGTAATGGTGCATTTCATTTAAGGTTTCTAAATTATGGCCTAGTATCTTTCAGGCAAGGTTCATGTGAAAATCGAGGAATTCAACGAAATCCGTTGAAATCATACATTTCACGGTGACAGCAGACGCAACATAAACAGCGTCAAAGTCATCGGTGACTATGATAGTTTTGGAGGAAAATTTTGGTGATCAAAACTCTGGATTTTCCAGGAATCAAAATTTTTCTTGCAACGCGTAATATTGTTTTTAAGATCAAAAAGAACCTTTGCAATCGTATTACAGCTGTATTTGGCATGTCAACAATTATTAATTTAAAGTAATTCTACTGAAAGAAAGTTAAAAATGCATAATTGTATCTAAAAGTTTTGAAAAACTTAAGTTTTTGAGAAAAAATAAACAGAGTAATGGCAATTTCTGCTTTATATCCTCCAAAGCTGTGTCCTAAACTGTGAAATATACTTAAATCTTAAAAATCTTTTTTATCTAAGAAATCGGTGATCTGTGACAAGACCAGGACAAAATCTATGTAATTACAGATAAATCTGTGTATGTGACATCACTGCTCGAACCAATGTTGTCGCAAAAAATTTGTTATTGTTTCGACGTTGACCGGTACAGAGCCGGAGTCGGGATTATCACAGAAAGCCGAATCACATAAGGCCAAAAGCATGCTAGCCTACCACAAAAGGCCGAATACACAGAAGGCCGAATCACAGAAGGCCGAATACACAGAAGGCCGAATCACAGAAGACCGAATCACAGAAGGCCGAATCACAGAAGGCCGAATCACAGAAGGCCGAATCACAGAAGGCCGAATCACAGAAAGCCGAATCACAAAAGGCCGAATTATAGTTGAAAGTTACAAACCTGAAAAATAAAGCTTGAATATGAAAAAATCGATTCCTTTTTAAATGCGGTCATGTCAGTAAACAGTGCAAAATTGAGGATAGAGGAACTGAGGCGGCAGAAGGCCGTCGAAGTCTCCGATATCTGAAGAGTATGCATAGCATCGAATCTCGGTGCCTTGCAAACAACAAATCCAGGCGTTGGCCCGGTAGAATGCAAACAAAGGATGTTTTTACACTCTTAGGGCCGACGAGCGACAGCGAGCTCATACAGCACGCGTTTGCCCGATATAATGCAAACATAGTCTTTTACGCAACAAGCAGGGGTTCATTCACAAATTTCATAACGGTAAAAATTGCCACTTTCGACAACCACTCACCCCCTCTAACCCTTTTGGTTGGAATATTTTACAAATTTTGTATGAGCCGTAACATCACAAAGACACCCATTCAGCGTGGTGAAGTTTGTTAATGAGCCCCAGGAGAATGATTGCTAAGCTTACTAAGAATACTTTTCTTAGTATATTTACCCTTCCAGTTGTTGCGAGGTTTCTCTACCTGTGTTTTGCAAAATACAACGCGCTACTACTGAAGTATGTGGTTAGATAGAAGAATGGTCCATTTATAGAAAATTACAGAGGTATTTTTTAGGTGACACATCCATAAGACACTAAGCATATTTCAGCTGGATGGACTCTTATTCAGCTAATAATATTACTTGGGTATCTTGTCCCGCCTTACCCTAGTTTGGATATGTTCAAAATATTGGATAAAATGTGCTGAATGTTTGTGGTTTACAATAAAATTGATTTTGAAATTTCGGCCTTTTATGATTCGTCCTTTTGTGATTCGGCCTTTTGTGATTCTACCTTTTGTGATTAGGCCTTCTGTGATTCTGCCTTCTGTGATTCTGCCTTCTGTGATTCGGCCTTTGTATGTTTTAGTCTTTTGTGTTTTCGGTCTTTTGTGATGCGGCCTTTTGTGGTAGACCCGCCGGAGTCGGTCCAAATTTTCGTGTGAAGGATTTTTGTTCACAATAGCGCTCCGACGGCTCAAGCCTTACGTGCTACTCAGAAGAGTCCCTGGTACCCGAGTCTCCGACAAAGAGTTTCCGGGCTGTGGTAGGCCTCCAGTACCGATGGTATTCCGGCAGATGCCGAGGTCGGTACTGCGATTGCGGTGAAGAAAAACTGCTGGTTCACATACGCCCCGACAATCATTCGCTGGTGCTACACAACTAGTCTCCGGCGATTGACCTATCCTATTAACGCGGAGAAAGTTCTCTCGAAACCGTTATCTCGATGCTGACCCAATACCAGAGCATTAAGCTCAACGTGATTAAAATTTAGATGTCTAAACTGTAAATCTTATTCAAAAAGCTTTTCGAATTTAACCAACTGGTAAAGCCAATCATTTTCACGTGTATGGCACATTCTTTGCATACTTCAAGGCGTTTATGGCCTCTCCAAAGTCTGATTAAATTATTAGAAAGTACGCAATAAACGCCATGAAGTATGCAAAAAATGGGTTATACACTAGATATTGATGAATGACGATAAATCAATCAAATATAACAAATATTTTGAACTTCGTTATAATAAATACACATGTTTGAATCACAAGTCGTGATTAAATATATGAACAATCATTATCTCGATACCGCAGATCTCAAAATAAAAATAGTGACAGACTTGGTTGTCAACTAGCATTTTTCGGTCTGCGACAGCAAAATATATGCTTACCGCTTTATAATCAGGCTTCTTTTCTTCAGAAATAAATTAAATAAATTACATCTGTGTAACTGTTGGATATAATCTAAATTGAAACTATTTCCAGTTTTCGTTGACCTCAGTATTATTTTTTGATTTTTTTTTCTTTCAGGTACCAAATCCAAGTGCAGCGAACGACGAAGGGATTACTGCGCTACATAATGCCATTTGTGCTGGTCACGTGGAAATTGTAAAGTAAGTTTTTAATATATTTTTTTACAGTATCACTTTTGATTCACTTCGGCAGAGGGTTCTGAGCTCATATTTGGCCACAATTAGCATCGTATTGAAATGCTTCTTATTGCAAAGTTTCAGACAATTCGGCCGAGAAAACCCCTCATGCCAAAGTGAATCTTGGAAGTGCCCAAGTAACTCTGCACCCTACCATATTTAACAGCGGCATGGGCAACTGTAAACATTTTCTTTCGGACCAAATGCATTGATTTATGACATTTTACAGTACACATTACAAAAAAATCAACCACAATCTTGATCCAATTTACTCATTCTGATACTACGGTGCTATAAGAAACCACTATAGCCATGATTGGAATTTCTTCCCTGATGTCCAAAGATAGAAACATAATGATTGGGTAAGAAAGTCACCCTACTTCTAAGTTTCTAATTTTCCCGGGATTTTAACATATTTTATATTATACTTGACATTTGCATATTTTATGTTATACTCGTAAATTTGTATAATTATTGCTCTTTTTTCTAAGTAATTTATTAATGTTTTGTCTAAAAATATCTTTCGTTCGTTTTGGACAAAAAAAGTTTATAAAATTCATCAAAAGTCCATACAATAAAATTGAGAGTGAAGCTCATTCTTGAAAAATCATATAAAGGTAATATAAATACAATAAGAACCAACTAGAATCTTCCCTCACCATGGTTATGCGATCATGCCGCGATGGGAGGGCTTAATCCATTAGCCCATTAAATGGTAACCAAAGCCGTAACTTGTAGTGGTGGTATCACATTTTGGCATTTTTTGCTTAAAGCCGATGATGGATGAGAACATCCACCGATTCCGACGCCATTAAGCTCTACCACCTTGATCGAGCTTTGATCGGCAGTGCAGCGGGAATCATCGATGATTGCACCACTGATCGATGGTGTAACCCGGCACATCGACGGTCTGACCCTGATAGAGGAGCAAATGATTGGAATGTCCGAGCGTTTCGTCGTGAACCTGGTTGCGATAGCGTTGGACAGCCGAACCCGGATGGAGTGGGAATCCACGGTACCCCACAAGCAAATACCCACCTACAACAATACCATGGACTTCCTGAAGAAGCGTTGCGCAATCCTCGAGCGTTGTGAAGACGCAATCGAGAAGCCCATCGTGAAGCCGGTCCAAGCGAAGAGTTCCAGCCAACTGAAGACTTGTGCTACCACCGAGAGAGCAGAACCGACCTGCCAAGTGTGTGGCAGCGGAAGCTACCCGATATTCAAGTGCGACGCCCTCCGCAAGATGTCCGTTCCAGAACGAGAAGCCAAGGTAAGAGAGTTCATGTCTTGTTTTAATTGTTTGCGAACGGGTCATAGGAGTAGTGCGTGTAAATCCCTCTTTAATTGTTGGAAATGTGAAAGTCGACACCACACCCTTCTCCACCCTAACGAATCTATGTGTCGGATGCCGAAACCAAATCCCATCTAATACAGTCCACTTCTGCCGTCTATCCCACCAAGAAAGTAATCCACCATATGTGCAACAGTCTCTTGATGACCGCAATGGTTCAAGTGTTCGATGCCAATGGTGAACTTCAGCCTTGTCGAGTCTTCCTCGATAGTGGTTCCCAAGCAAACATAGTTTCACGCAAACTTGTCCAAACCCTGAAACTGCCTCGGCTCGCAACAAAGGTTGATATTGTTGGAGCCAACAACCAAAAATCATGCCTGTCAGAAGTAGCGAAGCTTAGAATCCAATCTCATTATTCCGACTACAGTGTGCAGTTAGAGTGTCTTGTTGCCGATCAAGTCACTGGCCCAAAATCGTCAGCTCCCATCGATATCAAATCATGGGACATTCCGCCCGGATTTGCCCTTGCCGATCCAAATTTCCACATTCCCGGTGAAATCGATCTCCTTATTGGCATTCAGCACTACTTCAAGCTGATGGTGCCAGGACAAATCAAACTCTCCGACGATCTTCCTATCCTCCAAGAAATCCGTTTTGGATGGGTGGTCGCTGGAGCTGTTAATTCTGCTCGTCCTCAGCAAGACAAGTACACAGTTGGTGTACAGTCGTTAACCGGTAAATAAGATCTCTCCTGTCAAAACTGTCTGCCCCTTCGTACAGTGTATAGTCCCACAGATGATATCTCCCTTGATCCGCCTGACATTCCGTCTTTCCCAAAACGATCGATCTCTCGAAAACAAAGCCCTGTATACCCGTTTGTTTCCTAAAACCTCGAAGATACCCAATTCAAGAAACAGATCCGTAAATCAACAAATCTTCAGAGTTGCCAGTTACCAGTCCAAGTAAATGAGCCCCTGAAATCGAAACAGTCACAAAATCCTCCAAGTCCTGAAACCCCACTTTACGATCTGTTGCTAGAATACCGAAGTCTTTGGTGCATTCCCGTTCTTCCCCCACTAACTCATACCGTAAATCTAGTTCGTCTACACTACTCCTTAACCAGAATCAAAAAGTTACAACCAACCCCACCGTAATCAATCCAGGTAAACGCAGTCCGCTTTCCGTTAACATCGTTAATGCAAGTGATTTCACTAATCTGTCAGATACCCAGTCAGTAACACTGCGGAACACGTTTTTGTCTCAAGCACTAAAATAACGTTATTCACTCAATTGAAAGTTGCTGAATCCATTGCCGTTTTTCTAAAATATCATAGCACGTCTAGTTTTTGAGATATTGGCTGTTGAAAATGCAAAAAGTGACTATTTTAGCCAACTTGCATGCAAGTTTGTCAGCTTGTAAGGCAATTTACTTGTTTAAATTACCACATAATTCAAACTTTATGTGTATAACAATAATTATCAACAAAGTTTATAATACTTTCGATGCGGAAAAGTTATTTTTTGATGTTTCAAAAAAGTTTTGTATTTTCCCATATAAGAGAAACGAAGAATTTTGTATGGAAACAGCAAGCATGTTGAAAAAATCGGTTTAATCTAAATTTAATCGCGCGATTTAGACCAAACTATGTCTAAAATGAAAGTTTAAGTACAAAATGACATGCTTGGTGGATAAGATCACAAAAAAGTTTGATAAATTATACTTTAAATTTTATGTAAACATCGATAAAACTAGTGTTTTATACAACTTTGGCGACCTGTAGCTAAAAATTGTGACGTGCTGGAACATTTCTGAAAATGGCATCAGATTCAGCAACCCCAAATCTACTCGAGACACATAATTTGATCCTTGAGACACGCAAAAATGTCATTTTTGTTACGCTGTGTAATGAATCCAAAATCACTGTAGAACCGATGCCCTCAAATCCGCCGATTGCACACTTTTCGCTGGCGGGAGAATGTTCACGCACAACGCGAACGGTGTGCAACGTTTGAACCCTGGCTTGTGCAGTCGTCGTTTTCACCCTGTTGTTGATCCTCTCTATGTATTTAATCTATTTCCCACCTATTCCCATTCATGTAAAACAGACCACCAAACTAACCTCGAGTCGCCGCGAGTATTTCGGCTACCACCACTAACAAACAACCTTTCCTACCTAAACATCAAACACAACAGTTCATGCAACCCGACCGACTAGCTTGAGCTCTCCATCATCACACCACCCGATGCACTGCCAACTGTCTTGCGCCGATTGGATGGCGCCTCTTCCAGTCACCATTCAGACAGTAGTACCAAGAAGAAAACGACCATTATAAATAGTGCACCCAAATGGAATATGAGTACTTTTCAAAAACTACCTCGTCACAATACTAATAAAAAGTAAGAGGTTGTTTCCGAGATACAACCGCCAAGTTGACGTTGGATAACGTTAGCTTCTTCTATTTCCTGGCTTGATACCGTCACGAACTTATGAAAGGTTTCTACGGATAAAAATCCAATATTTTATTTTTACTGTTTGTTGCATTTCATTCTGATCTATTATGGACATTGTGTGTTATTATTTGGTTGGTTCGGTTAACACTTCAACACCGACAGAATCGGTCGATGGAAGAAGAAGCATGAGCGGTAACCCTTGCTTCCCAAACAAATAGTTCGGTCGAACGATAGGTCCACGCATGATCCACTAAGATTAGTTGCTTTAGTGGGTTCCGAAGCCAGTTTGAGGTTGAGGTACTTCTCCATGAAGTCCGCGAGCTCCATGTTCTCCTCTTTACTCAAATCGATGTTAAAGTTGCTAGTCACGATGATTGGCATGATCTCTTTTTGATACTCGAAGAAGTTCCGCACCATGAAGAACTTATTCTGCTTCGTCGTGGTATCCGGGGAAAAGTAGAGCCAAATCTGCGATTCTAGAGCTCGGAGGTCATGGTCCTGCTGGCGTCGTCCTGCGAGTGGCCTAACTGAACGGTTTGTTTGAGGATACCATACATCAGGAAATTCCTTAGTAAATTGCATACATTTAGGCGTTTTCTGCGTTATTCTTGAAATTTAAACATTCATTGTTTCTATAAATATTGTATTGTTAAGAATTTGGCAAGCATATTCGGATTCAGGGAGCTCAAATTTATTATGTAAAGTTGTTTTGAAAACTAACAATAATGGCATTGACAAGTGATCAATATCACCCCGAAATGAGATCTCCCGATTTTTTGTTTTAGACATAGTATTTAGCACTAAAATTACATTTGTTAGAAAATTACACATGTTTTCCTGCATTCAGTAACTTGGTATTGTCAACATTATAGAAATCAGACAAGAAAAACCGTGAAAAGTGATCAATTTCACCCGAAATTACGGTATCAGTAAATTCCTTAGAAAATTGCCTAAATTTAAGCGTTTTCATCGCAATTCTTGAAATTATCTTCATAATATGATATTATTATATTGCATTATTAAGAATTTAGCAAGCATTTTCGGATTCAGGGAGCTCATATTTATTATATAGATTCGTTTAAAAATATAACAATAATCGCATTGACAAGTGATAGATCAGTCTATAGGCAAACAGAATATCCAATATTTAATCAAAAGAATATGGAACTCATCACTATTCTGCACATAATAGAGCTACACCCTTCTTTCGGTATAGTAGTTTCCAAATGTATAATTTCTCATGTATGTCCAATTTTTACCAAATATAGTGATGTATCCAGCTTTTCATCAATGTTCTAGGAAGGTGCATCATAGCTTACCTTTTGAGGCCACCCCGAATGGAATAAAGACGTTCGTAGTTTCATATTATACGTTTCCGATATAACTATTACGTAAATTCGGCAAAATAAAAACGTAATATTATGCACATTAAAATGATACGCCCTTCTTTACGTCAAGTTCAAAAAACAAACAAATGACTTGTTTAATTTTGCACAAAATAGTGATGCACCCTTCTTTTAGTCTTATCCTGTTAACGATATAGGCAAAATGTTCCGTAAGGATACCAAATGACAAGAAGGCATTTGACATGATTGATTAAATGATCAAGGACCATTTGACATCATGGTCATTTGGCCAATGACCATTTGACATCATGGTCATTTGGCCAATGACCATTTGGCATAACATGAAGAACATCCTTTTTGAAAAGAAGGAGCATAAGTATGGCTGGATGGCAAATGACTTCATACCAAATGCCCTTATGCTATATGGGCTCTCCATCGATATATTTTGCCTTCTTCTTTCTGGCGTTACGTCCTCACTGGGACAAAGCCTGCTTCTCAGATTAGTGTTCTTATGAGCACTTCCACAGTTATTAACTGAGAGCTTTCTTTGCCGATTGACCATTTTTGCATGTGTATATCGTGTGGCAGGTACGAAGATACTCTATGCCCAGGGAATCGAGAAAATTTCCTTTACGAAAAGATCCTCGACCAGCGGGATTCGAACCCACGACCCTCAGCATGGTCATGCTGAATAGCTGCGCGTTTACCGCTACGGCTGTCTGGGCCCCTATATATTTTGCCTATATAATTAATAAGATAAGACTGGAAGAAAGGTGCATCACTATATAGGCAAAAATAAACATATAGTTTGTATATTTTATGGGAATTTACTGAAAGAAGGGTGTATTATTATAATATGCAAAATAATCATGAATAAGGGGATTATGGGGCATAATGGACACATTAGGCAAATGCTTATTTTACATAGAATGGCAATTTTTCAGTTACTCTCGGCTGGTTTCCAAGTTCGTAATTAGTATGACGTGCTGGATCCATTCATGGTGAGAAAAAAAATCTTATTAAATGTCAGAAAAACGAGATAGAAAATTGGGTCCAAAACACGACTGATAAAAAGGTATCCGGGTAAAATGAACACTTTTGTGGAATTTAGTAAAAACTAAATTATTAATGGGTGTCAAAACGTACTGACATGTAAAAGTGCTTCCCACTTATCACATTAGCAAGAAGAAACTTCTCTAGGTTAGTTACTTTGCTCTAAAATTTAATTCTTCCACCGCTTTGCGTATGAACTAATTTTAGCTGAGAAAAAATATAGTAGAATTTCAGAGGACAAATGAAGCAAAGCATAAACTTGTATACCGTCAAAGAGTTCATATACAATACATATTTCGTACAGTTTATAAAATTTTGATGAAATATGCATATTCCCAGAGAATAAGGGGGTGTCCATTTCGCCCCGTGTGTTCATTATGCTTCTAATCCCCTACTTACTTATTTGTTTTGTCACATCAGACCTTAGCCTGTCACATAAATGACTCACGCAAACCAAAAATTAAAAAAAAAGTAAGAGGTTGTTTCCGAGATACAACCGCCAAGTTGACGTTGGATAACGTTAGCTTCTTCTATTTCCTGGCTTGATACCGTCACGAACTTATGAAAGGTTTCTACGGATAAAAATCCAATATTTTATTTTTACTGTTTGTTGCATTTCATTCTGATCTATTATGGACATTGTGTGTTATTATTTGGTTGGTTCGGTTAACACTTCAACACCGACAGAATCGGTCGATGGAAGAAGAAGCATGAGCGGTAACCCTTGCTTCCCAAACAAATAGTTCGGTCGAACGATAGGTCCACGCATGATCCACTAAGATTAGTTGCTTTAGTTTGTTCCGAAGCCAGTTTGAGGTTGAGGTACTTCTCCATGAAGTCCGCGAGCTCCATGTTCTCCTCTTTACTCAAATCGATGTTAAAGTTGCTAGTCACGATGATTGGCATGATCTCTTTTTGATACTCGAAGAAGTTCCGCACCATGAAGAACTTATTCTGCTTCGTCGTGGTATCCGGGGAAAAGTAGAGCCAAATCTGCGATTCTAGAGCTCGGAGATCATGGTCCTGCTGGCGTCGTCCTGCGAGTGGCCTAACTGAACGGTTTGTTTGAGGATACCATACATCAGGAAATTCCTTAGTAAATTGCATACATTTAGGCGTTTTCTGCGTTATTCTTGAAATTTAAACATTCATTGTTTCTATAAATATTGTATTGTTAAGAATTTGGCAAGCATATTCGGATTCAGGGAGCTCAAATTTATTATGTAAAGTTGTTTTGAAAACTAACAATAATGGCATTGACAAGTGATCAATATCACCCCGAAATGAGATCTCCCGATTTTTTGTTTTAGACATAGTATTTAGCACTAAAATTACATTTGTTAGAAAATTACACATGTTTTCCTGCATTCAGTAACTTGGTATTGTCAACATTATAGAAATCAGACAAGAAAAACCGTGAAAAGTGATCAATTTCACCCGAAATTACGGTATCAGTAAATTCCTTAGAAAATTGCCTAAATTTAAGCGTTTTCATCGCAATTCTTGAAATTATCTTCATAATATGATATTATTATATTGCATCATTAAGAATTTAGCAAGCATTTTCGGATTCAGGGAGCTCATATTTATTATATAGATTCGTTTAAAAATATAACAATAATCGCATTGACAAGTGATCTATTTTACCGTAATCCGGGGTAACATTGATCATTTTTTATAGTTTTTCTTAAATTTTTCATTTCACAATACAAATGTTACAAGTTTCATTTTTCTAAAACAAGTACTGGCACCCACCGCTCCGAGCTATGTACTTTATTTTGTTTTTCGAAAGATTTAAACATGTTTAAATAAATGTTTTAAGTGATTTTTTTATTCAGCTGATATGGGGTAACATTGATCACCCAAGTAAACAACGTTCGCTAATATTGGAAATGTCGTTACTTACTAAAATCAGGGCCCCTGAAGCCGAATATGAAGACCAAACTCTTACAAGTCATTTACTTTTTGAGTTATTTCAAAATGAAAAACATCTTGAACCGCGTAATACGCCTAAAAGTAGGCAATTTCCTAAGGAAATTCTACATTCGTAATAGTATTTAGTTAATGTTGCCTAAATGAATAAACTTATGAAAGATTTGACAACGGAATCGTTTTCGGCGATGCCATTTTTAGCAACACCCGCATTTTCCTTGATCACATCGTCTGCAGAACTCATGTGAGACATGAATTTTCGGTAGTGTCAGTGAAAATGATAGAAATCATTGTTTCAAAAAGTTGACAAATTTGCGCATGAACTAAACGCAATTTTGGCAAAAACCTTAATTATCATTAGCTTATGAATATACGAAAGAGAGGCACCATTCATGGTACGAAGATGCTTCATCAATAAATCTTTATTTGAACGTTTAACAAGATGAGTCATCCTGATCAATGTTACCCCGCTGATCAATGTTACCCCGGATTACGGTACCCCGAAATGGGATTCCCCGATTTTTCATTTAAAGGATGATTTTCAGCACTAAAAACACATTTGTTAGTAAATTTTGGCACATGAGCCAAAGAGGCTGACCGTCGTACTTGTTTTCCTGCATTCAGTTGTTTGACATTTTCAACATTATTGAAAACAGACAAGAAAAACCATGGAAAATGATCAATTTCACCCGAAATTAGGGTACAAAGACGTCAAAACCTTATAACAGCAAGAAAAATGTGCTTTTCTATGGAAAATAAGACATGCCTCGATATTTACCCATTTTTCAATAGTTTAGTCATGAAAATCAATAGTTTTCATTATTGGAATAGATTCGTAGAAACATTTCCAATCGATTGGTGTAAAAATCTTTAAAATCTATGCGGGCATTAGTAAGTTATTAACAGTCAAAATCTAACCACTTTTCGTGACGCGAGCGATTTTTCGTTTTTCGAAATTGTACCCCAGTATGTTGCCGTAAGACGTTATCTAACGTCAAAAAGGCTTCATGTGGGCGCCATTGCCTAGTCCATCTGAGTATTGGTCCTGGTAGAGGGAAAACTTGGAAAAAGTCAGACCGAGGGATCAGTCTGCGGTTCAGCCTTGACAAGTAAAGCTGTCAGGCTGCTCCAACTGAATACCACAAAAAAATAAGCACTTCGTATGATAATAGCACCGTGTATGAATCTTGAATCTGATTCATTTGCGAGTTATGAAAAGCATACGCATCGTATGAAATGTTTCTCAGCTAACTAGTGTTTGGAATTTGATCCGAATAAGCCGATCGAACCATATTCGGAGAGCGTAACAGCTCGCGAACCGTAACAGTTCGTGGCACATCGCAATCGGAGAGTCCAATGAATGTTGATATATTCTCTCTCTTGTATGGTATGTGGCGAGGGAGCGTTCAAGAGGAGCAACTCTCACAGACTACAACGGTATCGAGCCATTCGAGTGATTTAAGTTCTGCATAAAATTGGTAATAACTTTAATATTTTCTGGTAATGCAACCTTAAACCACTTTATTCTAATCTATATGATTATCCTTACACCTTACACTTGCAAACATAGCACAGAAAATGGGAAATATTCGCCTTTGTTTCTTGATCAGAATCAGAATGTATCAGCGAATGTTACAAGTGCTGACACACAGTGATCGGCGCTAAGCAGTGGGTGATGTGTGTCTGTCTGTTTTCCGCTCTTGGCACGTTACCTTCCACAAACGATAAATGTCATGCGTGTTGTGTGAATGCAGGCGGATAAATGGGATGAAATTATGGCTCGTGTATCAAAGGTCGTTAAATTTTCCAAAGCCTGCAGCTAACAAAATATTGTTTCATACGGAAGGTGTTATAAATGTTTCCTCAGTGTAGGATGCTCATCTTGCCTCATCTACACCTATATAATATTGCCACGTTTCTTTGCTTACAGATTTCTGGTAAATTTCGGTTGTGACGTCAATGCGCAGGATTCCGATGGGTGGACCCCATTACACTGCGCTGCCAGTTGCAACAATCTCTCGATGGTGAAATTCTTGGTTGAATCTGGGGCTTGTTTGTTTGCAGCAACCCTATCGGATCATGAAACACCCGCAGAAAAATGCGAAGAAGATGAAGAAGGCTTTGACGGCTGCTCGGAATATTTATACAGTATGAGGATAATGTTTTGCCAATTGATACGTAGATTTATAATAATTTATATTTTCAGGTATTCAAGAAAAACTTGGAATATTGAATAGCGGAGAAGTCTATGCAGTATTTTCATATGATGCTCAGCAACCAGATGAGTTGAGTTTTTCGGTAAACGATAAGCTTACCATAATACGTAAAGGAGATGAATCAGAACGAGAGTGGTGGTGGGCAAAAGATTGCAATGGATGCGAAGGATATATTCCCAGAAATTTATTAGGGGTAAAGTAGTAACCAAGACGTTAAAGATGCAAATCTGTTTCGTGCCAATTTCAAAACATAAGTTCAGTTTTTGAGTTTGGTTCGAATCTAAGATAATAGTATTCAATCAGCTACGCTAATCAAAAGTTTTCTCGTTTCAGTTTTATCCACGTGTAACACCATGTAGCGACAATTACATTGAATAGCACGAACATGAAGGAAAATATCAATATCGATCCATGTGAACGTATGTGTTTTAAAGATCCATAGAGCAAGTTGTTGAAAGATACAAACTACATGATCAAAATAAATATTTTGTAGCTCATAAGTGTTGCTTTATCAAAGGAAAGAAAGCCATTTTATAATCAAATTACGGATTTAACCTTTGCTAGAAGCCATAGAAGCACAACGCCGGACACATATTAACATTCAACGCTTTGTGGCATACAAGGAAAAAATATATATACCATAAAAATCGAAGATGGTAAACCAACTCTTACTGTGGTAGCGCGTGTAACCCAACTGCGCCTTCAAACGGGGTACCTACACTTTGGAATGTTGTGTATATTTTCGTAGCTCGGAATTCAAAATAATTTTATTTTTGGCTTAACACTTCAGTCGTCGCCCTGTTGTATTTTGTACAACACTGTTGAAAAAAACTCGCTTTTCGTTCACAACAGTAGCGTGGTGGTACTGAC
This sequence comes from Aedes aegypti, assembly GCF_002204515.2. NCBI lineage: Eukaryota > Metazoa > Arthropoda > Insecta > Diptera > Culicidae > Aedes > Aedes aegypti. The sequence goes on along the minus strand of NC_035108.1, from coordinate 226,042,860 downwards.
GGTGGCAAACCGCGCGACGACTGGAAGGTTAAACTTAAACACGTGTATAAGGCATATCCTTTTGAAACTTTTTTTGTATTTTTGAAAAATGTTTATTGTATTATTTATAACCTACAAATGCTTTTTTTTACAAGAGGGAAATCTGCAAACAGACTCCTGAGAAGGTAACTCAGGCAGTGTGGAGATGCAGCACCAACGACGACCCACTAAAATCAACCCATGCACTGTACTTGAGCAATTCTTGCTAAATTGCCCAAGTTGTGTACAGTGCATCGACATGAACCTTGGCCTCAGACCTTTATCTCCCCGGAAACACCTTACGGTATTTCTTCAGGGAGGGGCCAGTTTATATAGCACAACACATGTAGCAGAAGTAGCCTAGGCAAACTGCTTCTCCTAGCCGACTTAAACAATGTTACAAGGGATCAGCCTCTGCAGGGCTAATCCTCTGCAGCCAACTTTTGGTCGGCGCGTCATAGGCGTTGCAATTCTAACATAATGTGAGTGACAACCGTAGTTACTGTATGACAGCACTCGGTATCCGCACATATTCTCTCTATTATATTGTCGGGGGACGTATCCCCTCCGCATGTAGCGAGCATGCGATCTCTCACAACAATGAAACGGGGGCAATCGAATACGACATGCTCTGCTGTTCCCTCCACATCAGAACAACGCAGGAGATTTTGAGTGCCCAAACCTATGCAGGTTCCGCCTATGTCCTGACAGAAACTGAGTCAGGTGGAAGTTCACTTCCACATGGTTCCTTTTATTCCAATCTGACACATCTGGTTCAGCCGATGGGTCCATCTACCTTTAGTGGAGTTATCCCATTCCCGCTGTCAACCTCTGAGCGTTGTCTCTTTACACGCGTTGCAAACTCCTCTGGTACCTCTTTGGTTGAAACATTGAACATCTTCCTGGCTATGATGCACACGGCCTCTTTAGATTCCGTTCGGTATGCGCTTGCTACTCTTAACACTTCAGTCGTCGCGCTGTTGTATTTTGTACAACACCGGTGAAAAACCTCGCTTTAGGCCCCACCAAACCCCGCTTAGGATGTGACAGCTCATACAAAATTCATAAATTATCCATACAAAATGCGTTGTTATCCCGTCCAAAATGACCATTTTTGGCGTTATGAAATTTGTAAATAAACCCTTTTCATTCACTTGTGTAGAAGTTAAGTTTAGAAAGAAGTGCAGCAGAGTCTACACGGTTCGAAATAATGTTGTTTATAAAGAGAATCATTGCGAATTCCCGGCGTTGCTTAAGTGTTTCCAAGTTGATGAGCATGCAGCGTGCTTCATACGACGGAAGTGGCAGTACAGTCCAATTCAATTTCCGAAGGGCGTATAAAAGGAATTGCTTCTGTACTGATTCTATGCGTTCTTCGTGTACGACATGATACGGGTTCCATACTAGGTGACAGTATTCCAGAATTGGTCTTACATATGTAGTATACAATAGTTTAATAGTATATGGGTCTTGAAAATTGTTGCTGAACCTCTTAATGAAGCCAAGCATGCTGTTTGCTTTGTTTATTATGGAATTATAATGTTCTACAAAAGTGAGTTTAGAGTCTAGGATTACGCCCAAATCCCTTACAATTTTACACTTCTGCACTACTTGATTTCCTAAAAATACTTCAATTGGAGGTGTTACATATTTTCGACATAGGAGAAGGTATCGACCGTGATTGTTTTTAATTTTAATTGTTTTATGGCTTTAGCGGTCATGCGACTTAAAGCTAAAGGGAGTCTATAGTGAAAATTGAGCAAGCCATTTTAAAGTCAGTAAGCATCGAAGCGTCCTGTATTTTGCCTAGCTTCTCTACTGGAAAAGGGTTGGCTCAAAGCTTTGAGCTTTGCTACCAACACAGGCAAGGCACATATTTTCGACTAAATGCTATTGAATTACATTTTTTGATATTGAGCTGGAGTAGACTTTTTTTGCACCAAGTGAAGAATAAGTTAATGTCATTCTGGAATTCTTCTGCTTCGCTAGAATTACTTACTTCCATGAAGAGCTTCATGTCGTCTGCATATATAAGAAATTTTATTTTTCTAAGTAAAAAGGAAATGTCGTTTACATACAAAATAAAAAGAAGTGGGCCTAAATGAGAACCTTGGAGTACTCCAGAGGTTACAGAAATGGGTGCTGATAATTTATTTTGAAAGCACACTATTTGTTTCCGATGTGATAGATATGACTGGATCCAACTCAAGAGTCCAGGTTTCATTCCTATTTTTTGCAATTTGAAGATTAATAATGGTATGTCGATTCGGTCAAATGCCTTACTGAAGTCAGTGTAGAGGGCTTCTACGTGCTTGCCATTGTCCATTGCGTTGAGAATGAAAGATACAAATTCTAGCAGATTGGAACATGTTGAGCGGCCTTTAAAAAAGCCATGCTGCCTACAAGTAATTTGGTTTTTTACTTGCTGGAAAATTTTGTCGTTTACGAGAGATTCAAAGAGTTTGGGAATACAGGAGATAATGGCAATTCCGCGATAGTTCCGTATGTCAGATTTTGTACCTGATTTGAAAACAGGCACCAAATATGAGGATTTCCAAACATCTGGGAATTTTCCATTATTCAGAGACATGTTGAAAAGGCGTTCTAAGGGAAGGGTAAGTTCTTCTGAGAGATTTTTGAAGAACACGGGTGCAATGCCATCCGGTCCTGCTCCCTTAGTTGCGTCCAAGTTTTTTAGTGCCGACGAGATTTCTTGTTGTGATAGTTTTTCAATAAATATACTATTAGAAATTTCTGGGAAAAAGGAAAAGAAATTGCGGTCGCGGTCTTCTTCAGAGTAGGTGGTATACACTTCTTGGAAGAAATCTGCAAAGAGGTTGCAGATATCGGAAGAGTTTTCACCTACGTTTCCGTCAAAATGCATTCGCGAAGGGAAATTGCTACTTTTTAATTTTGTGTTTACATAGTTAAAAAAGTTTTTAGGACATGATTTGACTTCGGATTCGACCTTACGATTCTATTCTTCATGTGCGGAGTTAATGGCTGAGTTGAGTTGGTTACATATGTCATGATAATTTTGTAAGTTTCTTTTTTGTATAATTTATGCGCTTTCTGTTTCTTGTTCTTTAGGTTTTTCAGTTGTGGGCTAAACCACACCGGTAATTTGTTATTTTGTATACGTCTTTTTCTTCTTGTTGGCACAGTTTCATTAATTATTTGTTGAATAATTGAATGGAACTTGTCTACTTCGGTGTCGACATTTCCTTCAATACTTATAATATGTTGCCAATTAATTGTACATAGTCTACGTTTGGCTTCTTTGTAATTTGCTTTATTGTATTCCGGCACTTCCTCGTACTCCCAGTCGCTGGGGAGAGAAGTTTTATGTATGAAGATTGAGTATTCAATTGCTGTGTGAAATACTTCATTTTTCCATAGAGGTGATAATGATGTATACACACAGAAATCTTCAGTGCAATTTGTAAATAAGAGGTCCAAGTAAGAATTTTGCTGGTTTTTTACGTGATTAATTTGATTTAGGCTGATTGATTTATGATGTTTTGTCGAATAAAAATTGTAAAAGTACTGTCTTCGCCTACGACTGGGAGTAAAAGTGATTCATTTTCATTGTCTGCAATGAAGTCGGCATTGCGTTGGTTAAAGTCGCCATAAATATGCAGTTTTACTTCAGGTTCCATATTTGAAATAATAGTTTCGACAATTTTGAAAAATAATTCAAAAGAATGTTTGTTAGCATGTTCAGGTGGAAAATACACGGATGAAAAAAATATGCGTTTCTCCATTAATTAGAGCTTTAGCCCAAACATTTTCGAATTCTTTGTGTTTGAAAGTTTCAATTTCTTCAGAAGTAAAGTCTGCATTGATGGCTATGAGAACTCCACCACCGGACTTCTTATTACAGTGTTGCAAATTCCGGTCGTGCCGAAATACATTAAAATTGTTTCCAAAAATTTCTTCGCTTCTTACGCTTTCGTCCCAGCTAGTTTCTGTTCCAAGAATTACATTGAAAGAAGAAGATAAAAGTTTTTGATGAATTTCCTTCATTTTGGTTGAGCTTTTCATGCGATTGAAATTTTGGCAATATACCAGAATTTCAGTCGCATTCTGTTGAGAAGACGAAGAAATTTTTGGATTATTAGTAATACTTACATTACTATGTGCGTCAGGTAGCGTGTGTAGGGTGGATGTTGTGGAGACGTCAGTGATGTCTGCTTCCAAGGAATGCGTCTTTATTTTCGAAAATTTTGTGAGCTGGTTGAGTAAAATTTATTTGCACTCTCCCTGGTAAGCTGCAGTCGCTGTATGCGTTCGCTGGATAAGAATGCCCGGTACGACTTCAAGTCTTCTACGGCGTCGCTTCGCAAAATTCCGAGTTCTTCGTGGACGTCCAAGAAAATTTCGCGCAAGAGGTTAGTGTCCGCTGGTAGTCCTTCTGCTGCTAATGTTAAAGATGCGCTAGTTTTGGTAAGTCCACGAATACATGTTGAAGGGGACTGGTCATGCAAGAATGAAAGATAGGTCCGCACTATGTCCATGCCCAAGTAACCGTGAAGCCCTATATGAATACACTATTTCTGCTTTACATTGCACTATAAAATTATGAGTTAGGGTAATATTATCCTATAGAGCTCAATAAAGTACAAATAAAGTTGAAAAAGGCCCCACAATAGTTGTTTTAATGCAATACATGCAGGCATGATTGCTGCCATTGCTAATGCAATATAAAAGCACAAGCTTCAATAAAACTTTTGAGTATGCATACTTAGTGCATGACGTATATGTGCTTTAGAAAGTGCTCACTTAAAGTTAACCAAAACAAAATAAACAAAAAATGCTCTCACTGCCGTTATTCGATCTGCAAGTATTTATTGTTCTTCAAGTAAGGCTCGGAACGGGATTCGAACTCAGGTTGCTGATGTGATGCTGATCGATGTAGTGAATTTCTGGTGCGCTGTTCCTCGATGCCATAAGAGCTGCTGAAATCTGATGTTCTAAACACACTATTTAAGTTACGTTCTTTAGACAAGGGTTGTTAGAATTATTATTCTGAGAAAAAATAGAGAAAGAAGAAAGTTCAAACAAATTGAAATTGTGATGTCGGGTCCATTGATTTTCATAGGTTTCTCCATTATTAGGCCTCCGTTTAAGCCTGTTACGATCTGCTATGTTTCGGAAAAATCACGATACAAAATCGCCAAACCATTTGGCTATCCCGTTTACGCCAGCAAAATCAAATGGGCCATGGATTCGAACGAATAGGGAATAGGATTCGATCGAAAATTGGATCCGCCGTAAACATGAATGAGGGTGCACAACAAGCGCTCTACAGAACTTTTCTGCAAGCAGGGGTCAATTAATTTTCAGATTAGTTCGGCTTTGGCTTCAAGTTCGTTCGTTAGAAGTGGTTGTACAAATAATGTCAAATGTCATGTTAGTATGAGAAACTGTTCTTCAGCGTTTTTGTTTTGAACATGATCATAATTTTTATTTTTTCTTTCATTTTTTTATTATGCTAAATATAAACATTGAAAGCATTAGCTATGGGTTTTATAGTGCAATAAATGCATGCAAATTTTAGGGCGATGAAGCATTAATGCCATCATGCAATGTTACCCAGTAAACACAAACTCGTATACGATAGCGCATAAGAGTACAAATGTGGAGGCGATATACGTACATGCGCCATAAGGCTGCGTACAAGATGTACGTATATCGCCTCCACATTTGTACTCTTATATCCCATCATAAACGATGGTGTGTTTACTGGGTAATGCAACTAAAAAACATGCAACGATTTGACACTTTTGTAATGCAGTTTTAAAGTATCATTGCTAAACATATGCTAATAAAAAGCAACTTGGTAATACAGATGCTAATTTAAAATCAAATTGGGGCAATGATATAATGCATGTGGTTACTTGGGTGATGTTCGGGTCCCGTAGACGTGCTTTCAGGAAGCGTTGGTCCCCGGCTGCAGATTCTTCCGTGAGTCTGACTATAGGTGGACGCATGGGGTCGAAGAGTGGAGGGTTTTCAAGCCTGGCAGGTTTTTCAGGGCGATAAGGGTTGATGGTTTCCCCTTTTTGGAAATTAATGAATTTCGGTCCATTATCTTTCATTGGCGGCTGAGAAAATTGTACACGTGCCGCTGCCAAAAGTTCTTTGTCCAATGGTAATGACGAATTTGCACGCACAGAATTCATGTGCGTTGAAGTGATTTCTGTGTTGTTAGTAGTACTTTTGTCGATATTGTGGTTGTTGTCGTTGATGTTGCAGATGCTTCTGTTATTTTTGCTATTGCTATTGTTGTTGCTGATGTTACTGATGCTTCTGTTGTTGTTGTTTTTGTTATTGTCATTGTTGTTGTTGCTGTTATTGTTGTAGTTGTAGTTGTAGTTGTAGTTGTAGTTGTTGCTGTTGTTGTTGTTCATGTTTCGGTTGTTTTGATTCCTGGCGTTGTTTCCTCCTTCGTCTGGCCTTCTTTTCCTTCTTTTCTTGTGTACGACGTGAACGCTGTTTAGCGTCATATTCAGTCCAGTCATGCTTCCATACTTTTTATTGCCTAGCATGCGCCAGCTGGGGGAGGGTTTGATGATGTCCCTCAATTCATTGGCTAAGTTGTTTGCCATTATTGGTTCACATGTATGTGTAACTGTAATAAAGACCAACCTTATTTCTAATAGGCAAGAAAACTAATTTCTAATAGGAAGAAAACTAATTCCCAATTGGAAAATATAAACAAACTTAAAAGATTGTGATATTGTTATATTTAATCTGAACATTTTGAATCCTGTTTCTCAATTGTTGTGAGTTTGGTCTATCTTGTTGTATCAGGTATCAGAAGGCCGGCTCCAAAGGCACGTTCCCCACCAGTTGGGAGATTTGTGCCATCGCCATATTTGAGCCTATTTCATCATCTACCCGATGGGAGAGGAAAGGGAAGGGAAAGATGGGAGGAAATAGGAGTGGGGTCCCTTGAAGAGGGAAGATCGCATAAGCGAAATGAGAGCATGTAGCTCCATACCACAATGGGTTCGAACAGCGCCCTAAAAAGGGCACTGCAAAACGCATGAGCGTAAAGAGAGCCTATAGCTCATTACCACAGCGGGTTAAGAATAACAGGATGTCCTGAAGATTCAGGCTTCTGTATTCAGTTTCACTTAATAAGTGTTTACCAAGTAATTGGAATCGCATTTGCGCAAAAACTGGACAGTTACATATCAGGTGATACGAAGTTCCATAATCGGAGTCACAACTATCACACACAAATGAGTCAGCACGCTGAATATTTGCCATGTGATAGTTGAGTCGGCAGTGGCCTGTCAACGCTCTGACCAAGAGACTGCAATTCTGCTTTGACAGATTTGTTAAATACTTCGCCACCTTTGGAGATGGCTCAGTAATATACAATTTTGTTTGACGACACGACTCCAAACTATTCCAATATTGCTTGTGCTGAGTTGCCGCCCAAGAGTTTATCTGAAGCTTCACCCAGCACTTCGAAATTGGAATAGCCGGCTCAGGGCCAATGAAGTCATGCGATGCTCCATCGCGAGCTAGCTCATCAGCCAATTCATTTCCAGCGATGGAAGAATGGCCAGGTACCCATACAAGGTTTACAGAGTTGACTGAATTCAGTTCCTCAATTTGAGTTCGACATGCGATAACAAGCTTCGACCTTGAGTTGGCCGAAGCGAGAGCTTTTATAGCAGCCTGACTATCTGAACAGAAGTATATGACTTTACCCATTACGCGCTGTTGAAGTGCTGATTGCACTCCACACATAAGAGCAAATATTTCCGCCTGAAAAACGGTGCAGTTTCTACCAAGTGAGTAAAACTGATTCAGCCTTAGCTCACGAGAATATACTCCTGCACCAGCTCTACCTTCAAGAAGGGAGCCATCAGTGTAACATACTATATTGTTTGATATACTTCTTTCCAAATAGCCAGACGTCCACTCTTCCCGTGAAGGGAATTGTGTGATAAATGTCCTGTAAGGAAAGTTACAAGCAATTGTGAGATCACTTGGAGCAAGGACAATTTTGTCCCAATTCACCAAAAGTGGAAACAACGAAGTGTGTGTAGATCTACGATTCACTGAATTTTTCTCCAGTAGATCCAGTACCCATAAACGGTAAGAGCAAGAAAGTGCTTCTTGTTTAAGATATATGTGTAGTGGCGCAACGTCGAAAAGGGCCTCGAGCGCTGCTGTGGGAGTTGTAGAGAACGCACCAGATATCGCCATCAAGCACATCCTTTGGAGATGGCCCAATTTTGATTGGATTGTTCTCACTTCGCCCTTTTGCCACCACACAAGACATCCATATGCCAATATTGGTCGAACAACTGTTGTGTAAATCCATTTGATATATTTGGGTTTGAGGCCCCAAGTTTTGCCAAACGTTCGCCGGCATTGACCGAAGGCCATGCAAGCTTTTTTGACTCTGAAATCAATGTGAGGTGTCCATGAAAGTTTGGAATCTAGAATGACTCCGACATACTTTACTTGATCAGTCACATTAATCTCAGTGCCAAAAAGACGTACAGGTCGAATTCCATCGCGGTTTCGTCTTTCCGTAAAAAGAACAATAGATGTTTTATTCGGGTTAACCGAAAGGCCATATTGGCGACACCAACTCTCGACTACCTGAAGAGCACTTTGCATCAGGTCGAATAGGGTGCTTATGCACATACCAACTATCAGAGCTAGATAGTCGTCGGCAAATCCATAAGTTGGAAAACCGCAATTATTGAGTTGCCTCAATAGCGTATCTGCTACGAGATTCCACAAAAGTGGTGACAAGACTCCCCCTTGGGGGCATCCGCAAACACTCAATTTTCGAATCGCTGCTTGACGCAATGTCGAGAAGAGATGTCGGTTTTTGAGCATTTGATGAATCCAATTGGTAATCATTGTAGGTAGCCCATGGTTTCGTGCGGCTTCCAATATGGCATCGAAAGACACGTTATCAAAGGCACCCTCAATATCCAAGAAAACACCCAAGCACGATTGCTTCTGAGCGAATGCTTTCTCGATATCGTATACAACTTTGTGTAAAAGAGTCACAGTGGACTTTCCAGATTGGTAAGCATGTTGATTCACATGAAGAGGCATGTTTGCCAAATAAACATCACGGATGTGATGATCGATAATCCGTTCCAGACATTTCAGAAGAAAAGAGGTCAGACTGATTGGTCTAAAACTCTTCGCTTCCTCATACGACGCACGTCCTCCTTTTGGGATAAACTTTACAGTAATATCACGCCAGGATTTGGGAATGTACCCGGTAGCAAAACTGCTTACAAGTAGCTTTTTCAAAACATGTTTGATAAACTCAAATCCCTTTTGGAGCAGAACAGGATAAATCCCATCCGCTCCTGGAGATTTGAAAGGAGCAAAACTATTAAGTGCCCATTGAATCGATTCAGTAGTTACGATACTGCGAGCCGAGGCCAGAGACTCGTAACTACATGAAAAGACATTTGGTTCATCCGTAGATGCTATGTCCACACATCCGGGGAAGTGTGTATTGAATAAACATTCTAAAACTTCTTCATCGGAGGAAGTAAAGTCACCATTAGGTAAGCGAATTTCGTTCACTTGGAAATCCTTAGATTTTGCAAGAATTTTGTTCAACCGACTGACTTCACTCAAACTGGAAACATTTGTACAAAGGTTTTTCCAGCCGGATCGTTCAGCAGAACGAAGAGCCTTCTTGTAAGCCTTGCGAGCTGACTTGAACGACTCTGATCCAGCTGAACGGCGTCTGTTCCAACTCCTTCTACATTGTTTCCTGAGTCTAGTCAGATCGGAATTCCACCATGGGGTCCCTCTTGTAGTCTTTACAGACCGCAGAGGACATGCTTCTTCAAAAGCTTCCATAATGTAGGATGTTGTAGTATCAACGGCATCATCCAGATCACTTGGATTTTCAATGGACGGAGAATATCCATGAAATTTGGTCGCAACCAATTCAATGTAGAGTTCCCAGTTTGTTGACCGGGGATTCCTAAAACGCAAAGTCTGCGCAGTTACATTTGAATGTTCAAAGAAGATGTAGCGATGATCAGATAATGATTCCTCATCTGATACATGCCAATTCGTCAACTCGTGACTGATTCTATTCGAGCAGAGCGTTATGTCTAACACTTCTTCTCTATTAGAAACCATGAAGGTTGGGCGATTGCCTATGTTAAGTAATCCAAGGTCTGTACTACTTAAGTATTCCATCAGACTGGAGCCTCTCAAATTGATATCCGAGCTGCCCCAGATGATGTGATGAGCATTGGCATCACTGCCCACAATCAGCGGAAGGCCTTTTGTTACGCAGTGTACGACAACTCGTTTGAAGTCATCCGTTGGGGATGGTTCATCATGTGGTAAATATACCGAACAATAGACGTATTTCCTGTTGAGGTCACCAACAGAAACATCGATTGTGACAGCACATACATCTCTGGTAGTTAACTCAGAGATGAGTGTAGCAACGATTGCTTTATTAACGAGCACGCATGCGCGGGGCATGGAGCGCGAGTTTGCCATTTCAAGCTTGCTAAAAGTAGCAAAAACTGGGTCCACAAGGTTACCTAGATAGAAGTTCCCTCTACGAAAGTAGGGTTCTTGAACTAGCGCCACTTGGGCTGCACCATTTTGCATGAGTCTGCAAAGATTGATCGTTGCTGTTCTTTTATGCTGAAGATTGATCTGAGCTAACCTAACCGTAGCCACTACCCAAACTAGGCAGGATTAAGCTTTTTGCAATCTCAGCACGAAAAAGACCAGCAACGAAAAAACCAGATCGGTATCTATTTAAAGTCGCCAAAGGCGAAAGAGCACAGAATACACTGTGTAAAACGCATAATGCGAATCCATATAGGTGATAATTTAAATTAAATGTCAACATATTCATAATCCCACCCTTATTAAGCCTCAAGATAGAGACTGAAGAAGGGCAGCCGATCATCTCGGAGAAACACAAGGTCACCTGCACCATTGCTCCGGGTAGCACAGGAAGGACTCAATACTGTGGAGGGCGCCCTGGTACCCCACAGGCTCCGTTTGCGGTTAGGTTTTATTTAGACCCCCCTAACCATTCATTCTTAGGCACGGTACGCATCACACCATAAATTAGGGGTCACCTGTGAGGTGGACTTTTACCACCGGAACAGGCAGTCCGTAGTGTTAATTCTTAGCCAGTTGAAACAACCGCTACCGACACTACGCGGCTATCTAGGCTGCTCGGGAAAAGGAGGTTAATATTGATGATTAACTCCTGACGTGCCCAAGCAGCCAGTAAATATTGATATTGTTATATTTAATCTGAACATTTTGAATCCTGTTTCTCAATTGTTGTGAGTTTGGTCTATCTTGTTGTAGCCTTCGCATGCTATAATTGATAGAGGTTATAAATCAGGTATAAAATATGAAGTAATGCAGGCATTCTTCGGTATTCAAAGCATATTTACCTTGAAATCAGCAGCTTCTGAAGTTCTTCAAAAACAAGCGGGCGCCATCTTAGGATTTGAGGTCAACACCGAATGTACGTACAATATGCAGATGTCAAAATGAACTTAGGCACCTACGTGAATTTCACGTAAGTGCGATAGGTAACCTCAGTAACAATTACCGAGTCAGTATTTGGTGGTTAAGAATGGCTTAGTGATCTTTATCTTGGTCAGGTGAAGTGGAGGTAAAATGAATTTGGAATGATCTACGTGATTTTTCACGTAGCAATGACGTTTGGATTATTTTGAGTGTATATTAATTTTCATATAAGGGAAAGTGGGTCAGTTTTGCCACTTTAAGGAAAAGTCGATAAAGGTGTTGTATGGTGGAATTCTCTGATTTTTGCATGATTTCCAATAATGTTTAGGTCAATCCGCATCCTGATGGGGTGATATGAGCATCCTATTTTTGGTTGTGATATTATCACATATAACCTAAAAATTCATTTTTTTTTTACTACACTTGTAAGTTATGTAGGGGACGGGCCTGATGTAGTGGTTAGAACACATACCTCACACGTCGAGGACCTGGGATCGAATCCCATCCCCAAGATAGTCACTTATAACGCAAAAAGTATAGTAACGACTTTTTTCGAAAGGGAAGTAAAGTCGTTGGTCCCGAGATGAACTGGCCCAGGGTTAAAAATCTCGGTAATAAAGATACATACTTTTAAGTTATTAGTATTTATAAACAATCCGTGCAAAAAAGATTAAATTTTAAAGAACCATTCGGGACAATATGGGCAGTTTTTTTGAACATCATTTACCTATTTCTTTTTTTTAATATAGAACACTGGCTTACAACATGACTATTGCTTCATTTCCTTGACAGCTTTGGGGTTGCATGATGTATCAGATGAAATTTCAAGAATTTATGCAGTTTACAGGGAGTGCTTATTCCACCCCATTCGCGAGACCGCCCCGAAAAAATGGACCACTTTAATGTCGACACGTCTGTGTTCCATGCCTAAAAATTTGATTCCCTTCATTGAATGACCAAAAATCGAGCCGCGCTCTTTGTGGACAGCAATTATCACCCTTTTTAAACCAGAATTTTTTTTATCGCACACACAAAGAAATTGAAATCAATTGAAGCTTGCAGTTACAATTTTATTGTCAGCATCAATCACGTTTATTACGTTTGCAGGCACACATTATGTATGGCCAATTATACACATTGAACATTAGGAGAACTTTTACACTAGTATTTTATACCTCGTAGTCAATTTCGTTGAAATACCAATATATGCTCTGTACTTACATACAACACAATAATAGTTGAAGCAACAGTTCTACGTTGGACGTCACGTCGCCATACAATTTCACAGATCAACTGTTTACATACAATGCAATGATTAAAATGCTGCTTTGGAAATATTTTCATATTTTAGATGGGTCGTCTACAATTTCTCGCAATGAGTTTTACTAGCTAATTGACCTTAGCATTTCAAATTGTTTCAAATTTTGTTCTGGCACAATGAATTTACTTAAACTTTTGTTTGCTTAATTCCCAAAATTGATTCAGCTACACCTAAAAAGTACACCATTTGCGCGATACCGAACAACGGAGCAATAACAATCATACGACAAAGTCCTCCTTTGAAGAATGCCTTGGGTCCTTCATTAACGAATGTTTTTCTGAAAAAGAAAACAGTGTGTAGTTGATATTTTTTCCACTATGAATTTGTTGAACATTACTTGATACAGTCAGCAACACCGTTAAATTGCATTTCACCTTCGGCTTTTTTAAGCGCTTGTAGCCGTGTTTTGACGACATCAAATGGATTCACAGCCAGTGCTGCTAAAGAGCCCGCAGCACACCCACTCAAAAAGGAACACCTGCAGGCGAAAAAAATATGATTTATTGTTTTTTTTTTTTTATTTCCAAATATTATGCAAACGATTAATCTTGTAGTAAATGTATGAGCCTGAGAAAATTTAAACAAAATAAAAACTGATTTTGTTATTGTGCTCTTTGAGGATGATAACTTGATTTGATTGATATTTTGATAGAGTAAACAATCATATCAGCAATTTAAGATCAAAGTTTTATAAGGATTATCAAAATTTTAACAACATTCTAATATTATTAATAACAAATCAGAACTACTACACTTTTTAAAATTTATGGAAGGGATTATTAGAGTATTTTTAAGACAAAAACTGCTAACTACAGTCAACTCTCTTTTACTCGATATTGAAGGGACCATCGAGTTAGGGAGGTATCGAGTTACAGAACACAAAACCAGTGCAACTGCGATCTAAGGGACCATCGAGTTAGCCATGAAAACCAACTTTTACTATGGTTCTCTAACTCGATATCGAGATACGGAATATCGAGTAAGGGAGAGTTAACTGTAAAACACTTCAATTCACTTTTGTAAAAGAAAAAAAATAAAATACTAAAAATCACTAGTAAGGCGAGCACAAATCTGGAGAACCAAACATCCGTTTAAGCTGAAAACTTAATCGGTTGGTCACTACCAGCTAGTGCCCAATCGATTATGTTTTCAGCTCAAACGGGTGTTTGATTCTCCAAAATTGGGGTCTTGAAAATTTGAAGTTTGGCTTCGATTCATCTTTACCTTAAACTCTATTTTTTTTGCTTATCTTGTCAAGATAAATCGTGTCTTCGACGAAGTTGTTTGAAATTGACAATTTTACAACTTTGCCGAAGACACATTCTTCTTTCTGGCATTACGTCCCAACTGGAACAACTGGAAGCCTGCTTCTCAGATTAGTGTTCTTAAGAGCACTTCCACAGTTATTAACTGAGAGTTTTCTATGCCGATTGACCATTTTTGCATGTGTATATCGTGTGGCAAGTACGAAGATACTACAGTGAAACCTTCATGAGTCGATGTTCCGTGACTCGATATCGACTCATGGAACCATACTTAAAACAAAATTTCATGGTTACTATGATGGTCCCCTCAAACAGCTTTCCAAGGAATTTGTTTCCACGACTCGATATTTCCATGAGTCGATTGTCCTTTCAGATATCGGGTGGTGGTTGGTCCCTAGTGATAAATCCTACCTCCGTTCTGGTCACGATCTTCAGATTATCGTGATTCGTCAACATTCGTATTGATAAAGTGGGAGGACAGAAGTAAAATTTGAAAGAAACGAATGCCAGAACAGGTATCCACCGGCGACGCCAAACGGACCAACGTAATGTGGTGTAATTTGGAATTTGTGGATTGAATACTGACACCTATATTTTTTTTTGCCAAGCATCAATATGGATGACTCTCGAGGATTGCTTAACGTAAAAGGGGTTATGACAAGGTTGTGGATTTACTCCATCACATTGGGGTTATGACTTTGTGTCTAGTCAGGAATAGGGTCTGATTGGTATGGTAGAATGCAATAGAGTTCGGAATTGATAGACAGACTTTGAGGAAAGAAGTTTTCAACGTAAGGCAGCAGCACCTTGGAACTTGGAGGGCGCAGATCTGGAGAGTTGGGCAGCTGTTCATGCTGGGTTACATTATGTAGAAAGTGGAATCTGTTTTGCCGCGCACAAATTATGGGAAGTATTTGAAAATGGCTTCTTGTTTAGATTGTGTAACGCAAGAGAGCATTTTTAGCTCTGCGTTATTTTAGGAGGTTATTATAGTGCAGGGTCTACTGATGACTGTGTAGGTATTTTAAGGGTGATTGAATGAAAGTTTTGTTGAGGGTAGTTATTGTTGAACTTTAGCATTTCGTAATTGTTTTGAAATGTTTGTCGTACAATGAGAAAGAATTTTGGGGTATTTGTTTGGTTATTATTTGCGCTTTTGCACTTGTAAATGTTTTATTTAATAGAGATACTTTGTGTTAGGGAAGTGTAGGAGGATAAATTATAATTTATTAGAATTTTCTGATAGAGGCAGAGTTCACATGTTACTTAGGTATTGGAAAGCAAATGAGAACCACATTAAATAATAGATAAACACTAATGCTCATATTTTTATATTTTCATTTCATCGCGGTCCTCATTGCCCGAGCGGAGACGATAAAACTCGAGTTGGATATAATCGACGCAACTACGATACGGAAAAGAAACAGATGAGAAACTATCGATACATTTATTTAACTATAAAAACCACATTTTAACGTAATAACTTTATTTATTTCTTCTCGTTTCAGCAATCCAACAGCCAAACCATCTCTACTATCTTTTTCATTTCCTCTTCGTTACATTTATAGTCCCTCTGGTACTGAATCGAATGACGCATTCCACTTTTTATCAGCGCTGTCTTTGCTTTACGTTGAGCATGGTGTCGGAGGTGGTGTGCTGTGTAAAACATCTGATGTGCTACACGGCACGCTACTTCCGGCATTTTGTTGGCGCGCGGGATGGGCAGTGCTGGTGATGATGTGGAGGGCGCTATTCGGTTTAGTGCCAGAGGGACTATATCTATTTGGGGAACTCAGGGTAAAACCGACACTGTGGGTAAGATCGACACCCTTTGATTTTTCATGTTTTGAGCAGATTTTCATGCAGTTTCCACCACGCTCTATCTTTATTTGTGAAATGTTGTGTTTCGGATGACATTACAACTGACTCTACCAATAAACTGCCAAAATAAACAACAAAATCATATTGGATAACATAGAAGCAACAGCAGTTGCAATATTTCGCTGTTATTCTTTAACTATTTCGCGTGTGAAATTTTTAAAATGTCATTATTTGTTTTGCGTCTACATCATCATTTACTATTATTACGTTCATACAAAATGTAGGAGAATTTAATTTTTGGGTATTCGATAGCTGAAAACGCTATTGAAAAATAAATGTCCACTCGGGGTAAGATCGACACTTTAATTTGGGGTAAAATCGACACCTTTCTTTGCTAAATAATCTAACTTCAGGGAATTTTTCTTGTCGGAAGACTTCCTCTGTAGTTTATGTGAGTCTTTATTTTCGAATTCCAGTGAAGTTCATGGATGGCAAACTTGTTAACATGTAAAATATGACACTATATGACTTGCCACAAGTTATCATTAAGAATTAAAAAAAATGTTTCTATGTTTCACGTTCAAACTTAATAGTTTGAAGAATTTTTTCTCATTTGAAGTTGGAGAATTAATAGAATTTGAAATGTTTTCACATAAATTAATCTTATTGTTTATTTACAAACCATGAGGTTCGACAGTTTTTAATAACTGAAAATAATTACACTTTTCTGTCTTGTTGAAATAAAACAGTATTTATTTTTAAAACCAATCACTCGTCACAACTTCATCTTTGTAAACATTCCATGAGAACAAAATAATCATATCCATGTGTATGTGTAAATTAATTTCATATTCTTAGCATAGGACATTTGAAATTTTCACATGTATTTATTGGATCTTCGGCCTCTCTTCAATAATTTACGTAATATGTGTAAAATCCTTTAGAGGAAGGGGTCATAAAAGTCTAAAGTCATGTTTAAACCATTCATTTTAATATGCCATGTGATGGTGATGTTCACAACGTATAAATTCTAGTCAAAGTGCATGTGTCGGTTTTACCCCAACAGGGTGTCGATCTTACCCGCACTCTCAATTGTCTCACTTAAAAATGATGAAATATCAATTTGATTTAAATCACTATATAACATTAATATATCATCCAGCGATCGCAAGGATAGATAGATTTATAACCAATATGTGATTCTACAACAATTTTAGGTTCGTTTAACAAGCGAAAGTACACCAAATTTATCAAAAAGCTTAGGGTGTCGGTTTTACCCCGAATTCCCCTTAATGTATCTGAAACTTGTGGGACCGCTTTAAATACCGGCGCCTGCTTGTGGAAGATCCCGGTGTGCTAAACGGTATAGGACATGTTAACGGGGGAGGATTGGTAGGTCCTCACCTAGCCCGTGTCTAGATAGGCGGACGGATGTCTGCCAGGGTGTGGATCGAGCAATTACAATTACAATTACAAAAAAAAAACTGTATGATATCAAAAATGAGACCATTAGTTCATACTCAAGCTTTTTAGCACCGATATTTCCAACTGAATCGCTTACTCTTTCAAAAAGTGTGAATATTTCCATGCAAAACTGACCCTAATAAAAATGAAATAGTTCAAAATCATCATTAGGCTTCTATAAACTTGAAAACATGGAATGTCTGTGGTGCCATTGAAACCTTCAGCATCCTTGGGAGGAAATGTTAAAAAAAAAAAACAAAAATGTTTCAAAAGTCATATAAAATTTTCCTAATATGCGTGTTATGGCCTAAGACATAAGCCAAAAATAAAATCATTTTGATTTCAAAGCTAAGAGAAAATACACAAGATTCCTAATTCTACCCCGTCTAAAGGCGGGGTTGGGTATTAGAGGGTTAAAGGAGTCAACAAGATTTGGAGTTTTTCCTGAGTTGATACTTTTCTATATATCTATCTATTATTACCTACTCTATAAATAAAAATGGAGTGGTGCTTGTATGTCACGAAACGTCTTGGGAACGGGTTATCAGATTTTGAAAATGCTTTCATCGAACCGTACATTAAGTACAAAATTATTGCATAGGTATTCAAAATCCGTTCACGGGATTTACAAAACCCTTTCAAATGCTCCAGTTTGTTGATCATTCGGTTAAAAGAAGCGTTTCATCTTTTATGAAGTGTTCTTTTTTTGCAATTCGCCATATAATGTAGCTGGAAACAAATATTTTTGAGACAAAAAGATGATGATCATTTCCGAACAAATAAGTAGATACCTATTCTACTGCTATGTATAATAATGGTTGAAACCTACACACTTAGAATAATATGCCGAATCTCGGCTTTTGGAAACCGAGATCCGCACAGCCGAGCGCTCGGCAGTCATCTCGGCTTAATAGTTTTAACTGATTAACTCGGTTTCTGTGAAAGGTTTTAGCTACCGTATGTAACCGAAAATCTCGGCATCTCGCAAACTGAAATCTCAGCAAAAATGAAAAACAATCTTTGTTGAGGCGCTTTTAGACGCAGAATATTATTTAATTTACATAGGTTTACATTAGTGTTTTTAAGCAATATCAACATTGGAGCTGCCCATAAATCAAAAATGGAAATGGTTAATGACGTGTCTATAAAATTTGACTAATTATTCCATAATTACTGTTCGGCAGAAAAAGCACGTAATATCCAATATTGAGCACTAAATTTCATGAAAACAACAACTTTGAGCGTACTTACTTAAGAGTTTGTATAATCTGACTCTCTCCTGCTTCATAATTTCCAGCACTTGGTTTATTGTAAGAACTTTTCCACGATATTTACACTACTTTTTCACGTATACACAAAACCGATGTGAATGAAAACAAGATGGCAGATGGTAAAACAAAATGCTGAGAATCTCCGTAAACTTAGGTGGAAACCGATTAATCAGCATTCGAGACAACTGAATTCGGTGAAAACGTTCTTAACGTTGGTGCTCGGCTTACATAGTTGCCGAGATACGGGTAAAAAGTAGAATTAACCGAGATTTCAGTTTCAGAAGTCGCCGAACCTCGGTTAACATTATTTTTCAGCTGAGTTTTCAGCAAAATGTGCAGAAGCCGAGTTGATTCAGCATTTTTAAATGCCGAGCTCGCGAACAAAATTTAAGTGTGTAGGGGGTGCGGACTCGAAGATTTAGGTTGTTCAAATTGCAGTGTTGCGATGGATCTTCTTCGTGAACGATAATCTACGCATCTTCGCGATCCAACATTCGCCAAAATTCATTTTTCATTTTTGAGTCACGAAGAGCATCGCAAAAAGCGAACGGATGCAACGTCGAAGAAGCAAAATGAATACACCGATAAGTGGCTCGCGAAGCCCTTCCACTCGTAGGATTCATTTATCCACGCGCTGTTCATTCCTGCGATTCATTGCAAGGTTGCTTCTTCTCGCAAAGTCAAGCTAACACTCTGCTGGTCGCATCGTGTACAGAGTCCACGCAGCCCAACAAAAGCACGCTTGAAGTACACAGCACGAGCGTGGCTTGGTGCCGCTGGTTATTGCTTGGAGCGCGACGGCTCTTGAGCTAATTGCGCAACAATTTTCTGGCAATGCTTAGGTACAATCAAACATTTACCAACTCTACATTTACATGTTTCACGGCCATCTAAATCCAAAGCAATCCATGACCGTTAAAAACAAAAAAAAAAGTCACGACTCTTCGCAAGTGTAATCTTCTTCTTCCCAACGTCTTTTCAAACCCGAATGCGAAATGACTCGAACACAGTGGTGACACGATTTTTCCGGTTTTCGGGGTTTTGCCTATTTGCTCGATAAGGCAGCATGAAATTAAATTTGTTTATATGTATCGCAACGGAATGATTGTGCTCTTGCTATTGGCACTAATAGATTTCAATTAGTTGAAATCACAAGCGAAATATTAGCGATTGAATTATTTAACATTTTTTTCAATCATACACCTCGAGATGGCTGCCCGGAAACGTTCACAGTGGAGAGACAAAAACAGTCAAGCAGTGTCTGAACCGTTGGCAACGCAACGCCTGATGGTATTGATGCTGCTGCTTTGTGTTTTGGTTGACTGGCAGAATCGATGAACTGAAGTAAATAGTGGTCACAGTTCCCAAGCCTGAGTACAATTGCAACAGAATATCGATGGCATGTATACGAATCGCAAAATGTACCGATTTCAACACTTATTGTTAAAAAAGATCAGAGAGAGATTTAGAAGTATAGCATGGCACACAAAAATGGCTTTTGTTATAATGTTGTTGAATTAAATTCAATTTACCTAAACGTTGTTAAAAAACATTAGAAGTCTGGGAGATTACGGGTTTACAGTAGGTACATGCAAATAAATTATCTTTTTCAGATTAATAAATCAATCAATAACCCGCATAACAATCCCGTGTTCGATGGCGCACCTGTGTGTTGCGAGCCCGCATGAAGATGATCGAAGTGAATATTTTCCCGCTCTTCGCGAAGAGCAGGCAGCTTGGATCGTACCGCTCACATTACCAAGCGATGAATAATCACCCGCGTCGGGAGGAATAGCGATCCGAAAATGAAACACGAACGAATGAAGCACCCGAATGGTTGTTCGGGTTCATTCGCAGATTCTGTTTTGATGGCTAGGAAAATTCATCGTGCTTCGTGTTTCCGATCGCTGTTCAGCAACATTGTCAAATTGAACACAATCTTTTCCACGAGTGCTAACCGTTGTATCACAGACAAACAGACGTCACACTCTCATCGATGTCCATCGACCAACTTTTTAACGATCGATTCGAATATATGGTAGGTGGTCAAATCGACCACCCGCAGCGCTCGCGTCGTTTTTGTTCGTGTTTGACGTTTACACACTACCGCCACCTGTTGGTCCATCGGCCAGCTACAGTGTTTTTAGCATTGGGCGTACATGTTTTCGCGACTATGATTTTAATCGCAATTTGTTCTAAGTGTTACGTCTGTTTCTCTGTGCGTTGTATGTTTGCTTATCTCGTAGGAAACCACATTCCAAATGCACACTTAAAATACTTCACACAATCACCATCAGTTCAATGCAGGAAATGAACCCAATGAATAGACTTAATCAGAAAGTATCTGGCCGTATGTTAGTTTGAAACATATTTTGAGCAGTTAAACAAGACTTATGCATAATTTGGACCAAGCACAACAATTCTTCAACAGTTGGCGGTCTTCATGTTACATAAATTGTTCAACAATTTTTAGCGTGTCGAAATCACAATCGTACATTAAGCGTACTCTGATCATTTTTATGGAAAAATAGTTCGACAGCAGCCTGGCTGCTTGTTGATTTTCTATAAGCAACCCATATCAAACAACAAATCAACAAACTCATCTGCTTTTTGGCTCGTGCACACTAAGCTCATACGGTGAATTTCACCATAATCTCAACAGCTGAACAGTTCGGTGAAATAAAACACCGTAATTCCGTCGAATTTTTACGGATTCCGGTGATTTTTCACCGAATACTGTAAAAATTTACCGTACTCCGTTAATTTATTTCACCGAACTGTTCAGCTGTTGAGATTTTACAGGAATCCGTAAAATAATTTAAGTGTGTGGATTTTGACGATAAAAGGATCAATGTTTGCCCCACCAATACAACAAATGCTACATAGTTTCAAACCTACCAAAATACTGCTTCACCGGAACCATCCGCCTTCCGTGGACCGAGATCGTTAAGTGTTGCAAATAACGGGAAATACACAACCGAAAATGATACGTCCCGCAGCATGGTGGCACCTGTACCCTTGTATAGGCCCGTAATGCCTTTAGTTTTAATCAATTCTAGGGCAATCTGCGTCGCTGATGTTTTTGGTATTGTTTTGCCTGCTTCCTTTGCCTGGAGAGAAACAAAAGTTATTGCAATAGGAATACATTATTGAATTATAACAAATATAACTTTTCAAAATAATATGTTTTTAAATAGGTATAATGAAACATTACAGCTATGATTTTATTCATGTCCTGTAAAAAAAAATCCGCCAAATAACACCAAAATAGCATTATGTATGCACAAAAAGTATTCTGAAATCTTCAATGCAAGTATAAATCTAGTGCATTTACATTTACTGAAAATCGAGGTATGTTTGAAGTATAGTCGCGTAGGTACAGGGCTCGATGAGAAACTCACTTATTCTTTCAAGAGTTGATCATTTATAGTTGTAGAAAGGCATAAAATAGATCTATTAACGGAACATATTTTTAGGATTTGGAATTTTTTTAATTCGAATTACCTACTTTATGTATCACCGTTGGAAATAAGAATGGATCAAAAATGCGTATACTCTGATTGATTTTTAAACTGATAAGAATAACATGTGAATATCGACGTCTTGTCGAAAACTTGAGTCACAAACGTTCTAATACGAAATGCGTACGTAATTTTGCTTCAGTGTATGATTTTCGAAGCTGCTTTTACTTATTACTGTTTTACCGTTATTACATGTGCTTTTATAAGCATTATCAAAGTTACCCCAAAATCAAAAACTGACTTTTAACGACATGAATAATTATGCAAGGTTAAAATCATGTAATTGTAATTGTAATTTTATTGTTAACGTCACGTAAACTTATTGGTAACAAGTGGTTCAAGTCAAGGAAGTGTAGTAATCATATAGTAAAAATGACTATTTATGCTGAATAGGGGCAATGGGGGCAATATGAACATACGGGGCAATATGGGCCACCCCGGATTTTACCTCAAAAACAGTGTTTTAATGTATAGTGTCATTATGATCTGCTAGAGGATGATTCGAATAGCCACCACAATAAAAACCGTAAGAATATTCGTTTCTACACTTGAAATATTTACAAAAATGTACAAATTTGTCTCTTGTCATAAAAAGCTTATAAGTTTGGCAGTTTTCAATTAGGCTACAAGACAATTATATTTATCATTGTGGTAAAATTTACCAATCCATTGAAACTTTTGATAAAACTGATCATTTCGTGAGAGAAATTAGATTTGTTTGTAAACAAAATTATTGGAAAATAGGATATTATTTAAAAAATGAAGGAGCGCGGCAATATGAGCCCCCTAGATTTAGGCAAAGAAAACGGTGTTTTGAACATAAAAATGCATTGCCTAAATATACTAGTTTATTTTTTTACTGCATAGTCATCTTGTTACAAATGGAAAACTTTGCTAGAAAATAGGTTGAACCAAGTGTTGCAATTTAATACTAGAATTACATGGTCTGTTTACTATGTGTTATGTATCTATCAAAAATAAGCTGCTAGAATTGACAATTTTAAGCAAAGCTAATAAAATTCCCTTTCCAATATCGTACACTTTATCATTCACTCTTCTCTATATTGTTTTAAATAAAAATCATACGATTGAATGAGGTGGCTCATACTGCCCCGTTGGGTGGCTACTTGGTTGGTGAACACGCAGGAAAACATGGTTTTCAAAAACGATCCTAAAATAATTTTTAAGTTGATGTTAACAATAATTATCGACATAACATGGAAGAAAACATGTTATAGTACAAGTCACTAGCATTTAAACAATAGTTTTTGCTGTTTTTCTATGCATTCCATGACGTTTTCCTTAGGCGGCCCATATTGCCCCGATCATCCCTACGTCCTGTCTTGAAACTATAGTGGAATTTCAGAACTAATTATTTTGTTTACCATCTTACTGGTACATTTGACAGAAATGATTTTCATCAATCTGATTTCGACCACAGTAGTATGGGACAAAATTTAGATTCTCGCTACAGTCCACTTTTTGGATTGCATTTAGGTCCCATAACAACTGTGCAAAATTTCAGCTCGATCGGAGAAACTATATTTTAGCGCCAGCCGTTCAATGTTTGTATGGGATTTACTATGGAAAAACTGACTTTTGCAAAGAAAAATTGCCAGAGGTCGGCCATTGTTCTCTACAAAAATTCTGAACACAGACCTCGATAGGTATTTTTACGATGAAGAATATTGCTGAAGACCGCGAAACAATTCGACACTTGTGAAAAAAAGTTATTCAATGAAAACCTATTGGCAAGGCGACGTTGATTAACACAATAACAACAAAATCGGGCAAAATTTCCGAATAGTCTATGCTTAATAACTTTTTTCACAAGCATCGGATTGCTTTGCAGTCTTCGGCAATGTTGTTCATCGTATCAAATACCTATCGAGATCTGTGTTCAGAATTTTTATAGAGAACAATGGGCGACCTCTGACGATTTTTCTTTGCAAAAGTCAGTTTTTCCATAGTAAATCCCATACAAACTTTGAACGGCTGGCGCTAAAATATAGTTTTTTCCGATCGAGCTGAAATTTTGCACAGTTGTTATGGGACCTAAATGCAATCCTGTTTTGAATTTCAGAGCACCCATTACCTTATACACCTTGAAAGAAGATACATTATTATTTGCGAACTTCCAACACTGTCATCAAAAGAGTAATAAAACAGCAACGTGTGAAAAAGGACGTGTTTTTAATACGGAAGTTTTCCCCCTTGCCATTTTCACGCGTATCCGAAACATTTTTTTGGTCCAATTATCGAACCGGATTTCGCGGAGTGATCGGTCCCGAGCGACTAAGTGGAGTTTCCGAGGAAACCACTTCTTTCCGCGAGTGAAAACCAATTCGTGATCCTGCATCGGTTGGCATGCATCGGATGCGAATCGTTTACAGTTCATAACCTCAATTCCGCGTTGGTCCTGCTTGGAGCTGCCGGAAAACCGAAGAAGCGTCGACTTCCGAGGAAGCCTGACCTTGTAGCTGTGGAAGAAGAAAGCGTCGACTTCCGAGGAAGCCGGCCGGAAGTGATTACCAGCCGAGCCGCTGATAGTTGTGACGATAATTGCCTTGCACTGGCAGTGAACATTCAGTGAGACAAAGAAAGAGAAAAAGACTATGGTCCAATGCACAGTGGCAAAAACAGTGAAAAATAATGGATGGAAGTGTAAAGCATACGCCGATTGCGGATCAAAAGAAGCAAAAAAAGCTTAGCGCCATGGAGCAGAAGATGAACGATTTCGAATTCAGGAGGCAAGCTGTGGCTTCGAAACTGCAGCGAATAAAAAACGTACTTGCAAACCCAGAGGAAATTACAGTTCACCATTTGGAGACTTATCTGCGTCGGGTTGATGCCTGTTATGACGAGTATAATATCATACAAAACGAGATTTATACTGCGTTTCCTGATCAACGTGTCGATCAAGAAGGCTATTTTATAGTTTTCGAACAACTTTATGAAGAGATACGAGTAGCGATTTGCTCGACCATGGAAGCATATCGAATGCGACAGGTTGTTGATCCCCGGATGCCTGGTGTCGCTGTACCTGCCGAACAACAGCAAGTTATCGTTAATCAACCGGCTGGATTACCTACGGTTCCTCTACCGACATTCGATGGGACATACGAAAGGTGGTTCAGATTTAAACAGCTGTTCCAAGATTTGATGCAGAAACATCCCGGGTTATCTGATGCAACGAAATTGCACTACTTAACGCAGTCGCTGAAAGGTAAAGCGGAGAATGTTCTCAGTGAGCAGATACTCAATGAGAATAACTTCCAAGCGGCTTGGAATCTATTAGAGGAGCGGTTCGAGAACAAAAGGACGATCATCGACATACACGTTGGTGGTCTTCTCAATATGAAGAAAATGAATAAGGAGTGCTCGTCGGACTTGAGGCAGCTGGTTGAGGAATGCAGCCGACATGTCGAGGCTTTGGAGTTCCACGAGCAACCTATGGAAGGCATGTCCGAGCAGTTGGTGGTATCGTTGTTGACATCCAAGCTTGATAAAGCCACACTAAGTCTATGGGAAAGCACCATCAAGCCGAAGGAACTACCGGGCTACAAGGCAACCATACAGTTTCTTCAGAATCGTTGCTTTGTACTTGAACGTTGCGAGGCAAGTACGTCACACCGTAGCAATGAGGGAATGAAGCAAAAGCAGATAGTACCAGCTCCGAAACAGCACATTAAGGTGCATGCAGCGCTACAAACCTACGAGAGTGTGTGTGCATTTTGTGAAGAGTCCCACAACGTCAACAAATGCAACACACTGAAGCAAATGACGCTGCCGGAGAAAATTGCTGCGGTGAAAGAGAAGCAGCTCTGTTTCAATTGTTTGAAACGGGGGCACCGAGTCAATCAGTGCAAATCTAGATTGTGCACGGTTGCTGGATGTGGGAAAAAGCACCATACGCAACTACATAGCGAAGTGCCTGTCCTGTCGGAGAAACCTGCTGAGGAAGGAAGTGTTCCTGAGTCGAACAAGACGGTGCCCGCTCAATCAGAAACATCAAGGTCCACTGTCACTTGTTCCAGCACCAGTTGCGAACGTGCACAACCATACAAGAATGAGGTGATACTGTCAACGGCCGTGGTTTACGTGAAGGATGTCCGTGGATGTTACCGCTCCTGTCGAGCGTTACTTGACTCTGGATCACAATCAAATTTTCTGTCTGAGCACTTCGTCAAAATGCTTCGCCTCAAGCTGGACAACGTAAGAGTTCCTGTCATTGGGATCAATGGTGAGAAACTGACAGATACACAGCGAACAACGGCCGGAGTGAAATCCACTATTGGAGAGTCGTCGTGGAATCTGGAGTTTCTTATAGTGCCACAGGTTACAGGCATTCTTCCGATGCAGAAAATTGACGTGCGTCAGTGGAAAATACCGCCCAACATTCAATTAGCAGATTCTCGCTTCAACATCCCAGCCCGAGTAGACATGTTGATAGGAGCCGAACTCTTTTATGACCTCCTCATCACTGAGCGCCTTAAGCTCAACAACGGACAACCAATGCTTTGGCGGTCGGAACTCGGATGGATAGTTTGCGGTTCCTACAGAAGCAGTCAAAGGCCGGTGGTTGTCACAACAGCCCACTGCCAATCCACAGAAGTTAGCTTGGAGAATTCGGTGCAACGTTTTTGGGAGCAAGAAGAAGTTCCGGAAACGGGAATGCTATCAACAGAAAACCAACAGTGCATTGAACATTTCAACACAACTCATCGGCGAGAAAATGGACGCTTCGTTGTTCGGCTTCCCTTCCGAAGCACCGTCAACCAGCTAGGAGATACAAGGCATTTGGCAGAGAGACGCTTCAAACAGTTGGAGAAGAGGTTTGCAAAAGACCCGGAATTGAAGAAACAGTACGTATCGTTCATCAACGAATACGTTTCACTAGAGCACTGCCGCATCGTGGACGAAGATGGCGATTCTCGTGGATGCTATCTCCCACATCATGCCATTTTAAGGCCTGCCAGTTCAACGACAAAACTCCGCGTCGTGTTCGATGCCTCGGCACGTTCCGACACGAACCTTTCCTTGAACGATGTGCTCATCACAGGACCAGTGGTTCAAGATAGTCTGATGGCTATCGTTCTTCGATTTCGACGGTATAAGTACGTCTTCACGGCCGACATCGTGAAAATGTACAGGCAAATCAGGGTTGATGAGTCTGATTCGCCATATCAGAAAATACTATGGAGAGAATGTCCTCAAGAACCGCTGGTAACCCTTGAACTTATGACAGTAACATATGGCACCTCCTGCGCGCCATTCTGCGCAACCGCGTGCCTCAAACAGTTGGCGAACGATGAGGAAACAAATTTCCCGATCGCATCGAAGGTAGTCCGCAAGGATTTTTATATGGATGACGTACTGTCAGGAGCGGATGAGCTTTCAAAGGCACTGGAATGTCAAGATCAGCTAATCGCTTTGTTACATCGTGGAGGATTTAAATTGCACAAATGGTGTGCAAATGCGCCAGAACTGCTTGAACGATTTCCAGTCACCGATCGTGAGGTGCAAGCGAAGATTGAAGATCGAACCCCCAACGAAGTTATCAAGACTCTTGGCTTGTTGTGGGACCCCAACAACGATGTGTTTCTGTTCATAACCCAGCCCCACGCTGAGATGCGTGAATACAACACGAAACGCACTGTTCTATCAGATACAGCGAAAATATTTGATCCTCTTGGACTCCTGGGACCGGTGATTGTCGTGGCTAAACTTTTCATTCAAGAGCTTTGGTCCCGCGACGTAAACTGGGATGAACGATTGACGGCAGATCAGGAAGACAGGTGGAAAAGGTTCACGCAAGAACTGCAGAGCATCAACGAATTACTAATACCGAGGAGGGCTATCGCTGAGGATGCAGTAGCATTCGAAATTCACGGCTTCTCGGATGCCAGTCAGAAGGCGTATGGAGCGTGTGTATATCTAAGGAGTATCAAGGCAGACGGAACAGCCGAAATGCATTTGTTGAGCAGCAAAACACGTGTAGCACCATTACCAAAGAGGCCAGGAAGCAAGCGAAGTGGCAAGCCATTCACAATACCTAGGGCAGAGCTTTGCGGCGCTCTATTGTTGGCGAGATTGGTGGTAGCAGTAATCGATGCCATGGACTTGGAGGTCAACGCGGTAGTGCTTTGGTGTGACTCGCAGATTGTTCTCTGCTGGCTTAGCAAGTCTCCGGAAACTCTTGAAGTGTTCGTCGGAAACAAGGTGCGCGAAATTAATCAACTCACGAGCAGTTTCGAGTGGCGGTACATCAGTACAAAGGAAAACCCGGCTGATTTAGCATCTCGTGGGATAAATGCGCCGGCACTGAAACAATCATCCATTTGGTGGAACGGTCCGTCAATGCTACACAACGCCGACTACAGGTACCAACACCTCGAATCCGTTCCGTTCAACGAGGAACAGCTTGAGATACGTGACCCAGTTCTGACTAACGTTTCAGTTCTGGTACAGCCAAGTGAGTTATTGACCAGATACAGTGACTTCAGACGGCTTCAGTGCGTTGTAGCATACATATATCGCTTCCTAAACAACTGCAGGCAGAAAAACAAATCCCTGAGGAGCATAGGATTCTTGACAGTTATCGAGTTACGCTCCGCCTCGCAGAAAATTATCAAGCTGACTCAACACGAAGGCTTTGCCGACGAGCTACGAATGCTGAAAACTGGGCGAACGAAGAAAAGCAAATTATTACCCTTGGACCCTTTCATCGATCGTGAAGGCTTGCTCAGAGTCGGTGGTCGCTTGAAACATGCCAGTGTTCCGTTTGGAAAGAAACATCAATTGCTATTGCCACACAGCCACCATGTGACGAGAATGTTGATTGCGACTCTGCATAAGGAGCATCTCCATATCGGCCAACAAGGATTATTGGCCATAATTCGCCAACGCTATTGGCCAGTACGAGCTAAGTGCATTATTCGGCAAATAGTAAAGAAATGCGTCAAATGCTTCAGAATGCATCCTCCTGAAGTGGTACAATTCATGGGATCACTACCTGACTACCGAGTGAATCCGTCTCCAGTCTTCTACAACACCGGCATCGACTATGCGGGGCCTTTTTTCGTCCGTCAAGGTGTTCGTCGTGCAACGAAGGTGAAGGTGTACGTGGCCTTGTTTATTTGAATGAGCACCAAGGCTATACATCTAGAGGTTGTGTCGGATTTAACTACTGCAGCGTTCTTGACGGCTTTGCATAGATTTGTTGGTCGGCGTGGGTGTCCGGAAAAATTGGTATCCGACAACGCAACCAACTTCCAAGGGGCTCAATCAGAACTACAGGAGCTTCACCGATTATTTCAAGCACAGCAATTCAGGGAGGAAGTTAACCACTTTTGTGCAGCCAAGGAGATTCAGTGGTCTTTCATACCGCCCAGGTCACCTAACTTCGGAGGCATATGGGAGGCCGGAGTTAAAGCAGCGAAATCTCACTTGAAAATTGTTCTGTGCGAGGCGTCTTTGAACTACGAAGAAATGAGCACGTTATTAGTTCAGATTGAAGCGATTTTAAACTCCAGGCCTCTAACGCAAAACTCTACTGATGCCAACGATCTAACTGCTCTGACTCCCGGTCACTTTATAGTTGGTCGTGAATTAACAGCAGTGCCCGAACCAAGCTATAGTAACGTCCGAGTATCATCCTTGTCCAGATGGCAACACCTACAGAAGTTGAAGCAGGATTTTTGGAGTAGATGGTCTGCCGAGTACCTGAGCGAGTTACAGCCGAGAAGCAAGTGGTATAAGGGCAAGATAACCATCGTACCGGGTATGCTCGTAGTCATAAGGGAAGACAATATGCCACCCCAACTGTGGCACCTTGGTCGTATAACAGAAGTAACACCAGGTGCTGATGGTTTAGTCCGCGTGGTTAAGATCCGAACCGCTAACGGACAAATGAGCAGATCCATCAGCAAAATAGCGATATTGCCAATCGAAGACAACGTGGTTCATCGCTCAGGAGCCGACGTGATTTGACACGGTGTGTCAACGGCGGGAGGATGTTTTGAATTTCAGAGCACCCATTACCTTATACACCTTGAAAGAAGATACATTATTATTTGCGAACTTCCAACACTGTCATCAAAAGAGTAATAAAACAGCAACGTGTGAAAAAGGACGTGTTTTTAATACGGAAGTTTTCCCCCTTGCCATTTTCACGCGTATCCGAAACAAATCCAAAAAGTGGACTGGAGCGAGAATCTAAATTTTTCATATAACCGTGTCCCAGGCTGACACATCGAGCGCAAACATTCCTTGTTGAACTCATGTACATTTTTCACGAAGCAAATCTCCATGCAACGTTGCCAACCTTCCAGATTTGTATGAAATATTCCAGATTTTCAGGTTTCATTTTAAAAAAATCTGGAAGATCCAGATAAAAAACTGTAATTAATTTGTAAGGTTTTCTATATACGTCATACAAAATCCAGACTTTTAAAGATAACATTTTCAAAACTATCCAGATTTTTTTTAAATGACTGGCCCATGTTCTTAATAGAACACATTTACATTTCAGGGTTACATTAATTCAATCCTTAAAAAATCATCAGATAATCAAAATAATTCATTTGTCATAAAATTGTTCCCATATGCCCAATTTGGTCAGGGTATACCAAAATTGGTCACTCTCATAAGAAATCAATAGGGGTGATCGGGGCAATATGGGCCACCTAAGGAAAACGCCATGAAATGCATAGAGAAACAGCAAAAACTATCGTTTAAATGCAACTGACTTATACTATAAACTGTTTTCTTCCATGTTATGTCGATGATTAATGTTAACTTTAACTTGCAAATTATTTTAGGAACGTTTTTGAAAACCATGTTTTTCTGCGTGTTCACCAACCATATGGGGCATTATGGGCACCCAACGGGGCAGTATGAGCCACCTCATTCAGTCATATGATTTTTATTTAAAACAATGTAAAGAAGAGCTAATGATAAGCAGTTAAATATTGGAAAGGAAATTTGAGTAGCTTTGTTTGAAATTATTAATTCTAACGGCTTATGTTAATGGATACCTAACATATAGTAAATATACCATGTAATTCTAGTATTAAATTGCAACACTTGGTTCAACCTATTTTCTAGCTAATTGTTTGTCTTGTAATGGTGCACCAAGATGAATGTACAGTAAAAAACATAATCTAGTATAATTGGGCAATGCAATTTTATGTTCAAAACACCATTTTTTACCTTAAATCTAGGTGGCTCATTTTGCCCCGCCATTTCACTTTTTAAATAATATCCTGTTTTCCAATAATTTTGTTTACGAACAAATCTAATTTAGCGCACGAATTGTTCAGTATTATCATAAGTTTAAATGGATTGATAAAATTTACCAGAATAATAAATATAATTGTCTTAAAGCCTTAATTGAAAACTGCCAAAATTATAAGCTTTTTATGACAAACGACAAATTCGTACATTTTTGTGAATATTTCGAGCACTGAAACGAATATTTTTACAGTTTTTATAATGGTGGCTATTTGAAGCATCCTCTAGCAGATCACAATAACACTAGAAATTAAAACACTGTTTTTGAGCTTAAATCCGGGGTGGCTCATATTGCCCCGTATGTTCATATTGCCCCCATTGCCCCTATATGGAACCGAAGTTGAAAACGTGATCAGAACTGGCTATTTTAGCCTGGCATTGGCCAGTATGGGCTAAAATAGCCAGTTTTTCTGCGCGTGACAATGGTTTCTGTCCAATTTCAATGTTTCTGTTTTATTACGAAACTAGGGATTGGAAACTTTCAGTCGACGTAAATTTTGAATACTATTGAATGTTTTAAGATCAAACTACTTAAACACACACGTATTTTAAAAGAAATATTTTCTTTTGCACTGTCCAAAACCGAGTTGTAACCAGGCTTGATAATTCTCCTCAACATCATCAGAGTTCGGTGACATACTCTAGAGCAGCGTGCTGCCTTTGCCTCATTGCGAGGGAGCGAAAAAATGCTAAGCAGAGAGGCAAAGAAAAATGAGCGAGGAAGATGCAGCACAAAAAAAAAAAGTCGAGTAAAATTCCATCAAAAAAGGGTGCTCTCACAACTCCCCGAGGACTGTCTGTTCGGGCGGCAGACTCGAGAGTTCGTTTGAAGTGTGAGTGATGGTGAGCATCGCAACGAGAGAGAGAGAGTGCCTGAAAAAATCCTCGCATTTTTCTGCACTCTCACTCGAATCGCTTGAGGATCTGTGTTGTAAATTTTGAGTTTATTTCTTTCTCCTCAGAAAAACGGCAAAATCACCTCCTCTTTGCATCGCAGAGGAGTTTCTATCAAGCCTGGTTGTAACAACCCTGTTGTATTTTGTACAACGCAGGTGAAAAAACCTTGCCTTTCGTACACTGCTTCAGCGCGATGCTTTCTGGCGTTAGTCAACCGCGCAACAAACGGAAAGCTAAATATTACAATGTTGAGTAATAGTAACAGTTGAATCAGGCTTATTGAACATTAAAAAAAATGACTATTTACTTGTGCAGCTAAACGCCCAGCATCCTGCATTTGGATTTTCAAAAGCTCCATCGGTGTTGTGATTACAATTTGGCAAAGTCCAGCCAGTCCTCCGGCAGCCATCTGGCGCGTGATTGGTAATTTTCTGTACAAAAGATCATTTAAAAGACATACGGTTAGTTTTAGATCAATACAATGTTTACGTTGGGGAAGATATCTTATACACGGAGAAAAATCAGCACAGTTTGAAACAACCAAAATGTTTGTTGTTTTTCAAATTTGTATTTTAGTTGTTTCAAACTATTGTTTTGTTGTTTTAAAACTATGTCATTAGTTTGGAACAAACTAAATGTTTGGGTGATTCTAACTCGAAATATTTGTCAAATCAACAAAAAATATGTTTGCTCCAAACTAAGATTTTTGGTTATTTCTATCTAAAATACAGTTTATTTTCAGCAAATTTGAATTTGTTCAGAGCTGTGATATTCAAACTACAATTCTAGTTTACTTCAACAAAAATACTATGTTGAAGTAAATTGATAACTTGTTTGAAGAAAACACAAATAAAACAACGATTGATTCTATCCTAATTTATAGTATGAACAGAGTCCGCTTTCATTAGCTTTATTCACCATGCTTTTTCGATTTGTTCAAGCATTTCGTGTTCTGTTCCGAAATAAAAAAAAATCAAGTTCAAGGAAAGACCAACATTTTGCCCTCATGTGAGTAGTTTTTAGTTCGCTAGCCAAAACTGAATTTGATAACAAAAAAATCAATAATTTATCGTATGTTTCAAGTTCCGGAACCGAATAGAGATGAAGAAGGCTTGCGACATCAGTTTGGGGTTGAAACACGTTCAAATGTCGGCAAATTCATATCACCAAGAATCACTAGGTGGGTTGTATATTCTGTTTTATTTTGATATAAAAATAATTGTTTCTACTTTTTTCGATTACATTTCAGATGAAAACAGAATTTCCGATAAAGGTCACTGGGGCGTAATACATCATATTTTTCATGTAAACATTTCATTGAATCAGATTTCAACATAAATTCCAATTCAAAAATAAAATTATCAAGAGGATCCAATTTTGCGTAAATTATTTACAAATAAAAAAAAACAGACAATGCAGGGAACGCTTTCTAACGAACATGTCCATTGTTTGATTCAAACAAAAATGTTGGTTGATTCAAACAAAATTGTTAGTTGATTCAATCCAAATATTGGTTAATCCAAAATAATCGATTTGGTTGAAACAACAAACATTTAGGTTTGTTTCAGGAGCTGTCAAATTGAAACAACAAATGGGATGGTTGTTACAAACAAATATTGGTTGAATTTAACTAGACTTCCCCTGAACCTTTTACCTATGATTTTAGTTTGTTTCAACAAACACGGGAAGTAAAAGCAAACTAACTTTTTGTTTGTGCAAAATTCAATGTAAAATGCTGGTTGAAATAAACTAAAGTTTGTTTGTCTTTACCAATATTTTTTCTCCGTGTAGTAAAAGTTTAAATGATTTATTATGAGTTACACTTTTTGCTGATTACGTTCTTTCATTTTCATTTTCATTTTGCAGCGTTTGGTGGTGCAATGAGAGCGCAAGTCAGTCCAAAGCCGGGGTAAGGGATAGGTAATGGCCGTAATAGTCTATGCGGACCACTTGAACACCATCGGAAAGGATAAGAAGGGTTGGGGTAGGGTATAGGGAATGGAGAAGACTTGACACAATAATGCTATTAATGCTGCAAAATGTAAATGTGCTGAAAGCAATTTAATTTGAGTTTTGAAGTTTGATTTGACTTATTAAAATTCCAAATAGATCGGCCATTGTACAAGTAAGAAAGAATATGCTGATCGCTTTCTAGAAATTTTATAAACAACAAAATAATAACAATATGAGAGTGATGCTAAGGGCTGCTGA
Source organism: Aedes aegypti (assembly GCF_002204515.2). Lineage (NCBI taxonomy): Eukaryota > Metazoa > Arthropoda > Insecta > Diptera > Culicidae > Aedes > Aedes aegypti. The sequence goes on along the minus strand of NC_035108.1, from coordinate 226,008,248 downwards.
TGGCACAATGCGACGCTTTAGGAGATTTTGATACTGAATGAACATTACTATACAGAGCGCAATTTAATCGATGGTGATAACTTTACAAACTTTATCTGTTTTTACACTGATTGACGATGCTGATTTATATAAAAATATTTAAAAAATATTTGATATTAGTTCATTTGTTTGTGTGATCTAGGTGTTAATAATGGAAAAATTTTACATACCCTTGATGAAATACTTCCCTGACCAGAAATATTATATTTTGAGCGCCCTTTTCGAAGCTATTCTATCCAGGTATCCATGTACTGCTTTCAATCCTGAAATTATTCTTATTGTGCATGCTCATGCATTATATTAGTGATGCTCATAATCATGCAACAGATAAGAAGGAGAGAAAAAGAGAATATAGGAACAGTGATTAGTAATGAGTTAATTATGTAGTTTTGTTAGAATTATAAACAATTAAACAGCAGTAATGAAAATAAAAAATAACTTATAAAATTACTTTGCAGCATAGCTGAGCCTTTCGGAACGTAAGACCGATGTATAAAAATAATTTGTTTCGAAATTGTCCGCGTGGTCTTCTAGGTGCCCCTATTAGATCAGAATCAGTCATAGACATACATATCGAATGCTCGCCATGACCCTATGACCAACATTTGTATATGTATAGACTTAGCTGATGTGGCTTTTCTAATAGGTAGTTCTTTCACTCATTGATTGTCTTCAAAACCTTGTCAAGTATAGAAAATTGATTTTATTTCATTTATTACTACATTAAAGCTACATTGTACTTATTAAGTATTAGGTATTATTTTATGTTTTTATCACTATAGATATTATCAAGGCCAGAATTCCCAGTGAGTGAAGAATTTTATAGTACTAGAACACCATAGAAGATCGCTTAACATTACCTAATCATGGAACGGCTTTTTGCTCTATTATTTTAGGTAGATGCTGTTGATCTCCCTTTGCTCCTATCCGCAACCCGGTGCACGCGCCCTGTTGGTTTTCGAAAACCTCGTAGAAGATTACAAACCGTCAATGGCATTCCCAATTACTACCCCACATTGCACATTCAAGGGTCTGATTGTGCTCCTAACCCACCCTCAGTCTGTAATCTTCTCGCCAGTTTGAAATTATATTTTCCCGAAGTGAAAGTAATTTTGATGAGTGATAGCGTAGCAGCCCAACTGCATAGTACAGTAGTTTAACCAGAATCTTTAGGTCAGAAGATAAAATCTAAATTTTGTAATAAAAAGGTTGCCATTGCTTTGAAATTTACCCAACATCTAATCAAAACTACTAACAACAGCGATCAATTATCAAAATTCATCGCTCCCTGGAAAATATAATCCCAAGCCCAGGGACACTTTTTGCTGATTACGTTCTTGTACATTTATGTACATATGCGAATATAATTTTGCAGATCTTAAATGGTGTTTGAATCGCATTCAAAATTGAAACAGCAATTTTCTTCCGAACGGACAAAAATTCTAAACACGTCCGATTCCTTATTTTGTTAATTGTGATAAAGGGATCTTCTTATTTTTTTTTTCTTGATTTGTTGATCAATCGGAAATAATTGCCTTTTTAGTTTTGACAAAAGATCGATTCTTAAGGTAAAGATGCATCGAAGCCAAACCTCAAATTTTCAAGAGCACAAATCTAGAGAACTAAACAGCCGTTGAAGCTGAAAATTTGACCGATACCGTAAAACGGGGTGAATAGAAAAAGTGGGGCGAACAGAAACAAAGTGACCTTCAGTTAAAAATGCGACTATTGTGTAATGATAAATTTTAAAAACCTACTGAAATATTTTTATTCCATTAGTTCAATACCAACGGAGTATTGCTAGACTATTTTCAAATTAAAAAAACTTGCTACATTTCTCATTAAAAAATTAAGAAGAAAATATTGAAATCTCAATCATTTTTGATAGCTCGAAACATCCGCCATTTTGGCTGATTTCAAAAATGATCGAAAATTGAACTTGGTTTTAAAAAATTCAATTTTTTCTTCACTATGTAAATACATGTTGATATTTCTTCAAGATGTACTTGAAAATGTGTTTATTTTTCCATTAAAATGAAAAAAATATTGATATTTACTGAATAGTGTTTCTATTCGCCCCATTGCGGGGTGAATAGAAACATACAACATTTTCATTAATCTTTGTACGATAGAATTTTTATTTTTTAACAGCAATTGGGGTCTTAGCAAAGGAAGACGCGACCCATATTTAAGGCTAATAAAATTGTTTTTTATTAACACGGTTTAAGTTGTACACATTCAAATATGTCGGAGAGTGTTTCTATTCGCCCCATTTTACGGTAGGTCACCACCAGTGTGTGACCAATCCATTAGTTTTTCAGCTCAAACCGCCATATGGTTCTGGGATCATTCACAAATTACTTCACGCTCCTAGGGGGGTAGATCAAGACAAGCGTGACAAGCCTTACAAGAATTTCGGAGGACTCATACAAAAAAACGTAACAAAAGGGGGGAGGTAAAAAGAGTTGAAATTTAACGTGACATAATTTGTGTACCATCCCTCTCTAGATTTGTTCTCTTGAAAATTTGAGGTTTGGCTTCGATGCATCTTAAGAGCAAAAGCAATTAATCGAAAAGGTAAACGCACAACTATTCTACAAAAACATGCTGAGAATACAGAATTTAGGTTTGGTCAAAAATCTTTTCGCATTGGTAATTTCAATTTTATCGATTTCTTAGGGCATCAAGAAGTGCTCTTCTTCTTCTTCTTTCTATCTGTAAATCCCCGGTAGGATAGATACTGCTTCTCAGCTTAGCATTCTTCAAACACAAAGTTATTAACTGAGAGCTTTCTTTGTCAATTGACCATTTGCATTTGTATATCTTATGGCAAGCTATGTTCTGGGATGTCGAGAAAAATTTTCAAATAAAAAAGATCCTCGGTGAAATTCCAAAAGAAATCCAATTTTAGCGTTACATCACGCAGTGAATTAACAGTGATTCAAAACAATGATTATTTTTGCTATTTTCAACAAGCAAAATTTGTTGTGGTTAAATAAAATTGCGTTGAAACAACAATGATGTTTATCAAAACAAAACAGAAATATTGTTGAGTTTACGAACTGTATTTTAAAAAGTATATCTTTTAAAGCCACGAAAACAAGTTTCATTTGAAATTGAATAAGGTACCGTGGGGCAAGTGGGTAGTGGAATTCGCATAGTTGAGATTCTTCAAATTCTAGAGACTTTAAATTGAAACAAATGAGGTCGTGTATATTTTTTAGCTTGACTCCCACCAAATATAAACAGTATGCTGAAATAGATTTTTATGTGAAATTAAAGAAAAAAAATACAGAAAAAGTTTTTAAAAATGTCTCTTTACTTTTCACTTTCCCCAAAAGTGGGGCAAGTGAAAAGTTTATCGTTTTGAATAATAAATTCAAAAACTAACAGTTATATTCACGATTTCTATTACCTTTAACATTTATTAAGGCGTCCCAATGAACAAAACATAAGTAAAATGTAAACAAAGAAAATTTTATTCTTGTCACTTGAATTTTCTTCTCTTCAGTTATGTTTGTTGAAATGATTCGACAACATTATAACTGCAACATTTCCAACGTTAGTTCTTACATCAAGGGACAGCAATTTCATTTCTGCTGTGTAGAATTTCCATCGTTCGTTATTTGTTTTTAATAAAGTCGGATATGACGTCGGATAACTCTTTGCGAGAAATCAAACGGAATCCTTCAGTAAAGTATTTATAATCTGTTTTATGTGGATAGAGCTATACCGCATTTTTATGTTTTGAACTAGCTTTACATAAACATTTCACGGGATTTACGTGCGATGTCTTATGTTGGAACTTTTCAATCAACGTCTTCCCTTAAATCGGCTGTTCGAAGTAGACATATTAATATCGTAATGTTTGGCAACCTCTATTATGAGAAGTTCCATGATAATACATTTTAACGCTTTGAGTATAGTGTTTCTTGAATTATCAGCCCGTTCTGTTGTTCTATGATAATTGCGAACCTTGTTTACTTATAGCTACCTGAAGAAAAAAACAAAAATTCAATCTATAATGAAAAACTTTTCACTTGCCCCACGAGATTAGAAAATTGACGGTGTTTTAATTTAGTTATTTTTAGGTCTACGTCGAATTAATTTTAATGTTTTTGTATTGCAGTTTGAAACTGTCAGAGGGTACAACTTATAAGTGGTACAGAAAATTTTTTTCCGCGACTTGTTTCCACTGAAAATATTAAAATAAGATTGTACGTCACCAACTTGTTACGGAGTAATAATTAACAGTTTAACAATCTTTCGCTGTATTATGCAAAAATTGTTGAAAAATCTCAGGAATATCTTACTTATCGTAATGTTCTGAATGGCCTCAAAGGTTTACGCACGAGTTTGAAATGTTAATTCACATATTCAGTAAAATATATCAATTATTTTCACTTACCCCATTTACCCACTTGCCCCGCGGTACCTTACTTGTTTGTTTCAATTATTCTCATTGTTGGTGTGTAAAGTGACCATTTATATATATCGTGATTTTTGTGTTTTGTTCTGAAAGACGTAAAAATGAATATTTCCAACTCGGATACACTCGAAGGGACAAACATTGAAATGTTTGTTCATGAAAAGATAAATCAATCGTTTTGGAACTTCTGAATCAACGATCAAAAATTCTAGGTAAGTTGCGATCATTTTTTTTAACTGTTGAATCTAATTAGCTGTGCTTAATAATTGCAGTTATATACAATATTGAAACGCTGATACTAATTCATAAGAAGTAAATTGAGCTGCTAATTTCATCACGTAATTTGGAAAGTGACGCAGGTATCTATAGCATTAAGAACATATTTGTAATACAATGTAAATAAATTAGGGGAACCTGGTCTAATTTGAATCCTGTTCTAATTCGGACCATCAAGCATTTCTCAATACTGTAAAGATCGTGTGTACCGTTTTTCTGCTCACCGTTTGGTTTAGATCTAACACAATGAATTTGTCGCCTTTCAGTTACTTCGTTTGATTTTTATATTAGTTTATTGTTTTGAAGTGCTCAGGTGTACTGTCGGTTGGCGTACAAGCTTCTGTAAGCGACAATAATTCTTCAATCCCTCTGTGTTATTTTATAATCGAATCACCCTAGCCTAAGCTTCCATCTGACCATATGGTTTTAATATGTCTATGTACTATTTGTGCTCATCTAGTTTGAAAATCACATAATGTATGCGGTACATTTCGGACCTTTTGACATGGTTTAATACGAACCTCTTGATTTTCAACGAGCACTCAGTCTATTCCAAGAGTTTCACCCGTGAAAGTCTTCACGACTTGGTAGAAAATCACAAAAGTTGCAATATTGATCGATGGTGTTTCTGTTGCGGTCAAGAATAAGTCTTCGAAAAAAAAAAAATACGAAATACAATAGACTACCAAAAATAGAGAAATCAATAAATCAACTTTTTGAAAAGCATCAATACCACACCACAGCCAAGCCGTATCCAAAATAGTTAAAAGTACGTTACAAAAAACGTTTTCCGAATACTGAGAAAAATACAAGCAACTATCCCCTACTCGGTATTATGTGTTTTTGTTCCCTGACTCGATAGAATGTGCAGTCCCTTCAATATAGTGTACTTAATCCATAAATATAAGTCGATACTTCTCCAAATTGATTTTCCGAGACTACGAATCTGTTTGTTGTCTGTTTCAGTTTCCTACACAAGTTCACATTTTCAACCCGATATTTCATAGCAAAGTTTCAATGTATTGAAAATTTCACAAAATTCAACGTTAAAATTACTTTTTCGAATGTAGGTATTTTGTCGAAAAAAAAGCTATAAAATTTGGAAACATGTGTACTTCATCTCGATAGCTTCCATACAAATCCGTTCAAAATCGAGTCCGGACTCCGGAGGAGTTGACTGTACCCAATTTTGAACAAGTTTCTGATATATTTTTTTAATGAAATTCATATTTTACTTGAGCTTGTTCTGACTCGAATTAGTTTGAAATTTCTCACATATTGAGTTTATTTTTTATGCGCAAGCATAAAAAGAAAAAGTTCAATAAGCGTTGATACCAAACAAATCTGAGTTTTTTTTTGTTACTAACATTGCAAATAACGATAAAATATAGGGTGGTCCGAATTAGAACAGGGTTGGTCTAACTCGGACCTTTTGGAGAAGTTGGTTCAAACATGTCTAGTCATGTCCTGGTAGGAGCTATCACAAAACTCTCTGAGAGAAAAATGTGCGCGCTGAATCGCGCTTTCACAAAAACAATTTGTCCATTTAATCCAATTGCAAAGTATATGTAATGTTTAGTTTTTCGGTAGTTATTATAAAAACATCGTTACAAAAAAAATCATACAAAACAATTTCCTAGGTATATTATGTTTCGTGCGGTCACGAAACGCCCAAAAACACAGAGACTTTTTTTGAGTCTTGTCTTGCAATAAATCATGATTTTACGCTATCAACTAATAACATTTTTTTCAATAAATTTACTTACCCATCTTTCGTTCTCAGATTATGTCGGAAAAAGTCGTTGGCAGCTAGTTTAATGGCTTTCTCTGGAGTGATGAGAAGAATGTTGACGGCAGAACCTCGATACATTCCAAAATATCCTTCCACTTTGTAGGTTTTCTTAAAACAGTCAAACCTGGAATAATCAACGTTTCAATTATAAAATAGGTAAACTAAGATATCACTAATAACAAATATGAAAATGAATGTTATAAAAGAGATTGTACAGAAAACATGTCCATTTTGATCGAACGAGATAATCACACAACCATTAGTAATGTCACGCATATTGTTCTCTCTCTTCAATCCCTCCAAGACAAGTTATCATGCCAATCACGCTACCATAGAACATGTTCAGCGAGGTGATCATCCGCCCTAGAACGTCTGAATTATTTTTCTATTTCAGACTTTGCTGTCTTTACTAAATCTCTTTCTCTACGATCTACTTGGATGCTCCGTTAGTTTTAGAATAATAAACACATCGTGTAAAACGTAAATTAGCACGTATAGTATTGACATAAATACTCACATAGATTTATACATTCGTTCGCCATTTGGGCCAACCTGTTGATTTTGCAGTCTCGTTTTCACCAAATCTAGTGGAAATACACATGAGACGCCGATAATGCCAGCAATGCCACCGTTGATAATCTTGGGGACTAGTCTGTGGAAGAATGAACATTGCAAAATAGTTATCGATGGTCCGTATGAATGTGGAGTTAGCAACAGAGTGTAGATACAAGCGAATCAAGTATGCTAATAACTTACGGAAACTGTTTTGCGTCTGTGGAAGTACTAGCCATGGTTGTTGATCTGAAAAGAGTAAATAGACATCACAAATCAGTTAATTCACTTTACGGGTTTCTTCGTCACAAATATTTGGATTACTTTTTAGATGTGATGAAAACGCTTATAGAAAGGATTAAAAAGCTCTTCGGCTATTTCTTTGCCAACAATACAGGGATAGAGGTTGTCGGAACAGTTTCGCCAATGGGGTGTAATGAACACCCCTTGAAACCCGCTTGTATTCTTGACATTTCACCAGAAATAGCATGCAACCCCAAAGCTGACAATGCTAATGAAGCAATAGACATGTAATATTAAAGTGGTTCAAAAAATCGTTTTTGCTCCACACCGGTCATTCGATTCAAGATCAAATTCTGAGTGCCCTCCAAAGTTTGAGCTCATTTGGATAAAAATTGAAACTACCCACAAGCCCTTCAAAGTTTATATGGAAATTAACCCTCTAATACCCAACCCCGCCTTTAGACGGGGTACACTTTGGAATTTTGTGTATTTTTTCGTAGCTCGGAAATCAAATTGATTTTATTTTTGGCTGCTTAAACCTTGACTCATAACACGCGTATGAGAAAAGTTTTTTTGGGCTTTTGAAACTTTTTTGCATTTGCAATTGTTTGAAAAATTGTATTCTTATATAGCCTACAAATGCCTGGGGTTTATTTAACGTGTAAAATGAAAAATCGTACCTTTTATATTTTTCTATTATTAACATATAACAAAAGAAGAGTTTGGTGGTATTAAAATAATTTCAAACCTGTTTTTTCCGTTAATTACACGGAAAATAAAAATATGTCCAGAAAAATGTTAAAAATTTATTATTTTGAAAAGTTTTTTAATACTTGATTTATTATTATTGCCAAAAATCAGTAACTAGAAGAGGCTTCGAGAAAAAATGAAAAAAGATAGGGATGTTAAAAAATAAAAATTATAAAACTCATAGACCAAAATTCATAGATTTGCGAATAAAAATAAATCATTGGCCAAAACGTGTTTAGAACGATTTTAGATAACTAAAAATGATATCTAGATCGAAAATAAAAATTTGGGTACTAGAGGGTTAATATGGGAAAACCAAGCAAATCATTCAATTGGTCATAGTATTTGCCCATGTGCTCTCGAGGATTAGAGCTATATTGATAATGAAAGATACATTCATCAGCTACAACTTTGCCGAAGACCGTTTTCAAATCGAACGTCTCAGTAATTAGTTATTGATTTTTGTTCAATCGCAAATTCTTCTACAGTGCTCATTCATCTTCTGAACAGGCAACATTGGTGCATCTGGCGCGAAAGATAGCACACATAAATCATGGCTACTATGTTTTACTGCATATATCCAGTGATGCCTGCACTGCCCATAAAAGCATAACTGTCCCATATTGATTTTCGCACCAACATCTTTTTTTCATTGCAACATTCATGTTTTTATACACACTTCACTTCGCATATGAAAATTTAACCACTTTGTTTGAAAATGTTGTGGAAAAATATGAGGTTGGTTCAGTCCCATATTTAAAAATAAAGGCATAACAGTCTCTATATGAACTTTGAACCCCAATAGTAACTGCAAAACTGGAACTTTGTTCAACTTTATATTTTTTACTGATCAATTTTAGCAAAATGAGCCTTCTATGGGGTGCAGCTAAATTAATATGACATTCAAACATTTACTAGAAAATTATAAACATTTGTATGAGAATGCAAACTTCAAACTTCGAGCGCTAATTTCTCAATGCCTACTAATTCCATATGGGACAGTTATGCCTTTATGGGCAGTGCAGATGTGCCCAATTATTATAGCCAAAGTTTTACAACTCATATAAAAATCAATAACTAATTACTGAGGCATCCGATTTGAAAACGATCTTCGGCAAAGTTGTAGCTGTTGAATGTATCTCACAGTATCAACGTAGCTCTAATCCCCAAGAGCACATGGGCAAACACTATGACCGATTGAATGATTTGCTTGCTTTTCCCATAGTAATTCCCATATAAACTTTGGAGGGTTTGTGCAGTCTCAATTTTCATCCGAATGAGCTCAAAATTTGAGAGGACACTCAGAATTTGATCTTGAATCGAATGAGCGGTGTGGAGCAAAAACGTTTTTTGAACCACTCTAATGTAATATGTCAGTGTACTTAACTCACAGAAAAAGAAATAAATAATGTTCGAAAAAAACTGCCTATTTTGACCCAAAATTTAAGAATTGTTGAAAATCATGCAAAAATTCAAAGATTTCATAATATTTTCAGCACTTTTAACAACTTTTCCGCCAACTGACCGCCTTAAGTCAGACGGTCATACTTTTCCCTATACACCCGATTCTGTTTTTGCACGGGAGAGGCGTACCGTGCAAAAAAAAAACTAGGTAACACCATTTCTCGACGTTTTATGTTTTGGCGAATAAAAATGTATGACATTTTGTTTGCACGGCCGTGTAAAAAAATCCGTGCATAACAGAATCGGGTGTATTGTATTTTTGTTCTCACCACTGAACTGCGTAGTTAGTCTTCATCCGGGGGTGCGAACTGGATATAAACAAGCAGCCAGGCTGCTGTCAAGCCTAAATTTTCATCAAAATGATCCGTGTATTTGCGATGACGGAGGCAATTATCACAGTTGACCCTATGCGTGAAGCTCAGATTTCTTTACATGGCAAAGCATAGGAAGTCAATTTTCAAATGCTTCTAAAAAATTCAAAACTAAATTTAATTAAATTCTGTCAAGTGTACGGGGTTAGATATATGATAAGCTATAGAATCCGCAGAATATTGAGGAAAAAATATAAAAATCAAAATAATGTGTCTATAATGTAGTCCATCAATAGTCTATCAACATGTACTGAAAATAATTTAAATAGCTATTGTAATTAATTTTATATAAGCATTTGAAATTTCACTTCCTATACCTTGCCGGGTTAAATTTTCGACACTTCACGCATAGAGTAAACTTTTCCAGATGGCAGCACCGTACCTTCGTCAGAGCGGATGCCTAGGAGTGTGTGATCATTACTTCGTCACGCTAAAAAATGATATACATTTTATGTGACGCAAACACTATCAACTGTTGAAGGTGTTACAGGAACATTCTAATTGATCTTATTAATGCCTTTTTTTTAGACTTTTTGTGAAATATGTTTCAAACTAAAATAGATCAGAAACTAGCTGTTTTAGCTGATTTATTAGACTTATAGTCTGCATCAAACTGCAAAAGCTTATGGTGAAATATTTTAAGTGTACACCTTGAAAATGGTTTCCTGCGAGACAAGCAAACAAACAACGATTAGCACTGGTGGAAAAATGTGTGTTCAAGTTGAATGATCAAAGTGTTCGAGACCGCACCCCTCAGGTCTTCATAAGTACGGAGGTGCGAATAAAAGTGCAAGATTGTAACGAATTGTGATGATGTTTTCATACGTATTTTTCTTGATTTTTGATAAATGAGTCCGCTGAAGACACTGACAGATTTAATTACGCAAAGAAAAATCCACAAGTGGGACAAGTGGAAAGTTTATCTTTTCATAACAATAAATTCAAAAACTAACAGTTATATCTACGATTTCTATTATTTCTAACAACAGATAAACAGACTTCACACTCTCATCGCTGTCTATCGACCACCTTTTTAAAGGCCGATTCAAAAATATGGTAGGTGGTCAATCCACCACTCGCAGCGCTAGCATCGTTTTTATTCGCGTTTGACGTTTTCTCACTACCGCCATCTGGCCCATCGGCCAAACACGCCGATTTTAGCATTGGGCGTACATGTCCTCATGACTATGATTTTAATCACAATTTGTTCTAAGTGATACGTCTGTTTGTCTGTGGTTTAACATTTGTTAAGGCGTCAAAATGAACAATAACATAAGTAACATGTAAACAAAGAAAATTTTATTCTTGTCTCTTGAATTATCTTCTGTTCAGTTATGTTTGTTGAAATGATTCGACAACATTATCAGTGGCGCAGCTAGGGTGTTTGTGCGGAGTTCGATTTAGGGGCCCTTAAAGTTAAGGTGAACGCCGTCTAAATGTTGGACGCTAATGCGAAGCTTTTGTAGAATTATGACTAAAGTAATGGAACTTATGTCAATATGTTGTAGTAGTAGTTTAATGAAAACATGTCAATTAATGAGCCTACAGTTCTTCTTTTCTTAATTCTTGTCCAGAAGCACATTAGTTTACTGAAAATTATCGATGATATCAATTGTTAAATCGCCGCGACTTGATGTCGCGAGGACTTCTAGTGAATTGACAAGGAAGTGGAAATATTAGCTGACGAAGTAGCGCTGGAAAGCAATTATTCATTACAGCTTTGGTATTCTAAGAAAGTTTAGCGTTAGCGTTAGCGTTAGCGTTAGCGTAGTTACGGTATACTTCGTAGATTGGATACTAGCAACATTCATGTTTCTTTTTAATAATCTCATCCTGACTACTTTCAAGAACAAGGCAGGGGAGTATACCTTGTTCAAATCATAAACAAGAAAACTAAAAGCATGAATATCGCTATTCCCGGCCACGCCCATCTTTACCGTAACTTGGGATAGGGGAAGGAAATGTTGATGTAGCACTTACTTAATGAGAGGCCACCGACTCAGCGACACCCTCATAAGTGCTACGGAGTTGGAGGTTGGGGAAGGTATATTGTCAGGATTCGCCTAGAAAGCTGGCGATAGACCATAAATATTTGTTTTTTAAGCGTTTTCAAATTAATCTTTTGAATGCCGGCAATCAAAAGAAAAAACAATAGCTTATTTATAGTATAAATAGTATTTCGCGAAATGCTTGTCGATTGTGCAGTAATATTTTTGCTCAATAACCAGTAAAAAGCAAAACCGATCCCTCCAGGGTCATCGAATTGTGTAAAATAACGATACGCGTATTCTAAGAAAGTTTGGACATTTACTCAATTTTGTGTTTTTGAGTCGAGATTGGTTTTAAAATCCTTGATGAAAGAAATACTTTTGAGATCGACAAATTTGCCCATGGTTTGCTTAAAATAAATTACCAAATGAACTACAATGATTCTTTAGGAGTTCGTTTTGTGATTCTCACAGACTTCCCAAGGATTTCGTTTTAGACCTTCAAAAATTCAACGTAGGGTGTCCCAGAGAGTATGGGCACGACTTTGCCAATAAAAATCATAGTACTTTTCCAAACAATCAAATATTTTTAAATTTTTGTGTTTTTCTATATCTGTGAAAATTTTATTTGAATAAATAAACTTTTACATTGGAAATTTTGATTTTAGAAAACCAATTCTTCTCTGGTCAGCACAGACCACATTTTGTTTTTGTTGAAAAAATAACTAGTGAAATATGTTTTAATCAAAATCTTTCGCCGTGGTTAGTTCAACTACATTGCATCAAGGAGGTTTTACATAAATTTTTGTTTGAAATTTTATGCGGCTTTTTTTTAGAGAACACTTGAAAAAATGGTAAAACTTGAAAAATCTCGTATTTTTCTCTCCACTGTAAGACAACATAACGAAGATACATTTCAGATTTACGATCGGTTAATCCCTATTCTCTTTGATAGACAACTTGACATATTGGTTTGTTCATGTTTTACTTAAATATAAGAATTTGTTTTTGACCATTTTCAAATCGACCACGGCTGGAATCGGATTTTTAGTTGCAATACAAATTTTACATACTTAAGTTTGATATTTCAATTTAAGTAAGTGATAGTCTGATCAATTATCATATCGTCGCTGATAAATATATTTTTTTCAGATTTTTATTATACGCACTTGTTGGGTACAGTAATCAAATGTGTAAAATTCAGATTTTTATCTTCACACGTCTTGAAATGGCAGTATGGTGAAGTCGTGTCCATACTTTCTGGGACACCCTAAAGAATTTTTCTAAGGGTAACCATAGAAGTTACTCAGAGATTCCATCATGAATTGCTCCTAATATTGTTTCAGAAATTTTTCAAGAAAATCATAAGTGCTCCAGGAATGTATTTAATCATTCCACCATCATTATCTTAAAACTTCCCTCAAGATTCTCGTTTAAAACATCTTCAAGATTTCAACAATAATTTTCTCCAGGGATTTTCTAGAATTTGTTTCAAAATAATCCTCCAGATTTCAACCACAAAATTTCTTCAGGAGTTACTCCAGTGATTCTTGTTTCTAGATTCCTTCAGGAATAATTCTAGAAATTATAGAGAAATTTCCCAAACATGTCTTCAAAGAATTTCCCCATTCATTTTATCAGGAATATCATTTTTTTTTCAGAAATTGTTAGTAAAATTTTTAAAAAAATCTGGGAGATATTTCAGAATAAAATCTCAGAGTAACATCCGATGAAACTCGATTTAGTTTGAAAGTGGTAATCCTTGATGAACTCCCACAAAGTTCTCTGTAAGAACTCTTGGGCTCTGGAGGAAGTTTCAAAGGAATGGCTAAGATGATTGGAATTACTAGAATATTTACTGTATTATTAGCTGTAGTGTGGAACCTCACAGGATTTGTTGTAGCCATGAAGATTTTACTAGAAAAAATACACGAGAAAGTGTTTGGATGAACTGTAGGAGAAATTTCGCATGAAATTTTTAGACAATTTTCGGATGGATCTTCATGAGGAATCCCAGGTCAAATTTGAAGAGGAATTCCTGGAAGAGTATTAATTATATATCTTCGGATAAACCCAAGAGGAATTTTAGGAGCAATTCCTATAGAAAATATGAATGAATACTTGAAGTAATCCATATAATTCCTGAAATGATAACTAGAGGAACTAACATTTAAGAACTGTAGAATGATTTTTTTCTCATAAGGTAGCTCTTGTGAAAATCGTTGTAGCGCTCCTGGGGCAAATTACGAAAAATATCCTCCAACCATCCCTCGAAACAACGCTGGAAGATCTTTTGGGAGACTTGGTGGTGGATTCAGTAGAGACCTTTCTTAAGGAGATCCCAGAAAAATACTTGAAGAGATCTTTGTATAAATCACTAGAAATTTCTTCCTTGAGTTTTTCTTCGAGGGATCTGAAAAGAAATTCCTGAAGAATCTGTAAAAAATGAGTAATATTCTCTGAAACTATCTCTGGAGCCTCTTGAAGCAAGATTCACTGCAAGCAGAATGAAGAAAAAGTGACTTTTAAGACAATTTTGACTAAATTAGAGACTTTCAAGACCTACCGTTAAGATAGAGACTTGTATTAAAATAGAGACTAGACTTCTGAATTGAGATCTACTACCAGTCCAGAAAATGGTAACTGATTTATTTTTTCAACAATAATTGAAATGAAAATGATCCGTCTAAATTACAAAATTAAACCGAGTTATTGAGAATGAATTTTGTACAGGTATTTAGGCTACCCTGATAACTAATAACACTGATCATGGGACCCCTACACATTGCCGATCAAGGTCACCTTCAAACTGAATATTTATCTGCTTGTTTACGTGTTAGTTTTCTAGGAATCAATCATTTTTAAAATAATTTTAGTTCACTAAAAACAGTACAAAATCAAAATACTTATATTTAATTTGTTTACCGACATATCGGTCTATTTGGCTCGAAGTAAGAGGGAGCGTGGAGAAGAAAGCAATGATTATCACGGTCGATACCTTTGTATCTAAATACTTATATTCATAAACGAGAAATTATGTAAACTCTACTATAAATTCCACATTGTTAAATTCTAGCGTAATTCCTTAAACGATTCTGTTTTACATAATTTACTCCATTTAAAGCAAAGTTCTGTTCATTGGTTGAATTGATCACCGTGAACTACTATTTGATATTATATTTTGGCTTTTCTCGGTGACAACAGACAAAAACAGCATATTTTGCGTTACGCGTTTCGGCTTACTTTACTTCAGCCCTCATCAGACGCAAGCTGTAAGGTTGCGTTCAGCATGTTGCGTCTGATGAGGGCTGAAGTGAAGTAAGCCGAAACGCGTAACGCAAAATATGCTGTTTTTGTCTGTTGTCACCGAGAAAAGCCAAAATATAATATCAAAAAGTTCTGTTCAGTTTCAGCCGCCTCTAACGCAAAATGCGTTTCTAAATATTAAACGTGTACAATTTCAATACTAATACAAGAATAACCATAACTTCTACAATTTTCGTCCGGTTTCAACCATTTCATTTAGGGTTACCAGACGTACTCTTTTTAGAGTACATGTACCTTATAAATTGGCGTACTATTCTTTTTTGCTAAACGGGCTCAAGTGTACTCTTTTTCAGATATTACTGTCGATATTTGAATAAATCAAAAATTATTATTTGATAACATGTTGAAGAAACCAGATCAGTGGCGCAATCAAGAAGGGTTTTGGGGGTCATCCTTGAGGTCAACACTAGGGAGCAGAATTATTTATATGATTTACCATGTACATAATTTTGAAATTCAACACTTGTAATCTACAAACACCGGAGCGGTAGGTTTTATCTGCCTTATAAATTGTGACTTTATTTAATAATAGACTCCCGAAAAGTTTTATAATTACATATTATCTCATTTTTACTCAAATATACTACAAAGCTTGAACGAGATGTTTTTTCGAACATATATGCAGATAAGGTACCGTGGGGCAAGTGGGTAATGGAATTCGCATAGTTGAAATTCTTCAAATTCTAAAGACTTTAAAATAAAAATTTTCAAAATTTTGTAGAAAAATGTGCTGAATGTTAGTGGTTTTCAATCAAATTGATTTTAAAATTTTGGCTGGTTATTTGGTTTCGGTCTTCTGTAATTCGGCTTTTTGTGACCCGATACAATTCCCAATGATGTGAAATAGACACGTGCGAAATTATTGTACCTCGATTTTGTATGAGAACATACTGAACATGGAGTAGTTTTATACTGTAATACTGTAATTGTTGACAATGCTATCATCGCTACCAGTTCTCCGTTTCAAGTTGACAACATTTTGCTGTATTACCAGAACGTTCGTGGGTTAAGAACGAAGATTGACGATTTCTATCTCTCCACCAATGACTGCAACCTCGATGTCATTATTCTAACTGAAACTGGTTTAGACGATTGCATCAATCTACAATGTATACCGCTGTGATCGCAGCACCAGAAATAGCCATAAGACATGTTTCGGTGGCTGTCTCATTGCTGTTGGCAAGCAATATCCTAGCTCATTGATTGAACTAAGTAACGGCCAAAACTTGGAACAAATTTGCGTATCATCTATCATCAAGGGACAAAAGCTGAAACTGATGGTGGTCTACATTCCCCCTGATCGAAGCCAGGATGTTTCAACCATTGAGGCACATATCGCATCTGTGCAAGAGCTGTGTGACAAAAGCTCCTCGGATGATAAAGTTATAGTATGCGGGGATTACAATCAACCGCGGTTGTCATGGACGGTTGGTACCGAAGGACTTACCCCCAACGGTTCTCGTGTCCTACCCCCTGCAGCCGCTGCTTTAGTTGACGGTTTCGACTTCCTCAACATGACACAAGCTAACAACCATCTCAATCATCTTGACAGAGTTCTGGACCTTGTATTTTCCACTTCCGGAGACATCAACGTCTTGAGAGCTGACTCCCCGTTACTGCCTATCGATCCTCATCACCCTCCGTTAGATATTTCCGTGGCTGCCTCATCTACGCAACGTAGCATTTCTAGTCATCGAGAATCCAGAGTGCTAAACTATCGTCGGCTCGATTTTGTTGCGCTTATCGAGTACTTGGCAAACGTGAATTGGAACGAGTTGTTGAATGTACAGGATGTGAACGAAATGACGGAGCGTTTCTGTCGCGATATTTGCTCTTGGCTTAATGACAACCTCCCTGTAAAAAGGCCACCAGTTCAGCCATTATGGAGCACTTCAGAACTGCGCAGGTTGAAGCGTGATCGGAATGCCAAACAAAGAAAACTTCGTCAAAACAGCTGCTGACTCTTATCATCGGTTGAATACTATCTTGTATAAGTCACACGTTTCGCGTGTTCAAGCTGGCATTCGTAGAGACCCGAAAAATTTCTGGGGATTTGTGAATTCAAAACGAAATAGTCCGTCCATCCCGTCCAACGTTTATCTCGACGAAACTGAATCGGCTTCAGTGGAAGAATCTTGCGAGTTATTTGCCGAGTTTTTTGCATCCGTTTTCTCACCATGTAGTACTTCTCAACAGGAAGCCGATGCTGCAGCGTCGAGTCTTCCTACTGACGCTGTCGACATTGATATCTTCAATATTACGTCGGATATGATTATCACCGCCTCCAGGAAATTAAAAAGTTCGTACTCACCAGGTCCAGATGGTGTGCCTGCAGTAATTTTTCGTCGCTGTATTGCCTCTTTAGCCGTTCCCTTAAGTCGTATATTCAATACGTCTTTTGAGCAGAAAACCTTTCCTGATGTGTGGAAACAATCTTTTATGTTTCCCGTTTTCAAGAAAGGTGATAAAAGAAATGTGAAGAACTACAGAGGAATAACAAGCCTTTCTGCCGGATCGAAGCTGTTTGAAATTATTGTCAGCAGTGTCATTCTCAACTACAGCAAGAGCTACATCTCAGTGAATCAGCACGGATTTATGCCAGGGAGATCTGTCACATCAAACTTGCTCGATTTCACCAGCACATGCATCTCACAGATTGAAACTAAAGCGCAGGTTGACGCTGTGTATACGGACTTGAAGGCCGCCTTCGACGTTATAGATAATCGTATTCTTCTGTGTAAACTTTCTCGCATTGGCATATCTGATCGACTTTTGTCATGGTTGAAAAGCTATTTATCTAACCGAATTCTGCGAGTTAAGCTTGATTCCGCTGTTTCGCGTGCATTCAGCAATAGTTCAGGTGTCGCACAAGGTAGCAATCTTGGCCCTTTGCTTTTCACATTGTTCTTTAACGATGTTGCACTTCTTTTGGGTTCCGAATACGTACTCATATATGCCGATGACCTGAAAATTTTTCTTACTGTCAAATCTGTTGAGGACTGTAGGCGGCTTCAAGGTCTGATAAATACTTTTGCAGACTGGTGTAGATTGAACAAGCTTTTAATAAGCGTTTGTAAATGCATGGTTATAACATTCCATCGATCAAAAAATCCCATCATTTTTGATTATCGCATTGAAGGGAACGTACTTGAACGAGTCGATCAGATAAGTGATTTAGGTATCATCCTGGATGCTAAACTCAGCTTCAATCAACATATTTCGAGCATGATCTCAAAAGCATCTCGTCAACTTGGCTTTGTTACGAAAGTTTCTCGTGAGTTCACTGACCCGCACTGCCTCAAAACTCTCTACTGTGCATTAGTACGTCCAATACTCGAAAATGCTTCGATTATATGGACTCCCTATCATCTGTCATGGAATATCAGAATCGAGCGTATTCAGCGCAGATTCATCCGTATTGCGCTACGAAGTCTGCCTTGGCGAGATCCACAAAACCTACCACCGTATAATGAGCGATGCCGGCTTCTAGGACTTGATTCACTGCAGCGACGGCAAAGTATCCAACAATCTATTTTCGTTGCTAAGCTGCTGAATGGAGAGATCGATGCACCTACGCTTCTAACTCGTGTCAACTTCCGTACAATGGGCAGGCAATTGAGGTCTTCAACTATGTTGACAACAAGATTTCATCGCACTTCTTATGGCTGTAACGAATCACTGACCGCATGTTTGCGAACCTTTTCTTTAGTTGAAGAGCTGTTTGACTTTGGAGAGACTACTGGATGCTTTAATAGGAGGGTGACTAGTTCAAGGATGCTACAATAACTATTAAGTATATTCATGTAGACAACTGTCAGATGAATTAATCAAATAAATAAATAAATAAATAAATATAAACATCGAATACAATTTTATGAGTTGTTGCGAAAAACCAAGTGTTTCGGGGACAACATGCAATCATTCGTCGATCAAAATGTATTTTGCGTGATGTGAAAGATACAATTTTCGATTATATATGTTTCATTTCTCGGTTAAAAATTAAATGATAAATGGAATTTTCCTGAAATTTTAATGGATTACTTTTTCTTGTAACTGGTCACTGGAATAATGTTAGCATCTAAGTTTTATTTATCTTTATTTGAGTGGCTTTTCGCCCTTGGCGAGTTCGCCACTGTTAGCATCTAAAGTGTAAAATTATCTGCATATGCAAAGATACAGGAAGTGTCCATTCTGCCCCGGGTTTAATCAAAACCACCGTTCGATTTTGGTAACATGAAACTTTTTGGCATGTTGTAAAAACCGAACGGGCACTGTAATTTGTGTACCATCCCACGTGAATTAAACTAATTTGAAGAAAAAAAAACTTAGGATTTTTTAGGAGAACTAGATTGGCAAAGGCTAGAAAATCCAAAACTTTTTATGAAGTATTTTTGTTTTCTTTTCTAAAAATTAAATCGATTTGTGCCGATTGACACCCTGTTGCCCCTCTTAATTGATTGTGGCCACAATAAAACATCATATTTATTTATGCCTTTGCATAGCCACCTGCAACTCGATAGCAAACTCATATTTGCAAAACGCTGTATCCTACCGGATTTCTATTATATAACACTTGTTCTTGCTGCCCTATCCTGTACTACGAAACTGTGGCATTTATTGTCATAATTTGAAATACAAACATTAGATTTTGCAATTAGTTCCATTTGAAATGAAGTAACAAACCTGATTTATGTGTTACTGATATTCCCTATGTCTAGAAGCAAGCTTACACTAACTTGAAACCTTTGTCGTTATTTGCTTCGTTTTAACTCTCGACGGTAACAAGGATCGAGAGTAATAAATCGAAACTCGCCGTTCGACGCCAATTTTTGTTTTTGAGCACAGCTATTTATAATATTTTGCATAGGCATAAAAAATATTCATGTGACTTTCTAACGTATATAATAAGCGAAACATGCTCATGGCATAAAGAGCAAACATCACTCAAGGCAAAAGTATAGTGGCGAGTACATGGATATCTTTTTTTCAATAAAATCCATTCGAAGCTTCAAAAGCAGTGCTCTGTATTTATGACGATAGGCAATCTATTCCAATTGTTATAAATTGATAGCTGGATCATTGTCAATCACCTTGTCAATGGGTTGATAACCCATTATAACCATCCACTATTGCCTTTAAAGACAAATGGTATCCGTTCTGACCATATCAATTACTTACCTTCTGGATGCTTTGAAAATGGAATGTAAATTTCAGAATCTCCAATCACTATTTCCTGGCTTCGACAAAATGATATGTCTTTGAAGTGGTGCCGAAAGGACAAAAATTGGACACCCAAAAACCGGAACTGGGACGGATAGCACTTCACAACAGAACTGAGCCGAAGATGAACTACTACTACTTAAAATCACACAACCAGCTGGACTGAACACTGAACAGATGACAATCGAAAACGAAATCCTCATCGGCCAAAGATTGGGACCAGTGTAAAAAAAACAAACCATTAAATCTAAGTAGGTGGATGCACCGGATAAAGATTTTCGTTTGACTTCATAGATGTCGCAGTAAACACCTTCAATGATTTCCACTCAGAGTTTGATTCCACTGCTAATAAAAAATCTCCCATGCCAAAGTGAATCTGGAGGTTCGCACGGGTCTGTTGGTCTTGGTCGTAAAATTTTTGCGATAGTTACAGCTCACACAATTCGAAAAATATTCATACAAAATGCGTTACGAGGCGGTGGATGGGTGCCAAATATGGCTATTTTTTGCGTTTTGAAATATGTGAACAATTATATTAAAACTGCATTAAAATAACAATGAAATTATATTAAAATTACATACATTGAAATTTTATTAAAATTAAATTAATATTGCATTAAATTACATTAAAATAACATAAAAATTACATCAAAATTGCATCACAATTACATTAAAATTAATTATATTAAAACTACATTGAAACTACATAAAAACAATATATTATATTGATATTACATTAAAATGACATAAAAAATACATTAACATCACATCAAAATTACATCAAAATTACATTAAAATTGCATCCAAATTACATTAAAATTAGATCTCTGTCGAGTCTAGTACACGACACTGAAGACGGCCTTACAGTTGAGGTCGAAATACGCGTATCTGTCAAATGATACAAACTCTACTGGAATTAAATGGTATAGTACTAAGAACTAAATTCGGTGCTTTTAAGTATTCGAATCTAGTGTAAGAAATTCATTTTTACCTTCTATCCAATACTGCTAGAAACTAATAAATTCGCCGTTATATTTAAGAAATAAACTTTTCTGCAATGGGGTCATGCACAAATTACGTCACGCTTCAAAGTGGGGGGGGAGGGAGTTAAAGCCAAGCGTGACAAGCCTACACAATTTTCGAAGGACTCATACAAAAAAACGTGACAAAGGGGGGGGGGGGGGGGGAGTCGAAAAAGTCGAAATTTTGCGTGACATAATTTGTGTACCATCCCAATATTAATTTTTCTTGTTTAGGTTATTCCAAATTACATCAAAATAACATTAAAATTACGTGAAAATTGCAGTAAAATTACGTTACAATTACATCAGTACAGCATTCAAATTACATTAATATAACAATAAATTACATTAAAAATGCATCAAAATTACATTTAAATAATTTCAAGGCGGCATACGATAGTATCGATCGCGTAGAGCTATGAAATATCATGGGCCAGTATAGCTTTCCCGGGAAGCTTACGAGACTGATAAGAGCAACGATGGAAGATGTGCAAAATTGTGTGAAGGTTTCTTTTATATCCTGTAAATAAAGAATAAAATAATATGTTAATCAGTCCACTGTCCGGGAAGTCTCTCTTCTGCGCCTACGAAAGCCAGTATTTATAGCTCAGAAATTCCGTAGGTACGAACAAGTAAAAGGTACCAGAGTCATAAGGAATAATGAATATCACTTGAGATAGGTAGACATGACAGTCCTTCTCCCTTTAGAAACTTTCTAATAACTCTTTTAAAGGCCACCTTCACGTTACAACAACTCATTAAACGAACAATCGAAAATGTGTGTGTGTGTGTGTGTGTGTGTGTGTGTGTGTGTATACAATTCACCTCCCACTGACCGGCAGTGCTTTTATGGAAGAAAATTGTATGCATGTATGTGAGATTGTGAATTAGAACAACCCTAAGATCATCTGAACTTTTCTGAGTGAGCTCTATATTTTCTCCTTTTGACCATAAGTGACTCTCTTACTCGAAGTGTTGTTAGAGATTGTATCGAGAGGACAGTCAGTAGACAGAAGTGCAAAGGACCGGTCCTCTTGCGATACGCGGCTTTCGAATAAATCGTTGAATTCAAAGTTTCGTATTCACCCTTCATAGTTAGTCCGAAAATTCCATTCCCTAATACGGTTTCGTGGTCGGATTTTAGTGTAAAGCTAATAATTTTTGGGGGCTCGTCCGGGAACTGGAAAGCGCGACGGTCGGACATAGTGCTAAAAACGCTGAAATAGGAAGTGGTTAGATAATTATCCACTCCACAACGTGTATTAGCACCCAGAAGTGATTATGGTCTAATCCACCGGTGTACTAAATTCACTCGGTCTGAGAATTGTGACACTTGAGCGGGGCACGCTCCCGTATGATCCCCACGTGATCTGGACCCGCTCTAGTGTCAAAATTCTTCGACCGAGTTAGTTTAGTACACCAGTGGATAAGACCATACGGTGCTCCACAAAAATCTGCGAAGACAATAGTACAAAGAACAATAGCTCGAAATTTGTGGAGTTGGTTTCTATCTTCTAAACCTTGAACAAGTGCAAATAAGAAGAAGGAATGGACAACCCTTACGGAAACCATTCGTTCCCACCACCACACCCACAGAGTATGAGTAATCCGCCACCAATGAGTGACCATCCGGCCAGTACGTTCGCTCAACTGGTGAATCAGTTGAATTTCTCTAATATGACGATCGCAAACCTCTCTCAGCAAGTTGGCGAAATGCGTGCTGAACTGCAGGCGTTGAGGGCTGACAATAATCGCTTGTCGAACGAACTTCTTGTAAGCCGCACTTATCCAACGCAGCCGATGGCCAGTACTCCAAATCGTATCGAGAAAATGGAAGAGTGCGTCGTGAACGAAGATTTTCTGACCACGACAGATGACAAACCACCGGAGAGCAATTGCTTACGGTTACGGAAGTAGAATCCGCCTTCTATGAGTTTAGTGGTACGGAAGTGTACTCCGTTGAAAAGTGGATAAGTGATTTTGATGAAATGGCTGATTCTATTGGGCTAACAAATTTGCGAAGATTTGTGCTAGCGAAGAAAAAACTAACTGGTTTGGCGAAGTTATTTTTGGGCACTGTAAGCCATATCACTAGTTGGAACATGCTAAAAGAGTATTTGCTAGAAGAGTTTCGAAAGAAAGAGAACAGTGCGGTCGTTCACGAAACATTACGCTCACGAAAGAGAAAAGTTGGTGAAAATGTGCTAGAGTACTTTTTGGTCATCCGTGAGATCGGAGCGAAAGCGAATTTGGATTTCGATGCCATTATGACCCATACTATTAACGGCATTAACGACAACGGACCAGACAAGACATTGCTGTATGGTGCGAGAACCAGGGAAGAGTTTCGAGAAAAGTTGCGCATGTATCAAAGCTTGAAGGACTCTAAGTTTGGTAGAGAGGGTAGACAACACAATCCTCCAGCCGAAGAAAAATATGTTAGTTGCCGAAACACAAACAACAGAAACTCCTATTCTAGGCCTGCGGGAAGCAAGTCAGGCACTGCAAGGAGCACAATTTGCTACAGATGTGGTTTTGAAGGGCACATTGCTAAGGACTGTGTAAAGAAATTGTCTCATGGAGCTGTTAATGTTTGCCATTCTTTACCGGTGCCAATGAAGGGAACTTTCATGGAAGTGAAGATCAACACGATACCAGTGAGAGCGTTTTTCGACTCTGGCTCAGATGTTTCGTTGATGCGCGCGGATTGGGGAGATAAATTTGGTTTGTCAGTGAACACTAAGGAAAAAAAGAAGTTAACCACTCTCAATGGATCGGTGTGGACGATGGGTACCGTTTGTTTGGAAGTTGAAGTGGAAAATATGATTCTCCCAATCGTATTCGACATCCTCGAAGCAAAAGAAATGCCTCAGCCAGTTCTAATCGGAAGAAATATGCTGCTCCATGGAGATGTAAATGTTACGGCGGAAGGAGCAAAATTTCAACCGAAGGATGATCATTTTGCCATGAGAATTATGGTAGAGGATGGTGGTGACGAAGCATTGGCGCACATTCAAAATTCGGATATTCGTGAAGAAGTTAGAAAGTGACCACCAGTTATTTTCCACAAGCGGTAGTGAATACAAAAGTAAATCTCAAGATCGTGTTGAAAGACGAGTCTCCTATTCAGCAGCTACCTCGAAGATTAGCCCCGTTGGAGAAAGATATCGTACAAAACCAAGTGGACCAATGGTTAGAGCAGGAAATCATCCGGCCTAGCGCCTCGGAGTTCAGTAGCCCGATAGTGCTGGTGCATAAAAAGGACGGGAGCAGACGACTTTGTGTCGATTATCGTCGTATCAATAAAGTAATAGTGCGTGACCATTTTCCCATTCCGCTTATCGAAGATATTATCGATGATTTACACTCGGCTAAGGTGTTCACGACGTTGGACTTGGAGAATGGGTTTTTCCATGTTCCAGTAGATGAGGATAGTGTGAAGTACACCGCATTCGTGACTCCTTTTGGGCAATTCGAATTTCTGAAAACGCCGTTCGGGTTATGCACATCCCCTACCGTTTTCCAAAGATTCATTAATGAAGTGTTCCGTGAATTGATACGAGAGAAAATAGTCGTGATCTATATTGACGATTTGCTTATCCTCGCTAAAAACGAAGAAGAAGGTTTGCATCGATTGAAGATGGTGTTAGACATAGCTGCGAAGAATGGATTGCGTATTAAGTGGAAAAAGTGTCAGTTCTTGCAGCGAAATATTGAGTATCTCGGTTACAACATCTGTGATGGAGAAATTCGCCCAACATCGGAGAAAACTGAAGCTGTGTTGAAGTTCCCAGAACCCAAATGCTATCGTGAAGTTCAACAATTCCTGGGGCTCACCGGATACTTCCGGAAGTTCGTTGAGGGTTACTCCATCATAGCAAAACCTCTTACGGATTTACTTAAGAAGGATGCATCTTTCGTGTTCGGTTCTGAACAGCGTGCTGCAATGGAGACGTTAAAGTCAGCTTTATGTTCCAGGCCTGCCCTAAGTTTGTACCACCCAAACGCAATGACCGAGCTACATACCGATGCCAGCCGGATTGGATTCGGTGCCATCCTTTTGCAAAAGTTTCCAAGTGAATCCACTTTCCATCCCGTGTATTTTTACAGTAAAAAAACGTCCCCAGCAGAAGCAAACTATCCGAGCTATGAACTCGAAGTGCTTGCCATTGTATCGGCATTGAAAAAGTTTAGGGTGTACCTTTTAGGTATCCCATTCAAGGTTGTAACAGACTGCGCAGCGTTTAAGATGACCATGGAGAAGAAGGAAATAGCACCACGAATAGCTGGATGGGCATTAATCCTGGAAGAGTATGAGTACACAATGGAGCATCGACCTGGATTGAAGATGAGGCATGTCGATGCCCTTAGCCGTAATCCAACAGTCCTACTATTAGAAACGAACGTAATTGAAATGATCAAAGCACGACAGCGTCGAGACGAAAAACTTGGAGCAATTATCAAAGCGCTGGAAGTAGGAAACTACGGTGATTACTTCACGGACCATGGAATCCTGTATAAGAGCTTCAACGGTGGAAAACTACTAGTGATCCCCAGTGGAATGCATAATACTGTGATTAGGAGTGTACACGAACAAGGACATTTCGGGGTGAAGAAAATGAGTGAGTTGATCATGCGAGAGTATTGGATCGATGGCCTAGCTTCAAAAGTGGAGAAATACGTCTCAAACTGCGTTCCGTGTATTTTGGCTTCGCGGAAAATGGGAAAGAAAGAAGGCTTTTTGCACCCTATCCCCAAGGACGAGGTGCCGCTCTCGACCTACCACGTTGACCATCTCGGACCACTAACGGCTTCGGGAAAACAATATCGGTACATGTTTTCAATAGTTGACGCTTTCAGCAAGTTTGTGTGGCTGTATCCAGTGAAAACAACGACAACGGACGAAGTGTTGAAAAAGTTGGAAGTTCAAAAATGCATATTTGGTAATCCCAAGCGCATCATCTCCGATAGAGGATCCGCCTTCACCTCAACAGCCTTCACAAGTTACTGTGCAGAAGAAGGCATCGAACATCTGTTGATTACCACTGGTGTTCCACGAGGCAACGGGCAGGTGGAGAGAATCCACGGTGTTGTGATACCAGCATTGGCAAAGCTATCGATAAATAACCCGGAACATTGGTATCGGCATGTAGGCGACTTGCAGCGGTTCCTGAATAATAGTTTGCAAAGAAGTGTCGGTCGAACCCCATTTGAATTGCTATTTGGGACAAAAATGCGTTCGCCAGAAGATGTGAAACTCGCCGAGGCGGTCGAACAGCAATGGACAAAATTATTTGATGAATCCAGAGATCAATGCCGCATCGACGCCAGGAAAAATATCGAAAAGACTCAACAAGGTATGAAGAAGCAGTTTGACCGAAATCGTAAAGTTGCCGTTGAATATGAGGTTGGTGATCTCGTCGCCATCAGCCGGACCCAGTTCGGCTCTCATCTGAAGATTTCTCCCAAGTTTTTCGGACCGTATCGAGTAACAAAGAAGAAACGTAACGAGCGTTATGAGGTGGAAAAAGTCGGAGTACACGAAGGACCCAATCGTACTTCAACTTGCGCCGAATTAATGAAGCGATTTGTGCGATTGGAAGATTGTACCACCGACGATGAAGCTGCCGAGGACGAAAACGGGCCGTCACCATCCGGGCCGGATGGTGGTCAGGTGGGCCGATTGTGAGATTGTGAATTAGAACAACCCTAAGATCATCTGAACTTTTCTGAGTGAGCTCTATATTTTCTCCTTTTGACCATAAGTGACTCTCTTACTCGAAGTGTTGTTAGAGATTGTATCGAGAGGACAGTCAGTAGACAGAAGTGCAAAGGACCGGTCCTCTTGCGATACGCGGCTTTCGAATAAATCGTTGAATTCAAAGTTTCGTATTCACCCTTCATAGTTAGTCCGAAAATTCCATTCCCTAATACGGTTTCGTGGTCGGATTTTAGTGTAAAACTAATATGTATTTTTGATACCCTTCGATATCTTTATATCTGCAGACAATTTTAGCCCGGGAGGTGAAAGGTGATAGCTCTACTGAAATTCCAACGACCCATTTCAAGAATGGCAGTTAATACACACACATTCTGAGGTCATTTTCGTTTACAGTAAGCCCCGCATAAAAACACCCAGATATCAAATGGATATATGAAATGTTTTTACACTTCCCGAATCGAAAATTAAATTTTCGACCCTGGCACGTATTTAGTTTCAAATGGTAATAGGTGAGTAAATAATAATAAAGAACGATTTTACCTGGATGTAATGCTCTTTTTTTTCCCTCGCCACACTGAGCTTACCGCCAAATACTATACACTTTTTCACTGCACTATGCGCACAATATGATCGCTTCACCCGCCCCCGCAGGAGCAAGCGTCACGGTCAAAGGATCACACACTACAGGGCTGGTAGCAGTCAGACAGCAAAATAATAGTGACTTTAGTGACCAAAATAATAAAAAAAGTGACCAAATAGTGACCAAAAAGTGACCTAAAAGAGACTTGAAAACTACAAGTATTAGTCATTGAAATGACTAGAAATTAAAATATGGGCTATGTGAATATTACCCATTCTACATATTAGGCGAATTTAGAATGTAGAGAACTGCAGTAAATTCAAATCTTTCGTAACAGTTTCGTAGATAAGACTTGATTGTCATAAATGGTCAAAAAGATAACCTTTTTCGAGATTTCATTTATCATTACTTACGAGACGAACATTAGCTCAAAATAAGGCTACTATAAAGCTACTATACTGCCCCTCTTTGCACAACAGTCCCATGTTGGAAAACGACAAACTGAGAAAAAGACGATTGAAATGTGGAAACAATTTCGCTCCATTTTGAGTCTTTATTTGGCCTAAAATGTGTTAAATTGCTACATATCACTGTTTGTTGAGTACACGAACAAACCTAATAAATTTCTTTTGAATTGAAGTTGAAAATTTGCCTTAAAATGCACAAAAATCGTAGCGAGACTGTTATGCGATTATATACAATATAATATACCAATGTATTTGCATACCAGTCCCATCATGTTTATCGGCTCGTTCTACAGCTACTAAAACACTCATTGTTATTAATGCACTGGTTGTGTCATTTGCTATTTATGTTCTTTGGTCATATAAATTTAGTTATTATGGTACAGTCAACTCTCCGTAACTCGATATTAAGGCGACTATCGAGCTAGAGAAATATCGTGTTAAAGAACACAAACCAGGGTACGTTTGGTTAAAGGGACCATCGAGGTATCCATGAAAACCCACATTTACTACACATTCTATAACTCGATATCGAGATACGGAATAGCGAGTTACGGATAGTATACTGTATGTCCATGGATGAATCACCAGATAAAAAAAACATCGTATTGAATGATTTCTCAAAACACACGTTATGATGTGGAATGCGCTTAGTCATGAGTCCCAGTCATGAGAGACCCAGATGATCATCTTTTGGATAATGCGGAAATGGAATCCGATGGAAATGATTCGAGATGTTCTAGAACAACCTAGCTAATCTGTTATATGGGAGATCCAGAATGACGAAACAAATTTTTCAGGCAACTTCTGTAAGCCTTGACCGCAGATCTAAAATACAGTGGCTCGTGGGATGTGCCGAGCCAAAGTCTTTCTGTATTTTCCCAATAAGCAAATGAAGAAGACGATGTGGTTGCTGATTGTTTTTATATGGAAATCTTGCTTTCGCATTGAAAAGTTTTTATTTTGCACACTTACAAGCAAGTACTCCTTGAGTCAATTTTACCAGTTATCGAAAAACGCAAAAATAAGTTTTAGTTCGATATTCCTGAGCACCAGCAAAGAATCATTACAAAATTTAAATAAAAAATTTAAAGCGAAAATTCGTAATGCATCGTAATTGAAACATGTGTGATATCCACTAATTTAAACATATTTTCGAAACAACGTGAATACATGACATTTCTAATGTCGTAAGCAAGTGTGTATTAAATACAGTCAAACCTCCATGAGTCGATATCTGAAGGAATCATTGACTCATGGAAACATCGAGTCATGGAACAGAAATACTTTGGAAAGCTGTTTGAGCGAATCATCATAGTTACCATGAAATTTTGTTTAAGTATGGTTCCATGAGTCGATATTAAGACATAAAACATCGACTCACGGAGGTTTCACTGTATAATTGATTTCCCTTTACTTCACTACACATCAGTGAATAACTAGTAGTATCGAGTCCGAATGTAGTACTAGAAGTGGTACCCATTCTGAGCCCGATCACTATACGGACTTTGATGTGACTGTTATGCGAATATTTTCAAGATGGGACAACACAAATGGGGTTTGTTTTTGTACAAGTTAGGAACAAAGGCTACTTTTTTAGCAGTTTTTATCGATCTTCTGACGATATTGAGTTGATTTATGCAAAAAACGCAAATCGGTCAAAAGTCGACATGGGACTGTTATGCGATTATGGGCAGTATACCTATAGTTATATTTCTGATTTCAGTTAAAAAAGAAAATTAAATATATGAACTTTGGTAAACAAACTAGTGATAGAATTCTTAACAAAACTCCTGTACATGATGAACTTACTGGCAAGATTTCGAAGTAGAGATGCAAAATGAATTACTTGCAGCATTTCTTAAGAAAGCTGTGGAATAAATCGAGGAAAAAGGTTTGGCTGTAGACAAAATTGTGGCGAAAATTGAGAATAAATTTCAGTACACTTTCAAAAAAAAAAAATCCTGACAGAATTCAAAGTTCAAAAACAAACGAAAAATAGAAACTCATGCTAAATTTGTGGCAGAATTTCTGTAAAATAAAGAATCCAAATAAACAATAAGTCCAGAACACAATTGATTATTAACGAACTCGAGAAAAGAATAAATTAGTTGAATGTCGTGCATAAAGAATTAGAATTTCATTAATTCATTAATCAGTGGCGACTCTTAATGACTAATTTTGTAAATTTAAATTATAAAGTAAACAGTAAACGATAAAAAGCACATATTTGTAAAATTAATTAAATCATTACGCGTGGTAAAGATGGACAAATTATGTGTGAAATTATAAAAAAAATCCACGTACTCGGCTGGAATTTGAACCCAGGACTCTTGTATGCTAGACGAGCGCTTTGCCAACTAAGCTACCAAGCCACTTGGTGACCCAATAACTGAGTTGGTTACAAGTTTTAGAATTCAAATCCCTACAGACCACGGGGGTCCGCGTCATAACCCATATCCATCCATCTCATGTTAACTACTCACTCGGGAAGAGCGAGTGCGATTTATTTAGTGTTGAAACTGTTTGCCTATCGTACCTACATCGCTTCCACAACAACTGTATTGTGGAAGAGTAAAGATGTGGGAAGGCTATCAACGTATCGTTCTCACTCAAGTGACGACATGACTACTACAGAGAGGCAGTAACACTCTAATATAAATTGACGCTTATATTGAGCTGTTCCGCAACTCGCAACTTGTAACCAACTCAGTTATTGGGTCACTAAGTGGCTCGGTAGCTTAGTTAGTAAAGCGCTCGTCTAGCATGCAAGAGTCCTGGGTTCAAATCCCAGCCGAGTACGTGGATTTTTACATAATTTCACCCATAATTTGTCCATCTTTACCACGCGTAATGAGTTAATTAATTTAATAACCATGCGGATTGGATTGCCGAACAGCTCAATATAAGCGTCAATTTACATATTTGTTGCTGAAATTCATGAACAGGTGGATTTTGGGTTAGAGAATAGCCACTGATAACACTATTGATTAATTATTATCGTCCAACAATGTTCTATCATTCATTATAGAAACATGTTTTTTTGTTTGGAAATAGTTGACCAAAGTCGTGTAAAAACAGTGTCAAGCAAGGGTTAATCAATGGAAACATGTATTTAAAAAAAGACACCGACACGTTAATGCTTTCAGTGGACGATTTGCCCTTTGAAGGAAGCACCCCACTAGACAACGGACTAGCATGCAACGCCCAGTGGCACAATCGAAATACGTTCCTGATGAAAAGTTTTCCTGACTGAAGCGGGAATCGAACCCACACCCCTTGACTCGATGCGGTTAAATGCTTGGTTACACTAACCGCACGGCCACGTTGGAATTTCTGATGTGATATCTGAAATGATTTCCAGCAAAAATAGTACTTGCTGTTGAAGTCCTGGACAAGTTTCTGACAAACTTTTATAATTTATTTTGGTTGTTATTCCTAGCCGTCTCTGGCTTATCTTCCGCAGGAGTTTTGATGATGTTTATTTTCAGAAACCTGGTTTTGGATTTCTTGTATAGCCGTAGATTACTCATATCAGATATTGGCTCTGGTTTTTGCCAAAATTTAATAAAATATTTCGGACAACAAATTTATTCTAATGTTGCTTTCTAAGTTTTTCCCAGGAAATTTTTCAATTTTCTATCGAAAATGTCTACGGAATATTCACTTGAATTCTTCCAAAAAATTAGCTGGAAGGGCGGGGATGAAACACTCTCGAGCTGAATTTCCTCATAATAAGGATTCAATAATAATATAATTCGTCTGGAGTCTCTACTTTTCTTGAGTCAAGAATCTTGACACTTCGATTTCAAAATCACACTATTCTTGTCATCAAAATAACAAATATCTGTTTCTTGTTGTTTTAGTTTAAAAAGCTAACCCAGCCTTAAATTTCATTATCATCAGTTCACGAAAATAAGTGGCTTTAGTGACCATTTTCCTGAAAAAAGTGACTTTAGTGACTTTTTGTTGGAAATAGTGACTTTTTAGTGACCAGGTCGAAAAAAGTGACCAAGTCACTAAAAAGTGACTCGCTACCAGCCCTGACACTACTAAATTAGCTCGCGGATCACGCCACTTTTCTTCCCCCCCCCCTACTGCACTGCGTGCGTAACACGATTAATCCTGTCTGACCGCTTCACCCGCCCCCGCAGGAGCTAGCGTCACGGTCAAAGGATCACACACTACTAAATTAGCTCGCGGATCACGCCACTTTTCTTCCCCCCCACTGCACTGCGCGCGTAACACGATTAATCCTGTCTGACCGCTTCACCCGCCCCCGCAGGAGCAAGCGTCACGGTCAAAGGATCACACACTACTCATAAAACGAACAATCGAAAATGTACCCAAAAAATCCACAATTGTATCTTCATAGTAATTATTCCATGACTACAACAAAACATTCAAATCATTTGATTCATATTGCTCAACATTATATTTGACAACTTCGTCAACACTAAAGAACAATTTCGTTCATCTCAATAAAGCAATCGCTTCACAAAAGAACAACTATGTTCACAATATACGACAATTTCGTCAGCTTTGAAGAACAATTTAGTTCAACTTAAATCGGCAATTTCACCACACTTTCAAAAACAGATACAATTGGCAATTAATTCGCCACCCCAAAGAAAATCGATTATCTTCAACACACGTTTCCATGATCCTCGTTGCCACTTTTATATCCTGTAAATAAAGAATAAAATAATATGTTAATCAGTCCACAGTCCGGGAAGTCACTCTTCTGCGCCTACGAAAGCCAGTATTTATAGCTCAGAAATGCCGTAGGTACGAACAAGTAAAAGGTACCAGAGTCATAAGGAATAATGAATATCACTTGAGATAGGTAGACATGACAGTTTCAGGCGAACATGATATTACATCAAAATTAAATTCAAATTACATTAAAATTACATCAAAACTACTTCAAAATTACATCAAAATTGCAATAATATTACATTAAAATTACATTACAATTACATCAAAATTGCATTAAAATTACATCAAAATAGCAGTAAAAT
Organism: Aedes aegypti; assembly: GCF_002204515.2. Taxonomy (NCBI): domain Eukaryota; kingdom Metazoa; phylum Arthropoda; class Insecta; order Diptera; family Culicidae; genus Aedes; species Aedes aegypti. The sequence continues at coordinate 225,974,988 of NC_035108.1, read as the reverse complement.
TACATCAGCAGCAGTAAAATTACATTGCAATTACATCAAATTAGCAGTAAAATTACATAAGATTACATAAAAATAGCAGTAAAGTTACATAAAAATACATCGAAATAGCAGTAAAATTACATAAAAAATACATCGATATAGCAGAAAATTACATAAAAATAGCAGTAAAATTACATAAAAATTACATCGATATAGCAATAAAATGACATTAAAATTACATTGGAATAACATTAAAACAACATTTAAATTACATCAATAGTTTTGACGTAATTTTAATGTAATTTGAATGTAATTTAAATGTAACAATGTAAAACTACTTTTAAATTACATCAAAGTTGCATTAAAATTATCTTGAAATTACTTCGCAATTACATCAAAATAGCAGTAAAATTACATCAGAAGCAGAAAAAAATACATAAAAACTCCATTAAATTAGCAGTAAAATTACATTAAAATTACATCAATTTAGCAGTAAAATTACATCAAATTACATCAAAATGGCAGTAAAATTACATCAGAATAGCGGTAAAATTACATAAAAATACAAAATACAATATAGCAGTCAAATTACATCAAACTAGTAGTAAAATTACATCGAGATAGCTGTAAAATTACATGAAAATTACATCAAAAAGGCACTACTGCTATTTCGATGTAATATTACTGCTATTTTGATGTAATATTACTGCTATTTTGATGTAATTTTACTGCTATTTTGATGTAATTTTAATGTAATTTTACTGCTATTTTAAAGTAATGTTACTGCAATTCTGATGTAATTTTACTGCTATTTTGATGTAATTTCAATGTAATTTTACTGCTATTTTGATGTAACTTTAATGTAATTTTACTGCTATTTTGATGTAATTTTAATGTAATTTCCATTTAATTTCTATGTAATTTTAATGTAATTTTCATTTAATTTCTATGTAATTTTAATGTAGTTCTAATAATAATGTAATTCTATGTAATTTTTATGTAATTTTAATGAAATTTTAATTTAATTTTAATGTAATTATAATGAAGTTATAATGTAGTTCTGATGTAATTTTAATGTACAGGTCGGACTCGATTATCCGGTGTATCGATTTGTTTTTCACTTCGGATAATCGAATCACTAGAAAAAAAAATAATATCTGCGATAAAATATTAACTTAAATATTATCTTTTTTATTATGCAGTGGCGTAACCAGAATACCAGAATGTCGTTAATACCAGGTCTCAACGCATCACGTATTCATCAATTGTAGTTGTATATCTCTCACTTGCTTCTATCTTCCATTCTAAATATGTTTCTGTCTACTGAACGGAACATCATGTTTTGTTAGAATTTTCATATAATTGATCAAAAATCTCGTAACTTAATGAGTTACCACGTTTATTATACAGTATTATAATTTTTATACTTTGTATCAAAAATTATAACTGGACTTGATATGTTTTTGATAGATTATAAACATATATATTTTTTATCTACAGTTATACAGGAAACAAGCAGTTACATATTAGAATTTTTATGTATGTAATTGATAAAAAAAACTGGTTATTACCATATATGTTTCTGTCTATTGAACGGAATATCATGTTTTGTTAGAATTTTCATATAATTGATCAAAAATCTCGTAACTCAATGAGTTACCACGTTAATTATACAGTATTATAGTTTTTATACTTTGTATCAAAAATTATAACTGGACTTGATATGTTTTTGATAGATTAAAAACAAATTTATTTTTTATCTACAATTATACAGGTAACAAGCAGTTACATATGTTTGGAATATTGACTTACAAATGAGACTAAACTAACTATGTAGGAATCACAGTTTCAACCCCAACCCGATTCAGTTTTATCCCTTCGGTGTATTCCTAACGGCATCCCTGAAAGTATTCTTAAGGATTAGGAATTTTGTTCAGGAACCCCTAGAAACATTTGTGAAGGAATCTCTGGTCAAATATTTGAAGGAACCTCGAAGAGCATCCCTGAAGGAATCCATATAGGCAGTCTTGTAAGAAACTATGAGGCATACTAGAATTATGCCAGAAACGATTTGACTGCTATAAAAAACCATTTAACTGGCCTTTTAGATATTTCAATGAAATCTTCAAAACAACATATTGAAGATTTTGTTGAGGCGTTAACGGTGGATCTGACTGATGAATTGAAAAAGATCTGTACCGAGGTTCAGTCGTTGAGCAGCCTAACCATCGAAATGGCTGCTCATTGCAATGAACATAACGCTAGTATTGGTACTGCCCGATTTGTGGAAAACGAGTCACCGCCAAGCCTATTACAAGAGTTGGCTGAAACTGCTGATTTAAACTCTGGTACCGCAGGTTGGCGTTTACTTGGAACTAAAAAAGTTTGGCGTTCGGACTGGACGGAATATGACAAACGTCAGAAACGCCGTGCACTACAGCAAAAAGCCAAAGAAAAGGCCCAAAAGCGGAAGAAAGCAAAGAAAAGCTTCAACACTTCTAAGAGCACGACAAATACTAATATGAACAACAAAGAAAAGCCGTTAAATGTTTTATCAAACTTTATGAACTATAACGACAGTCACTTCAGGGGCAGAAGTAACGGAAAGTGTGATCATGACAACAGCCAAAAACCAAAGGTGTTCATAAACAGATGTCGAAAAGGAAACAATTTCCTTCCACCTGACAGGGAGCTTCTGGCTGTAGCAAAGGATCGATACTCGAGACCGCCAACGAACTACCCACCTATACAATTCCAAAGGGGGGAAACTCTAAACCCCTATCCAGTCTGCAATGGTCAACAACGTCACGTTCCCGCCACCAACCAACCAACAAACTGGATGGAGCCGAGCTGTCCTTCAACATCAACTGCATCATGCAAATCGTGTGGATGTACTAGGTACTCGTGTTTTCAACGAAACTGACGCTCTCCCTAGATGAAGAAAACAACAATGACGTGTTAGATCTAAATATATCTTCAAATTTAACAAGTACCGAATTGCAAGATGAAGAGGTAACTAATTTAAGTAAATCAGATTATTCTACTACTTTTAAAACTTCTTCACAGTTAGGTACAGAAGTTTTGCTTTATTGCCAAAACTTTAACCGTATGAAAAGCGCTTCTAAGATGAAAGAAATCCATAGTAGAATTTTAACATGTCCCTACACAGTTATTTTGGCAACAGAAACTAGCTGGGATGAAACTGTGAATAGTGAAGAAGTTTTTGGAAATAATTATGATGTTTTTAGGAATGATCGTGACTGTCAAACGTCTGAGAAGAAGTCAGGAGGAGGAGTCTTAATTGCTGTTTCTACATTGTTTAGTGCAGAAATCATAGAAACCACTAAATTTAAAGAGTTTGAGCATGTATGGGTGAAAGTACACATAGCAGGCGAAACGCATGTGTTTGTGTCTGTGTATTTTCCGCCGAAAAACGCTCGTAAAATAGTTTATGAGAAATTTTACAATATTGTTGAACATGTTATTGGCGGATTTCCTCCCGAAACAAAAGTGCATATATATGGAGATTTCAATCAACGTGATATTGATTTCTTCCCAGACGTCGACAACGAGAGCATCCTGCTGCCAATATTTGGAGAAAATGAGGCTTTGCAATTTATATGTGATACATCGGCAAGTCTATGTCTAAACCATATTAACCACGTTAAAAATCAGCAGAACTGTTATTTAGATCTCTTAATGACCAATACTGATGAAGATTTCTGTGTGGTAGAATCATTGACTCCCTTATGGAAAAACGAACTTTTTCATACAGCTATTGAGTTTTCTTTATTCGTGCATGGAAATAACAGACCTAAAGATTGCGACTTTGAAGAAGTTCATGATTATCGTTCAGCAAATTATGACAATATAAGACAGAAAATCAATCAAGTAAGTTGGCAAAATGTGTTAAGAAACGAAGAAAATGTTGAATCTGCCGTTAAAATGTTTTACAAAATTTTAAACGACATAATACACGACGATATACCCTTAATAAAAAGAAGAAGGAATCATAACTCAAAGTATCCTATATGGTTTAGTAGAGAAATCAAAAATTTAAAGAATCGTAAGCAAAAGGCACATAAAATATACAAAAAATGTAAAAATGATGCAAATTTAATTAACTATTTAAATATTTGTGATCAATTAAATCTTGCCATTGATACCGCATTTGAAGAGTATAATGAACGAACTGAGCGTGAATTGGGTCCTAAAGCCCTGTCCCAATTTTAGTGCCAAACGCTTAAGTTTAGGCCAAAAACACATGTTTACTCAATTTTCTAATGTTTTCCGTTGGTTTAAGCCCAAAAACATTTTTATTAGATTTTGTCACATCCTTTGGCTTAAACTCAAATTTTGGGTGTATTTTGTTTTCCGTGTCCCTTACGAAATGTCAGATAGGAACAACCCCAGTGGTCGAACTAAAACCCCTGTGGTGTTTTTGTCGACTAAGCGAACGTCAAACATGATCAAAAGTGTCAAGGTTCATTTATGGACCAAATTTTTAAATTAATGTTTAAACATGATATAGCCATTATTTGAGCGGAAAAAATTGCTAAAGTAATTACAGTAACATGCTTTTTCGTGTTATTAAATAAAAATAAGATTTCATTACAAATTTTAGGACCCAATTGAAATCATGTCCTAAAAATTTCTTTAATTACGTTAAAACAAAAACCAAATCTAACAACTTTCCATCTGAAATGCACCTTGATGATAAAATTGGTGTGAACCCTGAAGAAAGCTGCAATCTGTTTGCAACATTTTTTCAAGACGTTTACACTACTTATTCGGAAAATAATCGAGATCGTGAATATTTCTCATTTCTTCCGGAAATCCCAAATGACATTTGCGTCAATCAAATCAAGGTACATGATATTGTAGATGCACTAAAAAGTCTAGATGTCTCCAAAGGTGCTGGACCTGACGGGATTCCACCTGTATTTTTGAAAATGTTATCAATCGAACTTGCATCTCCGCTATTTTGGCTCTACAATATGTCTCTGCAATCAGGTAGTTTCCCTGAAACATGGAAAAGCTCATTTTTAGGGCCGATCTTTAAAAGTGGCAAAAAATCCGACATACGTAATTATCGTGGGATAGCCATTATCTCTTGTATTCCAAAGATTTTCGAGGCAATAATAAATAAAATTTTATTCGATATGGTTAAAAACAGAATAACTCATACTCAGCATGGTTTTTTAAGGGACGCTCAACATGCACAAACTTGCTGGAGTTCATTCAGTATTCTTTGACAGCCATGGATAATGGTAATCACGTGGAAGCTCTCTATACAGATTTCAGTAAAGCTTTCGATCGCATTGACATACCAATGTTGCTTTTTAAGTTAGAAAAAATAGGATTTCAACCGGACCTTCTTAAATGGGTAGAGTCATATCTTACTAATCGCCAACAAATAGTTAGATACAAAGGAGTAAAATCTATTCCAATTAAAGTTACATCGGGAGTTCCTCAAGGGTCTCATTTAGGGCCATTATTCTTTATTTTATACGTTAACGACATTTCCTTCATTCTGAAAAAAGTGAAAGCTCTCATATATGCTGATGACATGAAACTGTTTCTTGAAATAGTAAACGATGAAGATATACATACTTTTCAAAATGAAATTGATATGTTTTACAAATGGTGCAATAAAAGCCTTCTTCAATTGAACGTGAAAAAATGTAATTCAATATCCTTTAGCAGAAAGCGTAGTATACCTAACACAACAGTCTACCTAGGGAATCAACTAGTAGAAAAATGCGTAAGAATAAGAGATTTAGGAGCGATTTTAGATTCCAAAGTTACTTTTATAGATCACTATAATACAATTATCAACAAGGCAAATAAGATGTTAGCATTTATAAAACGATTTAGCTATAATTTTCACGATCCATATACTATAAAATCATTATACATAACCTATGTGCGTTCAATTTTAGAATACTGTAGCATAGTTTGGTCACCATTTTCATCAACCCATGAAAATCGTATAGAATCAGTTCAAAAACAATTTCTGTTGTTCGCACTTCGAAAATTAGGTTGGACAAGGTTACCTCTACCATCTTATGAAGCACGATGCATGCTCATTAATATTCAAACATTGAAGAAACGTCGCGAATTTGCAATGGTCTCGTTCGTAAACGATATAGTTTCGCATCGTATTGACTCGATGACACTTTTATCAAAATTAAATTTTTACGCTCCTTCAAGACAACTGCGAAGTCGTAGTATTTTTTATACAAACCATCACCGCACAAATTATGCCAAATTTGAGCCTTTAAATCAAATAATGTCTGTTTACAATAAACATTGCGAAACCATTGACTTTACTATGACAAAATTGGAACTAAAACAAAAATTTATGTCATATTAAAATTCCAACTAGATTAAGCAAATAACGTTTTCAAACTATATAATATTAAGTGTAAAATTGTAACAAAATGGTCTACTTCTGATTGACGACATGAAATAAATAAAATTAAATAAATATACCCGCGGTGGAACTCCAAGAAGATTTTGTGAAGGAGTTCCTTAAGTTATGCGTGAAAGCATTTGTTCCGTAATTGTAATGTAATTTCACTGCTATTTAGATGTAATTTTACTGCTATTTTGATGTAATTTTACTGCTATGTTGATGTAATTTTAATGTAATGTTACTGCTATTTTGATGTAACTTTACTGCTATTTTGATGTAATTTCAATGTAATTTTACTGCTATTTTGATGTAATTTTAATGTAATGTTACTGCTATTTTGATGTAATTTTAATGTAATATTACAGCATTTTTGATGTAATATTACTGCAATTTTGATGTTATTTTACTGCAGTTTTGATGTAATTTTTCTGCTATTTTGATGTAATTTTACTGCTATTTGATGTAATTTTACTGCTATTTTGATGTAATTTTACAGCTATTTTGATGTAATTTTAATGTAATTTTACTGCCTTCTTCTTCTTCTTTCTGGCGTTACGTCCCAACTGGGACAAAGCCTGCTTCTCAGATTAGTGTTCTTATAAGCACTTCCACAGTTATTAACTGAGAGCTTTCTTTGCCGATTGACCATTTTTGCATGTGTATATCGTGTGGCAGGTACGAAGATACTCTATGCCCTGGGAATCGAGAAAATTTCCTTTACGAAAAGATCCTCGACCAGCGGGATTCGAACCCACGACCCTCAGCATGGTCATGCTGAATAGCTGCGCGTTTACCGCTACGGCTATCTGGGCCCAATTTTACTGCCATTTTAATGTAATTTTACTGCTATTTTGATGTAATTTTAATGTAATTTCCATTTAATTTCTATGTAATTTTAATGTAATTTCCATTTAATTTCTATGTAATTTTAATGTAGTTCTAATATTAATGTAATTCTATGTAATTTTTATGTAATTTTAATGACATTTTAATTTAATTTTAATGTAATTATAATGAAGTTATAATGTAGTTCTGATGTAATTTTAATGTACAGGTCGGACTCGATTATCCGGAGTATCGATTTGTTTTTCACTTCGGATAATCGAATCACTAGAAAAAAAATAAAATCTACGATTAACTTAAATATTATCTTTTTTTTTTGTTTCATTTTTATTACGCAGTGGCGTAACCAGAATACCAGAATGTCGTTAATACCAGGTCCCAACGCATCACGTTTTCATCAATTGCAAGGCAGCATACACAGTAAAAAATAATGAAGATTACACGTAATGTAAACTTCATTTATGCGATGTAAACATGTCGTCATGTAAATTTAAATCTTAAGTCATGTAAAAATGTGTTATATGTCATGTAATCACAGAGGATCCTGCTGGATTACATGACATATAATTGAAGTTAACATGACATATCATGTAAATATCCATGATACTCCACGCTCCAATTATGTGCATTATATGTCTCAGAAATTTACACGTTTCGTTCGAACTGTGTACGATCGTATCGACCCCGTAGAGCTATGGAATATCATGGACAGCTTTCCCGGGAAGCTTACGAGACTGATAAGAGCGACGATGGAAGGTGTGCAAAATTGTGTGAAGGTTTCAGGCGAACACTCCAGTTCGTTTGGATCCCGCCGGGGACTACGACAAGGTGATGGACTTTCGTGCCTGTTGTTCAATATTGCGCTAGAAGGTGTTATGCGGAGAGCCGGGCTTAACAGCCGGGGTAAGATTTTCACGAGATCCAGTCAATTTGTTTGCTTCGCGGATGATATGAACATTGTCGGCCGAATATTGTAACAGGTGACAGACCTGTACACTAGCGTGGTACAAAATTTAGATTCTCACTCCAGTCCACTTTTTGGATTGCATTTTAGTCCCATAAGAACTGTGCAAAATTTCAGCTCGATCGGTGAAACTATATTTTAGCGCCAGCTGTTCAAAGTTTGTATGGGATTTACTATGGGAAAACTTACTTTTGCAAAGAAAAATCGCCAGAGGTAATTTTACCATGAAGAATATTGCCGCAGACCGCGAAACAATCTGGCCCTTGTGAAGAAAGTTATTCAATGAAAACCTATTGGTAAGGCGACGTTTATTAACACGTAAAGGAATAACAATAATAACAAAATCGGGCAAAATTTCCGAATAGTCGATGCTTAATAACTTTTTTTACAAGCATCGGATTGCTTTGCAGTCTTCGACAATGTTGTTCATCGTAAAAATACCTATCGAGGTCTGCGTTCAGAATTTTTTTAGAGGACTATGGGCGACCTCCTGCAATTTTTATATGCAAAAGTAAGTTTTCCCATAGTAAATCCCATACAAACTTTGAACGGCTGGCGCTAAAATATAGTTTCACCGATCGAGCTGAAATTTTGCACTGTAGTTATGGGACCCAAATGCAATCCAAAAAATGGACTGGAGCGAGAATCTAAATTTTTCATATAACCGTGTCCCAGGCTACTGTACACCCGCCTAACGCGAGGCAGCGAGAGTTCTACTGGTGGTGAATGCAACCAAGACAAAGTACATGCTAGCTGGTGGGGCCAAGCGCGACAATTGTAGATAAAAAATATATATGTTTTTAATCTATCAAAAACATATCAAGTCCAGTTATAATTTTTGATACAAAGTATAAAAATTATAATACTGTATAATAAACGTGGTAACTCATTCAGTTCCGAGATTTTTGATCAATTATATGAAAATTCTAACAAAACATGATATTCCGTTCAATAGACAGAAACATATATGGTAATAACCAGTTTTTTTTTATCAATTACATATATAAAAATTCTAATAAAACTTCATATACGGTGCAATAAACATACATTTTATGTTTTGATATAAAACAAGGAATTTAAAGTCGCAACATCGTGGGTTCGAATCCCACCGGTCGAGGATCTTTTCGGACTGGAAATTTTCTCGACTTCCCAGGGCATAAAGTATCATCGTACCTGCCACACGATATACACATGCAAAAAAAAATGGTCATTGGCATAGTAAGCTCTCAGTTAATAACTGTGGAAGTGCTCATAAGAACACTAAGCTGAGAAGCAGGCTCTGTCCCAGTGGGGACGTAACGCCAGAAAGAAGAAGAAGAATTTCATCAAAATTACATCAAAATTATATCAAAACTTCTTTAAAACTACATTAATATTACATCAAAATTACACTAAAATTACATGGAAATTAAATTAAAACTTCCTTTAAGTTACATTAAAATAACATTAATATTACATAATAATTACAATAAAATTGCACCAAAATAACATAAAAATTACATTTAAATAACATTAAAATTACTTTAGAATTACATTAAAACAACATTAAAATTACATGAAAATTACATTAAAATAACATCAAAACTACTTTAAAATTACATTAATATTACATCAAAATTTCATTAAAACAACATTGAAATTACCTTAATATTATATTAAAATAACATTAAAATTACATGAAAATTACATTAAAATAACATCAAAATAGCAGTAAAATTACATTAATATAACATCAAAATTACATTAAAATAACATTGAAATTACCCTAATATTATATTAAAATAACATTCAAATTACATGAACATTACATTAAAATTGCTTCAAAATTAAATAAAAATTACATTAAAATTGGAAAATGAAAAATTGGTGCCCTTCCCCTATGATCTTGGCCACGTCTATACGATCATCTAAAGTCCGAATTCACTTTGTATCGCAGTTGTCACGGAACGGAGTCACGTTAGGAATATTGTTTAATATAACGGATCATACAAAAATAAAAAAAAACACACACACATAAACATTAACAAAATCACGTAGGAATCTTGTTTAATATAACGAATCATACAAAAATTAAAAAAAAACACACACACACACACACACATAAACATTAACAAAATCAAAAAGTCCGTCGATTTTTTCCTCGATTTTAGCTTTTTCCCGTTTTTGTCAACCTTAAATGCAACATGGGGCTGACAAAATCGGGACATTACTGTATTATGAAAAATTTCACTTGTATATGAAAAATCCATCATGTATTATCTAGGTATTACAATACCAGATCTAATTATCATTCTGGTTTTTGTAAAATATGCATGAGATATTATTTGAGGCATTTTATGCATCTTATGCAGAGCTCATTCATATCTCATTCAGATTGTGAGTATTGGAAATTTTCTAGTATGGAATACTTTAGTTTAGTATTTAGTAGCAATTTTCTTCTGCTCGTGTGGACGTCCATGGGAAGTGAAGTTACAAGTATTGTATTTTTTTTTTATTAATTACAGCTGATTGAAATTTGAAAAGCCTTAATTGCGCAGAATATGGGGCCTTCGCGGTATTACAAGTTTTATACCTTGTTCGACAAAAGTAATGGAAAATGAGTAACTGGGAGACATTAGATGCGACGCAAAAAATATCTTTGTCAACAGTTTCTTCAAATGTGATGCAAACACATTGATATAATGAATTATAACTGTTTCTGATCATGTTTGGTAACCCAAATTACTTTTACATATTAATTAGTACAGAGGTGCACCAGCCACGGGCTGAATTTCCCCATAATAAAGAGTCAATCAATAAATTAATTAGTTTTGTTAAACAAGTTGAAATATAAGGCGATACGTCGATTCCTATATTGGCTTCCTAACATTCTAAATTATCAAAAGTGCATACATATTCCAAGGATGAGTCGTTCTATGCAAACATACTCCTCATACATGCAAAAATAAAAGATGCCTCCAAAATTTCGCTTATACTTCCCACATAAACCAAGAGCTTTTTATTTGAAACCTTCAAGTAAACAATATCTTATCATATTGTTGCACTTCAAACAAATTTTCAAGCCGGCAATATAAATTGTTGTGCATATTGTTGATTTAAAATAAAAATTTTCAAGGACCAAGCTTTCGAATCATGGTCTCCCTGCTATAGAACTAATCAATTTCATATAAAATCCAATGATGAAACAATGTCAATTAAATTTTCAGAAGTTTTACCCAAATAATTGGATTTAATGATTGGAATCATTGAATCAATAAAATTTTGGCGTGATATAATGAAGAAGTTTTTTTTCTTATGAAAATCATACGAATTACCGTGGTGTGATATAATCGAAATGAAAACCGTGCTCAAATCGAGCGTAATATAATAAGATGAGATAAAAATGAGCAGTGACAAAATCATGAAACTACTGTACTATGATAAATGCTTTGTATGATAAGGTTATGTTAGATAGTTTTTTTTTCATTGCAAGCATGTAATAACTCAATATATAGAGATTAGCTCATTACGCGTAGTTAAGATAGACAAAATATTAGTGGAACTATTAAAAAAAATTCTCGTGCTCCCCTTGAATTTGAAATTTTAACACATGACTAGGTACCACCTGAGCACGTAGTTTTTTTCCCATAATTAATTAATTCATAACTACTAAAAATGTATTAAACAACATATTTTATTTTTTCTAGTTACAGACTATAATAATTATGAAAAAATAGAGGGCCCCGTGAAAATCTAGCGCTTCGCCAGAACGCGTATCGGTCTGCCAAAATTACGCCTGCGCAATTTTTCCGAGCTGTATATTTTCCCAAAGCAAGGTTCAGTCCCTTCAATTCGGCGAGTGGTTGTACAACGTGACGTGTTCTGATCGCGGAAATTTACTTCGGGTTTTCGTCCATGTTGGGAAAAAACTTTTCTTTCGAATATAGTGCTATTGAAAAACGAAAAAACAAAGTGTTGTGTCAATAATGCATCAATTTCACAGCGGTTAAAATAATCGAAAGGCGACAACAGATCAATCCGAGTGAAATTATTCGTCCAATTACGCAAAGGAGTGTAAGTGGAAAATTTTACTTCATCCTGCGAGGGGGCTTATCCTTTTGACGATTGGGATAAACTCATTTTATTAGAAATGTGCAGCAGTCTGACGGAGAAAAATTGATAATTAATATCAATGCAATTGATCCTTATTTGCTATTTAGCAAAGCAAAATTATGAAAAAATCATTTTTTTTCGTCTATTTATAATCTGATATGCTGGTAGGTACTGGTATGCTTTGCGCATGCGTTGTTGAATCACCGTTCGTATGCCGCCAAAATAAATAGGAAGATGAGAAGCGTGCTTACATGTTTTGTTTAAAAAACATAGACCTTGAAACCGGTCGTGACTATGTTGTTACCTATGTTTTCTTTATTTGCAACTAAATATGCTTCATAACAGACTACATGATATTGCTATGCAATTTCTTAAGTCAAATTACATTTAGCTGTTCTATTTGGCAAACCATTTCAGTAACATTTGTAACAAAAATTAGAAATAATTATCAACCCTTAACGAACATAATTTTATTATAATAAAACCACAGACGAACAGACGTTACACTATGAACAAATTTCATTGAAATTCATCACCCATCCATAGCTAATTTGAGATGTTCGTTAAACGTGTGTCCGATGGAAATTTAGTTTGTTCGTCTGTGACGTTACGCCTGTTTGACTGTGATAAAACTGTACATTACGTGAAATGTTCTCGCGCTTACGATCTCGGAAAACTTGAAAAATACTTGTCTTCTGCACAATAATTACAAATTGACCATGTGAAGATCTAGGGTATTCAAAGTATTTTGGACAGACCGTTACGCGTATATAATTTGGACTTATACGGCACAATCAAATGGAAGTGGCTAAATTATATACGCGTAACGCTCTGTCCAAAATACATAAAACACCCTACATACAGCTACATACAAGCGTTTATCATGATAGTCGCGTTGGCGCGAGCATATCGACTTCAACATACATATATCAATTATAATAATAAATTTATGTTCGTTTAGGGCAAAAATACTTCACTTATTTTCATCCCATTACGAGTATAGCCTACTTTGTACAGTTAAACCTCCATGAGTCGACGTTCCATTACTCGATATCGACTCATGGAACCATATTAAAAATAAAAATTCATAATTACTATGGTGGTCCCTGTGATGTACTTTTAGCGTGTAGGCGATCGGGCGAAATCCCGAATGATTCGTTAAACGAAAACCGATGTATAGGATCATTTGATCGATATAAGAATCCGAAGAAAATGTAATAGAATCAGTCTTTACGAAAATCTCAACAAGTGCACACCTAGGGTAAATGTTCCAATAGTGGAGGTACTAAGCACGGTTCAACGTCATTTAACCCCTAAAAATTCAAGTAGCGCAATTAATGTACATATTATTGTTGTAACGGAAAGTAACGACCATTTACTTAATGAGAAAATTAATTTCATCGCAGTAACCATCGGGATGTCAGTGAAAAATAATACCTCCACTATTGGTACACTGTTCCTTTAGTTGAGGTAAATTTTTAATTTGTGTTCCTATAGTTGCGGTGTTCGTTGTTTTCTTATGGGATCCTCCATTATAGGAACACTTTACCGCAACTATTGGTACAAGTGAGAAAAGTTTTAGCAGTTTTGGTGATATTTCATCAATTTTGAAGTAATTTGCACGATGTTTTCAGCTATTTCGTGTATCAATGAGCCAATACGTCGATTGGCGGTGTCGGATCTGCAGCTAGTTCAATTAAATCAGTGTAAATGGCACTACCGCAACTATAGGAACACCCACAACTAATGGATCACTTACCCTAATTATTTAATCGTACCTCTCCGAAGTAAGTCCCGATTAGCCAGTGTGAATCTGGTAGAGAGATCTAAAAGTCCCCACAAATGGTATTGCTGTTCCATGACTCGATATTCCATGATTCGATGGTCCCTTCAATATCGACTCATGGAGGGTTGACTGTATGACCATTTCTGTATGAGCACGAAGCCTCACTTTCAATATTCTAGAGCAGCGACACCTTGGCAGGGACTCCGCAACAGTTTTGCAAATTTATAGGGAAGGTGTGCCGGTATTCGCCATGTACCAGTTATTTGCCACCCCAGATTATATACCGTTTTACAACATATATGGTTGCCAATTGTTTAGTGTTCGCTAAATTGTTTTAAAATGATACGGAAACATTCTTGGAAACCTCAAAATTTTTTAGAAAATAATAGAAACAATCATTTTTTTTTAAATTTCTGCACCTTTGCACCTATTTTTTGCCATGGTGTTCCTGATTCGCCACCCTCCATAAGAAATCAACGTAAGTGACGAATTCAGGAACCAAAATTAAAATCGTGGCGAATACTGGTGCAAGTGGTCCAGTATTCGCCACCATCATTTTTAATATAAAAGTTTCTGATTAGTTTTTTAAATTTTCACTGCTGAGCATGGATTGAAAGCTTTCGTTTGATGTATTGACAGTAACCATAGGATTTATGTATAAACAATATTTTTCCTTAGAGTGGCCAAAACTGGTACACCTACCCTACCAATGTCTTGAAATTTCTCTTTTTGATTTAAAATATCGTCTTAAACACACGGTGTTAAAATCTTGATCGTTATTGAAGTTTCATGTACCTCGGATATTTTTATAAACACGTTCAACATTTGGGCTAAGAATTTGTAATTGGAAGATTGAAAATATTCGGTCTGGGAAAAATTTCCCATACATTTTGTGTGGAACAGTTTCAGACGCAATTTTGTGTTAAATTTTTGGGAATAAAACGCTTAAAGTTGATGAAATTAATTTGAGGGGCCAAAACGTAAAGGGGTGTAAGTGACATTTTAGTCGGTTTTAGGTAAGGCACGCTCCCGTGCAAAAGTTCGAGTTCACCCCCTAAAAACCACACAAAAGTGTTTTGTCCATATCTCTGTGATTACACGTCCAATTAATACTCTCTATGACGCATTTGAAAGGCAATGAGTTATACTTAGTTCGAACGTGTTTTTCCAAAAACATCATTTTCTTTATTTTGTATACTAAAGTTTTACTAAAAGTTATGACATTTTTCAAAAATTGCACTGAAAAAGCATGGGTGATTTCCTCTGCATTATATTGACCAAAATCTTAAGATATAAGGTTACGATTCTAACAACACATTGATTTAAAATTTTGGTCGATCCAATGCTGAGGAAATTGGCCATGTTTTTTCAGTGTGTTTTTTATAATGTCACAATTTTAGGTAAAAATGAAGTTTACAAAATAAAGAAAATGATGTTTTTGGAAAAACACGCACGAAGTACGGCATACCTTCTTTCATTTATCGGGTCTGAAACCGTCGATTGAAATGAAAAAAAAAAACAATATTTTGAAATGTATGCCACAGACAAACAGACGTAACATCTCGACAAATTCTATTGAAATTCAACGCCCAGTTTACACTTTATGATGAGCATGTTGCGCGAAACACTGTTTTGTGCAACAAGACCAGCAGATGGATAGGGTCGTGTGTAGCGTGAAACGTGAACACGAAGGAAAACGATGCGCGTGCCTCTGGGTGTAAGGTTTGAAATATAGCAAATTTGAAAGGATCGTTAAATACATAAGTGATCGACGGAAATTTCTTCAATGTTTCGTCTTTTTGTCTGTGCATATGCATTGTTTCTCATACTGAGTTAACTCGTATGGTAAACGCTATATCACAGACAAACAGACGTCACACTCTCATCATTGTTCATCGACCACCTTTTAAACGGTCGATTCAAAAATATGTTAGGTGGCCAATCCGCCACCCGCAGCGCTCGCATCGTTTTTGTTCGCGTTTGACGTTTGCACACTACCGCCATCTGTTGGCCCGTCGGCCAAATACAATAATTTTAGCATTGGGCGCACATGTCCTCGTGACTATGATTTTGATCGAGATTTGTTCTAAGTGTTACGTCTGTTTGTCTGTGGCTATATGTTACGCATATATTTTGCCTTATTGGATTCGCATATAGTATTAACTTGAGTGTGGAGGAGGTAACTTCAAGTTATATGCAACGCATATGATGAGGTGCTCGAAGGAACATGATAGTATTATATGCCAACCATTTAACATCTGCAGAAGAAAGGTGTGTTCAGATTTTATATGAAAACACAATATATTCAAATGAAGCCCGGCGGATTGATTATATGCAAATACAATTTGTTTTATTATTGTAACAAATAATTCGAATATATGTTTCAAATATTAATAACAATGTGCTTTTACTACTTATTCAAGTTTTACTATTTTAATTTCAATATTTACATCAAATTTATATACATACACTCCCGTGCATAAGTTTGGGTTCACCCCTTAGAAAACATTCAAAAGTGTTCAGTCCATATCTCTGTGATTACACGTCCAATTGAAACTCTGTAAGCCGCTTTCGAAAGGCAAAGAGTTATTCTTACTTCGTATGTATTTTTCCAAAAACATTTTTTGAACTTTGAATACTAAATTTTCACCTAAAGTTGTGACATTTTTCAAAAAACACACTGAAAAATCATATCTAATTTCCTCAGCATTGGATCGACCAAAATTTTAAATCAAAGTGTCATTAGAATCGTAATCTTATATTCTTTGAAGAGAACCCACGAAATTTTGGCGGAAAAATCTGGAAAGTATTCAAAATCAATGAAACAGTCAGTCAAGTCATCGTGCAAAAGTTTGGGTTCACCCCTCAGCATGGTGTATCGTGCAAAAGTTTGGGTTCACCTGAACACGAAAAATCTGTGAAATCTCAAACCAATCATGTATGCGCCATTATTTGCGCTCCAAAATGGCAGAGATATTGACAAAAATTATGTGCGTGCGGCTCAGGTGAACTCAAACTTTTGCACGATTTGCATCATACTGAGGGGTGAACCCAAACTTTTGCACGATGACTTGACTGATTGTTTCATTGATTTCGAATACTTTTTAGATTTTTCCGCCAAAATATCGTGGGGCCTCTTCAAAGAATATAAGATTAAGATTCTAGTGACACTTTGATTTAAAATTTTGGTCGATCCATTGCTAAGGAAATTAGATATGATTTTTTAAAAGACAATTTACACCGTCTTCAGCCATAGGCTGCACAGACTGAACGAACGTAACTAACATTAGACAACGGACACACGGAACGACCAGTGGACCAGTGGAGAATTTTTCGTTTGACGAAAAGTTTTCTCCGACTGGGGCGGGAATCGAACCCACACTCCGTAGCACAATACGCCTAAACGACTGACGCCGCTAACCGCACGGCTACGAAGCCCACAATGTGTTTTTTGAAAAATGTCACAACTTTAGGTAAACATTTAGTATTCAAAGTTCAAAAAATGTTTTTGGAAAAATACATACGAAGTAAGAATAACTCTTTGCCTTTCGAATGCGGCTTAAGGAGTTTCAATTGGACGTGTAATTACAGAGATATGGACTGAACACCTTTGTATGTTTTTGAGGGGGTGAACCCAAACTTATGCACGGGAGTGTATGTAATAGCATGTTTATGCCATAGTTTGGCTTGGGAGACACTTTTACTGATATGTTAAATCTCTTCCAAGGAAACTAATGTTCAATTGGCTTTGCCCATCGGAAGAAAATTCTTGAATCTATCGTGGAGGAATAAAATATGTTTTCTTAGAATCCCGTCTACACCCGATTCTGTTTCCATACATTTTTTTCCGCCAAAACCTTATTTTTGCATGAAACGTCGAGTAATAAAAGTAACACCGTTTTACTTTTTTGCACGGTTTTTGAAATTTTGAACTGAAAACTGTTTTTGCACGGTACGCATCCCCCATGCAAAAACAGAATCGGGTGCATATTACTGATAAAATATTTACCTTTGAAAAGACTTCTACTTGATTTATGTCATATGTACAGTGCTGTTCTGAATAATAGCAGCGCATGTCGATTTTCATACAAAATGCTCAACTTTGACATGCTGTAGTTTTGTTCCCTTTCAAGCAATCGAGCTGAAATTTTCTCCAAAGAACTACAAATATGTTCAATTTTGTAAACACAAAATTTCAAAATTTTCTAAGCCCCTGCCGGAAAGTGAGATACTAGGTGAAATTGTTCGAAAAAATAGCAGTTTTAAAAAAATTAATTTCGGCTTGACATTAGAGTTTTAAATTGTATATCACTTACCATTGGAACAATCTCCTCCTACTTATCAAACCTACACCTAAACCGAAAATGTTTTAAATATTTGTAGAAGAAAAATTTTAAAATGAAAAACTGCTATTTTTTCGAAAAATTTCACCTAGTGTCTCACTTTTCAGCAGGGACTCAGAAAAAACTGAAATTTTGTAGTTACAAAATTGATCATATTTGTAGTTCTGTGGAGAAAATTTCAGCTCGATTGCTTGAATGGGAACTAAACTACAGCATGTCAAAGTTGAGCATTTTGTATGAAAATCGACATGCGCTGCTATTATTCAGAACAGCACTGTACTTGTCTTCCAGTTTAGAAAAAGGTGTGAATCTAAAAAATAGATTTCTAAATATTATTTGTCTCAAAATTTTAATGATTTATTCACCTTTTGAAAGATGTCAAGAATGTATAACACAACTTTACGAACAGATGCTCCATTTTTTCTACTGACATCTCGATCATATTTTTTACAGCGCATATCAGCATTTAACGGGACAGTCTGTTTGGAAAATTTAAATGCGAAGCATATACCTACGAGGTAAATGTTTGCAGCATATGATTCATGTATGAACCTAGCATCTCTAATGTTTATTTGATTCTTGTTGTATTCGAATAGCTTTACGAATGATGAGCATAGGAGTGCTCTTGGAATGTACGTGCGGCACAGAAACTATAGCTTAAGGCCTGTTCATTTAAGAAAGTGGAGGCGTGTTTTTTACAGTTTACTGTTTATTTTCGAACAAATTCAAGAGTTTACCTAAAATACATGGAAATCAACGTAATTTCGACCAAATTCACATAAATTTGAACATTTATTGAGCATTGTTGGAGAATGCTCTAACTTTTCTTTTGATATCTCCCATAAGGTTCTGCACAACTTTTTTCGGTACTTTTCGTTATGCTGCTGACCACATTTTCTTGGAGCTTGCTTCTCTTCCATCTTTCTTAAGATGCCGTTTGATTATTGCCAAATATGTTTCAATGGGGCGTAGTTCTGAGCAATTTGATGGATTCGATCATTTTTCTACAAATTCAACTTATTCCTTCTTGAGCATCTCCAAAGTAGCTGAAGCATAGTGAGCCGATGCTAGGTCTGGCAAAAACAATAGGCCTATTCACATGACGTTCCAAAACAGCTGATCGGGGAGCTCTTTGACAGTTCTTCTATGAAAATGACAGCCTCGTGTATGCACCGGTCCTCCACCGATGTAAACAAATGCATAGACGGACCTGTCACATGAAAAGGCCTACGGAGGCATGGTATGCTTTCAGTAGATGGGCAGAAGCCATTTTTTAATGGATTCAGTTCTGTAATTTTCGCCGTTGATTGAACCCGTCGTGAAATATGTTGTATTTTCATACCGCAGGAGCAAATTGCTTGTCATACAAAATCATTTTTCCCAAATTTTTCTGTTGGGATGTATCGTACGTCGTCAGGAAGATCTGTTTTGGCCACAGCGTTGAAAAAATTCAATTTGGACACTTCGCGATTTAAGCCAAATCTCGAAACGACAGTTTTTCTGTACACCATTTGTGCAGAAAAAAATTGCGAGTCGCCATGTCAATTCGACCCATCGCTTAGAATTTATATTTTTTTATGTCAACTTTTGTCTGCTGTCAAAATAAACACTTGAGTACACACTGGAACAACATTTAGTCCTTATATGAATTTTCTGATAGAATAACCTGTTCAATTTATATCAGTGCATGTTTTCCATAAATCAAGGAAGATTTTAGCTAAAGAACTTATGATATTCACTATGAAATATTGCACTTTTGGCAATGTTTTACATTAAAACTAGATAATATCACCACAAGACTTGCTAATGTCCCAACGCGCAATCTATAAACTTCATATACTTACATATGGTTCGAAAATTTGTTTGGTAATTTCAATCAACGGTTCTACTCGGTTTCCATTTATTGAAAGAACGAATACTATTCCTGTCGGAACCCTCTACCTTTCTTCCTTCGAATCTGTCGATGGCCAGTGCACCGGTGCCAAAAGGGTTCCAACACCGAATGGGGTTTGGTTTGATTGTGGGACGTGAGAAGGGGGGGGGGGGGGTTCGGGGGTCCATATACAGTAAAATGATATATTTTCACTAACACATTATATTTACAGGACATTTGACAATTATGAACTTAAAGATAACAAATTAAAATAACGGTCACGTCGACCAATTCCGAGAATGATTACCCATGTAATAATCTTGCCAATGCAATTCTTGTTTGCTACAGCCTCTGCCTATCTCTGGAACCATCGCTGTCATGACGTCATTATTTGCGATAATTAAATGGGAGAATGAGTGTGAGTGATCCGAATATTGAATCCATTGAGAGGGGTTTCGGGTAGTCTGGTAACTCCCGAACATCCTCACCCACCCTGAAATTGCCTCAATTTCTGAAAATAAACAACATTCCCTTCGTGTAAAACAAGGAAAGTTGGAGTTGCTTGAGAACACTTGAAGAAGCAGCTAATCCGATTCCAAATTGGTGGTAGTGATGCTCTACATGTTTATTGCTACCGTTCAGTAACGATTCTCATCGTATATTGAGGAGAATCCGCAGTTGCAATTATACCTTCTGGATCGAAAACCCATCGCACTGGCCTGATCGCGTAGTTTGAGCAGTTGTAGAAAAGCATAATTGAAGAGAAGCAGTCGCATCCCGTTTCCAGTTGATGAGTTAGACAATCAACCCCGTCGATCATCTTCCATTTGCTTGCGCCTATTCGCTTGCTATCGGGAGAGTCTATGATGATATTCCGATCATGCTCTTCCTGAGAGCGTACCACAAGCTCCAGATTAGTGTGTGAATCCAAAGTAATACACACGTGAGCCTTGGTATCCAAATGCTGTTCATCATTGTAAGCCAAATCGCTATTGTCACCGACACCAACACCACTGTCAATATCGATAGGGAGTGTAGAACAATCGAACATTGTAGTCTCTGCTGCTTCTAATGATGGATCTGAAGTTGAGGTCGTACCGCAAGAGAAATCCGAATAGATTGAATGTGTACTACCCCTAGCATCATCTGTGTTCAGTGCAGATCCTTTCGTTGGGGTAGGTACCATCTTACTGAGTCCCCCAGACTTCAGTTGTGTGTGGCCAGAAGTCGACTCCGTTGTAAACCCTTGCAACAGTGTGTCAGCACCCCCATCGTGGCTCTGTTCCAATAAGTTCAAAATATGTTTTGGTTTTTGGATGCTCTGAATCCCGTTGATACGATTAAGGAGAGATGCCTTTGTATGGAAATACCGACCATGGAACACCCTTTGTTC
Organism: Aedes aegypti; assembly: GCF_002204515.2. Lineage (NCBI taxonomy): Eukaryota > Metazoa > Arthropoda > Insecta > Diptera > Culicidae > Aedes > Aedes aegypti. The sequence goes on along the minus strand of NC_035108.1, from coordinate 225,953,297 downwards.
CGCCTCGAGGGTGTTTATCATTAGATGAAGATCAGGGTGATTTTTGATTCGATCCAAATTGCAGTGAAATTTGATCCAGAACCCTTCTAGTGCATCCAACCTCACTTGTAGATGTGTTGTAGTAGTGTGCTGATCATCCGTATGAGCATATTGTCCGATGTCATGCACGTATTGTTGAATTTGCCGCATTTCCACCAACAATCGTTTGAGAGGTCGCCAGTTGGCATGTTGATTACAGTTGATAGCATAGAAAATGGAATATGATCATGTAGTTTTCCGCCAATTTCCTGGCCAGGCTAGACATATACCATTCAATTCAACTAACCTGGAGAAACAGGCCTTATTGCCTGAAGCAGCTGAAGTGATCGTTGTTCGTACGTGGAACTCAAACGTCGAAAAACATCAAACATTTATCGGTGAATCTGCAGATCTGGTAACTCGATGAACGGCTGATTAGCTTCGTGATGTGGTTCGATTTTTCCGATAATCTCCTTGGGCGATGTTATTCCAATAACCGTTATTCATTTGAGTAATTGTCCCTATGTTTACGAATAATTACGAAGACAACAATACGCCATCCCATAATGACGCCAAATATCCATGTAGAAAGCGTTATCCGTATCCTGATCGAAGTGATGAAATCTGTGGGCTGTTCGTTACCGTTTCCGTCGTCTTCGAGGTTGTGGACACTCCTGTGAAACCTTACTAGCTGACCATTGTCCAAATTTCGATGGTGTTGATCCGTGTCGCAAGGTGGTAACAGCTCAACTTCCTAATGATTTCCTGTACTCTCCGTCATGTATAGAATCCTGTTGGCGTCTCCAAGCGACTCCTTTGGGTTGTGGAATCAAAACGGTGTTGCATCAGCGTTGATATTCCTCATTATACATTCCGATGGTCCACTTCTTCCTGGCCCCATCCGGCTCGGAGGACCAAATGTTGGGGGAGAGCGAATGGGTTGGCGTTTCCTTGAAGTGAACTGTAGTTGGGCCGTCAATCCCCCAATACGAATGAGATTAGGTGATCGTAGGAGGTGGTGGAAGACTTCGTTTCGATTCCATAGAAGCCATGGTTCCTACCCGTTGATTCCAGCGTTTTGGGACATATTCCTTAGATTCCAGTAATACGCGCGACATACGATTCACAACATATATTTTGCGGAAACTACATATCTCCATCTATTGGTAAGCTAAACATATACAGGACTCTTAAATTAACATGTTAAAAATTGATAAGGGATAGACACCGTTTGGACCGAATAACCAATCATTAGGGTAGATGTATTAGTCTTCGCCATGCTTTAGTTTTCGCCCCTTCATACAAATTCAGATTTTTTGTATGAAGGGGCGAAGATTAGTGCAAATTTCTTGGGGGCGAAGACTAGATTTTTACCCAACTGCTCACTTGTTAAAAAAGATAGAATTACAGTTTCTAATTGCCGATGCTAAAAATGAGAGAATAACGAAGGCTCCCGCTCATCAAACGATTTCAGGGATGTAGTTCAGGGTGCGCCACGTTACTCCCAAACAATTCCTGAATTCAAAGATGTGTCGAAGGATCATTTTGGTATAAAAAAAATGTAATTTTTAAAACCTTCTGACGATTTTTAAGAATGATTAGTGCTATGTCTTGTCTCCCGTTGCGTATTGTGAATATCAAAAGAACATTATAAAATAAAATTTCTATTTAATGACCTGTATTTATAGCTAACTACGGTGAGAAGCAGGATCCGTTCCAGTAAGGACGTAACGCCAGGAAAGAGAATAATAAGAAAAAAAAAGAGAAAGTGTTACCAATTTTCTCCGGTAGCCTCATAATTCAACATGTTGAGTACTAGCAAGGTGAAAAACTCATTCTACTACGTCGGCTTAGTGTTACGAAGCATTTAGCCGCATCGTGACAAGAAGTATGGGTTCGATACCCGCTTCAGTTCGGAAAACTATTTCGTCAGGATATATTTCCACTATGCTACTGGGCGTTGCATGCTAGTCCGTTGTCTAGTGTGGTGCTTACTTCAAAGGGCAAATTGTCCACTGGAAGCATTAACGTGTTGGTACCTTTTTTTACTACTTAAAGCGAAGTAGGCCGGCATTGAAATTTGTACGCGTCGTTGATGATTGTTGCTAGGTAATTCATCTCACGATTTCGAATCGAAGAAAATCAGTTGGTTTTGCACTGATACAGCTGAAAAAGTATCAGCATACTTTTATGCATTAGACCTGTTCACTTTTTGAAAAAAGTTCTTCGTCTCTCTATGCCACATCAAATTCCGAACTTATTTATCAAAACAAGTTATCTATCCAAAAATGAGCCTGTTTGGTAAAGATTTAGAGGTGTATCAAATCGATTTTGTGGTTTTTTGGACGTTTTCAGTGAAATACGTACCTGAAACCCAAAAAAATATATTTGAAAATGATTCGAAAATACCACCAGCCTTTTTTTAACACAATTGTCGATTACTTTGCCGAAGACACTAGGGTGTTTTGATCGTGTTTTCATTATGATTTTAACGTATTTAGTCAAAAAATCTCGAAAAATGTCCAGTGTTAATGTTCTTTCACTTATTGGTGATGATGAGCTACGATTACTATTGATTATGCACAAAAAAAGATTATTGTGCTTGAACCATGGATCTTCTGATCCTCAATCCTAAACCATACCATCAACTCTACTTTGAGTCGATGAAGATAGGTTAAAAGGGTTCAAAGATATGACGTCTAAATCATGGGTAACTATGGTTTTCATAGAGTGCATTCGTGTTGGCAACCCTATGAGATTTTAGGGTATAGAATGATACACTTTCAATTATTTCACAGTGAAAATCAATTCCCACATGAAAATGATGTATGAACGATATGTTCGTAACACTCAGATTGAATTAATAGTTGAATTGGATACAAACTATAATAATTTTTTTATCGGAATTTATATGCCAAACTGGAAAAACATATAGCTTTTTTCGAGATTTTTTGACTAAATACGTTAAAAGCATAATGAAAACGTGGTCAAAACACCCTAGTGTCTTCGGCAAAGTGATAGACAATTGTGTTAAAAAAAGGCTAGTGGTATTTTCGAGTTACTTTCAATCATAGTTTTGGGTTTCAGGTACGTATTTCAGTGAAAAAGTTGAAAATACCACAAAATCGGTTTGATACACCTTAAAATCTTTACCAAACAGGCTCATTTTTGGATACATAACTTGTTTTGATAAATAAGTTCGGAATTTGATGTGGCAAGGGTACCTTAGAAAAAGTGAACAGGTCTATTATGCATGTTAACGCGTACAGTGATACATTTTCGAGTCAATATAGGGTTAAAATCCAAGATGGCCGCCAGTTTTTTTTTTCACTCAAAATTATACTCTCATTCTTTACTTGACTCGAATAAAACACCAATGATTGAAAACTTGTTTCTCCGTTGTACAAAAATAATCTGATCTGATGATCTCAGCATTCAAAACCAGCAGGGGTGCGCTAAAAGCGAAAAAAAAAGGTTTTTCTGACGAAAATCAAGACGGCGGCCAAATTAAAAATGGTCGTAAAATTTTGATAGTTTCAAATGAAAGTTACATGCGTCCTCTATACAATGCCACTAAGTTTGCTATATGATTCAAGAGAAATATAAACATATCACGTGGAGAAATACCTATGATTTATAAAAAATGGGCTTTTTCGCAAATTGGTTAGCTAGCTGGCGTACGAGGGGTTCACCAATTTGAGAAAATCGAAAACACCACCGTTTAGTTTTAGCATATATGTACTAGCGATGACATAAAATTGGAATTCTAACAATGTGTGCCGATGGCGGCCTGGTTCCAGCGAAAATTACTTATGTGAAAAACATATGAAAGATCCATGGACAATTTACTTGAGAAATCTTTAATAGAGATGGTAGAAATAGTCCCTGCAATTTAAGCTTTGGGGGCCCTGTCAGATCTATATAGGCGGCCATACAAAACCAGCGCGTTTCCATTCCTACAAACATACGCATTTTATTTGAATTTTGAATGGGATGTTGGATCCAAACATGTAGGAAATTACACCTTATTTATTCTTCTGGTTGTTCTAAGCTAAAAGAACAACTAGAATATTTGGTGTAAAAGCAAACATTTTTAATGTTGCATGTGGGATTAGGGCGGTTCAAAACTTTAAAATGTTTGAGAATCCAATCTCCCATATGTTTCTTACCATCCTTACCATAAAAATAGTGTTCTGTGAAATTTTCAGCTTTCTAGATGGTGATTTAAAGGTGGCCCAAAGACAATGTAGGTTTATATGGAAATTACTATGGAGAAAGCAACATCCTTCATTAGAGTTTGATGAATGAGTTTTCAATATGGGATGATAAGTTTCTACTTATAATACAGTACTAGCGTGTTTGGAACATTTCTCAAAATTTCTCCATAGTAATTTCCATATAAACCTACATTGTCTTTGGGCCACCTTTAAATCACCACCTAGAAAGCTGAAAATTTCACAGAACATTATTTTTATGGTAAGGATGGTAAGGAGCATATGGGAGATTGGATTCTCAAACATTTTCAAAATTTGAATTGCCCTAATGTGGGATAAATAAATTTAATTTATTGAACTTCCTTATGACTTGAGCAAATGTTATATAAAATATTTAACAGACAGAGTAATGCTATTTTTTTCCATTGGTTCGTTTCCTGGGAATCCTGAAATGTTTCCGACACTCATATTTATCAACTTCAAACGTTTCGAGATGCCAAAAGAAGTTTCAATTTTTCAAATTTCGCCATTTTATTGCAGTTTGTTTTTTTTTTCTAGTTTTTTACACTGTCACTGGAGAGTATTTAGTTTCATAATTTTGTGCTAGCTAATTTCTTCCAAACAAAAATCATTGTGTTCAAATTATGTGGATTTAATTCCAAGTTAACTCTATGCCTTAAACGAATATCCTCAGAAAAACTTAACAATTATACCGTACAAAATATAAAAATACTATTGACAACAAACTTCTGTTTATACATCAAATTTCTGATATAATTTTGAATGTGTTTGATTGGAATTTCAATCTTCTAATAGAAAAGCAATAAAAGTTGCGTGTTGGACTGAATTATTAAAAATTATGATCAAAACAGGATTATGAACCCTCGCATAGGAGCGAAATGCTTTATGCTAATGCTATGACATAGGTATGATTTGATTCTTGAGACACGTGAAAATTGTATTTTGGTTATACTGTGTTACCCTCAGCCCCAATATCTTTCCAACTGATTGTGTTTAGTAACACTGAATAGAATCCTGTTTTATCCTAGGTGAAATGCTAATATGATTTCGCCTTTATGAGCATAGTACTTAGGAAATAGTCGGCAGTGATACAAATTATTTACGATATTGAACCTTAAAGTGTCTTTCATTTCAAACAGTCAATGAGCGTTAACGCTATGTTACATGTGCCATGTTACAGTCTGTTCTCACACTCACGTATCCTGGCAACTCTGGATGGAAGGATACAGAAGCCGATTCTGCGCATGATATTGATTACTGTCAGTAAATCACAATCTTCTACATAAACGAACAGTTTACATGTGTCGAGTTAGTGGAGCGATAAATACTATGCATTTTTCATTTCGGAAAAATCAGCCAAATTTATTTTAGATTCTCTACTTAATAAACACCCCATTGATTATCGTAATGCGTGTGTTGTGTGCTATATATCCAACATGATTGTTGTAATGCAATGTTGAAAAACGAGATCCATATTACTTTTGTAGTGCCAATGTATGTCAATACTTCACATCATCATTCAGCACTGTTGAAACGAAATCAGCATCAGCATTGATACGAACCAACAATTGATTGTGAACCAGCGTGTGATTGACTCGATAACATACTAGCACGACTATATTTTAGTGATTAAAAATTCACACAGAGATCTAACTCCCGATTATACTCGAGTGAAAACTTGTGTGTAGAAAAAACGTCTCATGATTTTTCCCATGTAATGCTCAAAGGATGTTTTCCTTTGTTTACTTCTCAAAGGGAATTATCTGTATTGAAAAAATATATTTAATTATGTTTGCCATATCAAGTGACTGTAAGATTAGGTAGAAATATTTGTAGAATAAAGTTTAGTCGTTCTCGGAGAAATGGATGCTGATCCAGCTTTACGTTCATCAGGTGAGAAAATTAGTGCATTTTTTCTGAGTCTGACCAAAAATAAATTGTGCATCTTAAAGACGAATGATACATACATGTCATGGCCGTGGTTATAACACTGATCATCATTCTTCTAGTGACCTATAATTCAGATCTGAGGATATTTTGAAAAAAAAGTTCATTTTTGAATTAATTAAGTTAATATAATAAGTAAATGTCTAAAAGGTAGAATTTTTGATTTATTTATAAACTTGTTTCTCCACATTCTACTTAATGGTCCTATTCAATTAACTATTTTACTTCTTGTTTATTGCAAACTCGAGTAGTGATAATTTTGGTGCTTCTCCAAATACATTCAATAATGGTTATAATGTATTTAAATACCGTTGTATTGCAAAATATGATTAAATTGTACATTTTAAAAGTGTGACGGTATATTGCTTCAAAATACAAAGGTGCATTTTAAATTAAGGTTGATTAAGGTGAAATGAGTGTGAAATGTACACTATACACTTATAGAACATAAAATAAAACTAAATTTAGATTCAACTTCTTAATTCTTGGAATTCTTTGTAAGTACTCAATAGTACATCAATTAGTGATAGTGATAATTAGGTACTCGAGCAAAACTTGAGATCATGATGGAGAATTTTCATATTGTCATGTTGTTCATTATAATAACTCAGATTGTGCAGATAAAAATAACTCAGATGTTTTAGTTGTTTAACGGATGAAATATCATTCTGGTATTCTGTAAAATCAGATTAGGCTACAAACTATATGCTGGAGCCCAATTGTGCACGGGTTTCGACGAAGATGAAATTAAGTGAGTTTTAGAGCAAAAAATAAGAAATATCAAGCTTTAAGATAGTCAAAGCAACATCTTAAATAGTGTCTTAAAATGTTCTTGTTAATTTAAGTATAGGGACAGATCCCCCAGTACCGGACAGTCCCCAATGCCGGACATTGACAAAAAATGAAAAATCTTGGTGCGAACTTGTGTAGTATAACACATTATTGAAATGTGCACGCCTTTTTAAAAAAGAAGAGATTTTGTGTGTTTATTTTCGAAACTTTACACTTTGTATTGTTCATTCGTGTCGCAGGTAAAAATATTGTTACTGTTTCAATTCACATTTTTCTCTTTTGATTGCTTTTGTTTTCGATTTCCGTTATACATAATCTGAAGAAGCTCAACTTAGTAGCAGTTGATCTACATTAAGAAAGCTTACATCGTAGTAGCAGTTGATTTGTTCTGACAACCTATATAAGCTTAGTTCAATTGTAAAATGTTCATTCCTCAATAAACCTTCTTAGAAGCTAGACATAACTTTAGGTTATGGGCCCAGTCTCACTTTAACCCCTGAAGACCGAAAATAGGAAAATTGTTGGAATCTGAAGCCCTCTTGGAAATCGGAATCGTTATTTAGAAGCAGCCGTTTACTTTGTGAAGAATCTGGGAACGATGGCAAGCAGCGCGAAGAAAGCGGGCATTGTGCAGTTCGCTGGTGATGGGTTCGATACTTGGAGGTTCCGGGTCGAGACCCAGCTTTCGGCCCATGGAGTACGGGATGTTCTCGATGAAGATGCCCCGGCAGAAACGGCTACTGAAGCGATCAAGAAGGCGTTCAAAGAGAAGGACGAAAAAGCAAAGGCCTTATTGGTGGCATTCATAGCAGATAGCCACCTGGAGTATGTACGGGACAAGGCCACGGCCAAGGCCATGTGGAAGTCTTTAGAGTCGACGTTTGCGAAGAAGGGAATTGCGGCCCAAACATACATCCGGAGGTCGCTTGCCATGCTGCGGATGGAAGAAGGATGTGCCCTGAAGGACCACTTCCGGGACTTCGACGAATTGGTGAGGCAGTTGAAAGATGCCGGCGCAAATCTGACGGAGTTGGACCAGGTGAGCCAACTGTTTATCTCGTTGCCAGCCTCGTACGACGTCGTCACCACGGCAATTGAAAATTTGGAAGAAAAACAGCTCACCCTGGCAACAGTGAAAAGTCGTTTGTTGGCTGAAGAACAGAAGCGAAACGGTCGTGATACATGCAGCGGACTATCAAATCGATCCGACGGAACGGTACTGGCAGCAAGGACCGAGAAGCAAAAGAAAGGCATCCGTGAAGGTAAACCGAAATTTGCTGGAAAGTGCTACGGTTGCGGAGCTTTTGGCCACAAGCGGTCAACATGTCCGAAATCAAGAGACCAACGAGTACGAGCGCCAGCTGCAGAAATTCCCAGGGATCGTGAAGTCGCGTTGATTGGTACCGTACCGACTGTAAGTTCAAGTGCGAAGAGCAAGATAGTGTGGATTCTTGATTCGGGTGCCAGCCGGCACATGGCCAAAGATCCTGGAGTGTTCTATGGAATGGAGACACTTGCTGAACCTGTCACGATTGAGAGTGCGATGGACAATGGCAGTATGAAGGGCGCACAGCAAGGAACCATCAAAGGTATCGTATCGACACGAAGCGACCAGGTTCGTTTGGCCATAAGCAAGGTTTTGTTCGTTCCCAATTTGAAATTCAACCTGATCTCGTTGGGAGCGCTGATGAACGTTGGAGTTGATGTCGAATTTATGAAGGATCGTGCCATCCTGACCAAAGACGGGGAGATCATCGGTGAGGCCACCAAGCAAGGTAATCTCTTTTATTTGACCATGGATGTGGAAATCGTTGGCAAAGCCTTGACAACCGATGATGGAATCAGCAAGCAGGATTTGTGGCACAAGCGCTACGGACATTTAAGCCATCGAAATCTATTGAAGCTCCAAAAAGCGGAAATGGTGACTGGAATGGGTAAGTTGAAAACGGAGGAAGCCTTCTGTGAAACTTGCGCCGAAGCAAAACTGGTGCGGCTACCATTCAATGGATCAAGACCTCCTACCAGCAGGCCGCTGGAGAGAGTTCACACGGACGTTTGTGGAAAAATTACACCGGCTACATTTGATGGTTACCAATACTTCGTGACGTTCCTGGACGATTACACTCATTTTGCAGTGGTATACCTTATGAAGCGAAAGGACCAGGTGTTTGAATATTTCAAGATCTATCAAGCAATGGCAACCGCTAAATTCGGTACCCAGATAGCAGACTTGAGATGTGACCTAGGACGTGAATACTTTAGCAGCTCCCAGTTGGCTTATTATGAGCAACATGGCATCCAGGTGGAGTCAACGGTAGGTTATACACCACAGCACAATGGGGTCGCTGAACGTTTCAATCGGACCATTTCTGAGAAGATGCGAACGTTGCTGCTTGAGTCTGGGGCTCCAAAGTACCTTTGGGGTGAAGCACTGTACAACGCAGTATACGTCACGAATCGAAGCCCAACGGAAGCACTGGAAGTTGAGAAAACACCAGCTGAGATGTGGCATGGCGAAAAACCGAACGTTGAGAAGTTACGAGTATTCGGTAGCTTGGCGTTTTCGTGGATACCAAAGCAAAAGCGAAGCAAGCTCGATCCAACCGGTAAGCGATGCGTGTTTCTTGGATATGCACCATGCGGTTATCGATTGTGGGATCCGAAGGTCAGAAAGCAATTTGTGGCACGTGATATAAGATGTAACGAAGTCGAGTTTCCGTTCAAGATTACACCAGCGGCGCAAATGAGTGGGTGTTCAACAGAACAGTCGATCCCACTTGTAGTTCCGGAATTCACTGAGTCAGAGAGGGACGGTGTGGAGGTACCGGAAATCGACCCTGCCAACGAAGTCGAAGTTGCTCCGGACAATATTACGATTGCTGATCCGCAAAATGACGAGTCGGAGCAAGAGGGGGAAGAAGCCGAAGGCATGGTGTTAGAACCGTCGGCACTCCCACCACAAGCGGTAGGTAAGAGTTCCTCCCAGGACGGGACAACTCCGAGGACCAGTGGTCGGGAGTACAAGAGACCAGGTTGGTTCCGAGATTTTATGTCTTCTTATAGTGCAAATACTGCTGTAAATATTTCCAATCAGATTCCTATGTGCTACGACGACATCGATGGCCATCCAGAAGCAACACGGTGGTATCAGGCTGTAAATGACGAGCTTCGTGCGTTGAACCACAACCAAACCTGGACATTGGTGAAGCGACCGACGACTGTCGTTCCAGTTCCATGCAAGTGGGTGTTCGCTGTGAAGACCGACGCTGATGGCAAACCTGTTCGCTACAAGGCTCGCTTGGTAGCCAAAGGATTTATGCAAAGGAAGTATATCGACTACGAAGAAACATTCGCACCCGTCGCAAAGTTAACTACAATCCGTACCATTCTGGCGGTGGCAAACACTCGGGACCTCGAAATACATCAGATGGATGTTCGTACAGCGTTCTTAAATGTCAAGTTAACCGAAACGGTATACATGGAGGTACCTGAAGGCGTAAAATCTAAACAGGACGAGATATGCTTGCTAAAACGTTCACTCTATGGCTTGAAGCAATCGCCAAGGTGTTGGAACAACCGTTTCAACAATTTTCTCCAGGATCAAGGCTTCGTTCGGTCGAATCATGATTATTGCCTCTACGTGCATCAACAGAAAGAAGAGATCATTTATATCGTAGTATATGTAGATGACTTGTTGATCGTGGCGAAGACCAGAGCGATGGTGGAAGAAATCAAGCGAATACTTAAGAGCGAATTCGAGATGGCTGACATGGGTCCACTTCATCACTTTTTAGGGATCAAGGTGGAGAGAGACCGCGCAAGAGGCGTCATGAAGCTTTCCCAAACCGGACTTATTGACAAGATGCTGGAACGATTCGAAATGCAAGATTGCAAAGCGTGCAAAACACCTGCTGAAGTGCGACTACAGCTGACACGAGCAAATGGAGATTGCCAATACCCGTACAGAGAGCTGATTGGAAGCTTGATGTACATTATGATGGGGACACGACCAGACCTGTGCTATATCGTTGGCTATTTATCAAGATTCCAAGATGAAGCTGGACCTGATCATTGGCAACAAGCAAAGCGAGTACTTCGGTACTTACAAGGGACAAAGCATCATCAACTGGTTTACAAGAGAAATCCACATAAATCACCGACAGAGGGATTCGTTGATGCTGACTATGCAGGAGATGAATTAGATAGAAAGTGCGTCTCAGGTTATCTACTAAAAGTATTTGGCTGTACCGTGGCTTGGTCTTCAAAGAAACAAGGAACCGTTGCGATGTCATCAACAGAGGCCGAATACGTAGCGATGAGTAGCTGCATCAGCGAGGTAATTTGGATGACCGGTCTAATGACTGATCTGTCTGAAGCCAAGAATCTGCGGCCTGTTCCGGTATTTGAAGACAACCAGGGTGCCATTGCCATGGCCAAAAAGGAGGAAACCAAACGGGTGAAACACATTGACGTTAAATTCCACTTCATTCGGGATGCTGTGGCCAACGGACGAATTCAACTGGTATACATCCAATCCAAACATCAAGAGGCGGATATTTTAACAAAATCGCTAGCTGCACCACTATTTCAAGAGCTGCGGCAGAAGATTGGACTATACGTAATCAACTGAGAGGGGGTGAAGAAGCTCAACTTAGTAGCAGTTGATATACATTAAGAAAGTTTACATCGTAGTAGCAGTTGATTTGTTCTGACAACCTATATAAGCTTAGTTCAATTGTAAAATGTTCATTCCTCAATAAACCTTCTTAGAAGCTAGACATAACTTTATAATCGTTATAAAAAAATCTAGTTGTTTGAACAAATTTGTTTCATGTAGAAACTTGAACTTGAACTTTGTTGACTGAAGCGTCTCGTAAGAAAAGATGTTTGGAACCCGATACAAAATTGACGTTTCGCCTTTAATTTGAACTTATTAATGATTTTGAATATGGAAACATAATTTGAGTCACATAAACAAGATGAAATATAGTCATAATTTGGAAGTGCGAATGTATTTTGTAACATATTTGAACTAAATGTGAACAAAATAAAATTTCATTCAAGAACCTCCCATCCCCCAGATTCGGAGAGCTCGATTTTGTACACGATATTTTTGCAATTTTTGCACCAGTGCCTCAAAATACATTCACTTTTCATGTATCATAATATTAAGAAGAACTAGAAGAATTCAGAGCAACATGTGTTATTTCCCATCATAAACACATGAAAGAGACTTTTTGGTGGGCATCTTACAGACTAAGTATAACTTTTGTTCCGATTATTCACTGGAGTAAACCCTTCAATGTTGTACTAATTTGCAGAATACGAGACATTTGCAGATTGTGTCCGGTGGTGGGCCACTTTTTTGTTTTGATATTGTTCAATTTTGTACAAAATGTAATGTTAAAATTCGTGTTTATATTTTCATGCACATTTTTGTACGCTACAAAAATGATAATTAATAAACCCCTCTACCGGCAGCTTCCTTTTTCACTACTAAAAAAATATTCAAATCGCGATAACTTTTTTGTTTCTCGATATGTTTGCACCATTTTTTCGCAAGCCCTCTAGTTTGATAATATGTGTCGATATTGATAATTGGTCATCTGGATCCGGAGATATTCTAAAATTCCTAGGGGGACCGACGCGTAGCCATAGCCCACGTAAATATCTCAGGCTACAGAATTTTTACCGTATTCGGATATTCACTCATCGGAATGATACATTAATGCGAGTATGTTGTGAAAAAAATGAAGCAATTCGGTGCATCCGTCTTTGAGTAATGAGCATTTATGTTTTTGGTACCACACTGGATCCGGAGATATTCTAAAATTCCTAGGGGGACCGACGCGTAGCCATAGCCCACGTAAATATCTCAGGCTACAGAATTTTTACCGTATTCGGATATTCACTCATCGGAATGATACATTAATGCGAGTATGTTGTGAAAAAAATGAAGCAATTTGGTGCATCCGTCTTTGAGTAATGAGCATTTATGTTTTTGGTACCACACTGGACAAATAATTTGAAAACTCTAAAAAACCTCAAATCGTAATTTTTAGATTTCTTCAAGAATACTGAACCTATTTGTATGATTTTTTCAGAGTAGCTCCTTATAACCTGTCATTGTTTAGTACACATTTTATTTTTTCGATAAAATGACCAAAACAAAATGGCCACCAAATACATTTTATATGGAGAATGTCGGTCCCCCAAGGAACATCGGAATATCCTAAAAACTAGATCACCAATCACCCATATCGACACGGATTCTTAAACTAGAAGAGTTTTTTGAGATCTTGGAAAAAATGGTTCAAAAATATCAAGAAACAAAAAAGTTATCGCGATTTGAATATTTTTTTCCCGGTAAAAAATGAAGCTGCCGGTAGAGAGGTTAATCCTATAAAACCAATATTTTTGGATTATGAACTTAGCGGCTTAGGTGTCCGGTACTCGGGGATCTCCCCCTTATGTTATGCATGAATCTGTAATGCTTATTGAAATGTACTATCATTAAATTATTACTGGATGTGTCTGATTGATACAATTCCCATGTTTCAGGTCATATCTGGTCGCTTTAGTAATACTGCGTTAACCACAAAATCTTTCTATTAATCTTTTGAACTGCGACGACAAATGTTGATTAAGGCTAAGAAGCCCGTCATTCGTATTGGCACCCATGTTGACTTTACAGCTCTCAATGTCAAAGTAATAAAATTCAGTCCTCATTTGTTATATTGATCCAGAAAAGTATCACAACTTGCGCTTACATGCGGAAAGTAGACTGATACTTTTTCAGCGTTTGTTCTCACAAAACCAACTGATATTTATTAATTTACAATCGTGTGTCGAATTATCCACAATCCTCGATGCCCAGTACAACTTTCAATAATGGACTACTTTGCCGGTGCAGGATCCTTCATTGATTTCGGAATTTTCAAGAGCAAAATGTGTTCACTGTATTCTGTTCTCGAACCAAAACACAGTGAACACATTTTCATCGAATAATTTTTAGTTTAAAACAGAAAAACTGCTTTTGAAGTTTCGATGATGAAGTTGATCGTTAAAGCATTGCGATTAAAATTTTACGGTTAAATGTTTCAATTTTTTGTGGACAAATTTTAGAAACCGATTTTTTTTTTTAGGCGTAGCTTTAATTGAATCTAGTTATATAATGCATATACCTAGTAGGATAGAATTTGGCAAAAAACCGTAATTGCATTCACACCTAAAAAAATAATGTAATTTTAATTTCATTTTCATGGAGAATCGAAATAAACGCAAATTTTCACTGCCAGTTCTGAATTTTCTAATCAAAATTATGTGTAAGTTTTTTTATGTGTAGGGTGCCGGTGCCAATGGTTGTAATGTACCAGTAGATTGGACTATGGAATAAAATGTAAATTTTTCGATAAAAACGACATGTGCTATTTTTGGTGGATAGATCGCCTCTAGTTTAGTCGATTTGCCAAATTTCAGCTTTTTATTTTATCAAAAAGTCATATAAATATTTGAGTTTACGCAAAAAAAATTGCTCCCTTGCACCAGTAGTTGCCGTCGTGTTCCAGTAGTGGATCAACGGATGGAAGCAGTTTTTAAAATGGCTGTATAAAAATGAAGAAAAGTCCCATAGATGATCTTTATGCTTCATTCGAAAGATATTAGTTGCTTCTCCGAGGGAAAAATGTTAAACTTATGTAAATATTTACCATTTTGTTTAAAATTCCATGCATCATTACCGAACATGCACTACTGGAGCACTAGCGCAACTACTGGAACACGTGTACCAATAGTGGCACAAGCGATTTTATGTTAAAAAATAGTTTGATCACTCTTTTTATATTTTAGTATAGTAGAGTTTGAAATCTTTCTGCTGACGCCAGAAGATCTCTGTTAAGGCTTTTCTTTATTTTGTTATGATTTTTTATAGCTTAGGTAGTCCACTAATGGTAGCGATTTTTGTATGAACGTTCGACAACTGTAAAACCTTTGAGCTGACCGACCACTCAATGTATCGTTATGTATAGAAGGTCGGACAGAATATCGATAAAGATAGATTACGGACCGTCGTTTGGTCCTTCGAATAATCATCGTTCTTTTTCCTATGTACCCAAGTCGCTGAGCCTCACGTGCCACATTGATGGTTAAAATGATAAATGTAATAGAACCAAAACAACGGAATAGAAGATAAGCAAATAATAAGTGTAGAACTCGTGAGCCTCTGCTTGGTAGGCACAAGTATTAGCCGATAGGTCACCAGATCCATCTTTTTAAAGTCGGGAAACTCCTATGATAACTAAAGATGAATACTTAGATGTATTATTAAAAAAATGCATAAGAATCAGTATTTTTGATTGACTTTTTTGCCATTTTTTCATTTCAGGGGACCACAAACCTCCATCCGCATCTGTTTCGTCATCAAAACATGCCACTGAGGCGGATAAGCGAATACCCGAAGTAAAAACTGATTTAATAGTCGGGCCAAAAGCAGATTCAAAGTCTCGAGCAAGCGATACCAAAAAAAGAAGCAAAAACAAAAGTTTCATTGTTGGGTTATTACGGAAACCGTCTGAACCAGAAGCCACTGCTAAAAAGAAAAATAATAAAAATAAAAAACGGAGTTCACGGTTTTTTAGTCGAAGGAGACACTCGCTTTCGGATGTATGGCAAGCCACACTTAAATCTACAACTGCCATGAGTCAAGCAGCAGCTCCAATCAACGGGCAAAATGCCGCTGGCATCGGACTGGACCCAGGAACCGGGCCACCCAAAGGGCCTGGTGAGACAGGGATTGCCAACACAACAATACCTGTTGCTCCTAAGAAACCAGTGCGACGAGCAGGCGTGAAACCTCAACCTGACCGACCAGTAAGAGCGCTGTTCTGTTTGACACTTAAAAACCCGCTCCGAAAACTGTGTATTGATATAGTGGAATGGAAGTAAGTATCGTAAAGCAACGATTTAAAGTATAGCGTACTTCCGGGTATATAAACATAACGAGTTCTGATACAACAGAAGAAAATAATACTGCGGAACACGTTTTTGTCTCAAGCACCACAATACCGCTTATTACTCAATTGAGGGTTGCTGAATCCTTTGCCGTTTTCAAAAATATCGTAGCACGTCTTGTTTTCAAGATATTGACTGTTGAAAATGCTAAATTTGACTATTTCAGCCCACTTGCATGCAAGTTTGCCAGCTTGTATGGCAATTTATTTGCTTAATTTGCCACATAATTCAAACTTCATGTGTGAATCAATACTAATCAACAAAGTTCATAATATTTTCGATGGTAAAAAGTTTTTTTTTGGTGATTCAGAAAAGTATTGTATTTTGCCATATACACTCCCGTGCTAAGTTTGGGTTCACCCCCAAAAAAAAACATACAAAAGTGTTCAGTTCATATCTCTGAAATTAAACGTCCAATTGAAACTCTCCAAGCCGCATTCGAAAGGCAAAGAGTTGTTCTTACTTCGTATGTATTTTTCCAAAAACATTTTTGAACTTTGTATACTAAATTTTTACTTAAAGTTGTGACATTTTTCAAAAAACACACTGAAAATTCATAGCTTATTTCCTCAGCATTGGATCGACTACAATTTTGAAAAAAGGTGTCATTAGAATCGTAATCTTATATTCTTTGAAGAGCGCTCACGAAATTTTTGCGGAAAAATCTGAAATCTATTCAAAATCAATGAAACAGTCATTCAAGTCATCGTGTAAAAGTTTGGGTTCACCCCTCAGTATGATGCAAATCGTGCAAAAGTTTGGGTTCACCTGAGCCGCACGCAAATCATTTTTGTCAATATCTCTGCCATTTTTCAACCAATCTCAATAATTCATAGTTTTTTCAAACGCAAATAATGACGCGTACATGATTGGTTTGAGATTTCACAGGTGAACCAAAAGTTTTGCACGATACACCATACTGAGGGGTGAACCCAAACTTTTGCAAGATGACTTGAATGACTGTTTCATTGATTTTGAATAGTTTTCAGATTTTACCGAACAAATTTCGTGAGTGCCCTTCAAAGAATATAAGATTACGATTCTAATGTCACCTTGTTTTAAAATTTTGGTCGATCCAATGCTGAGGAAATTAGCTATGTTTTTTCAGTGTGTTTTTTTTGAAAAATGTCACAACTTTAAGTAAAAATTTAGTATACAAGGTTCACAAAATGTTTTTGGAAAAATACATACGAAGTAAGTTTACCTAAAAATTTCGTATACAAAATTCAAAAAATGTTTTTGGAAAAATACATACGAAATAAGAATAACTCTTTGCCTTTCGAATGCGGCTTAGAGAGTTTCAATTGGGCGTGTAATCCAAGAGATATGGACTGAACACTTTTGTATGTTTTTTAGGGGGTGAACCCAATTTATGCACGGGAGTGTAAGTGGAACAAAGAATTTTGTATGGAGACTGCAAGCATGTTAAAAAAATCAATTTATTAATCAAAGTTTCAGTCATATTTTGCATGCTTGGTGGATTAAATCACAAAAAAGTTTGATAAATCATACCATCAATCAATCAATGTCATGTAAACATCAATGAAACCAGTGTTTTATAGAACTTTGACGCCCTGTGGCTAAAAATTGTGACGTGCTGGAACATTTCTGAGAATGACATTAGATTCAGCGACCCAAAATCTACTAGATAACTTAATTATAGAGACACGCAAAAATGTCAGTTTTATTATGTGCTAGTTTTTGGTGGATAGATCGCCTCTAGTTCAGTCAATTTGCCAAATTTCAGCTTTTTATCTTATACAAAGTCATATAAATTTTGTTTTTGTAAAAAACAACCTTGTAACCCTTGTAACAGTAGTTGCCGTCATGGTCCAGTAGTGAATCAACAGATAGATACAATTTTAAAATAGATATATGAAAATAAAGATACGTCCTAGAGATGATCTTTATGCTTCATCCGAAAGATTGTAGTTACTGCTCCAAGGGAAGCATATTAAACCTCAACTAGCATAATAATTTCAAGGTCTAAATTTCTTTCGGTTGTATGAAATGTACATATGACACATTAATCGTCGTGTACATGTAGACATCAATGCGAGAGAGATGTTATTTGCGAGAGAGATGTGCTTTGGGGTAATCGAGTTCAGTTCGCCTCCAAGCGTTGGAGTCTCTCAAGGGGCTCCGCAGCTTGTAGGTTGAAGGGCTTATCTAGCAGTTTCAATTTCAATTTGTAAATTTCACACGTTTTTCGTAGTGTACATGTAAACTTCTAAATTCCAAAACCTTATAACAGTCAAATTATTTCATAAAATGCCTCCACGCTATTATATATTTTCTCTGTTTTTCAGGCCATTCGAATACTTGATCTTGTTAACAATTTTCGCAAATTGTGTTGCCTTAGCTGTTTATACTCCTTTCCCGAATAGTGATTCAAATACCACGAATGCTGCGTTGGAAAAGATTGAATATATTTTTTTAGTAATTTTTACAGCCGAATGTGTAATGAAATTAATTGCATACGGGTTTATAATGCATCCAGGGTCATATCTGAGAAATGGATGGAATATTCTCGATTTCACTATCGTCGTCATTGGGTAAGCTATAAACGTTTGAGCAAGTTCGTCATCATTGATTCAATTTATCTATTTTAGAATGATTTCCACTGCATTATCTAATTTGATGAAAGAGGGATTTGATGTCAAAGCTCTTCGAGCGTTTCGAGTACTGAGACCTCTGCGATTAGTGTCAGGAGTGCCAAGTAAGTATCATGTGTAGATATATCTTTCTACAATGACAAATTAAGAACAGATTATCATGACATCAAAACACACGTAACACTCGAATCATTTCCATAGTACACATATTTAGCGGTATATCGGGCGATAATATTCATGTTTTTTTTAATTGATAAATTCTGAAATATCGCGAACACAAACGAAAATCAGCCAGTGAAAAAGAATTCTTTTGGAACTGTGCCTGAAATTCCGTCAAAATATTTTTAGATATTTTTATTCTGGGATCTATGAGAATGCTTCTCAGAGATCTGTGTGACATTCACCTATGATGATGTGAAAACCCTGACACAAATTATGTCACGCCAAATTTCAACTTTTTCGACCCCCCCCCCCCTTTGTCACACTTTTTGTATGAGTCATCCGAAAATTTTGTAAGGCTTGTCACGCTTGGCTCGACCCCCTCCCCCCCTTGGAGCGTGACGTAATTTGTGCATGACCCCTGATCAGATTTTTTATGAACGTTTTGGATAATGATCTTAGTGGGTAGAAGTCTCTAAAATTCAGTTGAGAATTCAACGAGAATCTTGCGCAAGAGACATGTTCTCTGTGGTGATTTCTGCGATTCCGTTATAACCAATTAAATGAGATTACATTTAAAAAAATCATCCGCTTTGCCAAAACTTCTGTTTAATCTTGACAAAAATTCAGTTTTGTGCAGTTGAATAAAGTTATAATAGATAAATTGGTCTTGTACCGTCAAACGGGGTAACTTGCAACAATTTTCAACTTCAAGGCTATATGGATGAAAAATTTGAGGATTCAGGTGAAACAAAAACAATCTGGTAACCTAATCGCCATGTAAAGAATACCACGCGGTATCATTTTTATCGATATTTTGTTTTCTGGGATCAGGAGAAACTTAAAATATGCATTTTCAATGCTACCCCTGATGTGGGGTTACATGCAACACACAGTGTTACCTAAAGTACACTATTAAAAATATATCCTATATCATGTTATTATGATCATTTAGTAAAATTCTGCTGCAAAAGCATGACAAAAATCAGAAACAGGCCACTCTACTCTTAGAAAACTAATTAGTATTGATTGAATTGTGAGTATTAATCCAATTCAATTGAAAACTCCATTGGCATTGCACAGGGTGTCCATACGAGGAAATTCTAGCATATCGTAAGTCTTGACAGTTATTGGAAAGCCATTAGAACGTTTTAATGCAACTTTTCTACCAATACAATGGTATTTTGTGTTTTACTTCACATAACTTATTTTTTTTTATACATATTTAACTCAAAGCGACGTATCACATATTGAAATGTATGCCTGAATATGGTCACTGTTGGTTTTTTGATATAACTTTAGTCATATTTCATGCAGAAAGTTTCCAATGACAGATCTGCAAGTTAATTCTTCTACAACTTTTCAAACTTTTTCATTATTTTCATGAAGAAAATAAATTTTAATGTAATAATAATGCGATTCATGTAATTTTTCCAATATTAAGTACCAAACGTGTATAGAATTGAATGTGATACAAAAAATTGAATGTTACTGAACAAATATATGTTTAATTCATGTGTTTTCTAAGACAAACGACAAGGAATATCAAACAATTGAAACCAAAATTGCTGTTGCAAGTTACCCCACCAGGGTAGTCAAAAACGTTTTTGAATTTTCAAAGTGTTTAAACATCAAATTACCAAAACTTTTATATTGTTAATTTGTACACTACTAAGTACTGTAACTGATAGCAGATGCCTCGAATGACATAATTCTATTGTTTGTGTGGTGAGAGGAACGTTTTCAGCATTAATTTCATACAATCCAATGTGTAATATTTTTTTCACCTTTAGCAAACCAACCAAAAAAGAAACTATTTGTAAACCCTCGCCAAAATCTTCTGTTGTATATCTTAAGTCAATAAACGGCGGAATAAATTATGATAATTTAACTCAATGCTAAAATAAACGTCAATTCAGTTACGTGTCGAAGTGTTGCAAGTTTCACCCCTGTTGCAAGATACCCCGTTTGACGGTAATGCATAACGTGACACGCCTTACAAAATATTTAGAGGACTCATGCAAAAAACGTAAAATAATTTGTGTGCCATCCCTTGTGATTGCTATAAAAACACGAATGTTTTCAAAGTGCGTTTATGCTTCAATCTACCATCTCAAACTAATTTAATATGACTGCCCGTAACACGGGTAGATCACCTTTTCGTGGTGCGATACAGGGTTGAGATCTACCATTTTCACACCTTAGACATGTCCTATTTCAACTGCAGCGATTGACAGTAGACTGAATGTCCCCGGCCCGATCCATCTGATAAGCCAATCGATCGAACCATCTGTCACCGTAGAAGATGGCGTTTCAAATTTCAAGAAATTCATTTCAAATTTTATCTGGATCTTCCAGATTTTTGTAAAATGCGGCCTCGAAAATCTAGAATATTCCAGACAAATCTGGAAGGTTGGCAACGCTAAATACGGGTCTTCCGTGGGATAACCAAATTTGGGTTAACTGCTATATATCATTAGGTTGTTTTCGTTTGACGACAGCAAAAAAACAACTCAGTGAAAAAAAAATCTACCCAGCGTTAGCTTTCGAAGTCTCCGTGATGGGTTAAAACAACTTAACGTTAGGTAAACTGGAACTACGAGAGAGGCAAAACAACCCAACCGCGTTTAAAAACTAAATGCAGTTAACCTAAATTTTAGTAAAAAGAACTTATTTTTTGGGTAGTCTGATTTCTTCGTGTATATTAGCCGTGTTATAGCCCTATAAGTCGAAAAAGGCGAATTAGCGGGCTAGTGGTTGGGTAGTACTAACTCAAAAAGACTGATAAATACTGGTAATTCAAGGACTCATGCTAATGCTGATTACTAAACAAATTTTCTAGGTGCCTAGTACAAAGCACTTTCCTCTGCTTGCGCTAGGATGTAGTCTCTATGAAGAGTGTAAATAGCAGGACTTTCGGAACTATCAAACTTCAATTTTTGAGGAATCAAAACGAGAACTAAACAAACAATCGATATATGGAAGTGGAGTAATGCGATATGAACTACACACGGAGGATGTGGTTAAGGGGTCATGCACAAATTATATCACGCTCTAAAGGAAGGGGGGTCCCAAGCCAAGCGTGACAAGGCGTACAAAATTTTCGGAGGACTCATACAAAAAACGTGACAAAGGGGGATGGTCGAAAGAGTTGAAATTTAGCGTGACATCATTTGTGTACCATCCCTAATGGTTTCTGCATTACCACGTTACATGCTTTCTGCATCACATTTAACGAGTGAACAAGTTGAACAAAAAATGAAGGAATCACGATCGAAGCTCATTATCATTGATATTTTGACTATTATTCTATTTATCATTACAGGCTTACAAGTCGTACTTAATTCAATTCTCCGTGCCATGGTGCCTTTACTACACATCGCCCTTTTGGTACTGTTCGTAATTATCATCTATGCCATCATAGGACTTGAACTGTTCTCCGGAAAACTCCATAAGACTTGTTTTCATAACGTCACAGGTGAAAAAGAGGTGTTCTCTCAAGAGTATGTTCTAATTCTTTTCTTGTTTCTAGATGAAATTATGGATGATCCTCACCCATGTGGAGATGATGGATTCCAATGCGCCAGTATATCCGAAGATATGGTGTGCCGCTACTACTGGGCGGGTCCGAATTTTGGCATAACCAATTTTGACAATTTCGGACTTTCTATGCTGACTGTATTCCAATGTGTAACATTAGAAGGCTGGACTGATATGCTCTATTACGTAAGTGTTGTGACCAAAACGTTGTTCGCTTTACATATTCTATCTAGGTTTTTATCATTATTTTCTGTACAAATAGGGTAGAAGCACCGGTTTTAGCGAGCCTAAGAGAAAACATTCATAAATAATATATGAAAAGCCTTATATGTACTGCAAATACGTCAAATGACAGCTATCAAGCTATTCTTTGAAAAATATAGGGATTGACGAGAAAAACTTTTTTGCAAGAAAATCGCGATGGCCAATATGAGTCATCAGAATCAATTTCAACAGATTCTTATTTGACCAATCACATTGATTTCTTACGAAAGTGACTAAAATATGTGTATACTGCCCATAAACGCATGTCAGTCCCATGTTTGCTGGATTTCCTATTCACATGGGACAATTATGCGTTTATGGGCAGTATAATAGTGAATACATTGTAAGTCAAATGGATCACAAGATGGACCATTATTTATTTTTTTGAATAGACTGACTGAATAAAGCTGTGAACATGTGAATGTCGAAGAAATTTAACATGAGAGGTTGAGGTCCTCCAAGTTGAATCGAATATTCTCAAAACGTCACATGGTTTGAATCAAAATCAGATAATAAAAACAGAAGATATTTTTTTAGAAGGAAAAAAGTCAAATTTCGAAATACAAAAAGCCCTTTGTATCAGAGTATTGAAAGCCAAAGATCATCAAGTTTTGTCTTATTATTGTACTTGAATTGGGCAGTATTGAAATCAAGGGTTACTATTCTTTTTTTTCATGATTCCAGACACCTCTAGGTTGTACCTTAATCTGAAGCAGATAACTTGCTTGTAGAAAATTTTTAATTCAAACTCAAGTGCAAATCGTATTAACTTGGGCGTTTTCTTTTTGTAATTGCAGATTCAAGATGCTATGGGCAGCACATGGCAATGGGTGTACTTTATATCTATGGTTATATTAGGTGCTTTTTTTGTTATGAACCTTATTCTTGGTGTCTTGAGCGGTGAGTTTTCGAAGGAGAGAACAAAAGCAAAAAATCGTGGTGATTTTCAAAAGCTGCGTGAGAAACAACAAATCGAGGAAGACTTGAGGGGGTATCTAGATTGGATTACGCAAGCAGAAGACATAGATCCAGAAAATGAAGCAAACGTTGTACAAGAGGGAAAAACGATGACAGCGAACGAAATAGATTCTTCCGATCATATGGGAGAAGAAGGGGAAATTCAACAGGAATCTTGGCTGGCAAGAAAACGAAAAAATATAGATCGCGTTAATCGTCGGTTACGAAGAGCCTGTCGCAAAGCAGTCAAATCACAGGCATTCTATTGGCTTATCATTGTTCTAGTATTTTTGAATACCGGAGTTCTAGCAACGGAGCATTACCAGCAGCCACCATGGTTAGATGACTTTCAAGGTAATTATTTTCACAGAATCTAATATGGATTAAGATATGATGTACCTAATAATGCTATTCCTCTTTTTTTTATAGAATATACAAACATGTTCTTCGTGGCACTGTTCACAATGGAAATGTTGCTAAAAATGTACAGCTTGGGATTTCAAGGGTATTTCGTGTCACTGTTCAATCGATTCGATTGTTTCGTAGTCATAGGAAGTATTGGGGAGATGGTGTTGACCAGTACACAAATCATGCCACCACTGGGAGTCTCCGTGCTCCGTTGTGTTCGACTTTTACGAGTGTTCAAGGTTACAAAGTAGGTTCATGAGACATATATGTACTTATTAGCATTGACCGCACATGTTCATTATTTTCTTGCAGATACTGGCAATCTTTATCGAATTTAGTGGCGTCCCTTCTCAATTCGATTCAATCCATTGCTTCACTCTTACTGTTGCTTTTTCTTTTCATCGTCATTTTTGCCCTATTGGGAATGCAAGTTTTTGGAGGAAAGTTTAATTTCAATAGTGAGACCGATAAGCCACGATCAAATTTTGATAGCTTTGTTCAAAGTCTGCTAACTGTATTTCAGGTAAGTAATTTTGTAGAAATATACCATCAATTCACTAATTAAAATTTTGTTTTATCTCCAATTTTATGTTTTAAGATTCTTACGGGTGAAGATTGGAATGCAGTAATGTATGATGGTATACAGGCGTATGGAGGTGTAGCATCAATTGGAATATTAGCTAGCATTTATTTTATAATTCTTTTTATATGCGGTAACTGTATCCTTTTCAAAACTACAAAAATCATAATCTACTGTCACAATTCAATTACAGTCAAAATGTTTCAATGAATTTCAAATTTCCTTAACCAAAATTAACCAACTAGATATTCTGTTGAACGTCTTCTTGGCTATCGCTGTGGATAATCTTGCCGATGCAGACTCTTTGACGACGGTCGAAAAAGAAGAAGGTGAAGGAGAAGAAGGGGCCGATGTAGAAAAATCCGGTTCACATGAAGGAACCCCATTGGGTATCACAGACGATGGATTCATGGAGCACGACAAAAACAATTTGGATTCGGAAAACGAAATGAATATGTGAGTTTCTGAAGTTGATCTAACTGGTTCGGTTCTCTATAAAAAAAAAACATTTCAGTGTATCTCAGCAAAAGACAAAAACTAGTATAGCAATTTTGGTATTTTATGGTGAATAATAGTATGCAATTCTCAATGCCATGCCCACTTTTTTCCCTTTTTTATATATTTTTTATTAGTATCATTTCAAACATTACATTCATTAATTCTTATATCTAGGTGTTCTGTGTTATTACACAACACTATCATCCTAATTTGGTAAAACAAATCTAAGATTTTATTAACATTTTGTTAACAACATATTACATTTCATTTGCCGTAGCAGTTCAGATTTTTTACAGGTGAATTGATTTCACCTTAACCTAACTTAACCTAAACATATAACGCATTTATCGTGGCAATAGAAGATTGCAACGATTTCTGCCTGAAATTATTAATTATTTTATTTGACATTTGTTCCAATGTTTCAACATTGGATATTCTATGTAACTCATTGGTACTATACCAGGGAGGAAGCTTCAGAATCATTTTCAAAATTTTATTTTGAATTCTCTGCAGAGCTTTCTTCCTGGTATTACAACAGCTAGTCCATATTGGTACAGCATACAACATGGCTGGCCTGAAAATTTGTTTGAATATCAAAAGCTTGTTCTTAAAACAAAGTTTTGATTTTCTATTAATAAGTGGATAGAGACATTTTACATATATATATTACATTTGGCTTGAATGCCCTCAATGTGATTTTTGAAAGTTAAATTCTTATCTAGCATGAGCCCTAGATACTTAACTTCATCTGACCAATTTATTGGAACCCCTCTCATCGTGACAACATGTCTACTTGAAGGCTTCAAATAAAGAGCTTTTGGTTTATGTGGGAATATAATTAGTTGAGTTTTGGAAGCATTAGGAGAAATCTTCCATTTTTGCAAGTATGAAGAAAATATATATCTCCGTCCTTTGGCGGAGAGGCCTGTGTCATCCGCAAACAAGGATTTTTGACATCCCTGAGGTAACTCAGGTAAGTCAGATGTGAAAATATTGTATAATATTGGTCCCAAAATGCTGCCTTGAGGAACACCAGCTCTTACAGGAAGTCTTTCAGATCTGGAGTTCTGATAATTAACCTGAAGTGTACGATTTGACAGATAACTTTGAATTATTCTAACAATGTATGTTGGAAAATTAAAGTTTTTCAATTTTACGATCAAACCTTCATGCCAAACACTGTTGAATGCTTTTTCTATGTCTAGAAGAGCAAGACTAGTAGAATAGCCTTCAGATTTGTTGGAACGGATCAAATTTGTTATGTAACGTGTACGTAAGAGTTGATGAGCGGTCGAACACTTTTTTCCCTTTTATAATTCTAGCTTTGAGCTAGAAACATTAACTTATTGATTTTAGTGTCAATTGGGTTTGGACTCGATGGTAGTCATTCGCCGTTCGGCCTTGTTTGTTACTTCCTGTATAGTACATTCAACTATGATTGCAGAGAAAATGCAAAAAAAAAACAACTCTATTTCACGCAATCTTTGTTCGGCTTGGGTCAGAAGCCTGATCACCTCCGAAACTACCATTGCTACCCCTTGGCCTTTGACTAGCAGACATATTGTCCAGTAAGATGTTGGATAAAACAATAGCTTTGGGGTGGTCCATTTATTACGTAAGGCAATTTTGGCGGTTTTTCAATCCCCCTTCCCCCCATGATAAGATATTTTGTATGAAACTAAACAATGAATTGTATGGCACGTAAGAATTCTCAACCCCCCCTTCCCCCATAAACCCTTACGTCCATTAGGACGACCCCTTTTCAGGTTTAGGCAGCAGAACGAACTTATGAACCATGTTTCTATCTGATAGGTAGTCATATCTTCAACACATTTTAGCAGTACTGTTATCATCATGTTTGTGAACCAAATATCGCAATTTTTAGCGCCACCATTTCATTGGATCTTCATCCAGGAGCTATCTTCATCTTCAGAACGTTAGCTAACCCAAGAAGCTCGTCGTTAGAGATCCAAATCGCTCTTGGGACTACATCATTGCTACATTTGCTGCAGCAGAGGTTCATCATTGCCTTTAGCTCAACCTGTTCGTATAACACTTTTACTTTACTCCTCGGCTTCAGATTTTGCTCTTGAAATGCGTCTTTTGCTTTTAATACAGGCCCCACGAAAAGTACTGAGCGCCTGGACGTGTTCCTTGATTATATGTTTTCTCGGCATCGTTGCGTCGCATGCCGTCGATGCTGCTCAAAGTGCTTCAACAAAGAGTTGCTTATCGAAAGTATTCGATACACAATCGTTCACATGATTTGCTCTTCTACGCGTAGTGCTACGTAGCTACGTAGATGTTGGGAATTGTTGGTCAACGTTGAAGTGAATCATTTAATGGTCACTCTCCATTGTAAACAGTGTACCATACTAAAACTAAAAAAAAAGTTCACACATATCAAGTACACGTATGTTAATGATTTAATATTTTATTTCTTTCCAGATCTGAGGATTATGAACACAATGGTTCAGAAACCAAAATGACGTTGCCAGACGACGATGAGGGTTATGAAGATCAAGATCAAGGTTAGTTAGTATAGACGTTTAAGTAGGCATAAGTAATTTAATAAGGTTCACTTTCAGGTGAGAACTATGAAGAGCATGTTACGGCTCGTCCTCGACGGTTATCGGAGATCAGTGTTAAAAAGACGAAAAAGCCTATCCCACGATCTGATGCACTGTTTGTGTTCTCTCCCACTAACAGGTACATTTAGACGGAGCATCTCAGATATTGTTGGTTCCTATGGCCAATTCAATTATTGTGGGATGCTCCGAGTGTGCACTCTTTCAAAGTCGTTTTTATTTTTCGTTCCAGATTATCAAGATAAAGAATATAATCTTGCACGACCACGACGTATGTCCGAGTTAAATGTAGCTAATAAAATCATACCAATTCCTCCAGGGTCATCGTTTTTTATTATGTCTCAAACAAACAGGTTAAAAGTTTAAAAGTATAATTCAGTATATCGTTCTGCGATATTTTAGAATGTAGCGCATTTCTAACAAGCAATCCGGCTACATTTGACCATTTCCCTGTATATCTCAAAAACCACTTGTGCATGTTTAATATAATGTTGATGGCGTTAGAATCATGCGATTTCATATCCTGTCTCCTGTGGCGTAAGTGCAAGAGACAAACGCAGAAAACGATCCTTGCTTACCACCAGTACAATACAACCGTTTTTGCTGTATCCATACCATCGTCCGCAAAAAGCCTATATGAGAATACTAATTATTACTAACGAACCCAACTTTTCCGAAATGCTGTTATATATGGGCTCTAGCTTAGTGCAGCATGAACCTTAGATCTCCTGCAAAAACCGAAGCATTTAAAATGGACAATAAACTAAAAAGAAACTTCAAGTTCAAAGACCTACAACAACAAATTTACATGTGCCGGCTTTCCTTGACGTTTGGAAAGTATGATGTTACATTGAAAAACGTATGATGTTACATTGAAAAACACCTGCACGTCGGCTATACATGTATGTGTATGTGTTTCACTCATGAGTTTGTGCAACAAGAGACAAACACATGAACGTGTTGTGTAAAACATATGAATCCTATAATTGTCGATGAAGAACTTACATATATAACATTAGATTGTCATGTGGAGAAAAACGTAAATGGCTTAGATACCTTTTACCTCGTTGTCTACAGATGTAGTATCACGCCACGCCCCTGCCGGGCATTTGAGAGAGCTCCATCTTCGTCGTTTAGGGTTTCCAGATCATTCTTTCACTGTGTACGTACAGCCTTCCAAGAAGTTGCCGAGCTCTACATGGTTTCCTGCTGAGTATTATGTTCACTATTCTTTCTTACGACTGTTGCAATAAGTGACCAGCTTATTTAAGTCTGCCGTTTTGTACACGCCTAATTATAATCACATATCTGTACACTTAATATATTAGAAGGCTGGCTCCAGAGGCACGTTCCCCGCCAATGGGGAGATTTTAGCCTTTTAAGCTAGTTAGATAGTCCGTAAAGGGCCCTATCCGCAGCTGCAATACGACTTTTGTCCTAACGGGAAGCGCCATTGTCATCGTCACAAATGTTCAAAGA
This sequence comes from Aedes aegypti, assembly GCF_002204515.2. NCBI lineage: Eukaryota > Metazoa > Arthropoda > Insecta > Diptera > Culicidae > Aedes > Aedes aegypti. Next base: position 225,924,208 of record NC_035108.1, on the reverse strand, counting down.
TAAACAAAATCTTCAACAACTTTGAACACATCTCTTTCGAACACTACCTCAGTATCAACTCCACTAGGCCTCCCGCTATCTCTATCTGCAACCATGCACTTCGACTTGATACTATTTTTCATTGAAAGACTTCTCGAGTGATCTCAGTTCGTTAATCAGAATGCAAAACTGGATTTTGTGCGTCAAATTTAACATGATAATCCATATGTAGGGCGCACTCGTATTTTTTCGTCTCGATTGGTAAAGCTGCTCACTTCCGTGCTTGAAAAGCTTGAACGAGATTTTGTCTCTTCAGCAGCTTTAGAATTTTAGCTCTTTGACTTCTCCTATAGTCAGCCGTCATCCAGTGCGCTTATCCTGTTTCATGCTATAATATTATTTCCGTTTCCACTGTTCAACAGCTGCTTAAAGTGCGCCTTCAACCAAGCATCCGCCATCGTGTTATTGATCAACAAATTAACCTCACTATTGTTGCACATGGCGGTCAGTGTATCGGATTTGCGCCGCGTGCCATCTAACGCCGCATATCGTTCCGGTTCACGTTATCTTATTATCTGATTACCGCCTTTTCTTTCTATGACGGATTCGCATTTCTCCAATTCGTTGCCCTGTTCAACCGAGTAACGGCCACTAGCATTACGGCTCCTGTTGGCTTTGTTCACATCTGTCTCACTCCAGCACGTTTAATCGAACCAGTCGTTTCACCTTCTTAGTTGACCAGTGCCAATCAAATCACGCGCCTGTATGACAGCTTGGTGGATAGGGTCCCCGTTGATTCTTCCCTAGCTGCTAGCGGACAAGCTATTGGATCGTATCTTACTGTAGGCTGAAACCGGTAAAAACATGCCAGTTGAGCATTTTTATGAAAATTAACTTCTACTGCGTACCTTTTCTGGCAAACGCTAACAGATTTGTAATCTAATTTTTTTTAATAGCGGAGGAACAATTTGTACTTCTTCAGAGGCAATTAAATTGTACGTTTACGTTATTGAAATTGTGCAGTTGGAACCCGAAGAATTTTTCTGAACGTATCTATTGTGCTTGAGAGAAGTTGTAATAATGACAGCGCAAATAATCTAGATTGAATTTATGCGTTTCATGATAAGTTGTAAAATATATTGAGCGACATAAGTGTGGTTGCCAAACAAATTAAGGTTATTGATTTTCTCAGCTATCATGTTTGGGAGCGCTGTTATGAGTATATCAAGTAGCATGTGCAATTTGTTGGCGCGAACTGTACAGAGTGCTTCGAATCCCTGTACGACTACTAACCCTCAGTATAAATATCATACCAAATAAAAGTTTTGGAGCGCCCTTTCCTTAATAATAAAAACTTCTGCTTATATTTTGCTGTCATAAATTGAAAATGATGGAATGAACTGTAAATGATTGGCGCAATAGAAAGTGTAAACTTGGAAAATAAGTGTTATCATTTTCAATTATTGAAATGTATTGTTTGCAACTTAAGTTCTAATAGTCTATTCTATATTTCAGGTTTCGAGTGTTTTGTCACTGGCTATGCAATCACAGCACATTTGGCAATATAATTCTAGTTTGCATTATGTTTTCATCTGCTATGTTGGCAGCAGAAGATCCGTTGAACGCAAATTCTGAGCGTAATCAAATTCTGAACTATTTTGATTATTTTTTCACTACGGTTTTTACCATCGAACTTCTACTAAAAGTAATTTCTTATGGATTCCTGTTCCATGATGGTGCATTTTGTCGATCGGCGTTCAATCTTCTAGATTTACTAGTTGTATGCGTCTCGCTGATATCAATGTTTTTCAGGTATGACAAAATTTTAATAAGCGCTTCTTACGTATGAAAACTAATGTATTCGTAATTTATTTATAGTTCTGGTGCTATATCAGTGATCAAAATTCTTCGTGTACTAAGAGTTTTGAGGCCCCTACGTGCCATTAACCGTGCGAAAGGTTTGAAGGTAAGATTCATTTCTACTGATGAATTTAATAAAATGATATAACGATTTGTACATAAGTTCATACATCATCCACTTATATTTCAAGTGCAGGGGTCGATCATTGTTCATCACATATAAGTAATTAACATTTAACCTGTAATTACAGAACTATCCTATAATATGAAAAAAAAAAAACAGGAAAACTTGAATCATGGCAAAAGAAATTAGTTATTTCATTTCAATTTCCTTTCGTTTCTCAGCATGTAGTTCAATGTGTTATTGTAGCAGTTAAAACAATCGGAAATATTGTTCTAGTAACTTGCCTACTACAGTTTATGTTTGCGGTTATAGGAGTTCAATTATACAAGGTAGGAAAGTTGCTGAATTTAGGATTTATATTGTTTGGATTTCTTTTCTTTGTGTTTTTCATATGTTGAAAAATGTTTGTTTTAGTTTTCGTTTTTTATTAACTTCAACAGCCAAGTAAAACTTTTTCGGAGTTCAGTATTAACAAATTATAATAAAAATATGGTTACTTACAAACGAGAGACCAAAACTGCTAAGAAGGAATTGAATGGACGTTTAGCCCAAAACATGTGAAACCACTTTGAGGCCTTGAACATTTTAATCAAAACACTTTGGAATGAACGAATGAATTATTTTACAAAAAATATTGTGAAGGCATAAGGATCATAAGAGAGCGAATATACATAATACATGTTTAATTGGTGTTATCAAAAGAAATATAAGGTTTTTAAAGAGTTTTTCGCTAGAAAAGTACTCCAGCAAAAATACCAACAGTTATACTGCTATTTGCATCTTTAGGGGAAAAGTACCCAATTTTCGTCTCATTCATACGATATTGGCCTACTTTGTATGAAAATCTGAAAATAAGCACCGAATTCTTGTAGGTCGGAAATTAGTGCTTTTCCCCTATAGAGATAGGGATAGACACATCTATGATTTCCCAGCACTTTAACTACAACACATAGTAAACCAAACCTCTGAATTTCAAGAAAAAATACTGATAGAGGCTCAAATACGAGCTATTTGAATTGTGCCCTTTGCCTACTAGTTTCGTTTACGTTTAGGCTTGATTGATAAAAAATCATCTATTCCAATATACTGTATGAAAGTTTTATGCGTTACCACCACATTAGATTATATGGATTTTTACATGTTTAAGTCTCGATGTTTGTAATAAAATAGAATCGTGTTTTGTGATGTTTTCTTGGAGATTTTTATATGAGAACGATTTGTGATGCCTAAGGTATACTACTGGGGTAACATAAAAGAGGTAGGGCAAATTGAAATGCAAAGATAATTTGATTAATAATTGCCATTGTCATTTTAGGCATATTATTTTGGCTGAATTGTGTATGAGTTTAAAATGATTAACGCCAACAACATGTCCTTAACTTCAGCCGTCTCAATTTGTCTCCGTGTAATATTATGGAACTGATAGAAAAGGCGTGGTAACGCTAACTAGATCAAGAGACAAATTAAGATCACTTTACTACAGAACATGTTCCATTTTGAAAGAACAAAACAGTACACCCGGTTCGTAAAATCTCGTAAAACATTAAGTTGCCTCGTAAAACATCAAGAATTACAAAGATCATTATGTAAAGTTAGTTATTTATGCAACACGTTACAAAATGACAATTTTCAGGACGAGTTGTACATTTGTCCAACGAGGCTCGCCGAGTAAAAAGTAGGCCGTTATGTTGCACATTTAGGGGGTCCGTAGCCTTGAGGTTACGCTTCCGCTTCATAAGCGGAAGGTCATGGGTTCAATTCCCAGCCCCTCCACAAAAAAAACCCGTCCAGCCACCAGAAGACGCCGCACGGAGGACCGTGCCTTGGGGAGCACATCCATCCTCCGTCAGTATCAGATGGTGACTGAGACAAAACTGACCCTCATCGTAGGCAGCTAGCCTCAAACGACTTAGGAACACGGCAAAATGAACCACCGCAAGAGCAAAGGAGGACTATTGACTGTTTAACGAGAAACTTGCGACGATCGACGCGCCACCATAATTCATATAACGGTGGGTATTACAACTAACTTGGAGGTGATGATTTCGCAATTTGGAGGTTAAAATCACCTCCAAACACTAGCGATTTTGCGGTGGGATGTTGACGTTTGATCACGAATGGCTTATGGAAATCGATTGGACTGAACAGCAGAGCTCTCTCCTACCTGCTCGATGTGAGAGTAAAAGAGTAGAAGAGAGTGAAAGCAGATGTAAATATAGATTAGGTAAAAATAGATCTGTATCGGTATAGTAGATACAGATGAACTGATTCCGGCACAGTAGTGGCCACGAGCACGGAGTGCCTTAAAAAAAATGTTGCACATTCCCTTGACAAGTCAAAAACATATATTGTTTTCAGCATCAAGTTGATGTCATAATTTGATATCAATTTATCATTGAAATATTCGATATCATATTTTGTTTTCGTTCTGCTATCATTTTGAATTTTTGTTAATGTTTTCATTTTATATAAATAAAAATGTATTCGTGCTACATTTATAAACACTATTATATAATTCTGTCGCAGACTCGTTTCATTATCAATAGAAAACATGTATATTTCAATAAGTTCTCAATTCGCTCTCCATGACAGCAGAAACAGTTTTCAATTTGCTGTATAACTGATAGCAAAAATAGTTTTCAATTTGATTTCATGGGAACATTGGTCTGCTCTCAGTTTTGATATTTGAACCGTAAAAACGACCAAAATGACAACAAACTGAGTTATCAAAATTCGGGACATCACAACATCAAAATTAGTTTCCAATATGATTTCAAGTTTTGCTCGGGTTGCAAAGTAATGGCAAAAAAATATGTAGGTTCAAACAACGATACAACGATACAAATTAAAACAATGTTTATTTTATCAAAATATTATGAAAAATATGTATAAGTTGGTTCACACTAATTCGAACAAAAAAAAAAAACATTGTAACTAGAATATTTTGGAGAAAACTTGTCCATTTTACACTCATAATACAAAAGCATTGTATTATGTACAGGCTGCATTACCGGAAGAGGGTGAGCTGGACGAAGCCCCTCTTGAGTGTCGGCAGACTAGCAAAACAGTGGGAACAGTTTTGTCTCGGGAATCACAAACGCGGTTTTACTATTATAAAGAATGAACGAAAGAAACAACTTTATTATCTTTACTGTTACACAGTCGAATATTGAATGAAGAACATGGTACCGTCGGTGGTTAGCCCGACTCGTATGTATGGGTGTGTACAGCCAGCGAAAGAGTGTTACCTGATGCGACTCACTCGCCCGCTGCACAGGGTTGTACTCGGTGGGAGTTGGTGATTGCTATACTGCAACACTCCTCCTCAATCTCCAACTCACAGTTTGGTACGGCTTCCTCTTTAGCACTTCTTCTTGAATCTGCCGGTGCCTTCGTGATTTTCCATCACTGCATCCAGCACTGTCTTGGGTATTCCCGGTTTCGTGACGGTCACACCATCGTTTACCTGCTTCTTAACTTCGCGATTATCAGTTGACTCTTCAGCGGCGCACATGGCAATGCCGACCACGTAATCCTTTAGCTTGGTAGGCATAATGTTCCGCGTCTTCCGATATGGTAACTGCTTCTTAGAATTTTCATTCACTTGCTCCTCCTGAACTGCTGCATCGTCTAATCCTTGGAAATCTCCATCCACGTTAGCATCAGAATACTCGTCATCCGAAGAAACTTCTGCTTCCGGCAATCCGTGCTTACGCTGAGGCTCTCGTTTCGAATCATTACGGGTATGGATGATCTCAATTTGAGTAGAACCATTCTTCCACTCGATGAAGGTTGCATCTCTGCTTACAGTGATCGTATCTGTGGCGCGATCCAAAAACCGATATTGTTTTCGGTCTTCAGCGTATCCCACAAAAGTTAGCTTTCTCGATCTGGGATCCAGCTTGCGCCGCTTCACGTCTGGAATGTGGACGTAGGCATCACAACCAAACACACGTAGCCGATCCAACTTTGGTTTCGAACCATAGAACTTTTCGTACGGTGTACCTTCAATCACACGAGACGGCAACCTGTTCTGCAAGAACGCTGCTGTGCGAATAGCCTCACCCCAATACTTTTTCTCAATTCCAGCATCTATGAGCATACAAGAGGCCATCTCCTGGAGTGACCTATTCTTGCGTTCTGCTACTCCATTGGATTGGGGTGAATACGCGGTGGTAAACTGAGCAACAATGCCTTCCTTGGCATAAAAATTACAGAGATCTTTATTTACCCAGACAACCAAAATGTACGTACAACGAAATCACCTGGAGGCTCTATATGTGCAAAATTTCACTTATAAGATGTTGCGAAACGGCCTTCTACGTACAAAAGTGGAGGCGATATGCGTGCATATATTATGTGATGAATAATAACATATAATGCGAGTGTATAAATATTCTACCGAACTAACCTGCAATATTATGCGACTTAACTTATGATAACAAATGATGATTTGACAGCTGCTACGGATTGATCCGACTTACTTTGTACGTGTGTACGGGACGAAACAAAATGTACAAATGAACTCAGAAAAGAAGTGTTTTATGCGAGGAAACTCATCAATCTGACGAGTTTATCCACGGTGTTTAGCGAATTTGATGTAATTAGTATGAATAAACGAGTTGTAACGTGAACTTTCATGCGATTTCTGGTTGTCTGGGTACGTACTCACCGCCTCCATCAGCTCTGATGACCTTCGGTTTCCGGCCGAAATAGTTTTTGCAGAAGTGGACAAACTCCTTCACTTTCTCCTTGGCCTCCGACTTCTCTTTCAGCAAATAGATAACAGTAAATCGACTGTAGTCATCGATTAGGCTCAGGAAATAACGATTGCCACTCGGCGTGGCGGTGTTGAAAGGTCCACACAAGTCTGTGTGAACGAGATCCAAAATCTGCTTCGCCTTTCTTTCCACTACACTCGGGAACGGCTTGCGCGCCAATTTCCCTTCGAGGCAGGTTTCATACACTTCATCTCTTCGACACTTCGTTACGATCATACCACTTCCAAGTTTTTCTTTAATTACTTTGTTCACAGCATTTGCATCTCTGTGGCCGAAACGCCGGTGCCACAAGTGATGACACATCTTCGTATGACAATCACCGACCGACTGCATTGCCTGTTCCACTGATTTCAGTTTATACAGTGCACCGAAACGGTCACCCACGACAACGACGCAACCCGAACTGTTCACAATATCGCAACCGACATCCGTGAAGTGCACTACGAAGCCTTTACTTGCCATTTTTCCAACAGATAGCAAATTACCATCCATCCAGTCCCGGAACAAAAAGCACTTCGAGCAACCGTATTTTAACCGGTTTACCATCACTGTCGACACCTTGAATTAATCCTTCTCCACTGCCAGCGGTTTTTGTTTTCTTCCCGTTAGCTAGCACTACATCCGCTCCGGCACGTACCACCAGCGAGGTGAAAAAACTTTTATCACGGGTCATATGACATGACGCACCACTGTCCAGAATCCAGGCATTTTTCACAGCTTGCCCCGCGACAAAACATAACGGTTCACTCGACTTTTGCGCCTGCTTTGCTTTCTGCGGCGGCTGTTTACTGTTCGAATCCGAATCACTATCACTCTGCTGTGTTGCCAAAAACTTGCGACAAAATTTCTTCACGTGTCCCGGTTTCTTACAAAAGAAACTCTGTCCTTGTCACGCCTTGTGTGCATTATCATCGCTTTTTCTTGCACCATTCCAACAACCGAGCGATCGACGCGACGCTGGTACGCATCCAACAACTTCGACTTCACAAAATCAAGTGTAATATCCGCGTCGGCCCGGCTTTCTAAAGCCATCACGAGATTATCGAAACTGTCCGGCAAACTTCTCAAAATCATTGCCACTTTGAGCGTATCATCGAGCTGCTGGCCTACATTATCGAGGCGCTCAAACAGCTCATCTAGCACAACAAGATGTTTTTTCCATATCACCCCCCTTGGCTAGATTTATCGAACACAACCTTTTCAAAAGGGACACTCGCGACGTCATATTCGGTTTTTCGTGGTATGTCTTCAATGACTCCCACACATCTTTCGCACTTTTCTTCTTCTTGATGATACTGAACTGCGAGTCATCCAAACATAATCCGATCGTTGCAACGGCTCGCTCATCATCGCGCTGCCAGTCATCATCATCCACATCTTCCGACTGCTCTGCACTGACCACACGCCACAGTCCTTCGCGAATTAGCAACATACGCATTCGAAAACTCCACGACTGCCAATTTTCATTGTTCAGCCGCACAAACGAGAGCTTCGAGAGATCCGCCATTTTGTTGCTTCTCCTCCTGCACCGATATCACAAAGCACTACCCGGAACGCTCAACCGCACCGAAAAATCTTCCGACGAAAACTCTACCACTTTGGAAAACGAACGATCGCTTTTCCAAACATCCACTGGGCACCATAACCTGTCGGCAGACTAGCAAAACAGTGGGAACAGTTTTCTCTCGGGAATCACAAACGCGGTTTTACTATTATAAAGAATGAACGAAAGAAACAACTTTATTATCTTTACTGTTACACAGTCGAATATTGAATGAAGAACACTCTGATGGTACCGTCGGTGGTTAGCCCGACTCGTATGTATGGGTGTGTACAGCAAGCGAAAGAGTGTTACCTGATGCGACTCACTCGCCCGCTGCACAGGGTTGTACTCGGTGGGAGTTGGTGATTGCTATACTGCAACATTGAGGACTGCTGGAGAACAGTAAAAGCAGCCATCAACGATGCAGCTGAGAGCAACATCGGGTACGTGGGACGGAATCGACGGAACGATTGGTTTGACGAGGAATGCCAGGAGGTTTTGGAGGAGAAGAATGCAGCGCGGGCGGTCATGCTGCAGCAAGGGACCCGGCAGAACGTGGAACGCTATAAACGGAAACGGCAACAGCAGACCCGCCTCTTTCGGGAGAAAAACGCCGCCTAGAGGAGACGGAGTGCGAGGAGATGGAGCAGCTGTGCCGGTCTCAAGAAACGCGGAAGTTCTATCAGAAGCTCAACGCATCCCGCAACGGCTTCGTGCCGCGAACCGAGATGTGCAGGGATAAGGATGGGAGCATTCTGACGGACGAGCGTGAGGTGATCGAAAGGTGGAAGCAGCACTTCGACGAGCACCTGAATGGCGCTGAGAGCACAGGCAATGAAGGACGGGACAACGGAAGAAATGCCTTCGTCGGTACTGCGGAAGATGGAAACCAACCAGCCCCCACTTTAAGGGAGGTTAAGGATGCCATTCACCAGCTCAAGAACAATAAAGCTGCTGGTAAGGATGGTATCGGAGCTGAACTCATAAAGATGGGTCCGGAGAGGCTGGCCATTTGTCTGCATCAGCTGATATGCACAATCTGGGAAACAGAACAGCTACCGGAGGAGTGGAAGGAAGGGGTTATATGCCCAATCTACAAGAAAGGCGACAAGTTAGATTGTGAGAACTTTCGAGCGATCACCATTCTAAATGCGGCCTACAAAGTATTATCCCAGATCATCTTCCGTCGTCTGTCACCTGTAGTAAACGAGTTCGTGGGAAGTTATCAAGCCGGCTTCGTTGACGGCCGATAGACAACGGACCAGATCTTTACTGTACGGCAAATCCTCCAAAAATGCCGTGAATACCAGGCCCAACGCATCACCTTTTCATCGATTTCAAGGCGGCATACGACAGTATCGACCGCGTAGAGCTATGGAAAATCATGGACGAAAACAGCTTTCCCGGGAAGCTCACGAGACTGATAAGAGCGACGATGGAAGGTGTGCAAAATTGTGTGAAGGTTTCAGGCGAACACTCCAGTTCGTTTGGATCCCACCGGGGACTACGACAAGGTGATGGACTTTCGTGCCTGTTGTTCAACATTGCGCTAGAAGGTGTTATGCGGAGAGCCGGGCTTAACAGCCGGGGTACGATTTTTACGAGATCCAGTCAATTTGTTTGCTTCGCGGATGATATGGACATCGTCGGCCGAACATTTGAAAAGGTGGCAGACCTGTACACCCGCCTGAAACGCGAGGCAGCAAAAGTTGGACTGGTGGTGAATGCGGCCAAAACAAAGTACATGCTAGCTGGTGGGGCCGAGCGCGACAGGGCTCGCCTAGGTAGCAGTGTTACGATAGACGGGGATACTTTCGAGGTGGTCGACGAGTTCGTCTACCTTGGATCCTTGCTGACGGCTGACAATAACGTTAGCCGTGAAATACGGAGGCGCATCATCAGTGGAAGTCGGGCCTACTATGGCCTCCAGAAGAAGCTGCGGTCGAAAAAGATTCACGCCCGCACCAAATGTACCATGTACAAAACGCTCATAAGGCCGGTAGTCCTCTACGGGCATGAAACGTGGACGATGCTCGAGGAGGACCTGCAAGCACTTGGAGTCTTCGAACGTCGGGTGCTTAGGACGATCTTCGGCGGTGTGCAGGAGAACGGTGTGTGGCGGCGAAGGATGAACCACGAGCTCGCCCAACTCTACGGCGAACCCAGTATCCAGTATCCAAAGCTGGAAGAATACGATGGGCAGGGCATGTTGCAAGAATGCCGGACAGCAACCCTGCAAAGATGGTGTTCGCCTCGGATCCGGTTGGTACAAGAAGGCGTGGAGCGCAGCGAGCTAGGTGGGCGGATCAAGTGCGTATCGATTTGGCGAGCGTGGGGCAGAACCGAGGATGGAGAGATGCGGCCACGAACCGAGTATTGTGGCGTGAAATTGTTGATTCAGTGTTATCTGTGTAGATGTTAACTAAATAAATGAACAGAAGCATTGTAGGATTATTCCTAACGATGTTTTGGAAAGACACTAGAAGCTTAAAAATCTAAATTACAATTATATTTGTTTTACAAACTAAAATCTTTTTATTCAATTTGTGAATATATTTGTATCATCTGTCTAGAACAATCGATACGGTCAAAAAACGTACGATAATATGCTTTCAATAAGGGAATTTGTATATTTTGCTCTTTTGCAGTTCAGCTTAGATAAACCACCAAAAGTTTTGTTTGAATTCTGCAATATTCATTGTTTTTTATATATTTTAAACTAGAACGACTGTAAAAACATTTATGTGGATTTATTAAAATTCTCTCTGGTCAATTTGATAAGTTTAAGGTAGCAATGAAAAAAGTTGAAGGAAAACAACTCTTTGGGAAATTAAAACTTATTCAAATTCGCGTAAGCAGTCTGCCAATATATGATAATAATACTTAATCCACTTACCCCATCAAAAAGTACGGGAAGTGTACCATGTCCAATAAATCTGTATTTATTTAAAAAAACAAATATTTTTCATAATGATTCATTCAATTAGAATTGAATTGTTCACCATGTGTTGAAAAAAATATCAGTATTCGATTTCAGGCAGAGATACAATTGATTTTTGATGGACAGAAACTAATTTTGAAATTCATTGATTTATGCGATTAGCAAGTTTGCTTGAGTTAGTGCGCGTGTAGTACCAGTTCTGCAGTAGTATCAGTGTGTACGTGAGAATCAAACCTTAAACAAAGCAATAGTGCATAAACATTCCGAATATTCAAGTTTTTATGCTTAACATGAACAAATGATCCACTTACCCCACTGTACCTTACATCTTTTTTAAGACACCTAGTTTTCATAGACAAATTTATTGAGCACACTCTCGACTATACTTTGGGATAGTTTATATTATGGGTTGGGAGCTAAAATGTGTAAAGTACAAAAAAGGTTTTCACATATAAACTCCCATTACGCAAATTTCACACAGAACCAGTCTCACGCAAATTTTATACAGTTGTTTAGGTCCTAAATGGAATTGAAAAAAGATCTAGTTTAATACATTCTTATTTACGAATACCTATATAACATATTATTTAATGTACGGGTGCAATAAAAAAAGTTGCTGACCAAAATATTCACACTGTAGGCCACCTTCCCCTGTACAAAAATGAAAAAGGCGTATAATTGAAAATTTGATTGTGATGTGCGGTTTTCTGCAATATTTGTGTTTTGCATGTGCATCTCAAGCATGCGGTGTGCTCGCTGGATTACCACTTCACAGTGATTGATATCTGCATTTGAATTGTATTGAAAGCTTTTGATTTTTTTGTGAATATTAACTTTATACGAATCCGGGATGTTCAAAGTTGTTACAGGGTTTAAAACCATGAAATCGCAAACTGTCTATTTTTTTCAATTTTCTTATGCTTTGGACTATGGTTTTTGATAAATTTATTCAAAACTGTTTTTTTCGGGTTACGTCCTTCTCCACATTGTGGGAAGTTTTTTGACCGCAATTTTGTTTAAACAGAAAATTTTGAAAAGCAAAAAAATAGACCATGTACAGTAGACTGATGCAAATTTGGGAATTTTTTGCTCCCCTATACTTGAACGGTGGCACTTATGATGAAAATCATATTCCCAAAACATGAAATGATTTGAACAAAAAATTGGTTGTGCACACGCCATTTGAAGTTTATATGGAAATTACTATACTTTTGTGTTCAGTCCTCTAAGTGCTCATTATAATAATCTTTGGAAAAGTGTACAATCTTCCCTGTTTGCAGAAGACTACATTTTGATGGGAAGTAAGGATAATTTGTTATTATTGATACCAAAGTCTAAATCATGCTGAGATGATCATTCAATTACTTTCAGAGCAACATTGCTTTTTTGCTGTAGAACATAGTAGCCTGGATTATTTGATGTAGTCTACACACCAAGAGCGCTCTGTTGCCTGCCGAACAGTTGGTGAAGCATGCTACATGCAAATCCACTTTATGATGAAGAATAATAGTTTATCCTGACGTCCAATCAAAATGTGATCTTTGGAAAAGTTTTAGCTGAAAGGATTCCACATGAGAAGAGTTTGTTCACTTTTCCATCAAATATTATGACGAAGAGATAGGGGACTGAACACAAAAGGATGTCGTTTTCCATATTAATCTCCATATAAACTTCGAATAACGTGTGAACAGTCAAACTTCTTCCGATCCATTTCAAACTTAAGGAGGATACCATTTACCATAATAAAAATCGCATAGGGGAGCCAAAGCTTCAAAATTTGCATCACTCTAATGTACAGCGTTTAAATTAATTGTTTTCGTACGCATCTTTTATACAAAGCTCATTTGATTTAGCTACGGTATGATATGAGCAACATAAATCGAACGACTTTTGGCATGAATTTATAACGTTTTGGCATAAATTTGTAAAGTTTTAGCAAAAAAAAAACTATTTCTACAATGTACAGTCAACTCTCCATAACTCGATATTAAAGGGATCATCGAGTTAGGGAGGTATCGAGTTAGGAAGGTATCGAGTTACAGAACACGAAACCAATGTAACTGCGATCCGAGGGACCATCGAGATATGGAATATCGAGTAGACTGGATCGAGGAGAGTAGACTGTACTTAAATTTAAGAGACCCACAACTTTATTAATCAATCAACGATGAATTTTGTTAAAAAATATTTCACAAAGTGACCAGTGCAGTTTGGTAATTAATTCACCTAGAAGTGGCACAGAAAAAAAAACATTTTCTCTTGAATTTCAGACATGCGAAATTCAAATGCATATTGGCGTAATTGTAGAATCTAGAAGTCTGTACCATTGGTTGTATAACATCAAGACAGCATATCACCATTGAAATACTTACTGTATAGAGTATACGTATTCGATCACAATTTTAAAGTCAAGCACATATGTTCATTAATTTACATTGGGACATTTTTAAATTTCCAATCGAACGATAAATGACTTTCAACATTCATAGCTAAAGGTTAACTACACTATGAGATCGACATGGAAAAAGATCGTACCACCACTTAACGAATTTCAATATTTTTTGTCAGAGTTCTATACAGTTCGCATATCTTGTTGTTCCTGTGGCCGGAGTTGTTCCGGTGGATCCAACAAGACATATTGAAATCTTTTGAGTAATCATTGAGCGGTTAGAGTTTTAATTGTATTTTATTTTCTCTCCGGCTTATTACGGATCAAAGTCTTCTAGTGCTCCGACTTGGAAACTGCCGAAGTCATTCGAAACTTTTGGCGCCAAGTATTTCTTCAGCCAACACGGAAATAAATAAATCATTATCGGGTTTCCGAATGCTGAACAATATGCTACATCGTCAGAGGACTATTCTATACACGGTTGTTTAAAATTGATTAACTATTATGTATTCTTATGTTTAAGATCACGCTTCCCAATTTTCAAGCAACTTCGTCGAATGGTGTTTTATGATTCTGTAGTAAGAAACACTCAAAAAGTTTGGAAATGTTTGTAGTGTTCCCATACTATGAGATCTTGTGATAATATACTTGAAAACATAGAGACTGGAGACATCTGACCATCTTTTAGTAAAAAATTGATTGTTGCAGTAATTGTGGTAGAGCGAAGCGCACAAATTTTGTCACGCTAGTTATTAACAATTCCAACGCCAAATTTGTACTTATCCCTTTAAAATTTTCGTATCGTTCAATGTGCTTTTGTGATTCCCTCCTTTTGAGGGCATGCTTGGTATAATTTGTGCGTTAAAGCAATATACTATAATTCGAATGTTTTTTTTTTGTTTATTAGTGACATTCTACCACCTGAAGGGTGCATTTGTGTCAAAGATAAAGAAACATCATATTTATTTACAAACTCATATAAAATAAATTTCTATAACACTTTACCGTACAACCGACTAAATCCTGGGAATAAATTATGCACAATAGCATCATATTTTTGTATTATGGGAAATTGAAGTGAAAAATCTGTTAAATGGGGGTGCAAACGGTTTTAAAGATTATTTTTTAAACAAAATATTTATAGACATAAAAAAATGGATTTAATCTAGATGATCAAGTGTGTCCAGTCTTATCAACAGTAAAGTTTAAGTACATTAACCTCAGTAAACCACTAACACTTAAAATATTCAATCAGTTGCGTAGTACTAATTACAAAACAAACATGAACACCCCTGCATTTTCATTTGCTGCCAAACAAACAGATCATCATAACAAAAAACTAATTCACAGCACCTCAAGGTTTAATACTATATTTAAAGTAATCAATAATCTTTCTCATTGTTTTGATTCATTTATTACTATCATTCCCAACCATATCAACTTGAAACTCAAATTCCAAATTGTGTGTAAAACGTCAAAAACAACGATGGGCAAAACGAATCACACCATGTCCACAACGCCTCAACCTGATAATATGCCTTCCAACGCGATCTTTCATCAGTACGTAGTGAAATGTGTGATAGTTGCTATAAAAACCATAGGCAACATTATGCTTGTGACATACCTACTTCAATTTATGTTCGCTGTTATTGGAGTACAGTTGTTCAAGGTAATTCCATGTTTTATTTAATCTAAGCGTTCCTTTACTTTGTTCAATATATGCACCTATAAAATGTTGTGGTAGAATTAGTAAGAATGTTTTTGTTTGAAGGTTATAATTTACACGGTTGTACAATTACATCTTATGCCACATGTAGTGCATTTGGGCTAATAGGAATGATATGTTCCAGTTACTACTTGAAATTCATCTTTTGCTAGTTGTATAGAATAGAGTTGTACGTATCGCTTTCAGTTTTTATTACACTAAACATCATAAACGTAGATGAACTATACTGTATTGTATTCGGGAAAAGGCTTCAGTGTGAATCGAATGGAAAATACATTTTATAATATCAATTTTGCAAATATCAAATTAGGTTGGTGGTACCAACATACTTTATGTACTAATGAACTTCTAATCATAATTTGTACATTTAAAACTGAAGATTTTAAAAAATTTGTTCGAAATTTGAAGTTACGCCCTTTTTAATTTTTCAGCTTGATTTTTCCTTAATACTGCTATACTGCCCATACTCGCATAACAGTTCCATATATGGAACTGTTATGCGAGTATGGGCAATATGCCTTACAAACTATTGAGAATTCCTTGATGTAACCTTCGGACGATATATTCTTCACCTCAAAAGACACATCTTTTGTAAACATGTCCTTAGTGCAAAAACTCCGTAAAAATGACAATGTTTCAAATTTACAATAAACCGTTTATATTTTAGCATGATTGCATTTCACAAAAATATGCACATAATCAACACAAGCAACTTTGGTGTACATTTGGATTACTTACGAACAATCCTTCTTATTGTTTTGTTCTTATTAAAGGCTCCCCCAAATCTACGCGACTCTTTACGGCGAAAGCGACAAAAAATCGTCGCGATTTCGTTGTTGTGTCGCTGCAAGCACTTTTCTATGGAACCATCTTAACTGACACGACGCGAATCGCTGCGAAATCGCGTCGCTGTGGCTTAGACGCACTCATTAAATAGTGCATGCAGCGAAACATCAGCGAAATCGCGACGATTTTTTGTCGATGTCGTCGTAAAAAGTCGCTTAGATCTGGGAGAGCCTTAACACTGCAGTGTTCGTGCTGTTGCATTTTTTACACACACACATGTGAAAAAACCATTATGCATACAGTATCAGCGCCTTGCTTACAGGTCTCGCGACAAAATTAGGGTTAACGGATTTTGCATCCAATTTATACATTCCAATGCAACATATCAGCTTTTGGAAGTTTTGGTGGCGTTTATTTATTATGTAACGCTAAAATTGACAACTAAGCGAGGAAAATGTTATATTTTTCGTGTGATCCGTGTGAAATGGACTTCCTGCAAAGCATGATTTGTGATCGTCGTCTTTTAAGTTCAAGAAACCTATTGATCGTTCAAGAAACCTGAGCCGCTACAGCGAACTGACATCCGCTGGATATAATGAATGATATTGCGCATTTCCTTCACCATTTGACTATCGCAGAATTTTTCACAAGTGCGCGATTGCATCAAATCAACTCAGTCTTCAGCGGACTCATGCTTCACAAATCAAAGAATAAGTGCTCTGAAGGCACCAACATAATTCGATGCAATTCCGAACTTTTATTCAAACTTTCGCACTTATTGAACCACACTTCGCAGTCCTGTAATGAAAGAAATACACAATATCATAATAAGCATTATTTGTTTTGTTTTTTTCATATAATCCCCTACACAAAAAGACACATCTCCCGATTTCCCGAACTTTTGCTCTTGCACGAATACATCTCATTCAACAGTAAAAAACTTACGACAATTGATTGATCCGTTCTCAAGCCATTTCGTGACATACAAACACCACTCCATTTTTATTTAGGTATATAGATTTTTTTCAATAACTATTAAGTAATAAACCCTGTCGAAAGACAAAACGTATAATGCCAAAACGTCGAAAAGACAAAATGTCTAATTATATAATTTTGGAATAGAATCATTCTTCCAATGAATGCTTGTTCCCTTACAATTCTCTGCTTTCGACGTTTTGTACTTTTGACATTTTGTTCGTTCGACGTTTTTCGCTCAACCATAACTGTCATTATACGTTTGTAGCTACTTCAAGTGTAAAATAACCGAAACAATGTTCATGAAAATATATTATTGCATTATATTGGCTATCTGGAAAGTCACGAAATTATTTTCATATTTTTTTTCAATTCGAACGCAAAAACTGGTTCTTAGTTTTAATTAATTTATTTTTTACTAGTGGTCCCGGCAAACTTCGTCTTGCCATCAAGTAGGCTGTTGAACACGTTATGGATCGTCCCATACAAAGTGACAGTTCCGTTCTCTCTCTCTCTCTCTCGTTTTTCTGGCTTTCTCGGTGAATACCTGGGATTTTTATACACACAATCACGTCGAAACCCTTGACGAACAAAACGGAGAAATAATCATTCAAATCCGTTAACCCGTTCGTAAGACATTTCGTGACATACATACACCATTCCATTTTTATTTATATAGATTAATTGCTTTAGTATGCACCGATATTGAGAGGAGCTGTAGTAGGCAGTAATAGTTTTCTGCGTCTGACAGTTTTTTCTCGTTTCGGAAGAGAACATTTTAGAGGATTTCAAGAATTGTCGAATTTGGATCGTTTAATGTTCGTTGGAAAGTGGCTGAGCAAGCTTGAGGTTTTCGGGACGTGTGTTGTGTGATTTACAGAAGCTTTGTGAGATTCCTGAAAATCACGTTTCTTTGATAATTTTCTGCGGAATTCAATTTGGCGGATTTGCTATCAGCGGCGATTACATCTTATCAACCTTCAAACTTTATTGACGTGGTGAGTTCGTTTCATGCTTGTAGAAACACAAATTTGTGTCATAGCAATGTTTCATTTATTTGTTAAACAAACTATGGATGCGTCACTATAAGTGTCGGCTAAGCCCTTATTCCTGTTTTATTGAAAAATGAACTACACGTACGTATGATTGAGATAGGCAAAATTTTGCCTAAAATCAAATGCTTATAACTTTATGAAAAATGGATGAAACTGGATGCATCCGGAACGGGCAACGGCAAATTTGGTCTAATTTCAGGAACTTGCTTGGCCACATCTTCGGGGGCACCTGGAGAGTCGTCATGGCAGCCGGTGGTGCTGTAAATACTTCGGAAAGCACAACCTTTGAAAATCATGCAGTTTAATGCCCATATTGATATGGTTCAAGATATATCCTTAATTGACCACTTTCCCAGGGCACCTGGAACCTTTTTCAGAGTGGTATGTGCATCTAAAGGTTCTGAATATGCTGCTGGAAACATCATGTTGATGGTTGATGCCTACTTGGATATAGCTCCGGATAATATTAACATGATTAGAAATAAAACCACGGAAATTATCATATTTCAGAAGATTTCCAACCAATCTTAATGCGTCAACCGGCATTCAACTTCCTATTAGTTTTAGTTTATAGGAAAATTGTAAACATCTATCGAACTTTACACCGCACAAAAATACAAGCAACAGAAAAAATGACATTTGGACATGACCTTGGAAAATCCGGAACATCTCCGGTGTCCAGTGGCCAATATGCATGGCCAAGAAAGTTCCTGAAACTAGACCAAATTTGCCGTCGCCCACTTCCGGATGCATCCAATTTCATTTTTTATAAAGTTATAAGCATATGAATATAGGCAAATTTTTGCCTAAAAAAGGCTACATAAATCGCATCACTTACCAAGGTGAATCCTGATCATGTAACTTTTGATCTGTCCCACTAACAAAACTCCTTCCTGTGAAAACCATGGAGATGTAGAGGTGATTTCGGTCTCTAGTAGCAATGGATGTCACACTTACATTCCTTCCCTTCCCCGATGACCATAAGGAACTGGCCGGCGCCGTTATTGACATTACTGAGTTTGGAGTCCTCAAAATTGTACATTGAAAATCTTTTGATTCCCTGTACAATTTTGATTATTCCGGTTAATCACGGAGTAGCAACTATGAATTGTACGGTCATCAATATTTATGCTTATGCTTAATTGATGTAGTATGCGCCGATATTGTTCCTTAGGATGTTTCATGAACTAGAAATACTTTGATGATTCTTTGATCGGACGTGTATTTTACATTCATATTAAAACAAAGGCATGTAGGGAAAGTGTAGCCAGTTATGGCTATAGTGGTTCTCTATTGGGCCATACGTGAATTCACGAAAACTTTCACATTTTAAATACTTTTGAATGCTTTAACAGACACATAAAGCGATTAAAAATTTGAAAACAATTGAATTATCGTATATGGCGAAATAGGGAACCGTTATGTCCATAACTGGTACACCTACCCTATTAAACTACACATTAAATGAAAAGTATTGGCGCTGTACTGTCATGTTGAAAACTGCTGTACCGCGAAATCAAGTTGCAAGTGTCACCCCTTTAAGCTTTATTTCAAGATTAATGTTTGATACAAACTAAATATTAGAGTGGTTCAAAAAATCGTTTTTGCTCCACATCGCTCATTTGATTCAAGATCAAATTCTGAATGTCCTCTCAAAATTTGAGCTCATTCGGATGAAAATTGAGACTGCACAAGCCCTTCAAAGTTTATATGGGAATTACTATGGGAAAAGCAAGCAAATCATTCAATTGGTCATAGCGTTTGCCCATGTGCTTTTGAACCACTCTACTAAATATGCTTCATATGCCGTAAAGTGCCGTAATTCAGCGCACCTAAGACCCTTATTTCGCGAATTTTGTAATATTTCTAATAAATTGGAAATTATCGTTAATGACAAATTTAAGTGCAATTGTGATGAATTCTCATCATATAAAGATAGCGGTATAAGGTAATTTTAAAATGATCATTAATATCGACAAATTTTGCTGATTGTGCATGCTACTTCCCACCTGGAACCTAAAAGAGTGGCAATAGCAGTCGGTGCGACAGAAAATGTGATTTGGATATGACCCCGGAAAATCCGGAGCATCTCCAATATCCGGTGGCCAATTACTGCAGCCAATTACTGAAACTATACAAAATTTTCCATCGAAGGCTTCCGGATGCATCAAATTTCATCCATTTTTCAAAAAGGTATGATCATTTGAATTTGAGCTAAATTTTGTCTATCTCAACCATTTTGCATATACCCTGTATATTCCTCAAAAAAATAATTCCTGGTATTGTCAAAGAACTTTCTTCAAAGTTTTCTTTGATATGTTTGTTTTGAGGAATACTCTAGTGATTTCTGCATGAATATTTTCACAGATATTTCAAAAATTCCTTTAACGTTTCTTAAGGAATCCATTTGAGATTTATTTCCCATTCCTTCTAATCTGTGAGATCTTTGCAAAAGATTCTATCATAAATTACTTTAGAGATTATACCTACGGTCTTGTTTAAAAACAATTGTGTAACAAAACATAATCCAGGGATTTCTTAAACAAAAATTTTGAAGAAATTCTTCTATAAACCTAAAAAAACAGTCCAGGACTTTTTTTTCATATGACTCTGCAGAAATTACTCCAATTACTTATCTAAGAAAAGCTTCAAAAATTCATCAAGAAATTATTACAAGTACAGTGCTGTTCTGAATAATAGCAGCGCATGTCGATTTTCATACAAAATGCTCAACTTTGACATGCTGTAGTTTTGTTCCCTTTCAAGCAATCGAGCTGAAATTTTCTCCACAGAACTACAAATATGATCAATTTTGTAACTACAAAATTTCAGTTTTTTCTGAGTCCCTGCCGAAAACACTAGGTGCAATTTTTCGAAAAAATAGCAGTTTTTCATTTTAAAATTTTTCTTCTACAAATATTTAAAACATTTTCGGTTTAGGTGTAGGTTTGATAAGTAGGAGGAGATTGTTCCAATGGTAAGTGATATACAATTTGAAACTCTAATGTCAAGCCGAAATTCAAATTTTTAAAACTGCTATTTTTTCGAACAATTCCACCTAGTATCTCACTTTCCGGCAGGGGCTTAGAAAATTTTGAAATTTTGTGTTTACAAAATTGGACATATTTGTAGTTCTGTGGAGAAAATTTCAACTCGATTACTTGAAAGGGAACAAAACTACAGCATGTCAATGTTGAGCATTTTGTATGAAAATCGACATGGGCTGCTATTATTCAGAACAGCACTGTATACCTTCAAGAATTTCGCCAGTGGTTTTTATTCTGGAATTTATGGATTACATGGATATTAGGATACCTGCATTTCTTCAGCGAAGTTATGAAAAGGATTCTTCTCTTACTCTAGAGATATATCCAGAAAATTCGCAATGGAATCTCCTAGAGTTTCTCCAGAAAGTTTACATGGATCTCCTCCACCGACTTCTGCTGGAATCCCACCAAAGATTCTTCTTTGGTTGCCGTCAATTGTTTATCCATTTTGTTTTTCAAGAAAAATTGTTTGTTGCAGGATTCTTCAACAGAACTCTCTAGTGATTTCTCCATGGTTTCCTATATTGCACTTTCCAAAACTTCCTTTGGTAATTTCAACAAAAATTCTTTTAAGAATTTTTTAATAGTGGTTTTTTTGGCGATGCAGTCCAATACAAATCAAAAGCCCTTTTTTGCTTCAAAGTGCGACGTTTCAATGTATATTACATACGTTTCAAGGATTGTAATATACATTGGAGTGTCGGACCTTCAAGCAAAAACAAAAAAGCTTTTGATTTGTATTGGACTTAGCGAGCTTTTCCAGCCGAGAAAATTCAACCGAAATTTCTCAAACATGGTAACTTCATCAATTTCTATGAACGCACTCATATTTTCAATGGAATTTTTAACTGGATAAACTAAATTGGTAATCATTGCGTAAAAAAGTAGTGCACAAAACACATCATTGTTTTATCATCAGAAAAATATTAAAAATTTTAGTGGTTTCACAAGTGAAAAATACCAAATTTTATACCTAAAAATTATTAAAGGCACATTTTGTCGCTTTTTCCTTAGCGGATGAATTATTGATTACTAAAGTTGTAATTGACTTGACTGCTCTTGTTAAGTCAAGAATTGTTTTGATAGAAAATAATACCAACAATTTGCTCGTGGAATAATATGATAACCAAGTCAATAACTGGTTCAGTTATTCACTCCCGCTCGGTTAGTTTCCGTAGTATGTATACTATAACTAATCTTAAGGTGCAAGAAAAAATGACTCAAAAGTCAGAACTGAAAAAGCAGTTTTCTCCTTTTAAAACAATAAATTGATAAAAATAAAAACACACAGCCTTTTTATTTGGCAAATAAAAGAGCTGTGTGTTTTTATTTTCTTCGATTTGTCTATTTAAAAAGAGAAAACTGCTTTTCCAATTTTGACTTTTGCACCATTTTTACTTGGGCCTTAATATGCGTTACCATTTGTATTGGTGTTAATGTTCCTGACAATATTATTAGCTTAAGTTTTGATCGACAAAAATGTATTGTGATCAGTGAATCAAATTGTCATCGGAACAGACGAAAAACAAACAACAAAACTATTGTGCATTCAGATTAACTTTAGACCGAAGTTCATAAGACAAATGAAATATCACCAACAAAAGTTCACCGAAGTTCGGCGTCGGCATTCTACCGAAGTGCTACGCCGACAAAAGCATTCCCTATGCGTCGGCGAAGCACTAAATTAGAATGCCGACGCCGAACTTCGCCGAAGTTTTGATTGCCGAACTTCTAATTGTCACTCGAATTGGCAATAGCATGCTCACAATCGTTTGTCCAAAATTTTGCGGATAGGGATACAATATAAAAAAATTGTCGTTACAAATACATTGTTGCAATTTTTTCAACTCGTGATTAACTAGTTACATTAAACAAAAAATCAAATTTGTTTTATGGTTGTTATTCAATAATGTGACAATGTTTACCAACACGGAGAATTCTCGAGAATTGCCATGCAAAGCCTGCAAAATCGCTCGCACGCGGTGAGTGATTATTGTCATATTCTGTCCAGGTTGTGATAAACTATTATTGTGAAATGAGATTATTGCAACAAGAGTGGAAGAGGATACTGTTTTATTGTTGTGTGTAGGTTGATAATTGATTCACTGATTGTGATTGTTGGAATAAATGGTGTGCTAAAAGTAATTCCACCCACTGTAGATATTCCTCTAAATGCTCCTTAAGAATCGTTTCCAGGATTCCTGAAGCAAATTCAGATATCTCTTCACCTTTCACATGCATAAGAAAATATCGCCTATCATATCACATGTAAATTTGTTCAAAAATGATAATGACGCATTCATTCAATTCATGAATTACTCCACATTAATTCTTTCAAAACAGTAAAACATCTCCTTTGTCTATCCCTAAAAGTTTCCAAATATTCTTCAGAATTTTCCCAACAGAAATACTTATTTTTAACAGAATACTTATTTTTTTCACAATTATACAATGTTCATAATGTAGCACATTTGCTCAACAGTACTCCAGTCTTTTCCAAGAATCTGACCGTCGAGTAACCGTCTGCCCAAGCCCAAGTTTCTTCTAGTATTCAACTTCAAAGAAAACTCTACTTACGTTTAATCAATACTTACATAAACTCACACTAGAAATGGCAAATTTCTGTTTGAGTTCTCGTTTTCCTCGTCGCCAGTTGATAAAACCTTCCTTACTCCAAGGCGAGGCCTTCTATGTTTCGGCAGACACACTTAGACTCCAGCGGACACTTGACTAAAGGGCGGACACACTAGACGTAACCGTAACTTCTTTCTTTTAATAGGGTATAGCACAGCTAATTTAGATTTGACTCTGTATCGTCTCACAGCTAGTATTCGACTGATCTTTATTAATCATTCCTCGGACGAGCGAACCGCTCATGATATCGGTTTTACCGAACGATGTTCATTGAATTCATTTGTTCATCTCGTCTAAAAACAACAGATATAACATTATGTAAAATTCTTTTTGTTTTTTTTTAGAAATAAACCAACGATTCATTAAAGAGTCTATAAGATTCCTCTAAGATATTCTCTTAGGGTTTGGGTTTACCCCAAAAATTCTTGAGTAATACTCACAAAATGCTCACAAGATTCTTGTATTTCTGAAAGAGTTAAAGTTATCTCCAGAACATCTTCCAAATAAGTATGTATTAGCATATAAAGAATTTTTAAAAGGTTCTTGATTTTTTTCAGGATTATGTAACAATCCTTCGAAAATTCCTTGAAGAATTCTCCCAAAACTCCATTGTTTTCGATACTTCATTCACAGTTTGCCGATAATTTCTCCAAATATTCCTGCTCCTTTCTGGTACTTCAAGTGTTTTCCTCATTCCTTTAAAAAAGATGATTATTTTTTTTTAATGTGTTCTGCAAGTAAGCCATCAGAGGATACTTCAGGAATTTGCTACTAAGAATACTTACATGAGTTTTTCATGTAAACTTTTACAAAAATTCTTACAGGGTTTTCACCATGAATATTTCCAAGCTTTTTCTAGCGCTGAGCCAGAATATTATATTATATTATATACCAACGATCACTTTTATATTTATTTTTCGCGAAGTAAACCTATCTTCCATTGAAAATTTTGGCATTCAAGTATTGATTATACTGAACCAATTAAATTTTAAATTGAAAATTTAAATTTTAGAAAGGGAAATTTAGGGTGAAAATGCAGGGTGCTCACTAGAATGGCCCATAGTGATCAAACTTCATAAATCCTCAGTTGCCCCCCTTAAATTAGTTAATTTAAACCCCAAGAAGCTACCGTGAAAATTTGAGCGAAATCCGTCAACTCTAAACGAATTTGAAATTTGTATTAAATTACATTTCCGCCAACAGATGGCGCTGTATTCGATGAATTTCTTTCATTTTATTAGAAGGTTTTAAAAGAGACTGCAATAAACGGGAAGTCTTACCGTTCAGAAACAAAAAGGTTATATCTAGGAAAACTACAATTCAGGTTTCTCTCTAGGTGGAACCGGCAGCTCCGCAAAAAAGGTTATTTTAATTTTGGAATAAACGTGTCCTTGTTTCGTTAAGATCGCTCTCATTTTTTCGTACTGTCTTTTCTCTATAGGTTGGAGAACCTTCAAATCAAAATGAAGGAAATTCACCGACTACAGCGCCATCTAAGTGTCGAAAATGTTTTTTTTTCGTTTTTCCCATACACACTTCAAGCTCTTTGGGGTCACTTCCTTTGACGGATTCCGTTCAATTTATTATATTTTGGTTTTTCTCACATAAAAATAGGCCACCTAAGTGCTCACTTTGCCTCACGTGCTCACTATGCCCCGCCTATCCCTTCGAACGAATTGCTACAGCTCCACGGAGTTGGGAAATATTTCATAAATAAGCAACATTGACGATTATTCTAATTCTTCAGTATATGGTTTGTATAAGCGAGTAAAAAAGAAGCAAGTAAATGAACAGCAAACTGATTGTTCTTTGTTGATAATGGAAACACTTGCTCTTTTTTGCATTAAATTTGTTGGCTTTAACATTTATTTGGTGTGCGTTGTTTTGAAATGTGATGTTCAACTAATCGATTGAATTAACCAAACAGATAACACTATGCGTGTTTCGACCATTTTATGTAGTTCAAAAAATGTAAACTAATTGTTTTGGTCTTGTTTATGAAAGTGTTAATATAATTATAATATGTATTTACAATAAGTAAATTTTATTAATTGTACACAATGGATTAAACGTTAAACATTAATATATGCTTTTATTTAAATTATTGCATATCACATTCTTCAGGGGAAATTTTTCTCTTGCTCAGATGGATCGAAAATGCAGGAATCGGAATGCCAGTAAGTAACATGTATGTGTTGATTGAACCAATTTGTGACGTTGATTTTTTTACAGTGGAACTTACTTGGTATTCGAAGGTGGTAATGTAGATAAACCAGTATCGAAAGAACGGGAATGGTCGAGAAATAGGTTTCATTTCGATGATGTTTCTAAAGCTATGCTTACTTTATTTACTGTTTCTACGTTTGAAGGATGGCCAGGGTATGTCAAATATCTGTTTCGATTTCAACAGTAAGATAATCTTCTCTTAAATCTTTCAGGCTATTATATGTTTCGATTGATTCTCACGAAGAGGATTCAGGACCAATTCATAACTTTAGACCAATCGTCGCGGCTTATTATATCATATACATTATCATCATTGCATTCTTCATGGTCAATATCTTCGTTGGTTTCGTTATTGTTACATTCCAAAATGAAGGAGAGCAAGAGTATAAAAACTGTGACCTGGATAAAAACCAGCGAAATTGCATAGAGTTCGCATTGAAAGCTAAACCGATACGACGATATATTCCAAAACACAGAATCCAGTATAAAGTGTGGTGGTTTGTTACATCGCAACCATTTGAGTACATGATTTTCATACTTATTATGATAAATACAATTACTCTATCAATGAAATTCTACCGCCAGCCAGAAATATACACCGAAGTTTTGGATTTGCTCAACTTAATTTTCACTGCAGTTTTCGCTTTGGAATTTGTTTTCAAACTGGCAGCATTTAGATTTAAGGTATTTGGCCAAGTAATCATATACTGACTCCGTATATTGACATATTTTGTTTTTTTTTTTTATTTGTAGAACTATTTCGGCGATGCGTGGAACGTATTCGACTTTATAATTGTACTGGGTAGTTTCATTGACATTGTTTACTCAGAAGTGAACGTCAGCAAAGGCATGAAGGTAGGTGTAGTGATTTATTTATGTTATACTCGTAAAAAAAAATATGTTTAACCCTCTAATACTTAAATTTTTATTTTCGAGCTAAATATAATTTCCAGTTATATAAATCGTTCTAAACACGTTTTGGGCAATGATTTATTTTTATTCGCAAAGCTACAAATTTTGGTTTCTATAATTTTTATTTTTGAACATCCCTATCCTTTTTCATTATTTCTTGAAGCCTCTTCTAGTTACTGATTTTTAGCAATAATAAAAATTCTGTTTCATCTTCACAATATATGTAATTTTTAAAGATAAATATGGATCAAAGCAAAACTTCAAATTTTCAAGACCACAAATCTGAAGAACCGAACACCCGTTTGAATTGAAAACTAGTGCCAGCTAGTGACCAAACGATTGAGTTTTCAGCTTAAACGGATGTTTGGTTCTCCAGATTTGTGCTCTTGAAAATTTGAGGTTTGGCTTCGATTCATCTTCACCTTAATACCACCAAGCTCTTCTTTTGTAATAGGGAGTTCTGTTTGATCTTTCGACCTTGACACTTGCTTTTCCCGGGGCAAGCGACGAGGGCAGGATCAAACACGTCGCGCGTCGGTCTCGTAAGTGAAAAAGTGGCGTGATCGGTGAGTTCGGTTGAAGAAAGTGAAAAAGTGCCGCGATCGGTTAGTTCTGTTTGATCTTTCGACCTTGACACTTGCTTTTCCCGGGGCAAGCGACGAGGGCAGGATCAAACATGTCGCGCGTTGGTCTAGTAAGTGAAAAAGTGGCGTGATCGGTGAGTTCGGTTGGAGTAACTGAAAAAGTGCCGCGATCGGTTAGTTCTGTTTGATCTTTCGACCTTGACGCTTGCTCCTGGGCAGTGCGTCAAGAAAGCCCGAACAGTTTTTTTTTTTAAATCTTTTTGGGTCGCGCGCTTATTTTTTTTTTCCTGAGTGCTTTTTTATAGCCGAGGCTTCACTCGTTTGAAGCCGAAAGTGGATTGTGGCTGCTCAGTCAAGGATAACGGATCAATTGGTGAGCTCGTTTCATGCTACTATTTCTAATCTATAAAATATGTATGACTGCACATTCAATCGTTACAATGGTGGGATGTAAATATGATTTTTCAACAAACTATGGATGGTTCGTCACTGTGAGTGTCGACACAAACTCTGATTCATGATTAATTTATGTTTAACATTTTTTTTCAGAACACCTCTTATATACCTTTATTTTTGTAATTAAAAAAACTTTGAATGGTTCGACACTACAAGTGTAGACTTGCGAAAGGTTCACTTTATTCAACAAACTTTGGATGGTTCGCCACTGTAAGTGTCGGCATAAGAATAAGAGTGTTCTATGATGTCCCAACCAATCGAGTTTTTTGTTTCTTTTCAAATGAGTAAAATATAATAACACATGCTTTCGTCCTGACAGCTGTAGGAATGTTACATTTAGGTATTTGTTCAACAAACTTTGAATGGTTCGTCACCTCAAGTGTCGGCATAATTTTCCTCTACATAGAAATTGTTCATATCACATGAAAATATTATATTTACGTATAAGCATGTATATATCTCACAAATCATTGTTTATCATGGTCTAATCGCTTATCAAAGTGAATCCTATGACCCAACGATCCTCCCCATTAACAAACATCCCTCCCAGTAACCTTTGTGGAGATGCAGAGGCAAACACGGTCTCCAAATAGCAAAGGTTACACACTAACATTCCTTCCCACAATCCCACCTGACTGCAAGGACGTGGCCGGCGCCGTTATTGACCCTGTATAAATAGAGGCACTGAATTATGCACACTGAAGAAGATTATGGTAAATCCCAGCCGAACTTCTAGTTGATTCTTTGTGCATTTTCACTGACTTCGGTCAATCACGGAATAGCAACCATTGATATGTGTAGTCAGTCTAAGCTAAGCTAAGCTAAGCTAAGCCAAGCTCTTCTTTTGTAATAGGTTGATCGTAGAAAATATAATAGGTACGATTTTTTATATTACACGTAAAAAGAACCCCGGGCTTTTGTAGGTTACATAAGAATACAATTTTTCAAACAATTTTAAAAAATACAAAAAAGTTTCAAAAGTCATGAAAAACTTTTCTTATATGCGTGTTATGAGTCGAGGTTTAAGGGATGATACACAAATTATGTCACGCTAAATTTCAACTTTTTCGACCCCTTCCCCCCTTTGTCACACTTTTTGTATAAGTTCTCCGAATACTTTGTAAGGCTTGTCACGCTTGGCTCGACCCCCTCCCCCCTTGGAGCGTGACGTAATTTGTGCATGGCCCCTAAGCCAAAAATAAAATCATTTTGATTTCCCAACCAGGAAAAAATACACAAAATTTCAAAGTATACCCCGTCTAAAGGCGGTGTTGGGTATTAGAGGATTAAATGTCTTCATGATGATGATTTGGATTCCATATTTTTTAAATACTATGATTTTTCCTTAAGTTGGCTTTATATACATGGATGGATCATACATATAGGGAGCCGCATCTCATTTTTCGCACTTTTAATTCACTTCAGCAGTGGGGTTTTTTTGAAAGCTACAAATGTTTATTTAGCCACAGTGCTTGTTTTGCTGTTTCAGACAAATCGGCAGAAAAAAAACCCATGCCAAAGTGAATCATGGAAGTGCCCAAGTAGCTCTGTACTAGGGTGCGGCTTATTTTTCAAAAGTTCTCAAACCAAAAATTCGTATGCTCTGCTGAATTCTAATCACATTAAAAGAGAAACCTCACAATCTGAGCCAAAAATATTAAAATTTAGAGGTGGCGCAAGCGTCTTGAAGGTAAATTTTCAGGTTATGAAAAATGACCTTCAGTGAAGTAAACATAACTTTGTTATTTTTAAACCGATTTTGAAACTTTTAGCATCAATATCTTCAAAATTAAATTTATAAAAACTCTATAGCATGTCAAATTTGTCTACAATCAAAAATAGTTTTAGTTACAAGTAATTTATTCCAAATTTTTCCTCATTTTTCTAAAAATTTCAACTTTGTTTGACCATAACTTCATGATTATTCAACCGATTCCAAATCTTTTTACATGATTTTGAAGCTAATTCAGTTGGTTATACACCATTCATACATCACATTTCACTAAAAAATGTCTTAACTAAGTTTTTCAGCAAAAACTGAACAAAAACATGATTTTTTTAACGAAAAATGCCAGTTTTTTTAATTTTTTTGCCAGTTAAATATTATCTCTAAAGCTGAAACTGGTTTTTCTCATTTGTTTAACCTTTGTGAATGACTTTGCAACAATTTTTAAATAATTTTGCAACAAAAATATGTTTGCATATGTAGAAATATATATGTACTATTCAACTCGTAATTAAGACAAGATGCTTTATAAATTTAAGTTTAATAGAAAAAATGCAATTTCCGGCGAAAAAAACTTAAATAATCAATAGAAATTTGATTTTTTCATTGAAAAATCATGTTTTTGGGTAGTTTTTGTTGAATAAATAAGTCAAAACCATTTTTTAGAAAAATGTGTTGTATGAACAGTTTAAAAACAAATTCATTTGGTTCAAAAACATATAAAAAGATTCGGTATCGATTGAGTAGTTATGAAGTTATGGTCCAAAAAAATTATTTTTTTTTAGTAAAATGAGGAAAAATTTTGATAAAAGTATTTTTAACTAAGACTAGTTTTGATTTAAGACAAATTCGATGTTTTACAAAGTTTTTACAATTTTAATTTTGAAGATATTGATGCTAAAAGTTTCAAAATCGGTTGAAAAATAACAAAGTTATGTTTACTTCACTGAAGGTCATTTTTCATAACCTGAAAATTTACCTTCAACACGCTTGCGCCACCTCTAAATTTTAATATTTTTGGCTCAGATTGTGAGGTTTCTCTTTTAATGTGATTAGAATTCAGTAGAGCATACGAATTTTTGGTTTTGAAAACTTTTGAAAAATAAGCCGCACAAAAAAAAAATAAAACAACTATCGTTACAAATAGAAACTAAAAAAAAATATAAATATTTGTTCCTTTTTTACTTTCGAATTTCAATATTGTTCCTTGATAGACAGACTAAAAACAAAGTGGCGGTCAAAAAATGTTCTATGAGAAACGCCGGTCCCCCAAGGCACATCTAAATATATTCAAAACCTGATTACTAATGATCAAATTGACTCAGATTCTAAAGACTAATGCAAAAATATCGAAAAACAAAAAAGTCGCTTATTATGATTAAACATTTGAAGATATGACGAAAAATAATGCTGAAAGCTATTTGATTTACAATTATTATTCAATCATGAGTAAAGTCAATTATTTTTAAGTCATATACACGTTAGCCGCATACTTCAAGGCATTTAGGATTTAGTCATTTAATCATTAAAAAAAACAGTGATCAATTATTAATTATTGATTTAACATTAATTGGCTAATGATAAATAAAACCCCATACGAAAATCATTTGCGCATCTGTATTAAAATATAAACCACAACTTTTAATCATAAATCTTGATAATGTTTATGATTAGTCATTTCCGTTCTGATTTTTTTCCAAAACAACCTGAGTATGAGTACTGTATAGCTCAGTTCTTAGTGATATGAAGAATAACTTAAACTGTCATACAAACAACACATGATAAACAACTATAATTTGACCATATTATTTTTATTTTCAGGGCGGATCCAGCATAATATCGATCAACTTCTTTCGTCTGTTTCGTGTGATGCGATTAGTGAAACTTTTGGCCCGTGGTGAAGGCATTAGGACACTCTTGTGGACATTTATAAAATCTTTCCAAGCACTTCCTTACGTCGCTCTGTTGATTGTGATGCTCTTCTTCATCTATGCAGTAATTGGAATGCAGGCAAGTATAAAATAATGTAATAGGGGAAGCGGTACTTGAAAATGGCCAACATTTGCGTGACGAAATTTATGAACGTTACTTTATAAGAGTTTCGACCGAATCTAGACCGGTGGAGATTTTGCAATACCTTATTTCAATGTGTTAATCAACTACAAAATACAGTACTCTCGACGATTCGTATCGCACATTGTTCTAAGTGTTCCATCTGTTTTTTTTATGTTATGATCTTTCTAATCGATGTTTTCTAGACGTTTGATTTCGAAACATAGATTTTCGTTTTGAGACATTATCTTCAAGTTCAAGTTCATAAGAATGTCACATTATCTTCTTTGCGAAAACTTTTTGCTGATTGCTAATATTTCAGCCTTATTTTATCATTACTTATAAAGCTTGATAAATATAACAAATTATTGGCATTTCCGTTGTAGTTGGTCTACAATGGTGCGTAGATAGCCTAATGTTAGATCCACCTGTCCAAGAAGTATAAATCTATGAACATAAGGAAGAAATAGAATCAGCTCCACTTTCAATTATTTTAGAGCCGATTGGAATATACATAAAACATATGTCGATAGTAATCTTGATGTTAACATTTCTTTACAAACAAAACTTTATATTGACAATGCTCTTGAAACTTTAACACATTCCATTGTTGAAGCCAGGGGCATTGCAAAACCAAAATGTGAATTTGAATCCGTGATTATAGACGATGATTTTAAACTCTTGATCCGTCTTGAAAACGTGAGGAGAAGGCAATTTCAACGCACTCACGATTCTGCTATGGAAATTATATGGCAGGATCTGCAGAAAGAAACCGAAAAACGATTTTCACAATCAAGAAACAAAAATTTTGCAAATAAAATTGCTCATTTGGGCCCTGGCTCTAAGCCCTTTGGGAAATTATCTAAAATTTTGAAAGAACTTCAGAAGCAAATTCCGATCTTGAAAGAGGACAACAAATTATTACTAACTAATGGATCATTGAAGGTCACTCATTCGGCGCTCACCGCATCAAAACAGCGGCACCACCGTATATGACGTATAACACTGTGACAGCATTGCTGTTCTATCAAACACATACGTCTACGGTGGCGCTATCTAAGCATTTCATAGCGGCCGTTTGGGTTACTTCAATGATCCATTGCGCAAAAGCTCAAAAACTTGCTGTGCAGTTTGAAAGCGCACACAATTTTAAATTACTAGTCCAATAGAAAATCAAGTTACTCAGGACTTCGAAAACATTCTCAATCAAGAGAACGTTTTCAAAAAATTCCTGGAAGACTGATTTGGAAGAAGTGAGAACTATTATTAAAAAATTCAAAAATATAAAAGCCCTTGGCGATGATTGAATTTTCTATATCCTCATCAAGAAATTTCCAGTATGTATTTTATCATTGTTAGTTGATATATTTAACAAATGTTTTCAGTTGGCATACTTTCCTGACATATGGAAAACTCAATTCTAGAATTTGACAATTTCAATGTATAAATCTAATCTATCTACTTCGATTCCCAACCGGGGGTCCGCAGGCCCCCGGCTGTATGAAAAGCTCGTTGAGAAGACCACCTTCCAAATTTTCGCAATTGCCATAGTTGGAATATCTAAGATTCTCGGAAAGACTACCAATTTTTTAACTGATATTCATGAGCCGATTTAGATGAAATTTTCACAGGAATATGGACTTAAAATGTCTATGAAAGGTTCTGCGGATTCGAATCTTACCGGTCGAAGATTTTTTGGAAATATTTTCGACTTCCTAGAGCATATCATATTTTCTGCATGCCACACTACAAACAAAGGCAAAATGGTCAATAGTCCATTTTACGAGCCGTTTCGGATTAACTGATCGCTCATTTTATGAATGAAAATATGACAGAAGGCGATTGTGCATCGCGTGAAAGTAACAACAATATCATCAATGTTATCGTTTCGTAAAATGGATTATTGATAAAGAAAGCTCACAGTGTATAACTGTAGAAGCTGTGCCAGATTGGACGTAAAAAAGAACAAAAGGTTGTGGATATGAAAATAATAACCATTACCAAGCAAAAATTGTTAGAAGGCAAAATGATCTTAAATGTTTTTTTCTCTGTTATTTTATCAGGTATTCGGAAAGATTGCAATGGATGACGAGACATCTATCCATCGAAACAATAATTTCCAAACCTTCCCGCAAGCAGTATTGGTACTATTCCGATCAGCCACAGGCGAAGCATGGCAAGATATCATGCTGGACTGTTCATCTCGACCTGGAGAAGTAATGTGTGATCCACGATCAGATGACGCCAATTCGCCGGAGGGATGCGGATCCAGTATTGCATTCCCATATTTCATATCGTTTTATGTATTATGTTCATTTTTAATTATTAATCTCTTCGTTGCCGTTATTATGGATAACTTTGATTATCTTACACGAGATTGGTCTATTCTGGGGCCTCATCATTTGGACGAATTTGTTCGGCTATGGAGTGAGTACGATCCGGACGCCAAAGGAAGGATAAAGCACCTAGACGTCGTAACGTTATTGCGAAAAATTTCACCCCCACTAGGGTTCGGAAAATTGTGCCCCCATAGAGTTGCATGTAAAAGGCTAGTCTCAATGAACATGCCGTTAAATAGTGATGGTACGGTGTTATTTAATGCAACATTGTTCGCTGTTGTTAGAACTTCGTTAAAAATTAAAACTGAAGGAAACATTGATGATGCCAATGCGGAATTGAGAGCTACCATCAAACAAATATGGAAACGAACAGCTCCGAAACTACTGGATCAGGTAGTCCCACCGCCAGGAGTAGATGATGAAGTAACGGTGGGCAAATTCTACGCTACTTTTCTCATACAAGACTACTTTAGGAGATTTAAAAAGCGGAAAGAAAATGACAATAAGCACGTAGACTACGACAATAGACGCACAATGACTTTACAAGCAGGCTTGAGGACACTTCATGAGGCAGGTCCTGAATTGAAACGTGCTATCTCCGGTAATCTAGAGGATATAGGAGACGACAATCCAGAGCCTATGCATAGGGTAAGTTCGAACTCTTCATGGACAATTCAGTCGGATAAAAAACTCTTATACTTTTGTAGAGAAATCATACTCTTTTCGGTAATATGTGGTCATCGATACGAAGGCCAGGCCAGTTCCCGAAAAAAGGAAACAATGTAGCCCCAAAAACGTCTGCCACATCTGCAGCAGCGACAGCCGCAATGCATGCAGTGTTATCAGGGGCGGAGGCATACAAAGCTCCGTATTGTCAAATCAACAATGGTTTCAACCGTATGGCGAAAAATGAACCAGCACATGACAATATTCCATTGCATCCATTGCTGTTGGACGGTAGCAACACAGCACAAACTGGACGTGTTTACAACGCAAATGAGTAAGTTTTCTATATTCGGGTATGTTGTAAATAGTGCTATCGTTTTTAGTACTGTCGAGTATGCTAAAACTAAAAATATAACAATTGAAATTATTTATACTAAACATAATACTTTTTTTAATGTTTTTAATAAAATGTGTTACCGATGTGATAATTAGATATGCAAGTGTAATTACTACATTGGGGATGCTAAAAAATAAATTACTGATCCATGCGTTCATAATCCAAAACACAAATCCATTTGATCAATGTACGAAACCTTAGACGTTATCATACAGGTTTTTAAATACAATTTTTGCCTTATATATCTTCAAATTACATAAATATTTTCAAAAATTGCATCTCACACATCTCAACAATAATCTTTATTATGAAAACATAGGTCAGTATTTTTTTAGTTCCTTGGTGGAGATTTACACGTCGTTTACGAGCGTTGAAAGTTGCACAGTAATTCAGAAAGCAGGCGAAGAGAGATGTATTTAAAGTTCTCAAAAAACTTTCTTCTAAAAATTTGTTCTGTGTTTGTTCTGTTTCATATTATTGTAGGTGGCATTTTTTTATATTTTCTATTCTGCGCGCTCAAATAGCCATAGTGCAAGTATTAATCAAAATATCAAGTGGTATCGAATACCATCAATCGAAGATTCTTTCGGATTGGATTTTTTTCGACTTCAAGGCTATAGAATTTTACTTCGTGCTTGCCACACAAAATACAAATTAAAAAAGGTCAATTGGCAAAACGTTGTCAATCAATAACTAGAAGGGCTTATAAAAACACAAGCTAGGAAGCGGGCATTGCCCCAATTGGAACGTAACGCCAACTTGTAGAAACTCTTCTTCTTCTTTTTTTTGCGTTACGTCACAACTGGGACTGAGCCTGCTTCTCAGCTGATATTTAAAACATTCACAGTTATCAACTGTGAGCTTTCTTAGTCAATCGATAATTTTGTGCATGCGTATATCGTGTGGCAAGTACAAAGATACTCTATGCTTACGGAAGTCGAGAAAATTTCCATAAAGATCCTTGGCCGGCGGTATTCGAACCGATGACGCTCAGCTTGATCTTGCTGAACAGCTGCGCGTTTACCGTTACGGCTATCTGGTCCACCAGTTGATATTGCGGCGCTAATTTTGAATCCATACTCTGCGGCGGCGGTAACGCGCAATATGAACGCAGCGTCAAAAATCAAGTCGGTTAGGTCTTTTTTTCGTTCATCAACTACATAACGATTCAATGTTGATGCATTCACAAAGTTATATAATTTTTATTATGCTCAAGATTATATTTGAACCTTGAACTAATATTGAAAAAAAAAAAAAAAAAAAAAACACTTCGATATGGAGTATTACAAAACCTGATCGAATTATCAGTTTGGTGTTTGTAGCATATGCATGCGATATTATTTGAGGTATTTCACCCTACATAGGGCACTTTTATACCTAATTCAGGTAGTAAGTATTAAAAATTATCTGGCATGAAATACCTGAGCCTGGTATTCAACAGCAATTTTCTTCTGGGACGGTCCTTGGAGAGCTATTCAGAACTGTCAGTAATTGGACTTAGAAAAACTGATTTCAGTATTAAGAAATCATCAAGACTTGAAGAATACTTGAATTCTCTGATGAACTTTAAAACAATTCACAAAATATCTAATCATGATTTCACAATAACTATAAGGGCACATCGCACTCCAAAATCCAAAACAAACATTTTGGCGATTACTGATCTATGCAATCATTGCTTAATAAATAGCATTTTTACGATTTGTGCTCGTTGTTGTAATGGAGTGTAATTGTCTTCATATGATGATAAATTAAATAAACGAAACTGTTTCAATGTAATCTTAGATATCCGCTGTGTATGGCATAGCATCACATGCTCCAGAGCAGGGTTATTTTTAACCAAAGGGGAAATAACTACCGAGCTGTAGAATTTTAACTAAAAGATAAACGAATCAGTGAAACGGTTCCCCTCCGGTTTAAAATAACCCTGCTTCAGAAGCATGGTTAAACTTGACAGTTCAAAAGTAATTTTCTGGTCCCGGTAGTTTGGGAATAACTAATCATCTGTCAACTTTGTTCTGAAATACTACTCGACTTTCAAAACTCAGATGGGTGGACCGCGAAATTCAATTTAAATAACTACATAAATGTACTACATAAATGTCAAATTTCAACTAAAATTTAACGAATCGATGAAACGTGGAATAACATCCCTTTCAGCAGGTGCGAAATGCTTGGAAACCATTGTTAATAAAGTAATGTTCAGCTCGTTCTGTTGCTAGCGAGGCTCAACACGGCTTCTTCCCTAGGCGGTCGGTAGAAAGTAACTTGGTTGATTTTACTTCGACCTGCATTAGGTCCATGGATAATGGAGCGCAAATAGACGCTGTTTACACGGATATCAAGGCTGCCTTTGACACCGTGAACCACGAAATTCTGTTGGCGAAATTACTCCGACTCGGTGTTTCAACACGAATGTGTAATTGGCTGCAATCGTACCTTAGAAACAGGAGTCTCTGTGTGAAGGTTGGATCTACTGTATCGCATCCTTTTCACCCTGCATCTGGGGTACCGCAGGGTAGCAACCTGGGACCCTTACTGTTTTCGCTGTTTTCAATCACGTGACTATCGTTCTTGCAAATGGTGGTTTATTAATCTACGCAGACGATCTAAACATTTTCCTCGTCGTGAGAACTGAAGCGGACTGCAGAGACCTCCAGGAGCTATTGAACCAGTTTGCACGCTGGTGTACCATGAATTTCCTGGCTGTTAGCGTTTCCAAATGCTGTGTGATTTCATACCGTCGCTGTAAATCACCAATTTTGTACGATTACAATATAAATGGTCAGGAACTCGAACGTGTGGACAAGGTCAAAGATCTGGGCGTTTTGTTGGATTACAGATTGACATTTAAACTGCATTATGCCACTATCAAGGCGAACCGTCAACTGGGCTTCATCTTAAAAATTACGAAACAATTCAACGACCCGATGTGTCTGCGTTCCTTGTACTGTTCTCTGGTTAGATCCATTTTAGAATTTGCTTCGATAGTATGGCCACCTTATGAGGCAGTGTGGATAACCAGAATAGAAGCAGTTCAGCGTAAGTTTGTGAGACATGCTTTGAGGGATCTACCGTGGCGTGATCCGTTGAACTTGCCTCCTTACGACCATCGTTGCAGATTGCTGGGACTGGAACCGCTGCACGTCCGGCGCAAAAATAGCCGAGCTGTTTATGGATCGGAAATTGTTCGTTCGGAGGTTGATTGTCCTGCTTTGCTTCAACTTGTACAATTTTATGCTCCAGAGCGCGTATTACGGACAAGGCAACTGATCCAGATAGCTTCCAGGAATACTGGTTATGGAGCAAATGATCCGTTAAATTCCATTTGCAATGAATTCCGACAAGCTTATGGTGTATTTGATTTTAACTTGACGACAAATACTTTTAGACAACGCGTAAGCAGAACATGACAATATTTAAATTTTTTTGTGTTAGTATTAGCAATAATAATATTCCGAAAACTGACAGCTACTTGACAACGTCATTCCTATCCACCTCTCAGAAATTAAAAAAAAAAAGATCTAGTGATCCGGATGGTGTATGCTACGATAGGAATGACATGTTTAAAACCAAATTTGGTGTTTACACTTGTTAATTTTGTATGCCGTGCTTCATCACTAAACAACCAGGTACAGTGGGGGACCGAAATCCGTACAGGCTCAAAATCCATACACTTCATACAATAAGTAGGCGTTTTATTGGAAGTGGACGGATTTAGATTCATTTTTTAGCTGTACGGATTTCGATCCCGCACGGTAGTTTGTTAGCTGAATCTCGGAAGGAAAATTGTTAAACCGAGATTCGCACAGCCGAGCACGTGCAAACACAAACTAAGTGACATTGTTGATCGTCAATTCACACAAAAAGTTAGGATAAGACAAACAGCCTCATTTTTAATAACACCAAGAGGAGGCACAAAAACGAAAATATATGAATAGATTATTTAACATTCATTCTTACTGGAATTGTAATAATGTAACAATTAAGAACGTTTTCACTGACTTGATACACTCCTAGTCAGATTTTAACTGCAAAATCGATTCAATTGAAACCACAAATATTTTGAAACTCCGTCTCATATTTCCTCCATTCCATTCAATGAATTCAAAACAAATATATCTTAACATACATGTAAATGGAAAATTGGAAATTAATTACAGTACTATAGTTTTGTTTTTGTTCAGTTCAAATCTATATTAGGTATAGATTTTTTCACAGCCTAAATATCGCTAAACAATGAGTGCACATTCTTGCCATTTAAAAAATGCTTATAAATAATCATATTGATTAGTTTTCACTAAATTAATAATTAATATTCAAGATAACAAGTATCCTGCAATATATTAGTATGAACATACTTTGCTTTTTAAACTAACATTGAAGTGCAGTTTTTATTAACATCCAAAGCTTATAATTCTAACAAAAAAAGCAAAACCAAAATTGCATTTATGCTTCGTTGTTCCGTTGACGTTGGATTACTAACACGAAGCTTAAAATGTTCCAAACAACAAATTCAAAATTTTGATTTTTTCAGCAGTGGCATGAGTGATAACGATATTGAAGATCCAACGCTAAATGGTAAGAATCTCGTTTGCTATTCCAGCTTATAAGTTTCATTGAATAGTAATCATAAGTTAATTTTACCAATAACAACCGAAAATGGACCAATGTAGGCGATAAGGAAATTAGGCTTTCCAAAACAAGATTTGCGAATTATTTTTAATATTTATTTGCCGAAAACAATTAAAAACGGTCCTGTTCTGTTGTTATTATTAACTAAACAACAGTTTATAGTGCCTTTCATTCAAAAATCTTTGGAAACGGGCTCTTAAATTGACACAAAACTTTTATTGACTTTTCGCCTCTGGTGGAGTCGAAACACGCTTAAATAGTCACAAGCGATTGAGTATGATTCATTAATTATCGAGAAAAAGTAGACAGAAAATCCATGCTCGAATTAAATCCGAACCCGAGACATTAATTTATTAGGTATCAAACTCGAACCCGACCAAAACAGAAAAAAAAATCGTTGATCCCGACCCGAAACCCGTGTTTTAAAAAATGTTAAATTCTTGTTTCCAGCCAATTTGGAAGTTTTCAACTGTTGCCTTGTTAATTTCTATCTCTACCCGAACCCAACTTGTACCTGATGTTTTTGAGACTTTTAAAACCCGATCCGGATCAGAAAAAAAATCAAATATGCGATTAAGAAAAAAAAACAGAAATCCATAACTAACGCCTCCATATACAATAAACTTTCAAACAATGATTTATTTGGGCGATTTCTGATAATGCAGCGCTTCTAGTTTAGGTTCGATATAGTTGATTTTCAACGCTCACGCTGGCGAGAGACTCAATTACTATTTACTGTTATTTGTGGTTCCCCATAAAATTTCTAAACAATCTAATCTAATCGTTAGATACAGGGCTAGAAGTTTCCAAACAGGGGAATTTACGTATTTTTCGGCAGCTTAAGACAATGTTCTCTTGCAATTTATTTCAATCAATGACAGCTATGGTGAAACTATGATGAAACAGGGCAAAGAATCATATGAATGTAAGCATTGAGAAAGTACTGTAAATTTAACGTTCGAACGTAACGAAATAATCACTTCGTGAGTCCCAAATATCCAATTACCTATATGTCTTCAATAAATTTGGGATTGCTAAATCCTTTGCAGCTATCAGAAAATTTCAGCATGTCAAAATATTGAGCTGTACAGGGTGTCCGCATATTATCCGTACAAATTTTGACGCCATGTCTCTACTTAACCAAGCTGAACAAATTGATCTTTTCTACATGGTTTAATATGTTGACCTATTATATTATTGATATTTTCCCCTTATACATTAAATATGATTAAATTAAATAATGCTGTTGTATCAAAGCATTGATGAAACATTAGACTGGCCCTTAAACAAAAAAGTTGGATAACTCAACGGAGCACCCCCTAGAAATGTGCCTCAGGGTAAGAAAAAAGCTCTCTCAAAATTTAAACTCATTTGGTTGCTCACCCCAGTTGGCGCATTCAGTTCGAAGTTTGTAAGGACTATTGGTTTCAAGTATATTTAAAATTGACCCTATGACACTGTTTCGTTCCGTATACTAGTTGATCGCGTTCAATTGAGCGCAGAATGACAAATTCACTAGAAGAAGACCCTGAAGAACAAAGTTGCAGAAGGTTGTATCTGGATTTAAGCTTATTTTCATTAGCCTATCAGTTGTTGAAAGGCTCAGATCAGCACTTCCGTATAATCACATATATGCATGCATCTTGTTGGGGCCCAGATAGCCGTAGCGGTAAACGCGCAGCTATTCAGCATGACCATGCTGAGGGTCGTGGGTTCGAATCCCGCTGGTCGAGGATCTTTTCGTAAAGGAAATTTTCTCGATTCCCAGGGCATAGAGTATCTTCGTACCTGCCACACGATATACACATGCAAAAATGGTCAATCGGCAAAGAAAGCTCTCAGTTAATAACTGTGGAAGTGCTCATAAGAACACTAATCTGAGAAGCAGGCTTTGTCCCAGTTGGGACGTAATGCCAGAAAGAAGAAGCATGCATCTTGTGCAGCAGCTCACCAAGCGTCATAGGTGGCTATAATGCGCTCAGTGGCTACCACCCAGTTATTTTAAAGAAATACTGAGCAGTTTTTAAAATCTACTTCAGATAGTTAAAACACCAACTTTCTCAATTTTAATCATAATACAACCTTCTGCAATATTGTTTGCTATGGTATCAAGTAGTGTTTTTGACATTCCGGGTTCAATTGAAAGCAATCAACAATTTT
Source organism: Aedes aegypti (assembly GCF_002204515.2). Taxonomy (NCBI): domain Eukaryota; kingdom Metazoa; phylum Arthropoda; class Insecta; order Diptera; family Culicidae; genus Aedes; species Aedes aegypti. Next base: position 225,882,215 of record NC_035108.1, on the reverse strand, counting down.
CCTGACCCAAACAGGAGATGAAGTGCTGTTTCCCATATGTTTGAACAGAAAATCCCATATTAACTTCAATTCAATTGCGCCAGCCCATGGAACGACCAAATGAGCTGAAATTTTCAGGCAGTCTTCCTCTAATCCTAAAGGATAAACCTGGGGGGTGCCCCGTGGATTTATACAACTTTATTTTTCTCGCATACTAAGCTGGGCCAGTCAAATCAAACATACATAACATAAATTATGTCTTTACTGTGGTATGAAACTCAAAACCAAATTATGTTTACTGTATGTGTATATTTTATTCAGACTATCGAAGGAAAACAAATTAACAACAAGCACATCTGTGACATCTACGAAATCTACGACGACGGTACTGAACGACGATGTAGAGTCAAATTCGTCTTCATCAATACGTCGAAGAAATAGACTAAACTTCAATAACATGTTGATGCTCATGGTAGATGATAAAACAAAAGAAAAATATTGTTACGACAGTGTAGATGAAGGATCGGAAGGCTCGGTAATGACTTCTAAAACCTCTTCTACTAATGATACGTGTGACGGTTTCAAAAATATGTTCAGCGCAAGGAATAAAAACGATCTTCAAAAAATACCACTTTCGTACATGCGATCGCCAAATCAGCATAATATAGGCAAATATCAGTTCTTCGTAAGACAAAATGCCTTCCAAAGTAGTCCACAAAATTTGAGAAAAAAAATTACCCCATCAAAAGTGAGTGGAGAAGCCCAAATGTCCCCTACAATATATTCTCAATCGCCTAGACAACAAATGACTTCAAAAAGTACCGATACCGAGGAATCAGCTTTATTGTGTGATAGTAAATCCGATTCTATTGTTATTGGACACTCGTCATCGTCACAAGAACCAAATTCATTATCACTTGAATTGACTGATCCATCACTGATAGAAGGGTCTTGTTGGAAGAAACCTTCACAAGCTGAAGATTGGAGTATCAGACCAAATAGAAAAAATCAACGATATTCGCATTGTGGAAGAGGTTAGGTATTATATACTCAATGTACGATGTGAATGGCGTTCTCGATGTTTATCTGTTTGTTATTCTATGTATGGTAGACGATTTTGAATAATGTTGTAGATTAATTTGTACATGTACCGACAGTTTCATCCAAAACATAGTTCAAACTCAAAAGGAACATGGAATTGATGAAACTATTTTATCTGCCTAAAACCATACTTGCCTTCTGGCGTTATAGTACAACAAAAGTTTGCTTTATGTAACAATTTTATTTCATTTTTATTTGATTTTTCCACTCAATTGCCGTCTTAAATGTGATATTTAACCCTACACATCTGTCCTTAGATATGTATCTATATCTGCTTCAAATAAGCAAACTTCCGTGTTGTTTGCATGAATTACAATTGAAAAGCTTATGCTATGCTGATGCTTATAACAAATATTTAACAAAATACTCATGAAGGATAGCCGTGAGGAGGTACAACAACATAAGTTATGGTTTTGACATCAAAGCTTAAATTATGTGTGACAGGGAAATTGAATTATCCAGGGTGTTCTACGTTTTGCAAAATAATTTTAGTTTCAGGTTCTAAATTGCATAAATCAACAGCACGAGTAGTCAAGTTTAAATGGCACGGTGCCCCGACAGACCGTTATTATGGAAAAAAAATGTCCATGAAATCTGAGCACAAAGCTCGATTCCTGAGGTCATTCTGCACCTCTAGGCCAATTTTTAAAAATATCCCTATGAGGAATCTCGCAAAATCTTGATTTGAAGTTTTTGATTTAAACATTCAATATAATCCTTATTAAAATCACACAAAAACGCTCGAAAAGTTGTCCAAACTTTTGTCAACTAGTATATAACTGTTACTTTATAATTAGAAATATTTACAACTGACTTAACATACCAGAGTGGCTTAGGTATGTTTTTTCATAGTTTACTGGTTTTAATTTAATTGATAGTTGTTTTCTATGTTGAGCTGATAGAAAGGTAAAACACATAAATTAACAATTAACAATGTTGTTATTAAAAAAAAAGGATTTGGAAATAAATGTAGCACCATAATAAGATAAGCCATATGATACTTTTATAGTCGATTAGATTGTCAACCGTTTGTTCCAAATCTCGAATGATTTGGTTGCTCTGGTACGCTCACGGAGCCGCTGACCTCCGCCTGATTGATGCAACTTTTTCTTCCGGCATTCGCACTAAATGACCAGCTCACTGAAGTTTACATATTTTATTCGCTTAATAGTCTTCGCGATTCTATGACATTTCCCGGAAAACCATTTTCCGGAATGCCGTTTCCCGGAAATCATTTCCCGGAATGACCCATTTCCCGGAAACCCATTTCCCGGAATGCCACTTCCCGGAATGTACTAAAAATGAACTTTCGCGGAACCCGAAGGACCCGAGGACATAGAGTTTCTTTGTGGGAGTGCTAATATGATCATAGAGCCGAAAAGCAGTTGAAACGTTATGTCAGAAAGAAAAAGGAGAAGAAGATGATACCAATTGAAACACTATCACATTATAAAGTTCAAGCTAGTGTCTCATTTCAAAGGAGCGGAAGGAGTTAAGGAAGCGTCGCCTTATAAAATTGACAAGAAGAGAGTTGGTCCAAAATGTCAAAATTGTGCGTGACATAATTTGTGTATAATCTAGGGTTGCAAAAGTCATGAAATTCACGCTACAGTAGCCAAGTAGACCAAATCGCAGTCAGCGAAGGCAGTGAAATTCAGCCTCTCGGTGCTGTAGGCAAAATGCCCAGAATGTAGTAAAACACCCGTTGCTGTAGGCAACCCAAAACTACTGTAGAAAAATGTTCTATTTTCCGGAGCATTTCCCGCATTTACAGCCTTGGATGACACTAATGATTAAGAAAATTCATGCACCCAAAATAGGCTACTTGATGAGATTCATGTTTTCAAAGTACTGTAGTGAGAAAAGCCACGTGAGTTTCGCGACATTCAAACCTACTACTATTACCATTCCCAGCACTGATAAAATTCAATTACTCAATAGAATAACCTCAGTTTGAAAGAAGGGAAAATTTCTGATGTTTAATATTAGCAGCCTTCTTGCCAAAAATGTTTCTATCGGTATAATTCGGAAGAAAGGAAAATTTTCAAAAGAAGGGTGATTCTGTATGAAAATGGCAGTAGCTATAACTGAAATTTATGTTGATGGATTTATTTATCAGTTTAAATATTATTAATTGTTCAAATAGCATAACTCGAAAGAACAGCTTATGTATGAAAGAAGGGCAATTATCCAATGAAAATGTAGACAGTGAGGACAATAATAATTATACCATTATAACACGAAAATGGACCGGGCAAAAACTTTCTCACAGGCTGCACAAAAATGGAATAGAGGTTTGAAATGTCTTGATGTTATTTAATCTTTAATCTTAATTTTAATTTAGTCTACAGCTGGAAACCTTTCAAAGAGAAATGAAATCTAGAAAATTGGTCTACATGATATACTTATAAGAGCTTGTAATCAGATCGTTTTTAAAAAAAATCCTAACTGTTCAAAATTTCGGTTTATTAAAAAAACTGAAAATATGGCGGATAGCATCATAGATATATAATCATGACGCTATCCACCATATTTTCATTTCAAATTATTTGAAATTAATTCTTGCAATATTTTGCATATTTTTTCACGATTTTTGCAGGAATAAGTTTAATAATTATGCTACCAAATTAGCGGGTAAAACTGCTTTCAAATCAGAATATTAAATATAAGAACAAAAGCTAAAATCTCGTTGCCTGTTACAAAACTTTGAAATAGTTTTATTCAACATGAAAAATCAGGATGCAATTACGCATTGAAATATTACCGCCATGCTGGGTAAAATTGGGCATAGGAGTGACTTAAATCATTATTTTCGATGCATTTCGTGGCTGGTATGAGCTTCGAAAAACTGATCTATGACAGTCTAGTGGCATTTTACAAAGTATTCTTGAAGCTTGCCACATTGTTTTCATGATTTTGATATTACTTTGCTCTAAAAATGGCTTTGAACTGGAAATTGTTTATTTTATATATCATTGAGTAGCTTTCCGGGAAATGGGTTATTCCGGGAAATGGTTTTCCGGAAAATGGGTCATTCCGGGAAATGTCTTTCCGGGAAATGGGGTATCCGGGAAATGATTTCCGGGAAACGTCTTTCCGGGAAATGGTATAGAATCGTCTTCGCTCCTGTTCTCAAATAAATGTGCTTAGAGAGTCAAGAATCAGCGTTTGATACAGCGAAAATTGACAATGATGTTTCATTTGGGCATGCTCCCAAACTTTCAATACAAAAACAAAGTTTCCAATCAGTTTTTATATTTTTACTACTGAACATGGATTGAAAGCTTTCGTTTAACGTATTGACAGTAATCAAAGGTCTTTTTTATATTTAATTATAAGCAATATTTTTCCTCAGGGTGGCGAAAACTGGCACACCTTCCCTAGTAGTTTCTCATCTTTTCCTTCCATTTCTAGTAGTTGTAAGCATTTATATCTCCAAATTGAGAATGGGTTCAAGAACTTTCTGCTCAAATAAAATTTGAAATGTAGCTTGATGCAGAGAATACAATGCGTAGCAATGGGAAACCAGTGATAGTGAAAAAAATGTTATTTTATGGAATGTTTTTCTTTCTCCGCAGGGGTGCTCAACTTGCGCCGCAGCATATTAGAGCCAACAGAAAAACATCTTTATTGTTGTTATTTTATTCAATGAAATCCTCATTTTTTTAATCCGTCATGCTTATGGATGTCAAAAGCTACGTCATTTATGGACGTCCCTAATGTAAATTTCATGTGAAATAAAATATTCGAAGTAAAAAATGAGATCATGTAAATTTGTTAGTACAATTGAGAATGTATCATTGCGTCTAGTATGAAAAAATACAGTGAAGTTGGTAAGAGATTTCGAAGAATGACCTAATTTGCTGGATGGGTAATTTCCAAACATTAAATTTAGTGTAATCAGCAAGAGTTATGTCATGACTAATTGAAGGAAGATATTTCGTTGACAAATGCAATGTTTTATGATGTGGCTTTCGATGATGAGTTGCGTTTTTGGTGCTTCTCCAGAAGCGAATGATTTAATTTTAGCCTACGGTCCCATTAAGGTTCGAGTATCAGTATGTTTTGTATGTTAACATTGATGTACGAGTATTTGATAAATGCTTAAATTATTGGTAGTATGCATTTGTTTTGAGATGTTATATATTTATGTTGTTATGTTACATTTTGTTATACGATTTACTTTCAAATTATATTCATCGTTTGCATTTCTATACTATAGTAACAAATGGCGGTAACATTGGCAGAGGGAAATTCATACCAGCCAGAGTGATACACTCTACACCAAGTAGCCCACAGGACAAGAGAACTAAATCGATAGAAGTGATCGGATCAGCAGAGAGCCTCGTTGGTCGAGTAATTATCAATAATTGTAAAATGTTCTATACTCAACAAATAACAACGTTTATATTGCAGGTTTTATTAGAACAAGGATTAGGCAAATATTGTGATCCAGAATTTGTGCATTGTGCTCAAATGGAAATGCAAGAAGCGCTTGAGATGACGCAGGAAGAAATGGACTTAGCAGCACATGAACTGATGCTTCAAGAAAGGTTCAACAGAAACAACAACCAGCCAAAAAATGTTCAGCCAAAACAGAAACGGAAACATGACAACCAAATTTTATAGCAGAATGTAGTAAAAGTCATTACATAAGTTAAATTCAACGATTATTTACTTTTGTTTTTGCTTGTGTAATGTTATCCATCAAACGACTGTTTGTTTTTATAGGAAATGTTATTTTTGAAAACAATCCTTTTAACGTGAATTTACAATCAGATTTGATGTAACAATCGGTAAAAGATCGGTTTTATATGCCTCTTGTTTTTGTTGCTATTTAATTGTACAGATTTTTATGAATAAAAACCCATCCAGCAATGAGAAAAATGCGAAAACGGCAAAGGATACACCGTTCTACACATTATTATCCTATTTCCATAGGATTTCATACATCCATACGAGAGTTGTGTAGTTTAGCTAAAGAAATGTCTAAAATCTAATTTTCTTTGATTGAATCCTTTAATTTCCGATAATTGAAAACCTTATACATAACGTGTACATCCGATAAAAAAATAGATTTGTTATCAAGGATATACAAATCATACATTTGCAAACATCACAGTACAGTTTCTCATCAGTTAATAAACAGCATTTATGTTTCATAAAAATTATATCGATTGCAAATTCCGAGGCATACAAGCAAAAATAGTAAAATTTTATTTCCTTTTGAAATGCAAAATGGATGTTCCGCAAAATACATCTCTTGTAAATATTGGTATCTCGTAAAACCCAATACGTACCTGTTTGGGATTATACATTTTACATTTTAAAACTTCCACCTTATTATGTTCATATCATCATTTCAGTTATCATAACATAAAAATGCCTAAGCTAAAGCATATACGGCCAACTTGCTGTGTATTGCATAGGAACATTTTATCATCAAAAGTTTTGGTGTAAATAAAATATCCCATTTGTTTTCCATAAATTGTACATCTCTATTGTTTTCCGAAAATTCCCGTTTTTCTTTATGCTCCTAATATTGCTTCCGAAAGACTGCTAATAATACAGATAAAGAAAAGCAGATCTACCCATGTATGTAATCGAGCCATATCGCAGGTGCGAACGTTTAGAGGTAACCATACCATCTACCAGAGCTGCGGCAACACACACGAGCTGGGAACAGCTTTCTTCGCGATGGGCGACATGCAAAAACGCGTGACCCCGCCTTTAGACGGGGTACACTTTGGAATTTTGTGTATTTTTTCGTAGCTCGGAAATCAAAATGATTTTATTTTTGGCTTAAACCTTGACTTATAACACGCATATAAGAAAAGTTTTTTATGACATTTGAAACTTTTTTGTATTTTTGAAAATTGTTTGAAAAATTGTATTCCTATACAACCTTCAAATGCCTGGAATTTATTTAACGTTATATTACACGTCGGACAATCGGACCTTTTATATTTTCTACTACCAACCTATAACAGAAGAAGAGCTTGGTGGTATTTAAATAATTCCAAACCTGTTTTTCCGTTAATTACACGGAAAACAAAAATATTTCCAGAAAAATATTTAAAACTAGTGGTCCCGGCAAACTTCGTCTTGCCATCAAGTAGGCAATTGAAAAACGCTTTTGATCGTCCCATATAAAATGACAGTTTCGTTCGCGCTCGTTTTTTCAACTTTCCCGGTGAATATCCTGGGATTTTTATACACACAAACACGTCGGAACCCTTGGCGAACAAAACTGAGAAAGAATCATTCAAATTCGTTGACCCGTTCGTAAGCCATTTCGTGACATACAAATACCGTTCCATTTTTATTTATATAGATTATTATTTTTTTTAAATACCGTAAAAGCTTTAATTTTTATTATTGCCAAAAATCAGTAACTAGAAAAGGCTTCAAGAAAAAATGAAAAAAAATAGGGATGTTCAAAAATAAAAATTATAAAAATCAAAAACCAAAATTCATAGATTTGCAAAGAAAAATAAATCAATGCCCAAAACGAGATAGCTAAAAATGATATTTAGATCGATAATAAAAATTTGGGTATTAGAGGGTTAACATAATCAACGTGCACAGCCCACTAGAGATGGGTGACTCACTCACGAATCGTTCATAAGAGTCGACTCTCTAAAATGAGTGAACGAATCACGATTCTTTTCAAAAGAGTCACGATTCACTAGCACTTCATTTTTTAAATAGAAGAAAATTTTGCTTAAAAAAATTACCAGGAATCTTGCTTTTGAGTTGGATTCATCTTAGTTAAGTACCCCGGACATGTATGAATTGTTGATGTAGCTTTATGTAGAATGATCTCATTTTAAAATGATTACACATTTTGTTTCATATGCGATATCCTTGATTTTGATAAGATTTTGCTAAATGAGTCACTGAATCGACCAAAAGAGTCGATTCACTTTTGAGTGAATCACCTACGATTCACTCCCACAATTAGTCCATTTTGCCCATCTCTACAGCCCACACTCCGGAAGCACTGATGATGATACAGATGCATTTTACGCGCAACTTGAACGTGAATACCATCGCTGCCCAAGCCACGACATCGAGATCATCATAGGAGATTTAAACGCTCAGGTTGGACAGAAGAAGGAGTTCAAACCGACGATTGGAAAGTTCAGCGCCTACCGGCTGACGAACAGGAACGGCCTTCGACTGATTGATTTCGCCGCCTCCAAGAATATGCTTCCATTCCAAGAATATGGGAGCCATTCGTAGCACCTATTTTCAACGCCGCGCCTCCAATATTATGGGAGCCATTCATAGCACATATTTCCAACATAGCCTTCCATACCGATATACCTGGAGATCACCACGCCCAGCATCTCGAACAAACGTTGCCGGAAGAGGATTCTCACGTCGAAACCCTTCCCGAGGACTGCTGGCGTACAATAAAAGCAGCCACTAACGTCGCAGTTGGGTGCGTTGAACAGAGTCGACGGAACGATTGGTTCGACGAGGAGTGTAGAATGATTTTGGAGGAGAAGAACGCAGCGCGGGCAGTAATGCTGCAGCAAGGTACTTAACAGAACGTGGAATGTTATAGACAGAAGCGGAAGCATCAGACCCGTCTATTCTAGGAGAAAAAGCACCGCCTGGAGGAGACGGAATGCGAAGAAATGGAGCTGTAGCACCGCACCCAAGAAACGCGAAAGTTCTATCAAAAACTCAACGCAACTCGCAGAGGCTTCGTGCCGCGAGCCGAAATGTGCAAGGATAAAGATGGGAACAGTTTGGATGGACGCGAGGTGATCGAAAGGTGGAAGCAGCACTATGACGAACACTTGAATGGCGCTGAGAGCACGGGCACGGAGGTTCAAGGCAGCGGAAGAAGTGACTAATTCAGAATGTTGGACAATATCCAACCACCAGCTCCCACTTTAAGGGAAGTTAAGGATGCCGTTCAACAGCTCAAGAATAGCAAGGCAGCTGGGAAGGATGGTATTGGACGGACCAGATCTTTACAGTACGGCAAATCCTCCATAAATGCCGGGAGTATAAAGTCCCTACGCATCACCTTTTCATTGATTTCAAAGCGGCATACGACAGTATCGACCGCATAGAGCTATCATGGGTCATGGATCATGGACGAGAACAGCTTTCCCGGGACTCTCACAAGACTGATTAGAGCGACGATTGACGGTGTGCAGAACTGCGTAAAGATTTCGGGCGAACACTCCAGTTCGAATTCCCCCGGGGGCTAAGACAAGGTGATGGACTTTCGAGCCTGTTGTTCAACATTGCGCTAGAGGGTGTCATGCGGAGAGTCGGGTTTAACAGCCGAGGCACGATTTTCACAAGGTCCGGTCAATTTGTTTGCTTTGCTGATGACATGGAAATAATCGGAAGCACATTTGTAACGGTGGCAGAAATGTACACCCGCCTGAAACACGAAGCAACAAGGGTCGGACTGGTGGTGAATGCGTCGAAAACAAAGTACATGCTGGTGGGCGGAACCGAATGCGACAGGGCTCGCCTAGGAACCAGCGTTACGATTGACGGGGATACCTTCGAGGTGGTAGATGAATTAATTTACCTCGGATCCTTGCTGACGGCGGACAACAATCATCTGTGGAAGTCATGCCTACTATGGGCTCCAGAACAACCTGCGGTCAAAAACGATTCGTCCTCGCACCAAATGTAGGGTAAATTATGTATTTTGGACAGGCTAAGGATATGTCTGAAAACGGCGATCGATTAACTGCATTAAATACAAATATTTTATTACGCAATGTTACTTATATGCTTAACGTCCCATTGTACCTTGAGTTTCTGGGGAGAAAAAGCTTACAAACTATAGTATTAGCTTCCAAAATAGCGTTTTTTGGCAGCCTGTCTGTCATACATTTCGGACACCTAATATACATTTTGGACACTCTCATGTGAATATAATTTAGACAGAGGCGTTATCTCAATATCCATACAATGGTTTCTTGAAAAGACGATCATATCATAATACTGTAAGAGTTTACATGTGACTGATGCATTTTTTTTCGCTTATCGGATGTGTTTATTAGTGAAAATCAATAATTTTGTGTGTTTCATCAGATGGCCAAATTATATCAACTGAACAAAAACCATGATCTATTTTGGACAACACCTGATTTATGCCTTATATACTCATGTTAAGGTTTTAGATGAACTTAGCATAAATTTTAGACATATTTAATCATGTTTCCTCTTTCAAACTTTTTATGAATGCTAATTTTGAGCGCTATTATTGCATTTAATGTATGTTCTTGAAAAGCACATCCTCTTGCATTCGTAGATTTCACAGCTGTTGTGTACATACAATATACAATTTTTATATTTTTAAAGCCAATTTGTAATTGTTATGAAAATGATCACCATTAATAAGTAACATAGTGTATAAATAATGCAATACATGATTTGCCGTACATGTATTCCTCACCATCTCATTGGAATAAGCATAGAACGACTAGCCTGTCCAAATTATATGCATGTCCAAATTATATACGTTACCCTACCATGTACTAAACGCTGATTAGACCGGTGGTCCTTTACAGGCATGAAACGGTGACGATGCTCGAAGTCTCGGAGTCTTCGAACGTCGGGTGCTGAGGACTATCTTTGGCGGTGTGTAGGAGAACGGTATATGGCAGCGGAGGATAAATCATGAGCTCGCTGCACGCTACGGCGAACCTAGCACTCTGAAGGTAGCAAAAGCTGGAAGATTGCGTTGAACGGGGCATGTTGTAAGAATGCCGGACAACAACCCTGCAAAAATGGTGTTCGCTTCCGATCCGACAGGTGCAAGAAGGCGAGGAGCGATCTGGCAAGTGCAGGGCGCAGCCGAGAATGGAGGGAGTTAGCTGCGAACCGAGTTGTATGGCGTGGAATTGTTGACGCGGTTTTATTGTACCGTAATCCGGGGTATCATTGATCAGCGGGGTAACATTGATCGGAATGACTCAACTCGTAAAAAGTTCGTATCATAATTTATTGATGAAACATTTCCAAATCGCGAATGGTGCTTCTCTTTCTTATATTCATAAGCTAATGTAAGTGAGGTTTTTTGCGAAAATTGCGTTGACATTATGCGTAAATTTGTCATCTTTTCGAAACAATGATTTTAATGGGTAGGGATGACACTACCGAAGATTCATGTCTTACATAAGTTCTGCAAACGATATGAGCAAGGAAAATGCGGTTCTTACTAAAAATGGCCTCTCCGAAAACGATTCCGTTGTCAAAACTTTCATAAGTATGCTCAATTTGGCAACATTAACGAATTACTGTAATGAATATAGAAATCCCTTAGGAAATTGCCTACCTTTAGGCGTATTCCGTGGTTCGAGGTGTTTTTAATTTTAAAATAACTCAAAAAGTGAATGACTTGTAAGCGTTTGGCCTTCATATTCGGCTTCAGGGGCCATGATTTAAGTAAGTAACGATATTTTCAATATTACCGAACGCTGTTTTCATAGGTGATCAATGTTACCCCATATCAGCTAAATCAAAAAATCACTTAAAACATTTTTTTAAACATGCTTAAATCTGTCAAAAAACAAAATGCAGCATAAATTCACGAGCTATGGGTGGCAGTACTTGTTTTAAAAATATAAAATTTGCAACATTTGCATTTTCAAACGAAATATTTGAGAAATATTCAAAAAAATTATCAATGTTACCCCGGATTACGGTAATAACAATGTAATACCAATAAATGAATGATGAATGTCTAGCACAATTGTGCTGTTTCGTCCCGAAAGGAATACAAGGGTGAGCAATATGGATCTCACCTAAGGAAAATGTCATGCAATGCATAGAAAAACAGCGAAACCGATGGTTCTCATGACAAGCGACTTGAACTGTAGCATGTTGGCTTCCATGTTATATCAATAATTAATGTTAACATCTAATTACAAAAAAAAATTTGGGGTGGGTAATGTCTATTACATTACCGCGGGGTTGACGTAGAACTACGATTAATGATAATTTGATTTGTCATGTGTATGAATTTGTAAGTGTACTAGTTTTGTGTTGTTATTGATCGGATGAAGTTTTCAGAAGTTAACTCTTTTTGGACTCATTTTGGTGGTCCTGGAAAGAACCGTTTGTCGTTCTGTGGTTCCGAGAACCAGTGTTTGGTGTTCCAGGATTAATGCCAGATGATTGAGTTTGTTTGTTTGGTCGTTGCTTCCTTGTGTTGCTTGGTTGGGTGATCGGTTTCTGGCTCCAGCTGTAGTTCGCCAAACTCCTCCAGTAGATTAGATGTTTGATAGCTCGGGTGCTTCGATCGTGAGAATCGATAGAATCGGTCCAGTGCTTTGGTATGTAGCAATATCCATTGCATGAGCATTTAGGCTCTGTACATTGATACTCATCAATGTGCAGGCAGGGCCGCTATGATCCAGTATTTCACGCAGTTCGTCTCAAAGCGTCACTAATCGATGATTGCCTAAGCGCTGCAGCTGATTCCTCAAGTCAACCCTCTTGGGAGAATTGCTGCCTTTGGCGTGATGGAACTTGAAAAAAATGGAGTTTGTCAAAAATATTCCTTGCAGTGAAGTAACCCGCGACAAACCAACATATACCAATTGCTGATCCTGGCTTTTGTCATAGTCGTACACGACCTCGGGGAAAGTTTCACCTTGCGACTTATGAACAGTAAAAGCACAGGCACTAACCACAGGAAACTGAATGCGTTTGCATTTGATTATGCCGCACAGTTTGAAAGTAAATTTCTATAAATTCTCTATACAGGAGTGAAATTGGAATTTCAAAACCAAGAGCCTTACGTTGGCATGAAATATTTTGAACTCTTATAACTGTTTGCTGGCTTAACGAAATTCCTTGATTGGCACCTCAATGGAAAGACAAGACATCACAGGGTCATGTCGTTTACTTACTGAATCCCACATACCTGTCCAAATAGTTTAATGACTGTTTAAAAAAAATCGTTGATTTCAAGCAAATTTATAAATAGGGGTACTAGAGAAAAGTTGACGTCATTTGCTTTTCACTCTCCGCTTGGATCGCATCTCAGCAGGCGACAGATCGGCTTGCTCTGACCGGGCGTGCTTCTCAGGCACAGACATCGATAGCGAAGGACCTCCCCGTTTGTCTTGCTTCGCTCAAATCAAACTATCGAGCGAGCGAGAGAAGATGCCGTCCAAAGCCAAAGTCATCACCGCTGCAGACGCCAAGAAGAAGAAGAAGAGGAAGCAGTCCACAGGAGAATTCGCGGTCGAACTGTGAACACGGTTGGGCGATTCATTCTCGCTTTGTGGTTCACCGCTTGTTTGCGTTCACCCAGCCATCGTCATCGCCACCATCATCAGATTTCGACTTAAGCCCGGTGATCCACTACCTGTTACTGTTGTGCGCCATCCACGCCACGAAACTTTCGGTTCGTCGTATAAGCAAATAACTTGCTCAAATTTATACATTTGAGTTGAGGATTCCCCGTTTAACCACGGCAATCAACTGATAACATCCCGCAGTGTTATTTATCTGTAAGAGCATCAAAGCTAACAAAGCCATCGGCCCTTTTCAGGGCCATCAAATTAGTGGAAAAGAGTTGAAAGAGAAATATTTCCGACTTTATATATGACTTCTTATAATCCTAAATCAATTTTTCAGCTTCATACAAAATTTCATTTGTCATGAATAATTTATGACTCAACAATTTGAGACTGCAATCGCGGACGCTGCTGCAGTGCCGTCGAGGTGAGTGCTCAACATTTCACAACGATTGTAAAATAGAGTGGCATTTCCAACAGCGTCATTGATGTTCCATATTTTAGCAGATTTCTAGCAGCGAGGTACTTCTCGCTGAGCAAGTTCGGAGGAGCTCTTACCAGCTCGAAAGCGGAATTGGAATGAAACTGAATCCGACGAAGGAAGCATGTTATATAACCTTAGAATAGCAGATGATGCTCCTCCCTTTTGTGCTCTTCGCTTTCTGATCGACTAATCTGGGAAATGGGTATGTGCCAATAATGTGTTGGGCTTAGAATTACTTGAAAATTGCGGAGAAAGCTAATGCGTGAGAAATTGGTCGAATTGCTGGAATGATTGACATTCCCTAAATATTCAATACGAGCTATTGATAATCAATAGTTTTCTTTATTATGAAGGTAAATTTCTGATCCATGGGTGCCAAAATTATTACAATTGTTCAATGAGAATGTCTTTTCAAAAGCATTCTAAATATGTCGCAATTTTTTTACATGTGATAATTTGCCTAATCAAAGTGTTCCCATAAAATATGGAACATCAAAGGCGCTGTTGGAAATGCCACTCTATTTTACAATCATTGTGAAATGTTGAGAACTCACCCCGACGGCACTGCAGCAGCGTCCGCGAGTACAATCTCAAATTGTTGAGTCATAAATTATTCATGACAAATGAAATTTTGTATGAAGCTGTGAAATTTATCTAGGAATATAAGAAGTCGGAAATATTTCTCTTTTAACTCTTTTAAACTAATTTGATGGCTCTGAAAAGAACCGATGGCTTTGTTAACGATGTTGTTACAGATAAATAACACTGCTCGGACCAGCAAAACTCAGGGGGCTTCTGGTATTTGTTCCTAACGGGATTGCTTCTTGACCATCAATGATGATTTCATCACGAATCGAAATTTTGAAGCACGGGTCAACAGCTCCTCGGCCGATGAAATTTACGGCGGCGATGACGATGGCTGGGTGAACGCAAACAAGTTCACCACAAAGCGAGAATGACTCGCCCGACCGTTGTCGCAGTTCGACCGCAAATTCTCCTGTGGACTGCTTCCTCTGCATCTTCTTGGCGGCGGCAGCGGTGATGGCTTTAGCTTTGGACGGTATCTTCTGTCGCTCGATCGACAGTTTGATTTGCAAGCAAGACAAACGGGGCGTCCTTCGCTATCGATGTCTGTGCCTGAGAAGCACGCCCGGTCAGAGCAAGCCGATCTGTTGCCTGCTGAGATGCGAGCCAATCGGAGAGTGAAAAGCAAATGACGTCAAATTTTCTCTAGCACCCCTATTTATAGATTTGCTTGAAATCAACGTTCTCTTTTAAAACAGTTATTAAACTATTTGGAGAGGTATGTGGGATTCAGTTAGTAAACGACATGAAGCTTTGATGTCTTGTCTTTCGATTGAGGTGCTAATCAAGAAATTTCGTTAAGCCAGCGAAAAGTTATTAACGTTTAAAATATTTCATGCCAACGTAACGCTCTTGGTTTTGAAATTCCAATTTCACTCCTGTATAGAGAAGAAAGACGTAATTCTACGTAAAAAAATGTGCAACGATTTTGACACCACCCAACTAACAATTTTAGCGCTATAAGCCAAGATTATTTGCTTTCTGCTGAATAATAGTTGAATTGGCGCAGCGAACGCTGCAAAAAATGAAACCTGTCAGAAATAGAACGATTAGCGTCAATAGAGCTATAACGCAAACATTTTGCAGCTACAAATCTTAGCTGAGTATATTTCGTCTTTTATCGCTTTTGCTGCTTTTACAAAGCTGTAACTCAACACCTTGAGCAGTAGTAACCTAATGTCGTGGAATAAAAGTACCTATCATTCATCCGGCTGCTTCTATACAATATGATTTGTTATGCTGCTCAATATATATGTAATTAAGAAGCGCATTGTCGTCAGTTATACAGCGTGCATACAGCAGTAAGCTGTAAAACAACAACTTGTGGCGCATATGTTCAACACTTGTTTCACTTGTTTCATAACAAATCTGTTCAGCTTGTTGGATGTAAACATTGCGTTTGACGTTTCACACCCTTTTACAGCCTGATGAAGTGGTGTAACATCGTTTACGATCATTATAAAATATCACCCGCCCCCGCAGGAGCAAGCGTCAAGGTCGGAGGATCAAAAACCGAGTAGTGTTTGATCCTTCGACCTTGACGCTTGCTCCTGCGGGGGTGGGCAATGAGGGCAGGATCAAACTTGTCGTGCGTCGTTCGCTCAGAGAAATGAAAAGGCGCCGCGGATCGTAAGTAGTGTTTGATCGTCGCTTGCTCTTGCGTGGGCGAGTAACGAATACTTGTTCGGCGTACAATGCGATTATCGAATAATTTCGCGAATCCGGTTAGGCGTGATTATATCATGGATCGCATTACCAAACATTGGTGACTCCCAGATCTCTACCTTATCCCACTAACCCAATAACCTTTCCATGACAACCGTGGAGATGCAGAGGTGATCTCGGTCTCTAGGAACAACGGTAGTCACACTAACATTCCTTCCCTTCCCCGATGACCGTAAGGACGTGGCCGGCGCCGTTATTGACTTTTAAATTTGAGCTCTCGATTTGTGCACATTGGAGAATGGTAAGCTAATCCCAAGCCCCATTCATTAATTCCATGTGCAACTTCGATTGTTCTGGCCAATCACGGAGTAGCAACTACGAATTGTACGGTCATCTATGCTTATGCTTATGCTTATTATAAAATATTGTCTGAACCGTTTTCGATGTAGAACAAAACGGAGTGTTTTCTCTGCCTTTCGATATATACTGTGGTGGCAACAAGGACAGCGTCAAGACTCGTGGATGCAGAGATCGTGAGTTCAATACCAAGCGGTGGCAAGTTGTGAAACATTGGGAACAATTTAATTCAGATACTTATGGTATGAATCCCGGCAGCTGTGAAAATAACATTTAATCAATAAAACAGCGAAGCTGTATAAAAATTATTAAACAGTTGCGAAATAAATGAGAAAGCGCCTTCCGAAAATGTTACACAGCTACTTGTCGTATAACTGTCGAGATAGAGCAATGATCAGTATGAATAAGAGCTGCCAACACAGCTTGAAAATAGCTGAGTAGATTCGCCAGATTTGTTGGTAAAAGGATCGCATAGAAGCTTTCATTCGTATGTACAGCGCCTTTACTCAGCATAAAGCCGTATAAAGAGGACATAGAGAATGTTAGTTGGGCATGTTCTTTTGCGTATTCGACAACCATATCGGGCATAATGAGTCAACCTACGGGGCAGTATGAATCACCTCATTTAATAGTAAATGAACTAAGTTATTCTTGTATTAAATTGCAACCCTTGATACAACCTATTTCACAGCGTAACAAACATAACAATTTTGCGTGATCTATGAAGTATGCAAAATAGGACTCCAACTTTCATTTACGATACCATTTGGTATAAATTGAACGATAAAATTAGCATTTAGCATTAGCATTAAGCATTTCGCACAAAATCGTAGGTGGTACAGTCCTAGACCATTGTATGAGGGTTGCCTCCTTCCCGTCCGTTACCAAAGTCAGAGATTTGGGATTAACCTCTAACTCTTAGACAAGATTGACGCATCCTCCAATAATCGAGAGCTGTCCTGGCCACGTCCTTGCGAAAGCTGGGGAATGGGAAAGGATGATTGATTGAACACCTACTTAAGAAAGATGCAGAGAACTCTACGACCTCTCATAGATGTTACGGGATGTTGTGGAATGTTGATGGAAAGGGTAGTGCCAAAGGAAACGTTCGGTAGACGTTCTGGCCGACAAATGGGTAGTATTTACGCATTGTGATTATGCGCTGCTGATCAGAACAAACTCACCAAATTCCTTCGTCGAAAATCCGCTGCAATCTGTCGCTCCTCTAATAATGAACAGTAGCGTGAGCCGTACTTAGTACTGCCCATCAAAATGCACGCACTGCAGTTCTTAATACATCCCGAATCGAGCATCCATGAATCACATTCAATTTTTGAATCAACACGCACGGGAGAAAAAAAACAAGTCACGCGAAATGAATTCAATTTATGGTGCCATTACAGAGCACTCTCTAGCAAAACGCAAGCAAATCGAATAAAAGTAAAAAACAAAACTTCACAAAACATCTTCAGATATAATCTTTGATAAAAAATACATCTATCACTTTGAAAAACACGTTTCCACAGAACATTTGCACGTGGCGTAGCACCGCCGAATCTAATTTTCACCAGCGGAAAAAAAAAGATTGCGAACGAGGTAAACGTGACACAAAATTCAAAACGCAGCCGCCCGCGCGCATGGCTTGCTGCGATCCTGGTATAAATTGAACGATAAAATTAAGATTAAACCGACTTTTTCAACATATTTGCAGTCTACATACCAAATTCTATGTTTCTCTTATATGGCAAAATGCAATGCTTTTATAAATCATCTAAAACTAAACTTTGAGCATCGAAAATTTTACAAACTTTGTTGATAAGTATTATTGAACACATAAAGTTTCGATTCTGTGGTAAATTAAGCAAATAAATTGCCATACAGGCAGACAAACTTGCATGCAAGTGGGCTAAAATCGTCAAATTCTGAATTTTCAACACCAAATATCCCAAAAACTGGACGTGCTATGAATTTTTTGAAAACGGCAATGAATTCAGCATCACAAAATTAAGTAAATAGCGATATTTTGGTGCTTGAGACAAAAAAGTGTTCTGCAGTGTTTTGTAGTAAATTATTCCAAAAGGGTCCTAAAATTTTCAACGAAATCTTGTTTTTATTTAATAACACGAAATAGCATGTTTTTGCAACTACTTTAGCATTTTTTCTCGCTTCATTATCGGTTCTTCTTCTTCTTTCTGGCGTTACGTCCCAACTGGGACAAAGCCTGCTTCTCAGATTAGTGTTCTTATGAGCACTTCCACAGTTATTAACTGAGAGCTTTCTTTGCCGATTGACCATTTTTGCATGTGTATATCGTGCGGCAGGTACGACGATACTCTATGCCCTGGGAATCGAGAAAATTTCCTTTACGAAAAGATCCTCGACCAGCGGTCGGTTATATCACATTTAAAGTTTAATTTAAAAAATGAGTCAAAATTTGAACCTTGACACTTTTGATCGTGTTTGATATTTGTTTAATCGACAAAAACGCCACTAGGGTTTTAGTTTTAACATTGGGGTTGTTCCTATCTGACATTTCTGTTGCAAGGGACATGGAGGTCTTTATTTGGTCTTTTGTCCTATAAAACTTCCCTGAATACCATTACCCCGAAAACCATCTACCTGAAATCCAGTACCCCGAAAACCATTACCCCGAATGACACATTGCCTCGAAAACCATTCAACGAATGAGTGCACACATCAGATGATCTATACAGCGCACTACTTCCGACACCGTACAAGAAAGATAGCGCCAGCAAAAAAGCGGAAGGCGCCACTCGATCTAGTGCCAGAAAGATCATAAACATAACAAAGAAGAAATTAAAAAATAGTAGAGATGGTTTGGTTGTTGGATTGCTGAATCGATAAAACAGAAACAAAAGTTGTCATTTAAACGTATAAAACTAGTGATGGTGTCTCTTCTTCGGTTTATGGACAAAAGGTCGAAAGGACAAAAGGTCGAAAGTGATTTGCTTGGTGGGGCGTTTTTCCTTCTTTGAAAGAAGATTTTCGACTTTTTGTCCCTTATTTTTTGTTCTTCGACCTTTTGTCTTTCGACCTTTTGTCATAGATTCCGGTTCTTCAGCATGGTTTTGCTTTGTAGCCGCGGGCTTCAACCACTCAGCTAAGGGAGGCTATTGAGCTCAAAAAGTGCATTTCTAAATACTTTTTATATAGGTATAAGCGCAGCACACTGTCGATTTTTTGAACAACAACAAAAATGAGGAAGAAAACAAAACGACGGAAAATACGTAAGTTCCCTTATCTCAATTTACTATTTTTTTTATAAAAATTCAATAGAATTCCACAAAATACATCGGGGTTTCTCAAAAACTATTAAAGGAGATTGCGCAAAATTGTATGGAGTTTGGTCCCGGTATGTACACAGATGAGTCATATATCATTAGAAAGATTTAAATGAGACAAGAAAAAGTTGATATTGGGCCAAACATATTCAACGTGGGAGAAAAAAGTTACGTGTGCTAGAATAATGTAAGGAAGGGCATGTTCTGGGTATTTTTTTTATTATATCATGTTTTTGCGCACTTGTTTTGGGTTCATGCATAAGGGTGCTTATATATGTTCATAATTTTATCGTAGGTATTCCGAAAGACTAGTGATTTAACACAGTTTTCTGAATGTTTGGAGTTGCTGTAATGTGAATACTTTGACATGCGGAGATAGGAAATAAAGGTATAGGCATGTGTGTTTGACAAATAGCTCACTATAGGTAAACTACTATTTGGACACCAAGGCCAGATCGTATTTCCCTGTTGCATTATGCTATGATCGTATAAACCGCCAGCTTACTCAGGAATGAATTCCCAGATTATATCTATTTTAACACTACTGTCATTTCGTTGTTCTATTCTACGCAGCACTGGTAGAAAAGCCTCGCTGGTCGTACCCAGCATTAGCGTGCAGGTTCTAGCGGTGGAAAACCGCGCTACTGTTAGCGCACTTATATCTTCGACATCAACAACATCAAACTAGCATGATGTTGCTTTTCAAAAAACTAGATCATTTGAACTAAAAGTAACTATAGTATTTGCTATTAAAAAACTGCCATTAGATCTATCAAAACTATTTCCGTTTGTTATTGGTGTCAGTTTCATCACAGCAAACAAAATCTCACAAGGCTTCCTGGCGCGAGCTGAAATATACAGGGTTGAAGATAAAAGCTTTTCGTCGGACGGAGGCGAGGTAATTGAAAGGTGGAAGAAGCATTACGAGAAACTTTTGAATAGTGCTTAGGGCACAGTCACGGAGGTTCATGGCAGTGGAGGAAATGTTGGTCTACAGTAACCACTTTGAGGGAAGTTAAGGATGCCGATCTCCAGTTAAAGAATAACAAGGCAGTTATAAAGGATGGTATGAGTGGAAATCATCAACATAGGCCCGTATAAGCTGGTCATTTGTCTGCATCGGCAGAGAGTCAGAATCAAAAATACATAACAGCTACAGGAGTGGAGTCAAGGGGCTATATGACCTACCTACAAAAAAGCGAGTGGTCCGTATATTCCTCAATCTGTAATGCTTATAGATATAGAAGATGTCAAAGTCTAGCAGATTAGTTGATGGAAAGAGATAGAAGGAGACAAAAACTAAGTGATAATAAAAGATAGGCCCTCATTAGAAAAATATGACCATTGGTCGCCACGACGATCGCATACTAACTCGTAAGACGATAGTGATTGTTCTTAACTAAAGTCTCAACTTAACGACACTGTTCTTAACTTACGACCGGTAGGATAATGTTGGAGCCATGCGATACTAAACAACTACGTTTGCAATATACATCGCGAGTGGGATTATGTCAACGGTGGTCTCGATCTAGATTGCCTTTGATTTAATCACATGAAATTATAAAACTTCGTATATGTTACTTAAAAGTTTAAATAAATATTTCAATTCACTTTCAACGGCTTTGTTTGGTGCTGATGAACTTCTTCTACTTGGCATTAACGTCCCCACTGGTGCTGATGATGTTCTTCATAAATATTGAGCTTTAACTCTTTGAAAAAACCCATCTGGAGTAATATGTACGTTATCAAAATCTACAATCAGTTCTCTTAGTAGATACCACCCACATTTCTCCCTACGTTTCTCAGTTGATTTTCAACGAATAAAACTGATTATTTAAATGAAAATTCAGACATACTATTAGCTTAATGCTCACAAAAAATATCCAATCAATCGGTTACAAAACAATTGAAAAATAGTGTTTGGTTCGATGTGGATGACAGAATCTGGTAGAATCTTTACTGTATACATAATTTTTTTATGATTTTCAATATTTTGCCGTTTAACATCACCTTGCAATGTTTTCATCTCTGGATCAAAGTTTCGATTCACTTCTTTAAAACATAGAGCTTTTCATCTTTATTTAGGTGCTGAAAAAATGTTTTTTTTTCAATTCGTCCCCTTAATGCTACAACTAGATAACTCGAAAATCAAAATTTTATGATGTGCAACATTGAAAATATGACCGTTTTACAAGGAGATGGTTTATCGCAGAGAATATGATTGTATAATAAACTTTAACTTGTGTATTTTGAATCACACGCTAAAAAGCCGTGGATATTTTAAAGATCTAATGAGGAATATTTTTTTGACATATTGATGTCAAAAATTTCAAATTTCGAGTTATCTAGTTGTAGCATCAAGGGGACGAATTGTTAGTCAAATAATTATATAGCGAAATACATCGAAAATCCATCTCAAACCATGCAAAATAACTTTTTTCTCCCACGACGGATATTTTTGACCCCATACAAACTTTTTCTAGTCTCATTCAAATCTTCCAAATGATATATGACTCATCTGTGTACATTCCGGGCCCAGATTTGCCCAATCTCCTTAGGGGCTCTAAACTTTGGTAAAACAAAGTTTGCTAATTCATATATTGGAAATTTCCTAATAAACATTTCCAGAAAATTGATCGCGATTTTAAAAATATAATATATTGTCGAGCTGTTTTTAGTCTAGTACACGACACTGAAGAAATACGCGTATCTGACAAAGGATACACACTCTAGTGAAATTAAATGGTGTAGTAATGAATTCGGGTTTATTTACTTGTATTTAATGGTTTAGAGAAATCCTAGGCTGACGAATTGAAATTAGAACGATGATTATTGAAGTTTTCCTTCATAAGAATTTCATTTTCGTGCCGTTTTATAACGTACAAGTCAACCTATCAGTAAATTAGAAAATGTATGCAAAATGCTTAATTCTCGCTTATAAAGTCTTCAAATGCAAAATTCTTATTTTTATCCAGACTCATGCAAATGCTATACAATGCAGCAATATACCACACCCTAACGGATAAAACTTATCGAAGATATAGCATACCTGCGTGCTTGTTGTCAACGTATACGTTGAGCAGTTCAACAACAACGATATCGCCCAACCGTATACTCGTTTTAATTTTGTTCCTTTACAACCGGCTGCTTGTCTGAGCACCATAACCGTTTGTTTATATTTATTTTTGTAATAAAAGGGTTTCACAGTTTTAAGCATTCATTTTAATTACATTCAAGAAACACTTTACACTAGAGAATGTCTGAATACCTTTACAGTATGTATGACGAAAATGAAGACTTTTACGACACGTATGATGACTACAATGAACGAATTTTGAGAAACTGTAAGTATTTGTGGTTCAACAGTGTTCTATATGAAAACATATTTCGTTTACAGATGAAGCAGCGGGCTGGAAAGATGTCTATGAAAATTGTATTGTTCCTTCGTTTTTTCAAATATCTTATTATGCGATACCATTTGTGGCAGTCAACATTTTTATGTGTATCTGTAATAAGCTTCAAGGTTTGTGCATGACGTTGATTTATCATACAATATGTAAATAATTTTAAATTTTTCAGCACGTTACTTACCATCGCATTACAACATAACACATGCTCTTAGTTTTGGAAGCGGTTTATTTTTAATTTACAACACAATTGAACATGGTCATTTATATTTGGTTCAGCTATTTATATCTGTGTATTTATTGATCAAACTATCATTCATTGATCAAAAGCGAATTAGACTTGATTTATTGATAAGCATCTATACAATGGCTTATTTGATTTTAAGGTAAATAATACAATATCCATAGAAGCAATTATATATACATATTTATATTTACAGTGAAGTTTTAGAAAAGGATCCTAAAGTATGGCATCACATACGAGGTGTCTTAATGATTGCAGTGATGAAGTCTATCTCTCTAGCTATGGATACAAGGGCGGATCGATCATTGCGAGATCGATTTTCTATAATCTCATTCTTAGGTTACATCTGTTCTCCGGCAAACTGTATTTTTGGACCATGGATATCTTTCAATGATTACTTGAACAGTATAACCAGGTCTAAAAACAAGTTGAAACTGGTACGATTGGTTGAATAAGATTTTACACAGAAACTGACTAATGCGTAATTTTCTTTTTTTCACAGAATTTTAAATACTTTGCACAAATATCGATTAATCTTGCACTATGTATTTTATGTTTGCTGTTTTCAAACTGCGCGGATAGTTTTCTTGATGCTGATAATTTTTGGAAGTAAGTAAATATTAGATAGTAAATATTAAATATTAAACATTTCATTAAGTCGACATTTACATACATAAATGAATCCAATCGGCCTCAACTCCAATAAAAAAGGAATGGATAAGGGCATTTCAACAAAAAACACATTTGATCAATAATTAACACAAACATGACTGTTTTGATTAGGATCATATAAGCTTCTTATCTAATTGTTAGCAACCATGTATTATAGACAAGCAGTATTGTACATTTCAAACTTTTCGATTTTGTATTTTCCCGGATTCTTTTCTACTGGGTTTCGGAGAGCTAGATTTGAGATAATTGTCAACCGATTTGAACAAAAAACAATTTTCTACAAGGCATGTTTTTTAATTTTTGGACGGAAAAATCACATAAAACTATAGTTGGAACAGTAGAATTTTGCAGTAAACTTTACTCAAAATCCTCAACAAAGTACTCCCCTTTGCATTTGTCTAAGGCTTTTACAGGATTTGTGTGCAGTATTTTTTAGAATTTAACCTGGAAGTTCTCTCAGGGTATCGACAGCTTCTTTATGACGTTCCAAATGGTACAGAATGTGCTTAAAGTTCAACGCTCCGTCATTGTAATCATCGTCATCATCGAAATTTCAAAAGCAGTTTTTCTGTTCAAAACTCAAACTTATTCGATGAAATTGTGTTCACTGTGTTTCGGATGGAGATTAGAACACAGTGAACACATTTTCCTGTAAATTTTCTTGATTTTGAATGAAAAAACTGCTTTTGAAAATTCTGAAATCAATGACGGATCCTGCCCCTTAATGTTCTTATGAGAACCTCTACTAACTGAGAGCTTTCTTTGCTAATTGGGTCCTAAAGCCCTGTCCCAATCTTAGTGCCAAACGCTTAAGTTTAGGTCAAAAACACATGTTTACTCAATTTTCTAATGTTTTCCGTTGGTTTAAGCCCAAAAAAATTTTTTTTTAGATTTTTTCACATCCTTTGGCTTAAACTCAAATTTTGGGTGTATTTTGTTTTCCGTGTCCCTTACGAAATGTCAGATAGGAACAACCCTAGTGGTCGAACTAAAACCCCTGTGGTGTTTTTGTCGACTAAGCGAACGTCAAACATGATCAAAAGTGTCAAGGTTCATTTATGGACCAAATTTTTAAATTAAAGTTTAAACATGATATAGCCATTATATTACAGTAACATGCTCTTTCGTGTTATTAAATAAAAACAAGATTTCATTACAAATTTTAGGACCCAATTGACCATTTTTGCATGTGTATATCATGTGGCAGGTACAAAGATACTCTATGCCCTGGAAAGTTGAGAAAATTTCCAACTAGAATAGATCCTCGACCGGTTGGATTCCAACTCACTGTTATATCTGAAGATACCATAAAATGGATTGCCATAAAATGATTATATACTTACCTATACTTACATACATCTATATATTCCTTCAACAGAAGCTCTGCGCTCATATGAAAAAAAATAAAGAGTCATTCGAACTTCAGCCGTAGTCTAAAACGGAGTCAAGCTAAAAAGGTGTTCTTATTTAAATATTATAAAAGAAATCATAGTTAAAAGATATTTTAAGTGGCGAACGAGGAAAAGTTATAGTGCGATAGATCGTAAAAACCGGGAAATAGTGATATATTGTGTTGGTTAAAATCTCAAACGGAAACGTTGTTTCTAGAGTGAGCAGATCATAAATTTGAAGCAGAGTTGATTTGGAGATTGGTCTATTATCCAATTTTCTCTTTGTTTCTGGTGTAAAGAAAGAGCAGCAGTTTGAGAGCATCGGCCATCTGGCGCGAAACCGGCCCGGCAGTAAGGAACATTGTGTTCAGTGTGAGTGCCACTGAGAGATCGGCGGCTTAGTCAGCATAGCATCACGAATTGGAAACGATCGGTGAGATCTCTGAAGTGCACCGGAGCGAGCGGTAGTGTTACGACGTGAGAGAAAAGAAACAAGAAATAGAGAGAAACAGCAGTGTAACCTGTACGGCGGCTAGCGGCTAATAAACTCATTCCGATTGGACGGCCGTGGAACACACATCGCGCTCCATACAGCCCGCAGTACATGAGCGAGCATCGTATGTATATTGGATCAGCGTACATCGAACATAGGCGTCAGTATTCAGTGATAGGTTTGTGAACTGGCGGCGTGAATAGTAGAAATCGCAGCTACCAGTGGAGTAAGTCATCGTCAATTGAGATTTGAAAACCGTGAGTAGTTTTTTTCTTTTACTTAAGACTGTGAGTGATAGCATCATGTTCACAAATCCGGGACCATCTTCTCAAATTGTGCAGGCTACACCTACCATGATTGGTTCGATCGATGTGTATCATGTAGGCAAATCGTTTAGCAATTGGGTTGAACGTTTTGAAATTTTGTGTGCTTTGCATAGCGTAGGTACTGACACGAAGAGATCTTGGTTTATTTCATTGAGTGGTGAGGAAGTTTTCGACGAAATCAAGTTGTTGTTTCCAAAGAAGGATGTGAATGATTTGAGCTATGATGAGATAATAAAAAAATTAAAGGCTCGTTTTGATAAAACGGAACCCGCGTTAATGCATCGATATAAGTTCTACAATCGTTCTCAAGGAATTTCAGAAAGCTCAGAGAATTTTGTTCTAGCTGTGAAACTACTTGCTGAGAACTGTAATTTTAGAGACTTTAAAGATGAGGCAATAAGGGATAAACTTATTTTAGGATTGCGAGACAAAATATTACAACAAAAACTGCTTATGGAAGACGTTAGAGTGTTGGACACGGTGGAAAAAACGATAATTAGTAGTGAGCTGGCAGGGAAGAGAGCAAAAGAAGTGATTGAACAGACTGAATCGGAAGTTTTGTCAATAAAACACAGACTAGGCAGGAAAAGCGAAATTTTTCGTGAAAAGCGTTATGAGCAAGGTGGAAGGTTCAGATCACGTAGTAGGAGTAGTGAACGTAGTAACAGCAGAGATAGGAATGCTTACAAGCTAAAGCGAGATACAAAGCAGTGGGGTTCTCACAATAATGCAGTATGTAATTTATGTAGAAGAAGAGGCCACATTAGGAAAAATTGTTGGTTTTTGAATAAGAAAAACACGGTTCAATTCGTTGATAAAATAGCAGAAGAGCAGCCTGCTGTCGTTGTTGACAAATTTAACAGATTAAATCTACAGGAATCTAGCGATGATTCTGATATTAATTGCATGAAAATTTCTGGAGTTTGTGTTGAAAATGATGCATGTTTAGTAGAAGTGTTAGTAAATGACAGAAAGTTGATCATGGAGATAGATACTGGTTCTGCTGTGACAGTCATCAGCGAAATTTTGTACATAAAATTATTTAGCTCAAATCCCATATCCGTTTGTGCAAAGAAGCTCGTGGTAGTTAACGGCGCAACGCTAGATGTAGTTGGACAGTTTGTAGCTGAAATCTACCTTAATAGACTTAAACATTCTGGCAGACTAGTAGTGCTTAAAACCTGTAATGAATTTAGACCCCTTTTGGGAAGAGATTGGATGGCGATTTTTTATCCAAATTGGAAAAACGGCTTTCTTCAAACGGAATATGTGCACAAATTAGTTGTTGACAAAGAACATGAAGAAGCTATAAGTATGCTTAAAGATAAATATTCTGAGGTGTTTCGTAATGATTTGTCTAAACCTATTTCAGGATACGAAGCTGATTTAGTTTTCACATCGGATCAGCCAATATTTCGCAAACCTTATCAAGTCCCATACAAAATCAAAGATAAATTTTTAGAACATCTGGATAGTTTGGAAAAGCAAGGCATCATCACACCAATAAAAGCTAGTGAATGGGCTGCACCGGTGATAGCTATTGTTAAAAAAGACAACGATTTACGAATGGTAATTGACTGTAAAGTTTCTTTAAACAAAGTACTCTTGCCTAACACTTATCCTCTTCCATTGGCGCAGTCTTAGTGAGGATGGAATGTTTCCTTCTGTGAAAGTTTTAAATTTTAAACCCAAAATGCTTTTGGACTTATTGAACCCGAAGAAAACTTTTAAGAACTTTATGGATAAAACACCTCAGAGCAACAGAAATCTTGATATTATAGATAACAGCATTCCAAATGAACTGGATAAGTTGAAGGCGGGGGATAAGTTGTTATAACAATAACAAGAATCATAACAAGAAAGATATACCCAAATGGCTTGAAGCAAAATTTGTTAAAAGAATCTCTATTAATGTTTTTCAGATTGCTTTGGGTTCGCATGTACTGACAGCTCACAGACATCGACTAAAGATGTTGGAACAACCGAATAGAAGAGCCAAGGTGACGATTTCTACGGCATACAAGTCCCGGACAAGTTGGACGAAGAACATGATTTCCTGGGATTCCCGAACGAAATTGAAGATCAGTCAACTGGTTCAGAGATAGACGCAGTTGAGAAATCAAGACCGCTTTCGAAAGTACAGGACAATGTCGTCGAACGGAGTGAAGTAGATCGTCCATCTAGAAAAAGAAAAGTCATCGAGAGGAGTCCTATAGTTACTCGGTCTAAGTTGAGACGAATCAGTCAGGATTAATTTTGACCTCAGTTTAATGTTATAAAACAATTTCGATTTAAGCACTTATAGAAGAAGATAATTATTAACGCACGTTGTGCGATCTGAAATGTTAAGTTTAGAATTTAATTCCTGTAAGAATTAACTAGATAGGGGAGAATTGTTATATCTGAAGATACCATAAAATGGATTGCCATAAAATGATTATATACTTACCTATACTTACATACATCTATATATTCCTTCAACAGAAGCTCTGCGCTCATATGAAAAAGAATAAAGAGTCATTCGAACTTCAGCCGTAGTCTAAAACGGAGTCAAGCTAAAAAGATGTTCTTATTTAAATATTATAAAAGAAATCATAGTTAAAAGATATTTTACTCACGACCCTCAGCAAGATCTAGCTGAATACCTGTGGATATACCGCTACTGCTATCTGAGTACCGTCTTCAAAAACTACTTCTGAAATTAAACCAGAACTTCTACTGGTTATTTCCTAGGTTTTTTTTTTATCAAATTCCCTAAAAATATATCCAGGAATTTCTCTATGGAATTGGCAAAGCATTTTTTCAAAAGCTTTTAAAGAAATCATTGAAACAAAAATCAAAAAATCAAACAATGTCAGATGAAAATCCTACCCTAGAATATACTCGAGTCGAGAGACTCCTGCGCGAGTATCTGTAGGAACTTCTGTGCAACTGCGAAAGCCTTGGAGGTTTATATAGTTAATGTAGTTATGGAATAATTAATGGTAAAATACCAAATGGAGCGTGGATAATATAGTGTAGTATTTTTATAAAGAAATCTCTGAAAAACTAAAATAAATTTGAATAGAAATGTGCGGAGGAATGTAGAACAATTACTTTTGAATTTCCTAGTGGTAACCCTAAATCGACAAATTTTCAACATGGAAAAATGTCTGATTCTCCAGAATCAGAAAATTAAACTTGAGGCTACGGTTCGTATGTAGACACCAGAAAAAAAATTATTTAAAAAATTACTCGTAAAATTTTTGAAGATTCTGCTGGAATTTTTTTTTGCATGAAATGCTGGGGAAATCTCTGGAACAAAATCATGATATTCATTCCAAGAAATATCTACAAATTAAACTTGTGTAAGGTGTGTTTCAAATACCACTACCCCAGAAAAATCAAACCGATATTTTTTCAGTTATTCAACTGAGAAATTGAACGGTTTTGGTATTTAGTATTATGCACGCTGGTAAAAAAAATCTTCATAATTACGTTAAATACACAAATTCATCATAAATTGATGAATATATCGTATACAATCTCCAGATATTGGAAAACTGTAATGAAGTCTTTGTATAATCCAATAAATGTGTACAAGAAAAAACTCATCTTGATTTTCACTAGCTAACACTAATTTGTCACTAATTAAGTTTTCATACTTCTTCCAATCGGGAATGATCCAAACCATTAACTGGGCCTGTTAAGCCGAAGTCGTGATTTAGACTCCACATTGCCCATGTAAAAGAAAAAAGAGGGGGTGTTCTTCATAACGTTAGGCTCCATGCTAAAAATAAACATTTCTATGAAAATACTTCCAGGATATCACAAATGATAATTTTCGCGTATAATTCGTCAATGAGCTTTGGAAGTCGCTCGATCGTCTTCCACTGATGGGAAACTTGGCTACGTCCTTGGTAAATCCATTATCCTTTTTTTCGCTCTAAAACGAAAGGTGACCTCTTTATGTTGCACCTCTCTCTGTTCTAGGTCTTTAGCCACAGTAATTTAGCAATTCGAACAGTAAAGATCGTATTTAATATTGTTCCGTTTATTTTGTTTAATTAATCAAACTTGGCATTTCAATCCGCTGTAACCTCAACTCCAATACTTGCGAGTAAGCAAGATCCATTCCACAAAAATGATCACCTGAGGAAAAAATTCGTATAAGAAAAAGAAATTGTAATAAACGCTAACCGCTTAATCATGTCCAGTTGCCATATTATTGCACATATTAGCCTAATCCGTTTCGTCAGAATACCATGTACAAAAATCAGCTCATTTCTCTTCATTTGGAAAGTCAGAAGTAGAAATAACTCTATGCTTTTAACGTTCAAGGATTCCTCATCGCAATTATCGTCATAATCGAAACTTCAAAAGCAGTTTTTCTGCTGAAAACTGAAATTTATTTGCTGAAAATCTGTTCACTGTGTTTCAGGTAAAAAATAGAATACAATGAACACATTTTCATTTCATTTTTTATATTGAACGAAAAAACTTCATTTGAAAATTATAACATTCATGACGGATCCTGCCCCCTTAATGCACATGTGAACATTCTTCTAGGCACTATCAAGCTATCTAAAATATCAAATTACCTAATAGTATGAACTACCATGCAATAGTAATATTTTTTTCTGTTTTTTTTTAGATGGGTAGTCGCATATGGTACAGCGTTTTCTTTCAGGATGAGTCACTACTTTGTGTCGTTTTTATCACAAGCTACCATGGTAGCATCGGGCACTGTACCAAGTGTTGACCAAGCTACAAAATCGTTGCCTATCAAACAATCACAATACTTTGGATATACAATCGTACGGCCATGGAGCATCGAATTACCTAGATCTCTCGTACACGTTGTCGTAGCTTGGAATGTCCCAATGCATAATTTTTTGAAACAGTGTAAGTACTAAACATAAGGTACCATGAGGCAAGTGGGTTATGGAAATCATATAGTTGAGATTCTTCAAATTAAAATAAATGAGATTGTGTATTCCTTTTTAGCTTGATTTCCACCAAATATAAACGGTATGCTGAAATTTATTTGTATGCAAAACTAAAGAAAAACATTACAAAAAGCAAATAAAAATTTTGTCGTTTTGAATAATAAAGTAAAAAAATAACAGTTATATTTACGATTAACTTAACATTTGTCAAGGAGTCCCAATGAACAATAACAGTAGTAACATGTAAACAAAGAAAATTTCATTCTTGCTAATCCAATTTTCTTCTGTTCAATCATGTTTGTTCAAATCAGTCGACAACATCATGAGACAGCAATTGCATTTCTGTGTTGGAGAATTTGTACCGGATGTGACGTTGGATAAATCCTTGGGAGAAATCATTCCTCGGAACGAAATCCCTATTTAAATATTTAGAACGTTTCATATAAAAATAACCCGAGTCCTTATTTTTTGGACCAATAACACTTCCCTGAATACCATTACCCCGGAAACCATTGCACACTGGTCCAGGAAGCTAATTTAGGCGGACATGAGGTTTTCGTCAAGATTTATTGATTTTAGAGCCATAGTTTATTCTGAGAATATGTTTAGAATTTTCAGTACTACAAAATGTACGGAACAAAATTTTTTTTACGCTGATCGCAAGAGTGACGCATACGCCAACTTTTTTATTTTAACGAATCGTAAGTTGGTATGTTCAGCAATGTTGTAGCAAATGATCATAGAAACAACTTTGCCGAACAAACTTTTTCCCGGTTTTGCTTTAGAGCCGAGACAATTAAGTATTTTTAATAAAAAATCGTTTTTTGCTCTTAAGTGTTTTATTTTTTAGTTTTATTGGCCTACTATGTTCTACAAAGTTTTTATACTTATCATTTGCTACAACTTTGCTGAACATACCAAAGTTGTATTTCTTATGGTTTTCATGTTATTTGAGTTTTTCCTCTTAAAATTAGCTATTTTGTATGCCTTGTATCTCAACAATGAGCACCTCCAAAAAATTTATCTTTCCACCAAATGATTTTGCAGTCTTTCAAGTACCTGTGAGCAAAATTTGGAGAAGATGATATTATTCTATCTCGTTTAAAATCGATTTTACTAATAGACGATATGAGATAAATCCATATTTATTGAACATTCATACATGTTCAACTCACAAAAGCCATGGCTACCTAAGCATATCAAACCAAAAGTAACACGTGTATTTATATAGGAATATAGAGTACATCGTTTTTCAGTTGTTTTCGATTAACTTGGAAGCTTCTGCAAGACATTCATCGTCTTTTCCTCTACCTGTAGGGAAAGTGTACCAGTTATGGACATAGTGGCAGTGTTGCATTTGAACGCGTTCATTTTGCGTTCCAGTTCAAATTTTTGAACGAGAGATCAAGTAGGCATGAACATTGATCAGTTCAAAAATTTGAACCCAAAAGAGCTGAAAAATGAACGCGAAAGTAAAATTGTTTTCATGGCAGATTTAAAGCATACTTCAAAGCAGAAAGATTTACACAAGGTGTCAAGGAACAATTGAGGCTCCATACATTGTGCGTGATATGAATTCAATGTAGTTTGGAGTAGTGTTTTTAAGTTTTGTACTTCATTGTGCATTTTGATGCAGCGTCAGAATCTTGCACGAGAGTTCAATGTTTACTGCGTTCACGTGCAAAATTAGAACGCGTTCAGTTCACTTATGGCTCGCGTTCAGTTCAAAATGCATCACTGCATAGTGGTTCCGTATTTGGCCATATGCATTATTTCAATAACTTTCACGTTTTCAATCTTTTTGAATGTTTTAACATCAAAATATATCCTATATCTTACTGCAAGACACACAAAACTTTTCAAAATGTGGAGACGTTCAAGTTATCACGTATGGCGAAATAGGGAACAACTATGGCCATAACTGGTACACTTACCCTATTTAATCTATTCCTAAGCAAGATCACCGGGTTGGAAGTCAACATAAGCCGTATAAAATACTAATACAAAATTTACAGTCCGATTGAATTCTGTGGCATGATTTTCCCAGAATCTTCTGATGGATTTATTCCGCATTTTTATGCTTTTTCGGTGGCATGCCGGACAACATCACTCCATGCGAAAGTAGTTTTTGCACCGTTGGAGAGAGTACATACCAATCGTAGAACTGGCGATACTAACAGTACGTTTCTGACAAAAACTGTTCAAATGCCTCCTCGTTAATTTCCGATTAAAGTTGACCACTTTTAAAATGATTGAGATCCGTGAAAGGAAGTTAATACAAGTGCGGAAACGCTAACAAAAGTGCGCAATTGAATCAAATCGGGTAGGTGTCTTCGGGGGACTTATTCTTCGTAAATCGAAAAATAAGTGTTCTGAAGACACCAACAAGATTCAATGCAATTCCTCACTTTTATTCACACTTTCGGACTTATGAGGCCGCACTTTGCAGTTCAGTAGTGAAAGAAGTACACAATATCTACTTCCCGTAAAAAGCGGCATGCCGTGTTACGACCATTTGAGTTCCTACCAGCTGGTTCGTACAGTCTCAGCCCTAACCTTCCTTCGAGGGCTTTTCGTGGCGATCCTTTAGAATGCTGTTACACTTACTGATACGTCTACTACTATTGCACGGAAGTGGTGCTGTCCGGCATGCCGCATTATCAAAGAAAAACATGAAACGTGGAATCCATCAGAAGATTCTGGGAAAATCATGCCACAGAATTCAATTGGATTGTAAATTTTGTATATGTATTTTATACGTCTTATGTTGACTTCCTTGATCTTGCTTAGGAATAGATTAAATAC
Source organism: Aedes aegypti (assembly GCF_002204515.2). Classification (NCBI taxonomy): domain Eukaryota; kingdom Metazoa; phylum Arthropoda; class Insecta; order Diptera; family Culicidae; genus Aedes; species Aedes aegypti. The sequence continues at coordinate 225,848,183 of NC_035108.1, read as the reverse complement.
AGGTAGAGGAAAAGACGATGAATTTCTTGCAGAAGCTTCCAAGTTAATCGAAAGCAACTGAAAAACGATGTACTTTATATATCTATATAAATACACGTGTTACCTTTGGTTTGATATGCTTAGGTAGCCATGGCTTTTGTGAGTTGAACATGTATGAATATTCAAAAAATATGGATTTATCTCATACCGTCTATTAGTAAAATCGATTTTAAACGAGATAGAATAATATCATCTTCTCCAAATTTTGCTCACAGGTACTTGAAAGACTGCAAAATCATTTGGTGGAAAGATAAATTTTTTGGAGGTGCTCATAGTTGAGATACAAGGCATACAAAATAGCTAATTTTAAGAGGAAAAACTCAAATAACATGAAAACCATTAGAAATACAACTTTGGTATGTTCAGCAAAGTTGTAGCAAATGATAAGTATAAAAACTTTGTAGAACATAGTAGGCCAATAAAACTAAAAAATAAAACACTTAAGAGCAAAAAAACGATTTTTTATTAAAAATACTTAATTATCTCGGCTCTGAAGCAAAACCGGGAAAAAGTTTGTTCGGCAAAGTTGTTTCTATGATCATTTGCTACAACTTTGCTGAACATACCAACTTACGATTCGTTAAAATAAAAAAGTTGGCGTATGCGTCACTCTTGCGATCAGCGTAAAAAAATTTTTGTTCCGTACATTTTGTAGTACTGAAAATTCTGAACATATTCTCAGAATAAACTATGGCTCTAAAATCAATAAATCTTGACGAAAACCTCATGTCCGCCTAAATTAGCTTCCTGGACCAGTGTGCATTGCTTCGAAAACAATTACCCCGAATGAAACGTTACTCCAAATGACACATCACCCTGAAAACCATTATCCCCTGAATGGCACATTCAGCTAGTAAGCCAGTTCCCCGAATGCCACACTTCTCCGAAAGTTAGTGATGCACTTCCAAAATTCCAATTTTTTTACACTTGGAAGATTTGACTCGTAGAGCATGTCATCTGTTTACCAATGGTGCTCAAAAATAATGTGAACATGCTCGTCATATTGTTTTCTTCGTTTAAAAGAAAGGATGTCATTGCGTTTTTCATTGTTAAACGAATTATTTTTCATTGTTCAACTAACTAATTTTCATTAAACTAATACATACGTCATTCTTTTCAGCGCCATTGTTTATTAATTGTTGGCATTATAACCACTAACATTTGCATTGATACATTTCTCCTGTTTTAAACTTAGGCTGGTTTACCGAGTTGTACTCTTTAGTGTTATGAGAATCTGTGGTAATATGCGAATTAACTGCTAGCATTTCCTTCTTTTAATCATCAGCTGTTCTTTCGAGGTTGACATTATTAGTGTCAATATTTAATCAGTGATTTTTCTTTCTTTGAGTCATAGACTCTTCTTTCGAGTACTACTATTTCAGAAGTCGGGCCAATAAGTGCGACTCGTGTACAATCACTGTCGAACAGGCAAACATATTTCAGATGTTGGTTCTCACATGACCCTTGGAGAATTGCTGATGCTTAAAAGAAGGATAATACTTAGTAGCAAATAAAAATCAAATGGTTCATATATTCGTTGGAATAGTAACAATAAGTAAAATATACTTTGAAGTAGGGAATACTTTAGGTTCTCTTTGTAATGTGTTAGAGACAATTTGATCGACAATAATCTCCATGAAAGGACGTGCTTAACTCAACTTGTCATTCCATAAAATAATTGGGGTTCATTTCTTGAATCTTAAAGGCTCTCCCAGATCTAAGCGACTTTTTACGGCGACAGCGACAAACAATCGCCGCGATTTCGCTGATGTTTCGCTGCATGCACTGTTTGATGAGCGTGTCTAAGCCACAGCGACGCGATTTCACAGCGATTCGCGTCGTGTCAGTCAAGATGGTTCCATAGAAGAGTGCTTGCAACGACACAACAACGAAATCGCGACGATTTTTTGTCGCTGTCGCCGTAAAAAGTCGCGTAGATTTGGGGGAGCCTTAAATTGGGATTTGTCGTGGCAAGATAAATTGGGGTTATGGTCCATTCAGGAATATGATATTCGAGGTAATGGATTTCGGGGAATTGATCATTCGTGATGTTGACTTTCGGAGTGATGGATTTCGGGGAAGAGTAAAGTGGGGCAAAAGTTCGAATGGGTCAAGAGTTTCTTATTAAGATTTCAAGCTCAATTCAAAACAAATGTCATGATGGTACGTAAGCTGTTCAAGTAAGGGACTTTTATTTCAAATATTATAGAAATCTATTGAGATTTGGAAAAGTTAGTTATGACAAACGTAAAAATTGTAATTTTTGGTCGAAATTTCATTGCGTGGAACAAAATAAAAATGAAATCTTATTATGTATGGGCGTTTTTAGGCCTATACTGCCGTGAATCGCAAGTCAGTCCCATCTGTAAAAAGTAAGCATTGAGAAAATGGACTGTGAAGTTTTCAAACTCGTTTTCCATACGAATATTCAAAAAATTCCAGAGGATTAGAACATGATCCAATCTTTATGAAACTTTCACAACTTGCTACGGTACTACGGTATCTTTCCGAGAAAAATATAAAGATGATCAAAACAAGTTACATTTTTATGTTCCACGATGCGAAAGTCTGTAGTGGGACTGATATGCGGTTACTTTTCATTATGGGACAATTTGACTTGCTGTTTTTTCCTAATTTTCCCGAACAAATCATATTATTTCATCAGTGCAGCTGAAAGAGCATTGGAAGATATGTTGAAAACTGGACTCAACTCATTTTTGACGAAAATGCAGATGGGACTGACTTGCGATTCACGGCAGTATAATAATGATGCTTTGAGATGCATTAGTTTTTGCATATAGTCTTGGGATCATTTTTTATGGCATAGTAGCCAAATTCTTGGAGAGCAAACATAAATTCAATCTCTGATAATAAAATTTAACTTACCCCGCGCAGTTAGAAAATTAATCATGTTTCAATATTGTTTTTTTTTATGTTCACATCGAATGCATTCTGCAACTTTATTATTTCAGTTTGAAATTATTAGAGAGAGCAATTTAGGAGTAGTAGATGTATAGTAGTAGAATGATCTCAAAGGTTAACGTATAATTTTGGAACGCAAATTCATATCATTAAAACATACAAGTTATTTTCACTTATCAACTTGCCCCGCGGTACCTTATGAGTAGATTTAAAAAATAGGGGTTATATTGCTAATTATTGACAAACCATAAATATCAATCAGATTGTCATGAACGCACTAACAAGTGTCGAATTCAGCGAATAAAAAAATACCAATCAGATTCCAATATCAGGCAATTAAAAAATACTGTAACTATGTTTTTGATCAAAGTAAGCGAATAAGTACAATATACTTTGCAACTAATATTATGCAACACATTTTTTTTACAGATATATTTCGGTCCATAAAACCAAGTGGCACATTTGCAGCTGTCTTTTTGACTTATGTTACATCATCGTTACTTCATGGATTGAACTTTCAACTGTGGGCCACTTTATTGACGATAGGTGTGTGGAGCTACGTAGAATACAACATAAGAAGCAAACTGGCACAAATATTTTCAGCTTGCGTTCTAGTCAACAAGTGTTCGAATACTTGCACAAAACATCATTTAGGACAGAGCAGACCGATGACTATTTTCATTAATGTAATATTTTCGTTACTGTGCATTGTTAATCTTATATATTTAGGTGCCATTTTTGATTCCAATTCTCAATTACAAACGGAAGGTTACTCCTTTAAGCACACGCTGGATAAATGGCAAAAGCTAGACTATGCCTCGCATTGGCTGCTACTACTAGTGTACATTTTTAACTGGATAATTTGATTCAAGATAACATCGTCTCTCTCAGTATTAAACTTTGTGATAAAAAATAAAATAAAATAAAACATTATTTGCCTACGCTCTCAATACCTTCGAAAGCATATTTTAATCTAGTAGAATACAGTGCAGGGTCATATATTCAACTAGTATTGGATTAAAGGATAAACATTTGTTTGACACTAGAGATTTTATTCGATTCAATTAGTTAGTTAGTCAGCGAAATGTCTTGGAAATTAAAAGTATAACTAGCAAACCCGACGTGGCTAGCCACGTTCCAGCGAAATTTTAAAGCGAAAATCTACATACAGTGGCCCAATTTCATATTCGTACAGGATACTGATTCCACATCAAGTTAGTAAAAAACTATTAAATGAAGTATTGAGCTACAAATACTTAATCCACATTGAAGGTAATAGGTGTCATCAATTGTTTGCCAATCACAAAATGTTTCCATTTACATTCATCTTTGGATTAATAGAAAAGTATTGAATTGATGTCTAAAATCCACCCAATTCCATATTCGTACACCTACCAAAATTCAAACGCACAACGTTCAAAACTCAATTTAGAAGCTCTATTTGATTACTGAAGTGCTTTATTATGATGTTCAGATGTAGTGAAATACATTTGGACAATTTATTAGTGGACATATATAAAATTTAGGTAAAATTATGAGAAATACCAGTTTTCCAATGATTTTTGCTATAAAATCCAATAATTCGAACAATAACGTTTACTTTTGCCATTGGATCTAATCTATAGATTATACTCGTAAGCTCTGATAGAAATTTAGTTGAAATATACACACTTTACAGAAATCATAAACAGTTTTTATCCCTTTTGAGTTCAGAAAATTGTTGTGCCATAAGTTCAAAACTCTTCTAAAATGATATTTTTAATCAATGTAAACCAAATTTTCATTCTAAACAATAGGTAAATGTTAATTTTGAATTTGTCTGTAAAAATAATTTGAACTACGAACTTCGTTTTACAATAAAGTACCCTAAACTACGCTGTACAAACCTCCACATAATTGATGTCATCGTAATATTCAATTATCTTTGAAATAATATGAACCCTATTTTGCAATTTATAGATTTTATAAGAAAAATACAAAATAACTTGAATCAGCAGAGAGCATTGATATACTATTTAATAGAATATATCCTGTTGTTTTCATCATTAAAAAAACGTTTGTGTTGCGGTTATGGCAAAAATATTTATTCCATAAATCTCTATAATCATGTTTGGTAGTAAAATGTAAATTAAAAATGATAATTACGCAATGTTTTGATAGGAACATTAACTATGGATTATGTGTATACATTTAGGAGCCCAACATAAAGAAATTGACTAAAATGATTGGTTTTGGATTTGTTATAAATATTATATTACCTAAGATTCAAAAGTATAAGTTGTCGATATCCACTCCTAGCTACTCTAAAACTGATTATAATTTTTTGAAACTTGTGCAATATTCGCAGTAGTCATTCTTAAGGAAGTGATGTTGAAAAAAATGCAATTTATTGTTCGACTTACCGAATATTTTAGCAAAAAACATGGGAAAACTGGTATTTTTCTTAAATTTACTTAAGTTTCCAATATATCCGCTTATAAATTTTCCAAATGTATTCTACTGCATCTGAACAACACAACGAAGAGCTTAAGTAATCATCTAGTCCATTAAAAATTAGTTTTTAATGCTGTATATTTCTTTTTTGTTAGGTGTACGAATATGGAATTGGGTCAATTATAGACACAATCTCAATACTTTTCTATTATTCCAAAGATTTAAGCAAATGAATACAGTTTGTTTTTGCCAAACAATAGATGACACCTACAACCTTCATTATTGATCAAGTATATCGAAGTCCATGCACCATTTATTAGTTATATACCAACTTGATATGAAAACAGTGCCCCGTACGAAAATGAAATTGAGTCACTGTATAATATTTCAAATCGCATGACATTTACTGATGACCGCAAAATCGCACAAATTTATGCTCTGGCCATACTCCATCTAGCACGTGGCTCAATACTGTTGTAGTGTTCTAATCTGGAATAATTATATCCTTGTATGCTGTTGTAGTGTTTCTTATGTTGTGAAATATTTTAGAAGTTCCAGAAGATTCTTATTAGAGAGTAGAATCTTCCCAAAATATCTAGCATATTCTCCCGAATAGCTGCTGCAATGTAGTATGAATCATTGTAATTTTTCAAAATCACAGTTGTGGTGAAAAGACTCAGAAGTTTTCACTGTAAATTAATAAAACTTCAATATTTAGTGCACATTCATCTCATTCATGTTCATCGGTCATTTGAATATGTCGAACTCGGTTTTGAACCTGATTTGGAACTGAAGAAACCCGTTTCACATTTTTAACTCCAACCCGATTCAAGTGTGACCGAATTACAATTTGCTTGAAGTTGATTTGTTCACGTTTTAGTCATCAACCTAACTCCTAAACAGACGCCAATGATGTAGGGTTCGAGAATATTCTACGAATTGGAATGTACAAAGTTCCAGAGAACTCCAGAATGTTCTGTCAAAGAGCTATTGTAATGCTCCACAGTTTGCAATTGTAATGTTCTTATATTACAATTGGCCGTTGTAGTGCTCTGAAATTGCTGTTGTAGTGTTCAAAATTGATGAAACATTTCAAAGCGTTACTGACAGACAGACAACTCTGGGATTTTATATATATGATAGGTATATAATAGAAAATCGGAAATCCTCGTCATAGTAAAAGTTCTACATCGAAAAAAGATCTTTCATTAAAAACATGCACATTTTCGAAAAACGAGTTACAATCCCGTTTATGTCAAATGGCCATTATGACAAATGACCGTTATGACAAATGTGCGTGCATTATACCAAATCAACAATAGTTTACTAAGTACCTACAATTGCAATTGTGCATCAACTGGCCAATCAAATGATACGAAGATGCATAGCCGGATTCACAACTATCGCCACAAAACTAATCAGTACGCTGAATGTTTATCGTGTTTTAATCATCTAATACCCAAATTTTTATTTCCGATCTAAATATCCTTTTTCGTTATCTAAAATCGTTCTGAACACGTTTTTGGCAATGATTTATTTTAATTCGCGACTTTGTGAATTTTGGTTTTTGATTTTTATAATTTTAATTTTTGATCATCCGTTTCCTTATTTTCATTTTTTTCTTGAAGCCTCTTCTAGTTATCGATTTTAAGTAAAACTAAAAATTTAAGTTTTCACAATACTTTCGTACTACTAAGTTTTCATTTTTTTCTGGAACATAGTTTATTTTCCGTGCAACTAAAGGAAAACAGGTTTGATATTATTTGTATACCACCTGGTTCTTCTTCTATGATAGGTTGATTGTGGAAAATTATAAAAGGTACGATTTTTTGTATTACACTGAACCCCAGGCATTTGTAGGTTACAAAAGAATATAATTTTTCAAACATTTTTCAAAAATACAAAAAAGTTTCAAAAGTCATAAAAATGTTTCCTAATATGCGTAATCTGAGTCAAGGTTTAAGCCAAAAATAAAATCATTTTTATTTCTGAGCTACGAAAAATTACAAAGTGTACCCCGTCTAAAGGCGGGGTTGGGCATTAGAGGGTTATTTGATCGCAAGTCAACGCTTTGACCGGGGTGGTGCAATTCTGCTTCGACAAATTTGTTCAATATTTTGCCACTCCTGAGAAATTGGTCTGAAGCTTCATCCAGCATTTCAAAATTATAATAGTTAAATCACGACCAATGAAGTCATGCAATGATTAAATTGTGAATGAATTGTATTGATAACGTCATACACTCTTAAATTGCGGTTCATCCAACAAACATCCTTTATGAAAGTAAGCATTTAAAAATATGGCCAAATTATCATAACTTGTGGGAACATTGTTTTTTTTTTTATAACAAATTGTGCTGGTCGTCTAACAAACAAATTTCTGAATCTCAGCCAAGAAAAAAAAATAATCAAACATTTCTACAGTAATTTACTTGATTTAAGTAATTTTAACATGTCGAGACCAAACGAGCACCCTTTATGGAAATGAGAATACGCTTAGCAATGCTGGGACTAGTTGCTATATCTATATTACATCTGTTGGTTATCTTGTATTCATAAAATTGAGCCACTATATAGTCGTTTACCTTTACTTTACTTTCATTTCTAGTAAAATAAAATATGTATTGTTCTGATATATCTAAATTGAGAATGGATTGAATAATTTTCAGCTCAAACATAATTTGAAATATACAGAAATTAATGGTTATATATTATATATTTGTATCAATTGGAAACCATTGATAGGTTAAAAAATGTTATTTAAAGGAGTGCCCTTTTTGCCCCGCAGGAGTGCTCAACTTGCCTCGCAGTGTATTCAACTGAAATAGGTGCCGTCAACAAGTTACTTAACGCTTCAAGGGGAAGGAGGTTACTTAAGCGTTACGGAAAAGGGGAGAGGATCAAAAAATTCCAATTTTATCGCTACGTAATAAATGGACGCCGACAAAATTTTTTTTTGTTTAGCAATTGTATTCAATGAAATTTTTATTCATTTTTTAAACCCGTGAACGGTTCCAGTTCCATCGGGTTATCCTTAAGGTGGCCATCTTGCCCCGCCATGCCCTAGCAGCTTGGCTTTCAGAATATCACATTAGCGCGCCTATGTTAAAAGACAGAATCGAGAGAAATAAACAAGCTGTAAAAAAACTCACCAAATGTTTTGTAAAGTCAGAAAAATACAAGATTCTGTAAAACTTTTACATGTCTTCGTTGTAGATCGAACATGTCATGAATCAGTTAGTGACTATTCCGGGTAATGCCTTTCGGGATAGTATATCAGGGTAATGCTGTTCGGGGAAGGGACATTCGGGGTTGTGTCTTAGAATCCATCGAGACGTGCTGCGAATCAGAAGGGTAAGGAAACCTCTCTTACAATTAACAAAAACAACATGTAGACTACTTGCTCAATGAGATTAGACATTTTCGTTTTAGGTTTGAAGAATTCCATTACCACTTAAGGTGAAACATCTCGGAATTCAAATATGATCGTCACAATGGCCGACTTGGGGCACTACTCACGTTTTCAAAGGCACTAAACTGAAGAAATAGTAGACAATCGTTCCTGATTAGATTCAAAATTGGTTTCACCTTAACCCTTTCCTTCCCATGGTAGCACAGGTCATCCACCATTTTGCGTATGTCGTATATAAACTGTACAAGTCAGATCATATCCATTTTTTCACCACATGTTCACATATGTTTCATGAAATAACGTACAAAGTTTCATCAAAAATAATCACTTGGATTTTTAGTTATAGCACAATAACCGAAGTAAAGTCAGCATTTTTTCTAATTTAAATAAAGTGGATTTTCAAACTTCTATGTTTAGAAATACCTATAAACATGATTTTCACCAAACAAAAAAAAACAAGCTCAATTGAGTTATTTTTCCAAGATTCAGTAGAGTTTTTAGAATATTCTTTACACAAAACTATTGATTTTGCGGAAAGTTAGGTGATCCATTGCGAATAAAACGACATTTTTGTCAATTCTGTTCTACCCTCTCTTTTCGAAAACAAAACTATCATCATGTATTGGAGAATGATTTTAAGTTGGAAAGAAAATTGTAAGCTGCTGAGGACGATCAACAAACCAACATACTCAGCAATAGCTATAAGCACGGTATGACGGAGTAGAACAATGGCCCGTTGAATACCGTTCTGTGCATATATCAATGACCATTAAAATCATTTAAATGCACTAAGTGTGATGTTTGCTTGTGTCTCAAAAAAGACAAAAACTTATTCCCAGCTTTTTATTTTCCTCCAGAATTGACGAGAGGTGTGCAGAACACACTGTTCAAATAGAATGTATAAGTAAAAACAATGAAATGGAAAAAATATTGATGCCTCTTTTTTACCCTAGTTGCAGTTATCTTCCTAATGGATCACAGGTGATCCATCACAATACATATTTTTCTCAGTTTTATTCATATTTTCGAGTAAAACTTTACAACTTTTGTTCTGGTGATTTATCCAGATATCTCTTTTTCTATTTTTAAACTACGAAAAACCTCGTGGGAAAGAAAGGGTGAATTAATTAGCTACAGGGCTGTCATCGTAAATTTACACTATATAACTCAATTAGGTATACGTTTCATTCTTTATCTCACTAGAGCCACTCGTTTATAAACGCCTAACTACAAAGCTTGACTCAATTATTACACATATAAAATGAATGGAAAGTTGCTTTCTAATACTTATTTACAGGTGTCTATGATTTCTAATTCCATACAAATCAGTCATAAAAATGGCGTTATCAGAAAACTGTCAGATCTGTCACAATTCAGAATTATATACAAAATTAGAATAAATAAGCTTGGCACGTAATTAAACATAAACACGTGAATAAACTTTCGGCCTTCAAATTAATCAATAATAAGCTGTATTTGCTGAAGCCGATTTGCTTAAATTCTAAAATTTCGGATAAAATAGTACTTCCAAATGGAGGCGAATCGCGACCAATTACATCAGATCTCTAAATAAACACTGCAATATCCGTCCAGTCCATACTTTTTTGCGAAGGTCGCAATCAACAAATGTTTCGTATTATAAATAGTTTTGTCCTGCAAATACAAAATTAAACATTAAAAGTTACATTTGTCATAGATTATCAGTTTACTATTATTTCTTAAATCGCGTTATGCTTTCGAAATTAATGTTTTTATATCATTAGACAGATTAATTAGAATGCAAATTTTTAGAGTGACATTGGATTTGGCCAAATATACGGTTTTATTTGTCAGAATAATGAGTTTTTTTTTCAATCAAATATTGAGGCCGAATAATTAAATTACAAACTATTCGGCATTCGGCTTTGCTTAATTGAATGTAAAAATATAAACTTTTTCAAGCGGATCATTGTAGAACATGACAATGTATTGAGTTTGAGATAAAAAAAAATGAAATCATAAAAACTGTAATAATTTGTATTCATGTTAAAAATCGAAAAAAAAAACAAGTTTTTAACCTTCGGGCTGTCGCGCTGTTGTACTTTGTACAACAGCTGTGATTTATGCCCGAGCAAAGTCCAGCATAAAAAAGAAAGCAAGTCGAAAACATATCTTGTTTTCAGCATCAAGTTGATATCAATTTGTCATTGAAATATTCAATATCATATATTGTTTTCATTCTGCTATAATTTATTTTTTTATTTTTGTGATGTTTTCTTTTTATATAATTATAAATTTATTCGTGGTACATGTATAAACACTATTAGAATATAAAACTGAAGCACTGTAAAACGGGGTGAATAGAAAAAGTTGGGCGAATAGAAACAAAGCGACCTTCAGTTAAAAATGCGACTATTGTGTAATGATAAACTTTAAAAATTGACTGAAATATTTTTTTTCCATTAGTTCAATACCAACAGAGTATTGCTACATTTCTCATTAAAAAATTAAGAAGAAAATATTGAAATCTCAATCATTTTTGATAGCTTGAAACATCCGCCATTTTGGCTGATTTCAAAAATGATTGAAAATTGAACTTTGTTTAAAAAAAAAAACATTTTTTTCCTTCACTATGTAAATACATGTTGATATTTCTTCAAGATGTACTTGAAAATGTGTTTATTTTTCCATTAAAATGAAAAAAATATTGACATTTACTGAACAGTGTTTCTATTTGCCCAATTGCGGGGTGAATAGAAACATACAACATTTTCATAAATCTTTGTACGATACAATTTTTATTTTTTAACAGCAATTGGGGTCTTAGCAAAGGAAGCCGCGACCCATATTTAAGGGTAATTAAATTGGTTTTTATCCACACGGTTTAAGTTGTACACATTCAAACATGTCGGAAAGTGTTTCCATTCGCCCCATTTTACGGCATTCATTTTATCGCAGACTCGTTTTAATATCAATCGAAAATATGCCCGATTCTGTTTTTGCACCGGGGATGTGTACCATGCAAAAAAAGTTTCCAGTTCCAAATTTCAAAAACCGTGTAAAAAAGGTAACACCATTTCTCGACGTTTCATGAAAAAATAAGGTTTTGGCGAAAAAAAAATGGTTGGAAACTTTTTTTGCACGCCCGTTACACAACTTTCATGCACAGCGCCGGATGCTGGTGGAACTCCGAAACTGAATAATTACCGCATATCAGCCCTTGATCTCCTAAACAACTTTGTCGAAGATCGTTTTTCTAAATTTAATCTCGATCGCGAGATATTTCATGTTGAACATGAAAAACCAAGGGCGTACAAAGTACAGCGCGACTACCCAAGTAACCACATGCATTATATCATTGCCCCAATTTGATTTTAAATTAGCATCTGTATTACCAAGTTGCTTTTTATTAGCATATGTTTAGCAATGATACTTTAAAACTGCATTACAAAAGTGTCAAATCGTTGCATGTTTTTTAGTTGCATTAACATTGCATGATGGCATTAATGCTTCATCGCCCTAAAATTTGCATGCATTTATTGCACTATAAAACCCATAGCTAATGCTTTCAATGTTTATATTTAGCATAATAAAAAAATGAAAGAAAAAATAAAAATTATGATCATGTTCAAAACAAAAACGCTGAAGAACAGTTTCTCATACTAACATGACATTTGACATTATTTGTACAACCACTTCTAACGAACGAACTTGAAGCCAAAGCCGAACTAATCTGAAAATTAATTGACCCCTGCTTGCAGAAAAGTTCTGTAGAGCGCTTGTTGTGCACCCTCATTCATGTTTACGGCGGATCCAATTTTCGATCGAATCCTATTCCCTATTCGTTCGAATCCATGGCCCATTTGATTTTGCTGGCGTAAACGGGATAGCCAAATGGTTTGGCGATTTTGTATCGTGATTTTTCCGAAACATAGCAGATCGTAACAGGCTTAAACGGAGGCCTAATAATGGAGAAACCTATGAAAATCAATGGACCCGACATCACAATTTCAATTTGTTTGAACTTTCTTCTTTCTCTATTTTTTCTCAGAATAATAATTCTAACAACCCTTGTCTAAAGAACGTAACTTAAATAGTGTGTTTAGAACATCAGATTTCAGCAGCTCTTATGGCATCGAGGAACAGCGCACCAGAAATTCACTACATCGATCAGCATCACATCAGCAACCTGAGTTCGAATCCCGTTCCGAGCCTTACTTGAAGAACAATAAATACTTGCAGATCGAATAACGGCAGTGAGAGCATTTTTTGTTTATTTTGTTTTGGTTAACTTTAAGTGAGCACTTTCTAAAGCACATATACGTCATGCACTAAGTATGCATACTCAAAAGTTTTATTGAAGCTTGTGCTTTTATATTGCATTAGCAATGGCAGCAATCATGCCTGCATGTATTGCATTCAAGGTTGCGTATCATCACAACGAAACGAAAATCGCTGTGTTGCTCCATCGTCGGAGATGGAGAAGTACTACAAGGTAGCAGTTCTCTTTTCGTACGCAAGAGCTTCTCTCTCGCGAAAGGGAAACCATCATTCTGTTTTTTGCATCTTTCACATTCTCCTGCTGCTCTTTGAGTTACCGCCGTTGGCGAACCGAACATGCGTCACTCAGCGTGCTGCTCGTTATTGCATGATTTTTACTATGACCGATCTACCCGATGACTCCTTATGGAAGAGTTCCGTTTGTCAGGAGTGCAATTTACCACTCGCGACGAGCGTTCACTGCGATGCGGCTAGTCGTTCGAATGGTTATAGGTTTGAGGCGTTATATAAGAAGTCAACCAAATGATGTCTGTATGATATGCTGTAAATTTGTTAGTAGAAAATTGGGATGAAATTTTTATCACAAAACAACACATTTCATGGTAAATTTTGTTATACCTTGAAGATAGAAGGACCGGGAAATAAAACGCCAGGTGAATTCGTTTCCGTTTTGAAAATTTTTATTCAGCAACAGTTCCACAAAAATTGGTTTATTGGTTTATACACTTATAGCAGTGACAATGTGGGGTGGTAAGGGGACGGACCTGATATAGTGGTTAGAACACACGCCTCTCACGCCAACTTATATTGATTTGAACAACCGATACCGTCGAATTACATACATTACATTCGTTACCGTCGTTTTTCTTGTCAAGATCGAAACCGCTCGGTTTACTGTATTCCCTAGATATATAGTACATTCTCAAAAATGGTGGTAAGTCATTTGGCCTGATGTCGTTTGGCATAAGGCCATATGCCATGAAGCATATTGGAATAAAGGTCATTTTTCGTAATAGTCGTTTGGCGTAAAGAGTCTAAAAAAAACAGTTTTTTTTAGGTGGAATTCATTTCCACGTTTCTCTTGAACTCTACTGACGATTTCAGGCTTATTTTGGAATGAATTGGTGCAAAAAAGATACCTTATCTCATAATCCTATTCTCTAAAATTATCTAAGGTATGCTTCGGCTTATTTAGTATGCACGGAGATAGGACTCAACTCAATTTTGGGTTGTTTCAACGCAATTCCGTAGTTGAGCCCAATTACTCAGTTTTGGCTAACTTTCCAAGGTCCCAACTAGGTAGCCTTTATTTCCATTAGAAAAATATTCTCAATTTTGTGTTAATTTACCGCAAAATTGAGTTTTTACAACCCAAGCTTGAAAAAAGTTTGTTTTGCTCAAATTTGGCTTACTGGGACAAAGTATCCCTATTGGAAGAAAGAGAATTTTAGGTTTAAGTATCATCGATATACTTAATTTTGGGTAACGTAAACTCAAAATTTAGGTAAACTATTTTTCTACGTGTAAACTGTCCTCGTAATTATAGCTATGGAAGGTTTTAATCTGATTTTTTTATTTCAAACAAACATAAATTGTTCTCTCGAGCTGTTATGCTGCAAACATTATGGTCGGATTTTGTTAAATATTTTAACTGTACACATTCCTTCTTTTATCACATTCAGTATTGTATTCGTATATCGTAACTGTAGTGATCGAAAAGACTTAACCGATTTTCTCTTTGGATAATCACTCGAAGCACAGTCTATTGTTGGATTTCCCAATGCATTATGAATAAATTGTGGTCTTTATTTAACTTCCTTTTGAAATAATGATGACAAATTTACTTGTCCAGTTTATTAGCAAAACAAACTAAATGAAAGAAACCGATAACTTCAGCTACTCCAATGGTTTTAAACATCACATTCGATGTTTTAAGTTTCTTTATGTTGCAATATTTTTGGCGGTCCGTCTTTTACTGTTCAAATTATATATTTTGCCTTCTGTCAAACACAGACTGTTTTTTGTTGTAAAATACCTAATATTTAGTTAAGCTTTGTTGTTAATTTTCATCAATATTGCTGGTCTATAATTTCATTCAAGGCTAGGAAGCGAAAAAAATAAATAAAAACGACACGGAAAAATCCTGACCGTCAAAGCTTTCATAAAATTTTGCATTTAAGCCTGATTTGCTACTGAAAAGGAATCGCTAGAGAAATTTCTCGCCGATTCCTTGCAGAAATTTTCTACAGCGACTCCCATTTGAACTGACATTTCTTTTCAACTGCGTACTGCGATCAGAAAAAAGCGCATTCTTGATCGATTTCTTGCAGAAATTTCCCATGCATCAAGATAGGCCGAGAAATTACTTGTCAGCAGCGAATCGGGCTTTATAGTGAACTGTTTTAAACATTGGTTGTGTTTATGTATTTTCAATTTGGTAAAGTTAAATCATTATCTATGTGGAGCTAGGCATTTGTACCGACTTGTGCTCGACAAATCTCTGAAAATAAACCACGCTTGGAATCTCGTCAGAAATGTATGCGTAGGTGTCAATATCGTCAAAACGCATTGAAAAAGTGTGTTAGTTATTGAAAGTGCAGCATAAATGGTCGGAGTTCAGATAGACACGCCTAGATGATATCACTGCGGAACACGTTTTTGTCTCAAGCACCAAAATACCGCTATTAACTAAATTTAGGGTTGCTACATCCATGGCCGTTTTCAAAAATATCGTAGTACGTCTACTTTTTAAGATACTGATGGTTGAAAATGTGAAATTTGACTATTTCGGCCAACTTGTATGCACTTGTATGTTTTCCAGCTTGTATGACAATTTATTTGCTTTAATTTGTCACAGAACTTCAATTTGATGTGTATGACAATACTTATCAACAAAGTTCATAATATTTTCGATACTCAAAAGCTAGTTTTTGATGATTTTGAAAAGTATTGTATTTTGCAATATGAGAGAAACTAATAGTTTTGTATAAAGACGGCATGTCGAAAAATCGTTTTTTTTTTTTAATTTAATCGTGCAATTTCAACCAAATTAAATCTGGAACGAAAGGTAAAGTTATATCTGGAGTGCTTGGTGGAAAAGATCACTAAAAATCTTATTTTAAATTTCATGTAAACATCAATGAAAACAGTGTTTTATACAACTTTGGCGACCTATAGCATAACATTGTGATGCGCTGGAACATTTCTGAGAACGGCGTCAGATGCAGCAATCTCAAATCTAGAGACACATAATTTGATCCTTGAGACACGCCAAAAATGTCAATTTTGTTGCGCTGTGTATTTTGGCCTTCTAAAGATACGTTCATCTTCTTCTTCTTTCTGGCGTTACGTTCCAACTGAGACAAAGCATGCTTCTCAGATTCGTGTTCTTATGAGCACTTCCATAGTTATTAACTGAGAGCTTTCTTTGCCGATTGACCATTTTTGCATGTGTATATCGTGTGGCAGGTACGAAGATACTCTATGCCCTGGGAATCGAGAAAATTTCCTTTACGAAAAGATCCTCGACTAGCGGGATTTGAACCCACGACCCTCAGCATGGTCATGCTGAATAGCTGCGCGTTTACCGCTACGGCTATATGGGCCCCGTTCATGACTTTATCAATTCTGATTTTTATGATGTTCTTTCGATAAATATGTGTCATCAAATAAGTAAGTTCCATTATCACTGCAAATGATGCAAATATTTAGATATTTCACTTGCCTGGGGTATGTTGTCCTGAAACCTTTAAAAAACACTTAGTCCAGTCTGTCTGAACACCGATCAAATAATTTTTAAATAAGTAAAATATTATGTTTTGATCTGGTGGTGATTTAATAACTCATCATGAAAAACGACCATTATGCCAAACGACCTTATGCCAAATGGTCGTATGCCAAACGACTTTATGTGAAGCGAGATATATTCCACAAAACTTGCTGTCCTTTTCAATCTTCCAATAACACGGCCTTGCAATAAAATCCTGGCTGCGCTACTGTTTATCCTGAGTGTAAAATGAACAAACAATAAAGCGAAGTATGCACTTCAACAGAAAAGTAATCGCCTATCTCGATGCGTGGGAAATTTCTTGCAAGAAATACTCAAGAAAAGCATTTTTCTTCGATCGTAGTACGCAGTTGAAAAGAAATGTCAATTCAAATGGAGCTCACTGTAGGAAATTTCTTGACCATTTCTTGGGCAGAAATTTTTACTTTTCTTGAGCGGAACAGCATACTTAGCTTAAGGGAGGAAATATTGTAAAATGAAAAATATAATAGAAATTGAAATTGAAATTTGTTACAAATGCCATAGTGCAGTGTAGGAGTCTCAAAAACGCTGGTCAAGAAAGAGTCATCATGATTGCTATCGAGGTTGCTACGGTGCATGGTTCACATTGGTACCCCCTCCTATCCCCTATTTATTCATTTTTCATACTAATAATCAAGGAAATACCCATTTTGACGCATTTCACCGATAGAATTTTTGATTTCTTCCGATCATGAAAATATGGCCCATATATTGATCTCTAGCGAGAAAATAATCCGATGTGTGACTAATAAAAGATTGCTGTGAAAAGTAGGACTCAGTATGCCTCATACTGGTTTAACATAATGCTGACTTCTCTCCGCTACATCGTTGAAATGGTGTGCTGTGCACTGATTAAATTCAGACATTTGTTTAGCAGAACCTGTTGAACAAATTGGAGTTTTAGAGGCTAACATTATAATATTATAGAGTGCGGAGCACGCTATGTCTGAGTCAGACGATAATAAAAATCTAATGTACATCGAATTTTTTCTCGCTAGAGATCAGTATTTGGTCTATATTTTCACGATAGGAAGGTTTCAAAATATTCTATCGGTAAATTTGTTTCCATTCATTTTGTATGGGCTGAAATGCGTCTAAAAACGGGATTTCCATGGGTTTTAGCATGCAAAATCACTAAAAAGTGAAAAAAAAAAACCGCCGGTGGAATATTTTAAAACTTTTTGATTATGAAAATATAACCCAAACACTGTGCTCTAGTGAGAAAAAAACCGATGTACGTTCGATTTTTATAATCGAACGGTTTAGACATAGCGTGCGGAGTTGATAAAATTGCGGAATCGCATCGGTTTGGTTTCCTCACCGTACCTATTTGTCATCTCATGTTGAACAAGTGCGGTGAAGACACCAAATCCGACTAGGCGTAATCCCGCACGTTTAATCACATACCAGCATTTCTACCCACACGCAACGTGCGCAACGCGCTATCCTTCATTCCACGGCAGCAACAATTTTTCTTTCCAAGATCCTACGAGCCGGTCCCCAACGACTCGCGGCGAGCGTTAGTCAAAACTCGCAGTGAGCTTTCATTGCTGCTTGCACTCTTCCCCGATCGCAACATTCCCCGAAGAGTTGTTAGAATCGAGCCAGACTGAGTGGCAAAATGCGCAAACACTCTCCCCGCAGAAGGCTCTCACAAGCCTCCCGACGATGCTATCGGTTCATTCATTCGGGAATAATGCTTTGCTCTCGTTTTTCCGAACGCGTTCATAAGCGGCAAGCGATTTCGAGTCGCACGAGGCGAGTATCAGTAACCTTGATTGCATTAAAACAACTATTGTGGGGCCTTTTTCAACTTTATTTGTACTTTATTGAGCTCTATAGGATAATATTACCCTAACTCATAATTTTATAGTGCAATGTAAAGCAGAAATAGTGTATTCATATAGGGCTTCACGGTTACTTGGGTACTCGCGTTACAAAAATTCGCGACAACCGAAAGGTTGTTATCGAAAACGCTTGAGATTTAAATATTTTCTTTTTATTTGCTATGAGAAATGAAGCAAAATTTTGAACTTGAAAATAGTTCAACGAAACTCTGCTGGTATCGAATATATATTAGTAGGATTCGAATGCTTATCAGAACATAATAGCTGGCTGTAGTTCGCTTTGCTTTCTTTCCCACCACATTTTCTGTTTAATCCATTTTACGAAAATAAAATTGTATTATACAGTGAAACCTTAAAGAGTCGGTGTTTTACGACTTAGTATTGACTCATAGTACCATATTAAAAAAAAAGCAATGATGAGCCCAGCAATTGCTTTCCAATTTGCTGTTCTATGACTATTTCCATGAGACGATGGTCACTCTGATATTGTCTCAAAAAAATCACGCAAGCATCAGTGGAGTCGGGATCGAAACACATGGTGACACTAACAGCACGACTACAAATTTCACTACTTTCAAATTGTTATCTTTTTTATACCTTTTTTATTACACAATTTTTTGTCCTGGCTATCCCAAAACTCAAAAGTAGGGCATCAGGCAACGATTTGGTTATATTTACAACCTGATGCGAACATCTAAATAATCTTCATACATCCATATGAACTCAATGTAAATGGCAAATTTCAAACGTGCCGTATTAGTGTTACATTATACAAAAAAGACACATAATTACCTTCCAAAGTGCAGGCAACGTTTTCCAGTTTGTGTATTAAATGCATTTTCTTAGCGTGTATATCCATATCCAGCGAATCTATGATCTGAAAACGTTAACATAAAGAATGGAATGAAATGTTTCAATACTAAAGTACTAATTGTTTTACCTGATCCCTATATTTCGTTACGTAAATGTAAAGCTCTTTCAACGCCGCTATAACGTCGAACTCTTCTTGCTGCTGAATAGACAGCTGTTGCATGGCAGTGCACATGTCCTGATCACTTATTTGTGGCATGTGTGCTATTTCCGTGTAAAAGTTTGCAACCATCTCCCGATACTGTGGCAAGTCCTATGCGATTGAAAAATCTTCAGTAAATCGAATGAAATAAATTAAACTATCCAGAGATTTCACCTTTGCAAATAATAACTTATTGGATGGAGAATCCTTTCCCAGTCTATACTCTGTTGTGGAACATGAGTCCATAAAAGTTTGCGCTATAACGCTGAGACAGGCATCAACACTGGGCGATTTGTTGATGTCGAAAATGAAGTCCGGATTTTTTATGAAGTTTACCCAGAATCTAAGTGGTAAGCTGCGAATAAAAAATGAAATAGTTGGTAGGTTTTTGATTTGATTATCATTTTTGTTATTTAATAGTTAGGACAAGAAGAGGCAAGTTTATGGACAAAAGGTCGAAATACAAAATGTTAAATGAGCTAAAGGCCGAACCTGATAAGCTTAGAGAGATTTTTTTCTTTCAAACATTTTTGTCCCTCATTTTTTGTTCTTCAAGCTTCGTCCTTTCGACCTCTTGTCATAAATCTACCGGAAAATATCTATGACAAAAGGTCGAAGGACAAAAGGTTGTATGTTATATGTTTATCGTGGTTTTGTTATAATAAGTACTCTTTCATTTTATATCTTTGTTTATAAGATTTTCAACCCTAGGCTAGTTCATCTCAGGACAAACGGCTTTTCTTCCCTTCCGAAGTAAGTCGGCACCATTAACCCTCTAATACCCAAATTTAATTTTTAGTTTCTATCTAAGTATCATTTTTCGCAATCTGAAATAGATCTAAACACGTTTTAGATAATAATTTTTTTTTATTCGCAAATTTATGAATTTTGGTTTTTGATTTTTCTAATTTTTATTTTTGAACATCCCTATTCTTCTTCATTTTTTCTTGAAGCCTCTTCTGGGTACCGATTTTTGACAATAATAAAAACTTGAGTTTTTGCAGTATTTTTGAAAATATTTTGTTTTTGCAACATATTTTATTTTACGTGTCGCTAACGGAAAAATCGATTTGAAATTATTTCAATTCCACCAAGTTCTTCATGTGTGATAGGTTAATTGTAGAAAAATATAAAATGTACACATTTTTGTATCACACGTTAAATTAGATCCAGGCATTTGTAGGTTATAAAAAATACAATTTTTAAAACATTTTTCAAAAATACAAAAATGTTTCAAATGTCGTATAAAACGTAAAAAATAAAATCATGTTGATATCCGAGATAAGAAAAAATACACAAAATTCCAAAAGGTACCCCGTCGCGGTTAAGATCATGAGTGACTATCTCGGGGATGGGGCTCTTTCGTTGTACTCTTTTACTGCCCATAAACGCATAATTGTCCCATGTGAATAGGAAATCCAGCAAACATGGGACTGACATGCGTTTATGGGCAGTTTAGGTGTATGCAAAAAAGAGCAACAAAACACGTCAAATGGCGTTTTGACCTAGACATTCGTTTAGCCTAACCTTAAGTTCAGTTTTTTATGAATCACCGCAATTCTATTTTTGCAAAAATATCATGAGATGCCTATTTAGTCTACAAGGAATTTGAAAGATTGTTTGGTGTGACTTGTGGGTTTTATCCTTTCTATAGTTTAGGAACTATCCCGTTAGATTTCGAAAAATAATAATATTGACATGAAAATAGAACATCACACGGAATTTCCCAAAGAGACAGTGATTGCAGTGAAAAAGTGTCTTGGAAATCTTGCTGTTCCTGAAGCACATAACATATTGATTGAATTATTGAACGTTGATTGTATTATTGAAGTTAGACTAACTGCATCAAACCCTTCGGAATTGAGCCCTGTACTCAGATTTGATGGGTATTAGATTTAGTAGTCTGGTGAGGCACCGTGTATGGGGATTCGTTCCTTTCCCTTCCTTACCCTACATTCACAAAATATTTACCTGTTTGACTTCCAAGCGTGTACAACATCCGGATCAATGATACCATGCCGCTTTGCGGCATCGTCGAGGATATCGAATATCCATTTGACGGCGGGTGGTAGCATATTGTTGACGGTTAAAATAGTGCTGAAGAAATCGTCTACAAACTTTTGGATTGTGCCTTTCGTAGCCAGCAACCTTGTGAGGAAAATTTCTGGGATAGCTTTATGAGTCCTCTCGTGCAGGCCCTGTTGTTGCCCGAGAGTGGTCTTTTCATCTATAGATCTTACTAGGTGATATATACGAGCATGCGCCTGTTGCGCTTGATTTTGAAAGTTCAACAAATGACTTTGTTGCAGTGTTGGGGTGTGATGAACCATATCTCCGTTGATGGAAATGTGAGACGAAGAGTTATTAATATAATAACAATTCGGGTATGGCTGTTTGTTATTGAAATTATTATAATTATCGTTTTGTCTGGCAATGAGAGACATCACAGCTGATTCTTTGATGCCATAATGGGCAAGAGTATTGATACGTTTCCATCCCCCTATTGTTTTGGTGGTCAGATCTTCGTCCTGCAATATAACATATACATTAAAAAACGCATTTAATTTAAGAAAATTTCTACAAACTCATTTTGACGGGCACAGAAAAAGATTTACCTGTAACGTGAGATGACCACCACGACCATGACGCCATTCCAGGTCTAGATCGTGTACCGAAGGGCGCATTGAAAAAGGCGTATTTTTGAAAAGTGCATCGAGTATTTTTGATTTTACTTGAGTTATTGTATCACAGTCCAAAACTTTGCATTGAATCTTTTCATCCAGATCATCCTGAATAATATGTAGAGTCACGACACTATGCGTAATCTGCTCTCGCAACAAGCGTTCCTCGCTCAATGAGTAGCGAGCATCATGAGTAACGGCATCTACTAATCCCTTCTCGATCTGGTGCTTTATTGCTTTATACAGCAAAAATAACGAATTTCCACTGTATTCCTTCAAATAATCGTACATACATATAGCCATGTAGTTTGTTAACATTTTTTCCACAACGCTCTCAGTTCGTCGCAGCATCAATTGTGGATGTTTGGTGACCACAGATTTGTCAATCAATCGTAATAGCAAACACTTCAACACATCAGTAGCATATTCCATTTTGTTCATTAGCACTATCATCAGTAGTGAGGCAACGTTGACCCTAAAAAAAAACAATTGCGATCATTGTTGATTGATACAACTTGTAATTAGAGAATGTTCACTGTATGTGTATCCAACTTACTTATCTCGTATGCTGAACGATTTCTGTGCCTCCAAAGTTTCGATGAATATCAGCAAGAATACTTTATTATTAATTAGCTGTTCGAACTGCAGCATCGCTTGATCGTAATTATTCCGAGGCATATTAATCCTAAACTTTGATGAGTTCAATATTGGATGGTCGGTCACTCCGGGGAAGAATACCTTCATAATGTAGTTCACATGATCGAGTGTTGGTATGCCGCTATTTTCCAGATCAGCCGTCAAATCGGTCATGTCGGTTTGTAACTCTGCAAAAGCTTGCTTGCATTCCATTCGAACGTTGCTTTCCAGGGTATCCATTTGGATCTGTATTCGTTTGTACTCCCGTTCAGCTTGTGTACTTTTACGTCGGTAAATAATTAAAATCACTACTAGGGATATCACGATGAAAAGAGTGCCAATTACAATACCAAACAGAATATGTGAAAAAGTGTATGGTTTCATCAAATCGTACTTAAGGTAGCCTGAAATGAAGAAAAAAAAACGTTGGTCATAGATATTCGGAAAATGGAGTCTTGTTTTGGAAAGAACAAAATAATCAAATTCAGAAGTGCTGCTCAAGGATTCATCTGAAGCTTAACACAGCATTGCTAAATTGGAATAGCTGACTGATTCAAAAGACACGACATGTTAATTCTTCTAGTGGGCGATTTGCCTTTTTGAAGAAAGCATCACACTAGGATAATGGACTAGCATGCAGCACCCAGTGGCACAGTCGAAATACATTCCTGGCGAAAAGTTTTCCGAAATGAAGCGGGAATCGAACCCACGCCTCATGACTCGATGCGGCTAAATGCTTGGTAACACTAACCGCACGGCCACGAAGCCCACAAGCCGAAACACCTATCACTTGCTCGATCATATGGTGCCGTGACCAGTTACCCGTGCGACAAAGCTGTGATGGATTGTACAAATCCACGACTGCAGAAAATCTAGCCATTTCCCGGATTGTTTACGGTATTGGGAGCCGCCTTTTATGTAATGTTACAATTCATACTGCTATTTTCAATTTTTTGTGTGTACGATAAAAAATGATAATATTTATCAGCAATGGGAAACAGGACCAATATTTTTTGAATTATGAATTTAGTGACTCAAGTGTCCGGTACTGGGGCATCTCCCCCTACAACCTTAACTCACAAGAATATAAATCAGCAATTCTACTCTATTAATCAGCAACGCATTTCCCCGAATATACCATTACTTCGAATTCCATATCTCCTAATGCATAATTACTCTGCATGACATTACCCCGGTCTAAGTGATTCATGAAATTCTGGGGAATGGAATTTGGGGTCATGGCATTCAAATTGATAGCATTCGGGGTAATTCGGTAGAATCCCGTGAACGTAACATGTTTGACGTGGTTCAGGCGATTGGGTGACAAAACGCCAAAATTTGTCTTTCGTCGAATGACAAAATGTCGAAAAGACAGAAGGACAAAACGTCGAAAAACAAAATGTCGAATGCAAAAACGTCGATTGCCAAATCGTCGATAGAATAAAACGTCGAATGGACACAACAACGAAATGAAAAATAAAAGCAAATGTCTGATAAAACGTTGACTTATTCGATTAATAATGAATCCTAACAAAATCGATAAAAAGATAACGTTCAATCCAAATACTTAGCATTGTTTTGGGTATTTGGGTTTGACGTTACAACATATACATTTCACCACGATACAGTAATGTTTAGTTCGTCTTGGAAATTTCACTAAAATAAAATCAAATTGAAAAAAAGCCAAATCTATTTGGAATAGTTTAAGTATTTTTATTTATTCTTCAGGTTATAAAACAATTATTGGAGTAACTTTTGAAAAAGTAATGAATTTACTAATTATCGCAAATCTAATTAAAAATATATCGTTGTTGTTTGTTGAGGGACTTGAAAATCTGCGCGAAATGATGCACTTGCTTCATCATGGTGGGTTTGTGGAACATCGAATCATAGAGGTTCCACTGTAACTAGTTAAACATATGCCAAACTATGCCAAAGATTGCAGTGGTGGGATCCTGATAAGATTCGGGTAGGATCCTGGTAGGATCCGGGCAGAATATTGGTAGGATTCAGGCAGGATCCTGGTAGGGGTTGGGTGACAAAACGTCGAAAGACAAAATGTCGAATGCCAAAACAACATTTGAAATACAAAATTTTGAATAATCAATAATCTCTCATTAATTTATTTTGGAAATATTTTTGAAACAATATGTTTCACTAAAAAAATAATTCGACAAAATTGTGTGCCTTATCAAATAAAACATTTTTGGAGAAGGGCATATTGCTCTAAGTATTTCCATTTTATAATGCGAATTTGCGATAACTTTAAAGTTTGTTTATGAAAAGCACGATTTCTTGTTTAGCAAATTTGAAGTTACTTTCAATATGCGGTGAAAATTTTAAATCAATCTGAGCACTATAGGATCTTCTTCTAACTTGCGTACTTTATTCTGATCAGTACTTTTGATTCTTTTTCAATGTTGCCATCGTGATATTGTAATTTTTAGCTGCTCTTGGAAGAGATAATAATAAAAAAAATAATAGCAAAAACTTGTCGAAATTGCTTAAGTTCTTCAAAAATAAGTTTTGGATATTAACATAATAACACAGCGTACAAAAATAACATTTTTGCGTGGGGGATTGCTGTATCTGATGCCGTTTTCAGAAATGTTCCTGCACGTCAAAATGTTTAGCTATAGGTCGCCAAAGTTATATAAAACACTAATTTTATTGATATTCGCATGAAATTTCAAATATGATTTATCAAACTTTTTTGTGATATAATCCACCAAGCATGCAAAATACGCCTTTAACTTCCATTTCAGATGTAAATCTATATAAAATTCACGATTAAATTAAGATTAAATCGATTTTTCCGACATGCTTGCAGTTTTCATACAAAATTCTTTGTTTCTCTTTTTTCGGAATCCTAAAAAAATAACTTTTGAGCATCGAAAACATTATGAACATTGTTGATAATAATTGTCCTAAATAGATTACTGGCTGGACACGATTTTTCGCCTTACTGGCTTACCAAGTTAAAAATCAAGGATGACTTGTACTGCGACTACTGCGATTGCCTGAACACCTCCGAGCACATCATTTTCGAATGTGTAAAACACTTATTGCCCCGTGATAAACACAACCTTGACAAATTCTACTCGATCCAACAAGCATTTGAAGACAAAAATGTCGATACGCTGCAAAATATCTGCAAATTCCTCAAAGACATCAAACTGAATATTTAATGCACTAATCGATTCAAATAAACAAACTTATTCCCAATGAAAAACCGACTGGCGTTATAGCAAATATGCTGTGCCATTTATCAGTGGGTGTTTTTGACACTTCACGACCAGAAGAAGAAGAAGAAGAAGAAGAAGAAGAAGAAGAAGAAGAAGAAGAAGAAGAAGATAATAATTGTTTTACACATGAAGATTGAATTCCGTACCAAAATAGCGTATAAATTGCCTTGCAAGCCGGCAAACTTGCATGCAACTTGCATCTCAAAAACTAGACGTGCTATGATATCTTTGAAAACGGCAATGGATTCAGCAACCTCTAATTTAGTAAATAGCGGTATTTTGGTGGTTGAGACAAAAACGTGTTCCGCAGTGTAATTGGAGTCGCCCATCAGAATGCCATTTTTAGTTAAACATTGTAAGAGGGATGCGAGGGGCATGTTTTGAAATAAAACTATCAATTGGGATTGCAATCTACATACTATTTGCTGTTTATACATTATGGTAGGATCCGGGTAGGATCCGGGCAGGATCCTGGTAGGATCCTGGTAGGATCCGGGCAGGATCCTGGTAGGATCCTGGTAGGATCCGGGCAGGATCCTGGTAGGATCCTGGTAGGATCCGGGTAGGATCCTGGTAGGATCCGGGTAGGATCCTGGTAGGATCCGGGTAGGATCCTGGTAGGATCCGGGTAGGATCCTGGTAGGATCCGGGTAGGATCCTGGTAGGATCCGGGTAGGATCCTGGTAGGATCCGGGTAGGATCCTGGTAGGATTCGGGTAGGATCCTGGTAGGATCCGGGTAGGATCCTGGTAGGATCCGGGTAGGATCCTGGTAGAATCCTGGTAGGATCCGGGTAGGATCCTGGTAGGATCCGGGCAGTATCCTGGTAGGATCCTGGCAGGATCCTGGTAGAATCCGGGCAGGATCCTGGTAGAATCCGGGCAGGATCCTGGTAGGATCCTGGTAGGATCCTGGTAGGATCCGGGTAGGATCCTGGTAGGATCCGGGTAGGATCCTGGTAGGATCCGGGTAGGATCCTGGTAGAATCCTGGTAGGATCCGGGTAGGATCCGGGTAGGATCCTGGTAGGATCCGGGTAGGATTCTGGTAGGATCCGGGTAGGATCCTGGTAGGATCCGGGTAGGATCCTGGTAGGATTCGGGTAGGATCCTGGTAGGATTCGGGTAGGATCCTGGTAGGATCCGGGTAGGGTCCTTGTAGGATTTATTACTTGAGAGCTTTCTTTGCCAAAGTTGCCACTTTCGCATTCGTTCATCGTGTACGATAATACTAAAGTCTAGTACAAATTTTCTTACATTAAGGTGAAGATGAATCGAAGCCAAACCTCAAATTTTCGAGAGCACAAATCTGGAGAACCAAACATCCGTTTAAGCTGAAAACCTAATCGATAACTAGCTGGTGGTGACCAATCGATTAACTTTTCAGCTCAAACGGGTGTTCGGTTCTTCAGATTGATTGATTGACTCTTTATTAAGGGGAAATTCAGCCCGAGGCTGGTTCATCCCCGAGAGGTTCTTCAGATTTGTGCTCTTGAAAATTTGAAGTATGGCTTCGATTCATGTTCACCTTAACAGCATATGAAACATGCATTGAAGCGGTGAAAAAAAAAATTTTTTTTCTCAAATTGCGATATGTACAGTATATAATAATAGTACCTAATACTGCGATATGAACAAATGTCAGCATTCATGAATTCTGGAGTGGACGAAAGATTTTATTAATAATTATGACGCACTGTTTCAAAAAGAAACATTTGAAAATTACATCCATTATTTCTGTAGGTTTCTACGAAAATGTGACAGTGCGTACATTAAGTATTGGAAAAATCGTGACTGAAAGGAAGAGAGGGGATATCGAAGCCCTAAAAAACGAAGACCGTAATATTTGAATCATCACAGAACAAAAAAAAAACAGACTTATGGCAATAATAGGCAATAACAATACGTACCGATTTGGAAGCGAAGATTTTGACCGACGCGTACCACGACTAGTGGCAAATCTTGGACAGTTTGTTCCGTGCCATTTTCATCCGTTGGAAGCGGTTGCTGCGACGGTGGCGTACATACCAGTTGGGTGAGAGCCAAACTCGTAACGTTGCACTGCATTGTTCCGATTGTAACGTTCACGTCCGACTCGTCACTGGCAATGTTCAAGTTTTCACCTTCGATGACAAGAGTGTCGCCTTTGTATAGTTTTTTGAAACTCGGAAATGGAAAATAGATGGGATCTTCTACGTAAACGATGGTGGAGCGCAGATTTTGGAAATGTTTGTTGAGATCCTTAACGGAGAGGACGTTATCCATTACAAAACTTATTTGGAATGCTATCTGGCTTTCGCTCATTTTGAGCGCTATTGGTGAACTTAGTCTGTTCATTGTAGTTTCAAGTAAGGAAGCGGTTGTTTGCAGTTCTTCCGATGGAAGAAACTGGGTTGGTGAGAACAGGGACACAGTTAACGCTGAGTTATCACTAATCAATGATTCTGCAGTTGATATAAAAGCTGAAGATTCTGTAGTTATTAAACTTCTGCGATTTTTTATGCGGCTTTGATTATTTCCTGCATGCAGGTTTCCTGTCATCTGTTCCAAGTGCTTGAGGAATGAGAGAAATTTAAGGTTAACGGATGGCGATGGACATTCCATTTGATTGGGGTTTAGAACTGTGCAAATCGATTTGTTAATTCGTTCATCCTCATAGTATACTTCTATCTCAGGTTTCTGTATGGAGTCTAAATTGGTGCCATGTACCGTCATCATTCTTCCACCACTCATGAAACTCTTAAGCGGTTTAATCTGCATTATTTTCGGGTCGACGGTATAATTGTATACACTACATGTTTCATAATGACTGTGATAATGATAATTGTTTCGATTTAGGCTATTGTGCTGGTTGTCGTCAATGCACTTCAACGTGCGGTTTGCTCCATCTATTAACAATGTTAAGATTCGTATATGCTCCGGGGAGCGGGCGGCTGACGTAATGCATGTTAGTCGACCGGACGAAGCTTGAGTGATATTGATAAGGCAAGGATAGTCATCTAAATATGCCATAATTTTGGAACCAATATTCAAAAACTTTCCGATAATGGAAACTTTTGTACCGCCACTCTGTGGTCCCATCGTAGGGTGCAACCCTGTCAATTGTACATTTTTATACTGGAACTGCACACTTGATTCGGTGTAACCTGCTTCATTGCCAACTTTAATAGATGCCGTCATTTCTTCCGGAACCGGTCCAGTGCGGCACTCTATTTTGACGGATATTTCATAGTTTACCAGCTCGCATGGCACATTGCCGATTCTAATTTTACCCCTCACGTCCTCTTCGCGAATGCCCAAATTGCTTCCCTCTATGGTGAGTAACGTTCCACCCTCTATGGGCCCACTAAGGGGTTTGATGAGATCGATTCTTGGCTTGGGACATTCGTTTAAATGTGTATCGAATGCACACGTTTCGTTATACACACACTGATTGTTGCACCAAGTACATTGATATTTCTTGTCTCGTGTCACGCACAAACTGCAGTCGGCGTGCTCTCTGTGAGACCCTAGAATATCACACTTGTAAAGAATAATTGACACTGTGTCTATGTAATGGTTCCGGTTCCAGTTTACATCAACCTTGGCTTCGTACTCATTTGTGTTGGCCTCATAAGAATACTGAAATTGAATAAATGAAATGTTACAGTATTAATTTTTGTTTTAAATACTGGACTAAACAATAAGACCAAGCAATACGTTTAACTCTTTTTTTTCTAACAGGGTAGAAGTACCAGTTTTGGCTACATCCCAAGAACTGGCACCGTGATAATCTTACTGAAATCGCTGGTAACTGAACAAAAAGTTTAAGCCTTTAAGTGATTTTCTTGTTTGAACAATGACAAAATAATATTTTTCCAGATCAAGTTTCATCAAGATCAAATTTTGCCGAATATTTTTGAACTGCACTTTGTTTTAATACCAATAAAGTGTTGGTAATTGATCCTGTAATGCAAATTATTTCTTATTGATTCCTCACCGATTCAAGCACTTTCTAGCTCCGATCCGATTGTTGTATTCAACAGACTGTGAATAGAGTGATTGTAGTTTTGACCATAGTGCAAGTAGTATATTTGAGGCTTGAGAACGTAATGAGGTGAACGTGTAGTGAGAATCTTGACGTAGGCGTGTTAAATCAATTGACAACGAAGACAGAAAAAAGTGTGAAGAATGGCCGGCTGTTTGTTGATTGGATAGATGTGGTGGTGCCGGTTTACTTGTGATTGCTAGTGTTGGTGGCGGATGAAGCGAAAATCAGGGAAACGATTGTTGAATGTGGGGTGGGGAGAATGATGGGTATCTGGCCTTCGTAAGACAGGTGTGATGCAACAGTTTTTCGAAGCGGTGTGCATTTTTGTCGGGGCGTATTGGAGAGGGATTATCACAGAAGGCCGAATCACAAAAGGCCGAATCACGGAAGGCCGAATCACAGAAGGCCGAATCACAAAAGGCCCAATACATTCTAGCCTACCACAAAAGGCCGAATGCACAGAAGG
Source organism: Aedes aegypti (assembly GCF_002204515.2). Lineage (NCBI taxonomy): Eukaryota > Metazoa > Arthropoda > Insecta > Diptera > Culicidae > Aedes > Aedes aegypti. The sequence goes on along the minus strand of NC_035108.1, from coordinate 225,817,395 downwards.
CCGAATCACAAAAGGCCGAATGCACAGAAGGTCGAACCACAGAAGGTCGAATCATAAAAGGCCGAATCACAAAAGGCCGAATTACAAAAGGCCGAATCACAAAAGGCCGAATCACAAAAGGCCGAATCACAAAAAGCCAATCACAGAAGGCCGAATTAAAGTTACAAACCTAAAGAATAAAGCTTGGATATGAAAAGAACAAGTTCATGCTTTGCTAAATGCAGTCATGTCATTAAACAGTGCAAAATTTATATGCGGCGAAGCCGCATTGAGGATACAGAAACTGAGGCGGCAGAAGGCCGCCGAAGTCTCCGATATCCGAAGGTTGTGTATAGCATCTATTCGGTGTCATGCAAAAATAGCAAATCCAGGCGTTTGCCCGGTATAATGCGAACAGAGGATGTTTTTCCATTTTTAGGACAGCAAGCGTTTGCCCGGTATAATGCCAACATAGTCTTTTACGCAACAAGCAGGAGAATGATTGCTGAGATAGGGTATAACAAGTGTTTAAGTCAGGCCTGCCCAACCTTTTTGCAACGCGGGCCAAATCGCAGGAACAACTTTGTGTGGCGGGCCACATTTCCAAATGCACAAACATTCGCATAAAGTTTTAAAAAAATAGGTAAATGAAGTTCATGAAATTTGACAAATGTCAGTGAATTTAGAAAATTTAATTTGAAGAATGCTAAAAACAGATCATTGGTGCAAAGCATCCTGCTGATTATTGCGAGAGTCCCTTGAAGGACTCCCTTCCAAAATTATATAATAATCTAGTCCAGAATATTCTGAAGAATCTACCTCAGAATTTTTTGACCCTGTGAGCATGATGTCTACTATTTTATAAAAATAAAACTCCGAATTCTATTATAATCCGACCTATTAGTATTAGAATTACCCAGAAAGTGTCAAAATCCTTATCGAGCTGTTACGAAAATCTTGGTCAGAATGTCCAAAATTTTACAAGAATTGTGCCTAGGATTCATTGGGAACAATAATCATTACAAAATTCTAATCTTTGAGAATGCTAACCAGTATTTCAAAATGAACCTGCTTAAAATTATATTATGAATTCGTTTAAGATTCTGTCAAAATCCTCAATAGGATATATTGTAACCTGTCCCAAGATTTAAGAAAATTACGTATTGAATTCGATAAAAATCCTGACTATAAGTCTATAGAATCCAGTTGAAGATTCTTTGAAAAGCCATGTTACCCGTAACATGACTAATGAATTCTTCAAAAATCCTATTCATGATTTTGTGAAAAGTCTTTTTTATAATCTACCCAAGGATTCTGCGGGAGTCACGACCAAGTGTTGGTAAATAGTTATTTATGCAAGTTGCAAAATGATGATTTTTTCAGCACGAGTTGTACATTTATCCAACGAGGCTCGCCGAGTTGGATAAATACAACGAGTGCTGAAAAAATCGAGTTTTGCAACGAGTTGCATACAACATTTTTTGCTATATCGAAAAATGCCGTTTCAACTGGATGAACACTAAAAGCACAAGCAAACATTTCAAGAGAACCCACATGGGCATACAGCCATGCGTAGTTTCAATTCAGTATTTTTCAATCACGTAGGCTGTGACAGTAGTACCCATGAATGTCACAAATTTTCTCGCTCCCATGGGTATCATGCAAATCTTCCCTATTAGAGGAATGAACAGGTAAGAAAATGCTGGACGATCCGATCCCACATCAGAATCGCCAACCTGTGTCGGAACCTGATCACATAACGAATGTCGACTCTAGTGAAGTGACTCGCCGTGTAAACCAAATGGAAAGACACTTCGCTCGAGTCGAGAATTATCACCTCGCTATAGGACACCGACAATCCTCACCTCACGCCAGATGTAGAAAAAACTCAAGGATCAGATGCAATTGTGCTTATCCTGTGTGGCATGTAAGCCAAGACGAGTCGGTGAGATGTGGACTCGTTTCTATTTGATTAACATTAGTCGCCTCACGTCACCCGAGGTGAGAACGACTCGTCTCGACTCACACGCCGCCCAGAATAAGCATGGCATGAAGAGACTGGGACACTGGGTTATTCGATTGACGCCTACCAAAACAGTACTGAAAAGTGCTACTTTTCAGCACCGAAAAGAGTGCTGAAAAGTAGCACTTTTCAGCACTGTTTCTTTTGGTAGGAAAAGTAGGCCGTTATGTTGATCAACTTCTCAATGAAAAGTTGATTGATTCGCAACGGAATTGCAAAAATTTATTTACAGGATTCTGTGTGAGTATTAGCTTATAATTCAGTTAAATTATGTTTGAAATTTAGCCTTTTGGCAATGAGTTTTGTGCAGGTTTCATCTATTAAATGTTGTAGGAAGCCATGATACAATCATTGTTGTTGTAATTCTAGCAAAATTAATATCTAAGCTTTTTCTCATAATGAACCTTAAATCAATTTTCTCATGTCAGATTTTTGCGTAGAACAATTTTAACCGTTATTAAAACTGCCATCGACAGTGCTCAAAATTTAGCTGCAAAACGCCCTAAATATAAAATTAAGAATATGGATCATTCATAATACCAAGATTCAATAAGATTCGCAAAAACGATTTAAATAATTATCGGGCAAAAATATTAGCTTGAACTAAATTGAATGTTCTTCCTTCGGGTAGGTAGAATAGTTTACGGGCCAAATATGAGAAGAATCTTCGAATCTTCCGCGGGCCGTACAAAATTAGGTCGCGGGCCGGATGCGGCCCGCGGGCCGTACGTTGGGCAGGCCTGGTTTAAGTAATCATAAGAATACTAAGTTTAATAAGAATACTTTTCATCGTACAGTGCCCGTTCGATTTTGACTCGGTTTGAATTTTGAAACACGGAAATCCATGCACACAAAAATGGATCATGGTCAGTCACAAATCCTGTCAATTTCAATGTTTCTGTGGGCCTTTTTAAGACTTACCATATTCAAAATAGGTAAAGTTAATTCGTGGTCATTATTACGGTGATACAAGTTTCAAAAAGAAAAACAACCATTAAATTTTGGAACTGTTCAATTTAGGCAACATGAAAATTTTTGGCATGTTGGCAAAATCGAACAGGCACTGTATACCCTTCCAGTTTTCACGAGGTTTTTACACTTATGTTGTACAAAATACAACAGCACGACTACTTAAGCTTCAATAGAATTGATTTTGGGTGTGTCATCTAAGAATAGACCAGCTGACACACCCAAATATCACTAACCATACACTCTTATTTAGCTAGTAATGTTACTTGTGCATCTTGTCCCGCTTCCCCTACTGTAAAGTATCCATAATATTGTAGAAAAATGTGCTGAATGTTTGTGGTTTCCACTAAAATTCCTTCCGCCTTCCGTGATTCGGCCTTCTATGATTCAGCCTTTTGTGATTCGGCCTTTTGTGATTCGGCCTTTTGTGATTCGGCCTTTTGTGATTCGGCCTTCTGTGATTCAGCCTTCTGTGATTCGGCCTTTTGTATGTTTCGGCCTTTTGTGCTTTCGGCCTTTTGTGATTCGGCCTTATGTGATTCGGCCTCTTGTGTCGGCCTTTTGTGGTAAACCCATTGGAGATGAGTAACTGGATTTTTGGTGGTGGTGGTTGTGTGTTGCAATATATCATTTTCTTAGATTCGCAGTTAATGATGAAATAGTTCGACGACATCGTTTTAACGACCAACTTCAAAAATCTAAACAAAAATTTAAAAAAATGGCGAGATCTTTTCATTGGATTGTATTTGATTATGTTTTTAATATTATATGCATTTTGGGTTGGGTGGTACCATCAGGGAATCCGATTGAATCGATATGAATACAAAGAGTGAAACTGTCAACTTTTTATCGCTAACATTTCATGATGGAAAAAGGGCGGGCTCTTCTGCCCATCTATAGGGTCTTTCTGGGAAGCAAGGGCTTGATTGTACAACTGTTTGTGTGAACTTACTACTGAAAGGAGATTCTTTTTCCCTTGCGGGTTTTGCGTAAATGTCTTTGCTTACGGGTCCGTCATTCGTTTTTGACCTCTGAAACAGAGTATGATTGAATACAAATAGCCTTACAATCTTGAACAAGTTATTTTGTTAGAACAGACCATTGCTACCGCTGGATACCTTGCTACAATAGATGGCAGCTTATATCGTCATCATAGTGCGAGGAGTATACTTGATTATTGATGCTCAATTCTTTCATTATTCAGAGCATGAGCATTGATACAGCCCCTGAGTAAAAGGTTGATAAGTAGAGAATGGCTTGTGTACTGAGCTGCACCGTAGTCGGAATAGAATGGAGAAATTCTCACATTTTTAAACATTTGGCATCAAACATCCATGGAATCCATGAAAAGGAAAACTCGTTGGATCATCTTTTAAAAATTTCCTTCACTTGTATTTTATTACAGTTTAGTTTATCTTGTTACTATTCGGTCACTATTCGGCTTATTCGGCCAAATAACGCATTTAACTATTCGGCAAAATAAAAATAATTGAGATATTCGACCGGCCGAATATTCGGTACATCTCTACTATTTTCCTTGTTTGATCATGTTAAGTTGCAATTGGGCGTGAAAATCTATAGGTAGATAAACATAACATAAAATAACTGAAACACAAATCTGCTAGTTATAAGAAAGAAAACCAAAAACATCAGAGAGTTGAACTTTTTATGCCGAAGTGGTCTTATTGTTTTTTTTTCCATAACAGTATGCCATATTTCGAATACTTACCGGTGTTTTTTCACAAACAACATATTTATTTGATTCCACGCGTGCTGGTAAAACCATGTGAGCTCCTTCGATATTGACAGTGCACAGGAAACCAGTATGGGCACTTTGTGGCCTGGGCAGATTTTCGATTTCTAGTTTTATTTCCTTGGGAACCTTGTTGGGCAGCAGAATGGGCTCGGATCGTTTCTTAAAGTGTGGACACGTGTTTTCGTTGGTAACGATGTTACCAGAATTGCGACAAGTTGAAGTATTATACACGCACTTGTTATCGTAAATGCACCAGTTGCAACCCCACTGGCTGCGGAGACATTTTCTACAGTTATCGTGACGAGAGCAGTCGTAAAACGCAAAATTGCGGGATACAAAATCCTTATTTGTCTCAGAACTTCGAACGCTTAGTGGAACTAGGATATGGTCCGTATTAGCAGCCAGTTGGGGACGTTTATCTATTGGAGGAGTTCTACACACTAGCCCTTCATTTGTCACATTAGCATCGATTGGGGTTGAATTACCAAAAACACATTTGTATTTGGCATTATGTGGCAATTCAGGAAGTGTTCGAATAATGAGATGCACCGTTGCCATCTGATTGATAGGAATTTTATCAGGGGATACCATCTCAAAATCGATACACTGCTGTCCGGTGCTAATCGATAACCATCTTGCAGTGCTAGTATCTTTTTGACAAGTGTTCCGGACTGTACAACGCTTTTCGAGAGAACACCAACCGCAGAACGGATCCCTAGATTCTAAACAACTCGAACAGTTGGTGAATGTACTACAATGTTCGACTTTCATTTTGATAACCTAGGAAACGATATGAGATGAACATAAAACAACTTATCACTTCATACAGATTGTAATAACACTTACTCTTTTTTCAGACAAAATATACATGTATTCATTTTTCGGTGAAAGCATTGTATCCGGAAGTATTTTATAACCACTGTCCACCTCAATGCGTTCGTATTCTCCAGCAGAGGGTCCTGACATTAATATCTGCAAAGAAAATTATGGTTTGATGTGCTGTTCAATAATCTTGTTTCTTGTTCAGGACTGTTACAGTAAGGTCAATACAAAACGCGGAAAGTCAAGTCAACGTGTACAGAATCCGCGTCAAATTATACGTTTTTTATTAACACTTCAGTCGTCGCGCTGTTGTATTTTGTACAACACTGGTGAAAAACCTCGCTTTTCGATCACAACAGCAGCGTGGTGGTTCTGACGGTGGTCAACCACGCGACGACTGGCAGGTTAAAAAAATTTTAAAATAGAAGGTCTACTCTCTCAAATAAATTCGGGTGTTCGGGTAATGACCACTCGGGAAAGTGGCCTTTCGGAATGATGGCCATTTGGGTAGTGACTATTCGTTATTTAGGGTAGTGATCGTTCGAAACAATGGCATTCGGGGAAGTGACATTTGAAATTGTCATCGAATTCGATGAATCGTAGAATCTATCGTTCCGAGATTCTCAATCCACTCTGAATTGAAATTAACCAACCCTGTCATTGTTTCTATTGTCACAATGTAGCTCCAAGTATAGGTACCGTGACCTGCTCTAATTGGTAAATGGCTGGGCATGGCGTACCATTGGTACCTCGCGTACCTGAAGGAATAAAATAGACCCCTCTGTGCGGTCCTTAGCCTCTTGCCCAGCAACTCCTATCCCTACCTCCTCGCGGTACTGGCCGGGGTACGAGTAACCTTAGGGAAGATCGAGTAACCAACCCCCGGTGGGAACTTTGGTCGTATGCTGACAGGGAAGGGGGGGTTTGCTTTTGCTTTTTGCTTCTGCAAACCTTGAGCGTCTGTACTCCATGTTAGGAGCGGCTCACAACAGCGTCTGTTCCCCATGTCAGGGGCGGCTGATCATCGTCCGAGTGCCAGAGAAGGACTCTAAGCTAAACTGTGCACTATGGTCCTCCGAACATTTAGGGGGAATGGTCCTCCGGAAATCAAGGGGGTTGGTGTCAGGCCCTGCAAGCCAGCCGTAAAAAAACATCAAGCAACGAATAATCAACGAGAGAATACGAACCGGGACAATCGGCGAAGACCACAGCGACGTAAAGGGACTAGCGATTGGAAGCTCGGTACGTGGAACTGCAAATCTCTCAACTTCATCGGGAGCACACGCATACTCGCCGACGTGCTGAAGGACCGCGGATTCGGCATCGTAGCGTTGCAGGAAGTGTGTTGGAAGGGATCAATGGTGCGAACGTTTAAAGGTAACCATACCATCTACCAGAGCTGCGGCAACACACACGAGCTGGGAACAGCTTTTATTGTGATGGGTGATATGCAGAGGCGCGTGATCGGGTGGTGGCCGATCAATGAGAGAATGTGCAAGTTGAGGATCAAAGGCCGGTTCTTCAACTTCAGCATAATAAACGTGCACAGCCCTCACTCCGGAAGCACTGATGATGATAAAGACGCTTTTTACGCGCAGCTCGAACGCGAGTACGACAGCTGCCCAAGCCACGACGTCAAAATCATCATAGGAGATCTAAACGCTCAGGTTGGCCAGGAGGAGGAATTCAGACCGACGATTGGAAAGTTCAGCGCCCACCGGCTGACGAACGAAAACGGCCTACGACTAATTGATTTCGCCGCCTCCAAGAATATGGCCATTCGTAGCACCTACTTCCAGCACAGCCTTCCATACCGATACACCTGGAGATCACCACAGCAGACAGAATCGCAAATCGACCACGTTCTGATTGATGGTCGACACTTCTCCGACATTATCGACGTCAGGACCTATCGTGGCGCTAACATCGACTCCGACCACTATCTGGTGATGGTCAAACTGCGCCCAAAACTCTCCGTCGTTAACAACGTACGGTACCGACGGCCGCCCCGGTATGACCTAGAGCGGCTCAAGCAACCGGATGTCGCAGCGGCATACGCGCAGCACCTCGAGGCTTCATTACCGGAAGAGGGTGAGCTGGACGAAGCCCCTCTTGAGGACTGCTGGAGAACAGTAAAAGCAGCCATCAACGATGCAGCTGAGAGCAACATCGGGTACGTGGGACGGAGTCGACGGAACGATTGGTTCGACGAGGAGTGCCAGGAGGTTTTGGAGGAGAAGAATGCAGCGCGGGTGGTCATGCTGCAGCAAGGGACCCGGCAGAACGTGGAACGCTATAAACGGAAATGGCAACAGCAGACCCGCCTCTTTCGGGAGAAAAAACGCCGCCTGGAGGAGACGGAGTGCGAGGAGATGGAGCAGCTGTGCCGGTCTCAAGAAACGCGTAAGTTCTATCAGAAGCTCAACGCATCCCGCAACGGCTTTGTGCCGCGAGCCGAGATGTGCAGGGATAAGGATGGGAGCATTCTGACGGACGAGCGTGAGGTGATCGAAAGGTGGAAGCAGCACTTCGACGAGCACCTGAATGGCGCTGAGAGCACAGACAATGAAGATCGAGACAACGGAGGAAATGCCTTCGTCGGTACTGCGGAAGATGGAAACCAACCAGCCTCCACTTTGAGGGAGGTTAAGGATGCCATTCACCAGCTCAAGAACAATAAAGCTGCTGGTAAGGATGGTATCGGAGCTGAACTCATAAAGATGGGTCCGGAAAGGCTGGCCATTTGTCTGCATCAGCTGATAGGCACAATCTGGGAAACAGAACAGCTACCGGAGGAGTGGAAGGAAGGGGTAATATGCCCCATCTACAAGAAAGGCGACAAGTTAGATTGTGAGAACTTTCGAGCGATCACCATTCTAAATGCGGCCTACAAAGTATTATCCCAGATCATCTTCCGTCGTCTGTCACCTGTAGTAAACGAGTTCGTGGGAAGTTATCAAGCCGGCTTCGTTGACGGCCGATCGACAACGGACCAGATCTTTACTGTACGGCAAATCCTCCAAAAATGCCGTGAATACCAGGTCCCAACGCATCACCTTTTCATCGATTTCAAGGCGGCATACGACAGTATCGACCGCGTAGAGCTATGGAAAATCATGGACGAAAACAGCTTTCCCGGGAAGCTCACGAGACTGATAAGAGCGACGATGGAAGGTGTGCAAAATTGTGTGAAGGTTTCAGGCGAACACTCCAGTTCGTTTGGATCCCACCGGGGACTACGACAAGGTGATGGACTTTCGTGCCTGTTGTTCAACATTGCGCTAGAAGGTGTTATGCGGAGAGCCGGGCTTAACAGCCGGGGTACGATTTTTACGAGATCCAGTCAATTTGTTTGCTTCGCGGATGATATGGACATCGTCGGCCGAACATTTGAAAAGGTGGCAGACCTGTACACCCGCCTGAAACGCGAGGCAGCAAAAGTTGGACTGGTGGTGAATGCGGCCAAGACAAAGTATATGCTAGCTGGTGGAGCCGAGCGCGACAGGGCTCGCCTAGGTAGCAGTGTTACGATAGACTGGGGATACTTTCGAGGTGGTCGACGAGTTCGTTTACCTTGGATCCTTGCTGACGGCTGACAATAACGTTAGCCGTGAAATACGGAGGCGCATCATCAGTGGAAGTCGGGCCTACTATGGCCTCCAGAAGAAACTGCGGTCAAAAAAGATTCACGCCCGCACCAAATGTACCATGTACAAAACGCTCATAAGGCCGGTAGTCCTCTACGGGCATGAAACGTGGACGATGCTCGAGGAGGACCTGCAAGCACTTGGGAGTCTTCGAACGTCGGGTGCTTAGGACGATCTTCGGCGGTGTGCAGGAGAACGGTGTGTGGCGGCGAAGGATGAACCACGAGCTCGCCCAACTCTACGGCGAACCCAGTATCCAGAAGGTGGCCAAAGCTGGAAGGATACGATGGGCAGGGCATGTTGCAAGAATGCCGGACAGCAACCCTGCAAAAATGGTGTTCGCCTCGGATCCGGTTGGTACAAGAAGGCGTGGAGCGCAGCGAGCTAGGTGGGCGGACCAAGTGCGTATCGATTTGGCGAGCGTGGGGCAGAACCGAGGATGGAGAGATGCGGCCACGAACCGAGTATTGTGGCGTGAAATTGTTGATTCAGTGTTATCTGTGTAGATGTTAACTAAATAAATGAAATGACCTGCTCTAATTCCGTGTGTTGCCTAATATGGTGTATTTAAAATTTTTGTGGATTTCTAGCATATTATATTATTTATTTTTCTAAATGATTGTCACAAATGTTAGCACATTAAGTAGTATTAAGAAATCCATGACAAACTTGAACTAAAGTTGCACATACAAACAAACAAAAACAATGTTAGAATGTAATCGCCTGGTGCCAACACACGGTATTAGGGCACGGTTGTTTATGTGTTCCAAATACCGTGTTTCAGTTATAATTCCAAAATGGCGAAGCGAAATATATATATTTCATTTCCCGAATCAATCATGCAAACCTCAATACGTTGTTTGATACAAAAATTTTATTTTTGAGGCGCTTCGTTCGTTCAATTGAGAGATGTTTCAAAATGTGACCCGGCAGTCGGGGTCGGATGCACGGTATTTGGAACACTGGTATGTTTAACAACATCAACTGTAACTATGGTAAAATTTTCAAAATGGTTCAAATCATATTTTTTATGCAAAGTATAGAAACCGGTCTACTATATAAAACATGAAAGACTTGGAAATAATCATACGTTATTTTTATCTGATCGATTGAAACTTGAGTTTTTTTAACCTCACGGTAATAGAGCATGTCACGGTAATCAGCGGAAAAATAAACAGAATTTGAAAAACTTTCCATAAAAAATATTTAATTGCATTTGTTACCTACTGCATCTAAGTGTTCCTATTTCCGCTCACGGTAAACAGATTTCGTGACGAACTTACTAAAAAATGCAATATTTCGAATTTCCTTATTTATCTTGATATGGTCAAACCACAGCTATTACTGCGATAAAGAAGGCTGTATACTAAAATCGACATTTCTTTAAAATTTTGTTTAACTTTTTACATGAGCGGTTATTGGAACACACAAAAATACCTAGTGATGCAATAACCGCTCACGAGGTCTTGTGTTTTCAATATAAATAATAATTTTATCAAATGAAAATAATGTCTAATATTGCTAGAATACATCCGTGCGAAAAATGTTGGTTTTTGTCACGAAAAATATTTTTTACAACAGTGAGCGGAAATAGGGACATGAGCGGATACTGGTGCACTGAATTATAGAAATGCCTGTACCCTATCAGGGAGGACAACTTAAAAGAGGTACCGTGAAGGCTCCGTACTCTGCGCACTTAAGGCTTTTCAAATTTCAAACAGCTGTAAATTAATGAAAACTAAACACAATGCTCTGAAATTTTGGGAGCAAATACTTATTGATCTTATGTATAAGTAAAAAATATAAAAGCTTCACTAAGTAATGATTTTCATTGCAAATTTTTAAATCTTCTCAAGGGTATCCGTGTTCCTAACTCTGCGCACTCATTTTAGCAGTGCTCCTTATTCTGCGCATTAATGTTCCTAACTCTGCGCACTCTGTCCCTCTCCCTTATTTGTACGTATTTTTCGTATTCTTAACTCTCTAATACCCAAATTTTTATTTTCGATCTAAATATCATTTTTAGTTATCTTAAATCGTTCTAAACACGTTTTGGGCAATGATTTAATTTTATTCGCAAATTTATGAATTTTGGTTTTTGGTTTTTTAAATTTTTATTTCTGAACATCACTATCTTTATTCATTTTTTCTTGAAGCCTCTTCTAGTTACTGATCTTTGGCAATAATAAAATTTCAAGTTTTTACGGTACTTCTAAAAATATTAAATTTTTAATCATTTTCAGGATTTTATTTTTTATTGTTTGTGTAATTAACGGAAAAACAGGTTTTGGATTATTTAAATACCACCAAGCTCTTCTTCTGTGGTAGGTTGATAGTAGAAAAATATAAGAGATACGATTTTTTATATTAAACGTTAAATGAACCCCAGGTTATATACGAATACAATTTTTCAAACAATTTTCAAAAACACAAAAAAAATCAAAAGTCTTAAAAAACTTTTCTCTGCGTCAAGGTTTAAGGCAAAAATAAAATCATTTTGATTTCCGAGCTACGAAAAAATACACAAAATTCCAAGGTGTACCCCGTCCAAAGGCGGGGTTGGGTATTAGAGGGTTAATGTATTGTTCATCGCTCAATCGAGGAGAATCGCCGCTCTGTATAAGGGTGACGTAATTAATTAACAATTCTTATTGCAGATCACTAACAGTACTTGGTGTTTTCATTTTGCAAATACGATTAAACCTGAGTCGATGTTCCATTACTCTATATTGACTCATAAAACTATAAAAAAAATCAAAGTTACTTTATTGCATGGTTAAGGAGCATTGTTTTTATGTTTCGCTTGGGGTTTGTAGAATTTAACTTTACGTAACTACGTGTGGGTTCTACCAGATCACAGAGTCTTCTCTGCTGGGTGTATTTTCGATTTGCTTCTTCGCCTACTCAATTATCGATCGGCTTTTCAGCCGTATAACGACAGGGGTCGGTAGGGAGTAATAGTTGACAGGCTAACAATCTTTCGCTTTATTATGCAATAAGGGTTGTAAAATCTCTAAAATCTCTTATCTGTCGTCATGTTCTGAATGACATCAAAGGTTTACACATGAGTTTGAAACGCTAATACGCATATTTAGTGAAATATACCCACTGATCACTGTAAACAAGTTATTGAAATGATGTTAAGTACTCAAATGATGCCTAGAGTACTCAAATAGTCTACTTGTTGGTTCAATACTATTGGTAAACAATCAAATCACTATTGATTACAACCAAAAACATTTTTCACTATTTCGATAAGTTCAAGTGAAAGCTAACAACTTTTGTTCTAGTACTTCTTATTCGAAGCATTGCTTGTCATTCAAAACATTGAACAAAATCATATGCGCGAATCTCAAAAAACCATCATTTGTAACAGCCCTGACTCATCACTTCAACATGATTACACTTACCTTTTTTATCCATCCCTCGGAAGTGCCCAAGAACGCAAGCGTATGAGGTCCGGTATTAGTAGTTGTGACGGAGGTTACCGATTCGTTCGGAAAGTTGAAGAGAGTTCTGGCGAGAATTGGAGTCACGCCGCTGATTTTTAGCCCAACGTGACAAAAACTGAAAATGTTGCCGATTGATCCCACCACAGGGCACTTGCCATCGTTTATCGTTCCAGAGATGTATCCTAAGTTTCTGTCTTTGATACTACCATTGAAACAAGCTGAAAAAAGTAATAAAGTGTAATAGTTACTCCCCAGATGAAATAATACTTGTCTTACAGTGAATGTTTTCGTTGAACACTTCTTCAATCTCTGTCAAACTGTAAACACACATAGCGGAGTTGTTCTGCGGCTCGTTGGTTATCTCTTTCGATGGCGAGAACACGGCAATTAGAACGTAATCGTCCTTTTTGATTCCCAAATCTTGACTTAGCTTTATTCCCGCTTGAATTATTTTCGCATCGCGCAGAATGTTGTAATCTTCTCCGTCGACTAAACATGTGATGGTTACCTAGAAAGTTTTCCAATGAAAATTATTTGAGCTTTAGAACCTAAATCAATAATTCTTGCACATACCTCTGTATAGCTGTCGTAGTTGGGATCATTCACGCAGATTCGTGTCAGTCGGGTAACGAATCCAGCTTCGTCCGCCAGATGTGATTTCTTTTGTACCACCGCAAAGTAAGCATACTCAGAGCTGTTGAACCCGTACACATAGTTTACCAGAAAATGGTCACGATATTTCACATCAATGTTAATGTTCGATTGTTGTATCGAGAATTCCGCATAGTTTAAATCGTCTAGTTTTCTGGATGATATGGCAGGAACGTCATGCCTATAATCACCAACGTTCGTGAATGTGGTGCCCACGTAGAGTATATCTTCTTTCTTCCACGACTGGTACTTGCTCGGACCGATGAATGCATATGTGGAAGATGTCTCGTCATTTGCAGCTAGAGCAACTTCCATATATTTCGAGGAATCTGGAAATCTGCCGCTTAGATAGTAGATTTCACATGCTCCCTGGTGTATACTGCCACAGGCGATTAGAGTATCACCTCCACTGTTGTAAATCAAGATTTTGTTGTGATTATTCGTCTCGAAAGTTTCCTCGTCAGGAGAACATCCTCCCGCATGACACTGTGGCGAGTCCAGTTTGGGACCCGTAATAGCTTCATTGAGCTGTTTGAGATTTGCGTCTAATTGATAGATTCTATTAGTTGCTCCGGCATATAAGAGATTCCTATGTTTGTCGTATGTTAAATGAGTAAAGTATGAGTTGTTATCCAACGTGAATTGTGCAACCACATTATGTGATGGTATTAACGAAGATGCTGTTATAGTTGCTATTGATCCTTCGGCGGATACACTTATCGTTACTGTTGACAGGTAAACGACATGAAGCAAACATAGCAGGAGTAGGACGGACATAGTTGCTTCGAATAATCGTTATATGGATGCTTATGTAATACCTGAAAAATAATAATAATCACATTACAAGTTTTGTATTTCGTTAAATTATATAAAACAAACATTACTGGGCATGTTATTTGGATTAATACATATTGTTAACATATTCAACATTTTGGCAAAAATTGCAGTTTGAATCGGTTGGGTGTGACCTACGCGGCGATCCTCCAGAGTGCGAAAGCGGGTACGAGCCAAGATCCTCGAGTGGTCAATCCCACTTCTCAGACCAAGTAGACTTAGAAGAAAGTGCCTCGGGATTATCCGAAACGATTCCACAACAACCATGGGTACAACCCAGCGTCCAAGGAAAACCCGAAATCGAAGACAGTGAAGCGGAATGACAAGAAAGAGGCTCTAGTTATCAGAACGGAAGAAATAAAATATCGCCGAAAAATAGCAAGTAGTATTTGGTCCATCAATTGTGTCGCTTGCCCTTGAGGCGGAGAGCGATGCAAAAAGGAATGATCAGTCGTGTTCGGACGTTGCATGCTAGTCTATTGTCCAGTGTGGTGCTACCTTCGAAGGACAAATCGTCCACTGGGAGCATTAACGTGTCGGTGTCTTAAAAAAAAGAAATAAAATATCGTCATTGGGCGCAAAAGTGCGGAACATAAGGCGAATTGGTAGCTTAGGCATATTGTACATGTCCAACATATGATGGTCAGTGGTTGCAAAGTTCAAACCAAAGTTAAACATCGGTTCTGTTTATGGGAAGACTGCGGATACCTAATGGGTGGATCCTGATGTCCGGCCTCAAACGGAATATCAAAGCAGTCAAAACGGATAACAGTTAAACTGATAACGCATCCTGGCCTACATGGGGAACTGGATAGCGAATCGATCTCGTCTAGCAGGTATAGCAACGAGAATATATCAACTCAAAGAAGTAATCCCTATCTCAAATGCCGATTTTGCTATAGCAGAAATTAACTGCGTGTTCTATTGCAGCTCTTATTTGCCCTCGAGGTGGTCGAATAAAAATTTATCATATTGAAATAGTCATCCTAGTCGAACGTCCCAATCGTCAGCCAGTAGTAAATAATACTTGGGTATCTCCATGATTCATTTTGGCATAGTGGTTTATTTTCGGCCAAATAGTCAACAGAAAGATACATTTATCTTCTTCTTCTTCCTGGCGTTACGTCCCAACTCCGACAGAGCCTGCTTCTCAACTAGCGTTCTTAAGAGCCCTTCCGATCATCAATTGAGAGCTTTCTTTGTCGATTGACTATTTCAGCATGTGTTTATCGTGTGGCAGCCTAATGAAAATCGAGAAAATTTTATGAAAAGTTCCTCGACTGATAGGATTTGATCTTCAGCTTGGTCTTGCTGAATAGCAAAGTGCCAGTGATTAGCAATTACAGTAGTTAGTAATTGATTTGTGTATGAGTTTATAATCTTTGACTATAATAATTAAGCTGATCTACTGTAACAGGTATCACTGAATATATGCAGTAAAACATAGTCGCCATGATGCGTGTGCTATCTTTCGCGTCAGAGCAATGTTGCCTTTCCAGAAAATAAATGAGCATAGTTGAAGAATTTCCGGTTGAATGTGAATCGCTAACTGATTACTAAGACGTCCGATTTGAATACGGTCTTGTAGTTGTAGCTGTAGCTGACGAATGTATCTAACAGTTTCAGTGTAGCTCTAATCCTTGTCCCTTTTTTGTTAGTTGTAGGCTTTAAAGTGATTGCATACACTTTGATAAATTAACTTAAGTTGAAGTTATTGCTTTTTGTTTTTGTAGTACTATTTAAAAGCAATTAACAAGCATTGGTTTGAGCATGGATCACTTAAGGTGAAGATGAATCGAAGCCAAACCTCAAATTTTCAAGAGCACAAATCTGGAGAACCAAACACCCGTTTGAACTGAAAACTTAATCGATTTTTCACCACCAGCGAGTGACCAATCGATTAAGTTTTCAGCTAAAATGGATGTTTGGTTCTCCATATCCGTGCTCTTGAAAATTTGAGGCTTGGCTTCGATTTATTTTCACCTTAAGTGAATTCACACCACACGTAGCGTATGAAAGTGAACAACTTTGCCAAACAAACCAGCCACTCACAACTTATTGTTTTTGAAGTAAATTAAAAAGTCTATCGGTTTCTTACTTTTGTGTTTGAACCACTCTCTGAAACTGTTTGAAAAATGGCTGGAATTTTATGAATTAATTACAGACCAATTGTCCGGTTTTTTTTTTCGAACTGAGCTTGCAGTAGAAAATTTCTTGGTCAATTCTGTCGCAGAAATTTTTACTTTTCTTGATGGGAACGGCAAAGTTAAGTTAAGCGTGGAATTTATTATTTTTATGAAAATGTTTAGTTTCACTAAAAGTTTGACCACTGCTTACATGATACAGTCGACTCTCCATAACTCGATATTCAAGGGGCCATCGACTTATAGAATTATCGAGTTATGGAATATACCGACACGAAAAATCACAAAATCGAAGGAACAAATTTCTGTATTTCTATTACATATATGATCACTTCTGTAAGAAAGCAATATTATTTTGTTGATTATATTTTACAAACTATTATTTGAAAACTTTTTTAGAAATGCTCGAAAAATCACGTTATTTTTACTGACAACATTTTGTTTAATTTTCATGTTTTTCAACTTTTATTACAACTTGCAAGCATTTATTCACCTCCTAGCATGAATTGGACCAAGTTTCCCAAAATAAGAAAGATTTTAAAATACCGCGATGCTACCATATTTCGCGCACGCTCCTAATTTCGCTCACTGCCATTTTATCCATATTTTTTGGTAGTTATTGGACTAAATAATTGCATGTTATGTAACCATAACTAAAGTAGAATTATTCGTAGTACTAGCCAACAACAATTCTCTTCGCAAAACATGTTTAAAATGTCAGTGAGCGAAATTAGGAGCGCGCGCGAAATATGGGTACTTTACGGTAGATATCGAGTTATGGAGAGAAATTTACCTCTCACGTAACATCGACTAGTGGAGATATCGAGTTATAGAAATATCGACTTGTAGAGAGCACGATGTATGGGAATTTGAAGGGACCGAAAAATCCATCGAGTTATAGAGTATATCGAGTTATAGAATATCGAGTTGTGGAGAGTCGACTGTATCTAGCCAACTGAAGAATAAACCATAAATTTAATTCAAAACAGCCACACAGCCTTGGTTGACTTTAAAAAGAGTTTATAAATTGTCGAAAATTTCGTTCATCATCATGGAAATTCATAAAGCATTCGAAACTAATTCAATATATTATATGCCCCAAAAACATAGAAAGTTTTTCTCAGTGCAATTATTTCTGACAAAATAACACAGATAGTTATAAATCTGGAATGGATTAAAGTTTTATAATATTTTGTTTTATATTATAAAACAAGAAGCGAATGTCAAATCTTTTACCATGATCATCGGTTTAAATATTCCAAATATATTCGGAAAGATATTTTTCAAAATTCCTAAGATAAGCTATGTTATATCTATATTTGAATATCAAATTCATAGAAATAATGTTTTTGAAAAGTTAGGTAAACTTTCCTTTCCTGCTTCTTAAAAATGATTGAAATAATATTACCCTAAGGATGCTGTGTATTATGAAATGCCATAAAAAAACTAATCGCAAGATTTTTCTTCATTTAATTTTCACTTATTGGCTAGTTAATTACTGAATTAACACAAGTCTTCGTTTAGACTATTATGTTTCCATATTCTATACCCTGACTTTATTGACTAGCTTGGGAATCAAATGTTAAATTTACAGTTAAAAATCACGTAACAGTTTCATAAGTGCTAGTATGCAACATTTTCCCGGCGTTAATTGAAATTCCCGTATATTTCCCGGTTTTCTCCCGGTGATCCTTTCGAATTCGCCAAGGGCGGAAATGATCCAGCCAATGTCTGAATGTTTCTTTAATAAAGTATATAATAATGAAATATCTCAAAGGATTTGATGGCAAAACTCTCTCCAAGATGTAACTGATTTTGGACAAACTCGAAACAAACCGAATCAGATGAGTTAGTTTCGTTAGTGATTCGAATTCAACTCTATGTGTATTAAAATCTAGATTTTAATTCAATGCTTTTGATTATTCAATGATTATTAAAATTAGTCATACATTACTATACATTTACAATTCATATTGTGTAATAATGGTAGAAATAGTTATAGAAACGCGTTTTTGATATAGAAGTATTCGATCAAAGTATTAAGACTTAATCAGCGCATGAATGTGAGTAGCGGGTTTTCAGTGAAATATGTGTTTTTAGCAGTAATTTTGCGGATGCTTTACTTCTGTTATAAGCGTTAGTCCTTGACAGGTTACTGTTAGAGCCTCAAATTTATTTTCCAAAAAAGTTTTGTTGACATTTTTCTAAGAAGGAAGATTGGAGAATCTTTTCTACAGGGCTGGTAGCAATCAAAGACCAAAATAATAGTGACTTTAGTGACCAAAATGATCAAAATAGTGACCAAATAGTGACCAAAAAGTGACCTTAAAGTGACTTCAAAACCAGAAGTATTAGTCATAAAATAAACCAGAAAGGAAAATACGTTCTATATTGATATTTACGAATGCACATATTGTGTAATTTTAGAATGTAGAGAATAGCAGTAATGGCTGGAAATGTTTCTTAACATTTGTCTGTCCAGGATAAGCCTTGATTGCTCAGAAAGATGGTACATTTAAGATTTAACTTATTCATAAAAAGTGGATGAATTTCAGAACATTCTGAAAAAAAAAAAATCCTTGCCTATCAAATATTAAAAACAAGCAGAAAAACTGAAACAATGGTAAAATTTGTGGCAGAATTTCTGTAAAATTAAAACCCTTTCTTCTGAGTAAACACTTATAACACTAATATCTACAATTAAACTGAACGTTCCAATAAATGAATTTCTGAAAACAATCATATCGTAAAACTTGTGAGGTTACAGGATTTATATGTTCTACGACCCTGAAAATGACTAATTTTGCATACCGTGCACCCCCGCTAATTTGGACGGTACCTCATGCAAACCATTTGAAATTGAATACTTAAAACCGTGTTTCTGTTTAGTCTTCTGGCTGTTTTGTTTTGATTCAGCGTTTCGTTTCACAACGTTCCATTTGACTTCATTGCATTCCATGAGCTAAATGACTGTTTAATCATTAATTTAGAATAAAAGCGGTCAAATCAATGGGGGTATCTAGTACTTACATTGTAAACAAACAGTAAACGATTGAAACCGCATATGTGTTGCTAAAATGTATTAACAGTATATTTGACGCATGGAAATCGCCACTGATATCACTATAAACGGTTTAAATTTGCTTTCTTCTGGAGGAAATCTCCAGAGGAATTTCTGAACAAAATCCTCCTCCTGGGAAAATCCTCGGATAAATTATCCTCTGAGAAACTTCTGGAGAAAATTCCCGAAGGATTTCTTAGAAACAAATTCTTAGAATTCCTGGCGGAAATCCTTACGAGATTTTCTGAAGGAAATTCCTGGAAGAATTTCTGGACGAAATCTACGAAGAAATTTTTGATGGAAATACCCGAAGAAATTCCTGGAGGAAACCCCCGGAGGTTTTGCTGTAGCGAATCCGCAGATGAATTCTTGAAAGAGGTCCCCGTAATAAATCCAAGAAGAAACTAGTGGTGGGAATCCATAGATTAGTTCCTGGTGGAAGTTGTGTTAGACACATCGGAACAACTTCGGTAGAATTTCTGGAAGAGCTCCTGGAGTGCTCTGTTGGAGAACTTCGTTGAGGAATCTTTAGATGTATTCTCGTAGAAATTATTTGATTCCCCGGAAAAATAGCTTGATGTTTGCTTTCCTTTTTAAATCAAACAGCTCAAATCTTGGTTCAAATCCGACATAAAATATACCAGGCTGCTAGCCTGTTCCAGAAAATAGACCTGAAAACTGAT
This sequence comes from Aedes aegypti, assembly GCF_002204515.2. Taxonomy (NCBI): domain Eukaryota; kingdom Metazoa; phylum Arthropoda; class Insecta; order Diptera; family Culicidae; genus Aedes; species Aedes aegypti. The sequence goes on along the minus strand of NC_035108.1, from coordinate 225,797,374 downwards.
ATAAAATAAAATTGGAACTTCATTTGCAACATCGGTTCAAGCTCAATTCTTTACTAAGGTCCAAAAATTTGAACCAAACCTGTGATTTGGTCCACCGGTGAAGTTGCCCTAAGTTTTGCCAGAATCTCCTACAAAAAATTGCTCAGAAAAAAATTGCCATTTTTTATGGGAAATGTTTACGAAATATTCACCTAAATTCTTCCATAAAGCTAGCTAGGATTCCCTATTTTCTTGACACTTTCGTTTCCCAATCACACTATATTTGATATTACAAATATCAATTTCTTTTTGATGAAGTTTGAAAAGTTCCACCAGCCTTGAATTTAATTTTCAGCAGATCACGAAAATAGTGACTTTAGTGACCATTTTTCTGAAAAAAGTGACTTTAGTGACTTTTTGTTGGAAATAGTGACTTTTAAGTGACCAGGTCGAAAAAAGTGACCAAGTCACTAAAAAGTGACTTGCTACCAGCCCTGTTTCTACCTACAGCCAGTAATTGCAGTAGAAACTCTTGGTTCTTGTTTTAACCATGTTTATTAAATATCTTGGCTAGAAAATTCAGCCTAAAATCCGTTTTAAAATTTGGTCCCAATTATCATAAAAACAATCTCCCAGAACACTCGCAAAAAAAAAATTAGGGTTACATTCCTCAAGAAAGTTTGTCACTTTGGTTTTCAAATAAAAAATAGCTTTTGACAAGGAAAGTGATTCATTTTTTTAAGGACATATGAACGTAATGACCAATTAATACATTCAGCAACAAGAATAACGAAATAAACTACAGTAGTAAACTACAGTAGGGACGATTTTGTCAGCCCCTAGATGAATTTTAGACTGACAAAATCGAGTCATATTTTTTGTTTCTGTTTTTCAAATTTTGACATGTTAATATTTGCTTATGAACCACGTTTACAACCTACAAAGATTTTTAAGGGGGCGAGGGACATGGGCGTAGCCAGGTTTTTTGTATATCAGGGGGGAGAAGAGTCCTCATTATTTCATTCTCAAATTTCGCGATGAAACGATCTTTATACACCCTTATTGCATGAACCATAAAACTATGCAGGATATGCACCCTACTTTTTCACAGTAAGCAAAGAAAGGGGTCCAGTTTTGGAGAATTACTTTTTGAAAAATTCTGAAGATTCGATACGTAGTGATCCCTTTGATCGGCAATTTTGCTCTGGCCATTAAGAAAACCGGAATCAATCTGAATCCTAGTTCTACATGACCATTGAATTATCTTAGAATTTTTCTTAAGACACCGAAGTTCCTAAAAAAATCATATGAAAACTCCTTTAAGTTTTTTTTTTCTAGAATTAAGTATAATTCATAGAATATTTCAACTGTAGATTGCTGGGGCCCAGATAGCCGTAGTGGTAAACGCGCAGCTATTCAGCATGACTATGCTGAGGGTCGTGGGTTCTAATCCCGCTGGTCGAGGATCTTTTCGTAAAGGAAATTTTCTCGATTCCCAGGGCATAGAGTATCTTCGTACCTGCCACACGATATACACATGCAAAAATGGTCAATCGGCAAAGAAAGCTCTCAGTTAATAACTGTGGAAGTGCTCATAAGAACACTAATCTGAGAAGCAGGTTTTGTCCCAGTTGGGACGTAACGCCAGAAAGAAGAAGAAGATTGCTATATAAATTTTCCTAAAAAATATTTTGAAATTCATCCAGAAGTGTTTTGAAGATTTTTATAGGATTACTTCAGAAATAAATTTTACAGGCATTTCATCAAGAATTTGACATGGAATTGTTGTAAAAAATCTTATAGTATTCAACAAAATGTAATTTTGAAGGGATCCTTTCAAGAGCTTATGGAGTTATTCAAAGCAGAATTCCAATTTTAAAGGAACATTTCGAGATATCGCTGAAGAAAAACTCTAAATAATTTAACAAGAAGATAAAGTAAATAAAGTCCTTCCTTAAAAATTAAAATTACTTCATAGGAATTCCGGGTGTAATTTCTGGACGAATTCAAAATTCATGAAAATGTTAATCATAAATACTGTGATATCTCCATGAGTCGATATCTGAAGAGACCATCGACTGATAGAAATATCGAGCCAGGAAAAGAAATTGTATGGAATGCTCATTGAGGGGACCAATGGTTTTACTGTAGTGCTATCGCATACGGGTGAGATACGGGATCAGATGTATAACAAATTGTACATGTCGTTTTGATTGGATATTTGAAAAAAAAAATGCAAACAATCGAGAGCTTTAGATAAAAAAATGAATATTTTTAAAACTATTATCGCACGAATGTTCTACAGTGTTCATAAAACATAGTAGGCTTTTTAAACATCTAGGGTAGGTGTACCAGTTATGGACATAGTGGTTCTCTATTTCGCCATACGTAATAACTTTGATTCCTTCAAATTTTGAAATTTTTTGTGTGTTGTAGAAGTTAGATTTAAGATATATCTTGATGCTAAAATATTCAAAAAGATTTAAAATGTGAAAGTTTTCAAAATTTCACATATAGCCAAATAGGGAACCACTATGGCCATAACTGGTACACTTTCCCTATATAAGACGTCACAATGCCAATTTTCATAAAAAAAATGATCATTTGTAATAAATTGTTCTGGCGGAACCGCTAAAATAGTTTAAATGTTCTACAAAAAATCAATTTTTCATTTTAGCGTTGGAAAATAATCCTGGGAGAGAGGGTCGACAGTTTTCTGGAGGGGTCTAGCCCTTCAAGCCTCCCCCTCCCCATGCTCCAGAGGCAATGGCAAAAGTTTACACACTTAACATTTCGCAACATTCCGATTAGGAATCTTATTGGATTAACTTTAACCAATCTCTTGGAATACAGTGAATACAGGTAGGTAACCACCTACGAATACTTATTCTCAGACACCTTGGAGAATGAGGAACATAATCAAAGCAACCGCAGGCTGCTTACTCACCTTTCATTTATGGAGTATCAGTCCGGCGATTTGTGTAAATATTTATGTATTTAGTCAAAGAACGGGAATAATTCACATTAATCCGTTCGGTTGTTTCACTTTCCCATTTCGGCCACTATTGATTAACGTTCAACCCGATTAACTTTAATTCATGATTCTATTTTGATTACACTATGCAAGGATGTGCAATTTTCGTAGCCACCGTCGTAAGAACAGAATCATTACAGGAAACTTTCTTTGTCAGCCATGTTGTTTTGGTGGTTGCTCCGACAATAATCCGCAAGATCAATCGGTTTTATTCTACGAAAATCCGAACCATTCTCGCACTGCACACTTTTTCCGGGTTAATCACACTTCACTGTTGTAACTTTGAACAAATTGGATAGCAGGAGAAGTCTATTTAATTGAATAAACTGCAAAAAACTACGGCAGCAAAATAGTACATTCCGAAAACTTTTTTTTCAACTTCAGAAGCTGTCCGTGCTGCCAGATTCGTAGAAATAAAGTGCATTGCGTGGTGCATTCTGGTTGTCAAGTAAAAGAAAAACAATCCCGGTACTGAAAAACATATTTAAACCAAAATTTACACGTTGAATGAAATTTTCGCAATATGTGTAAAGTTATTGTGCTCTGCAAGAAAAATCCACAGAATGCGATTATGTGAAAATGTCGATATATATTAGCATAGCAGTCCTGGAACAACCGTACACTCAGGCAAGTGGACTATCGATAAACATAGGAACCCATTATGAAAATTCGCCACAAGAAATCGGGTTGAAATTCATAAATTTGCCTTATAAAAAACCAGAATTTGAAAACAAAAAACGTTTACGCGGCAATCTGGAATCGAACCAAGAACCTTGTGATCGATAGGCCCGAGTGTACACCACGCACCTATCGACGCCTTGATGAGGAGTGTGTGTGTGTGTGTGTGTGTGTGTGTAATCCAACTAACACCCACTGTCCGGCAGTGATATTATGGAAGAAATCTTTCTGCAATGTTTTTTGATGCTATTGCAGATAGCTTTAGTCCAGGAGTTAAAAGGTGATAGCTCTATTGCAGATCCAGTGACCCATTTCAGAATGGCTGGAGAGACACGTCCATTCAGAAGTCACTTTCACCAACAATAAGCCCCGCATGTGTGCATTACCGTTATCAAATGGATAATGATAATACAAACACACTTCCAAATCCAAAGATATGCTTTTTTGGAACTGGCACGTATTTAGTATATTAAGGTAACAATACAGATCAGAACAATCTCACCAAATTTCTTGACTACGACGCTGTCGACCCAATAATTCGAAGCACTTCCTTCATATTTTCACTAAGTCAAACAAGACACTCGGTCATCGCTAGACCGCAGGCCCAAGCGGTATTACTGTGCAAATTTTGTCGCGATTAACTCCCCAACATCGAGGCAAACATCAAACGTGATACACAATTCGCATTAAACACTGCGAAGCTACATTGGTTCCATCGGTGGCATTCAAAACCATCTAAGTACTACAATCGCAAAATTAGAGTTTCAAAATCAGCCGTACACCAACACAATACACTACCGATAATTAAAATCTTCTCATATTTACTATTTTCGCACGGATTACGCCGGTGAAACTTCACAAAGCAGCACTTTTCTTCTAAATGTATGTCGGGTGGCATAGCACTACCAGCCGTTTTGCTCTTTCATCGGCCGAATCGGCGGAACCGAGATAAACGTGACAGCGAATTCAAAAACGCAGCCGCTCGCGCGCACAGCCTGCTGCGATTCTTCCTATCGACGCCTTGATGAGGAGTGATGCTAAAACGATACATAAAGCGTTCGTATTGCAATAATCGTTCCACCTTTCATAAGGCAAAATGTATGAAATTCGATAGTCCAGTTCGCTTCGTGTAGTTTTACTCTCTTTTTACCCCATTCTTATGGGTGATAACACTGCGGTGTTCCTGGCGGTGTTTCATAGAAATGCGGTTGTTCCTTTCCTGGACCATTCGCCGTGTGAAATTTGGGGCAATTGCGCGTTTTTTGGAAACTTTACAACAGCCGCGCGCTGTACCATATCCAGCAAACCAGTCAATAATTGGCGTGTTTAGGGGTATCCAGTTTCTTACATATTCTTAGTCTACATTAAAAATTTAACTAGAATCCAAAGTTTGACAATTTTTCGTGACCTGGAACTATTTTTGAAACAGTATGGAAATCGCTTTTGAATCACCCTTCGGCAAATTTAACTTCGGGACGAACGGTCATTATGTAAACTTAAATGTCATTGAGTTGACGGATGTAAATCTTTTTTGATTATTTATAATTTAAAAATTAAGATATTGAAGCGAAATAAAATCGTGTTATTCTTATAAAAATGTGCTCTTTTGATCAAGCTACAAAAAAACTGTAAATTTTTCATCGCTAAACAACCCAATTTTCTGCAGAGCTTCTTTCAATTCTTGATTTATTTTTTGTTGCGTGTAACTGACGATTGCAGCAATGCAACATTATTGCACACAAGTTTGCATCCAACTTGTCTCCGGCAGCCTGGCAGCACTGGTCACCAGGAAAATCGCAGTTCAGCTCAGCTGTCACCTCGAATGCACTTTTTATTAAACATGGCTGGTGTTGTGCGCTAGTGTTATTCGAACGAAGGAATTTAAACAATTTTATATATATTATCGGTGCAAAACAACTCGAAACGATCTGAACTTTGTGTAGTGAAGTGTAACTGTTCCGAAAATCGTTCTACAAAGTGAGCAAACGACCGCAATCCGTAGGAAAAGTAGTTTTTCTTCAGCCCCAATAATGGTTCGCTTTGGACGACCTAGATTTTTAACATGTAAGTAAACATTATTGAAAAGAAACAAGTTGCGAGAAAATTGTACTTCTCCTCCAGCTAGAGTTGAAGATCATTAGTGAGGAGTGCTATTTCCTGGTTTTTATATGTGCATATTGAAGATTAATGTAGAAAAGGTTTCCGCGATCATCGTTAGATTGTATTTTTTTGTCTATGTAGTAAAATAAAGGATTTTTTTGTAGGCTGCTAACATCACCAAACAAAAAAATGCGATTTATCTTTCATCTGTCGAGGGATCTTAGTAAAAAATGTTAAAATAAACTATTCGGTATTAAAAATTACTAGTTATATATTGTTTAGTTAGGTATGTTGAACAAAACAAAAAATATCTTGGAGTACGTATATATATTCACTTGTATGAAAGATCTTGATCATTTTGCAAATATTTAGAACTGAGACTGAACTTTACGCAATTTTTCAATTGGCAAGGCTGTTAGGATGCCTAGGTATATTCTAATGTAATCTAAGTCTGAAAAAACTATGTATTATTTTTCAACCAGTCCTCTTTCTCCTGAAGTATGAAGTAATTACTGATTGCAGTGATTTCTGGTGTATAATTCTAGAAATTTCAATTCTTACGCGATAATTCTCCAGGAATTTGTTTTCAGATTCTTCGAGGAATAGGCATCAGGCATCCATCACTAGTAATTTTTCACAAACTCTTCTATGAATTTGTCGAGAAGATTTTTCAGGGATTTATTTCAAAGAAAAATTAAATCATCCAGAATTTGCTCCAGAAAATCCCACGAGTAGTACCCAGTTATTTCCACAAGGATAACTCTGATTTTTTTTCCAGATACTAGGATTCTTCTATAGATGTCTCTAGTAGTGATTCTACTAGATCTTCCAATGATTTCTACATTTCTTACAAGAAAATCATTCTAGTGTTTTTGAAGTAATTGGTTGAGGGTTTTTTCTAGGAAATTGTACTAGAATACCTAAGGGAATTCCTAAGCATATTTTTACAGTACTTCCAGGCATTTTCATATGGATTCCTTGACGAATTCATTAAGATTTTTTCTCAGGATTACCCCAACATCCCTCCAGGGATTATTCCTGGAAATCTATTAAGAGCTCTCCCAGGAATAGGGAATTATAAACTCAACTAGGGATCCAATATTAAGTTTATCAAGACGTTTTCTAGGAACTTCTCCAACATTACGTTTACGAATCTTTTAAGCACTTCTTTCAAACATTTCTCGAGTAATTTTTCAAATATGAAATCTTCATGGAAGAATCCAATTAATGCTAGCAAAAATCTCGTCAAATTATCCATTTTATTATTACTTATGGTTTCACACCAGCAAACACTACAAATCTCTCACGAGATTGAGTTGAATGTTTTATTCTAGAAATTCTTTCAAAATGTTCTACAGGTTATTATTAAAGAATTCGATGGGATTGATTTCTTTTTTCAAAAAAATATCTTAGTTTTTTTACGGGGCCCAGATAGCTGTAGCGGTAAACGTGCAGCTATCCAGCATGACCATGCTGAGGGTCGTGGGTTCGCATCCCGCTGGTCGAGGAGCTTTTCGTAAAGGAGTATCTTCGTACCTGCCTCAAGATATACACATGCAAAAATATTCAATCGGCAAAGAAAGCTCTTAATTAAATAATTAGTTAATAACTGTGGAAGTGCTCATAAGAACACTAATCTGAGAAGCAGGCTTTGGCCCAGTTGGGACGTAACGCCAGGAAGAAGAAGAATCTTAGTAATTTATTTACAAAATCCACATTAACTTCCTTAGAAATAGGGAGAGATCCTTTCAAGTGTTGTTACAAAAATTAATGAATTAAGACAATTACACGAGTCAACAAATCACTGACTATACAGTTATAGTTGTAACGTTTCCACTACTACGTTTATAGAGAACGTTACTTTTTGAGCAGCTGAATGTTTGCCTTGGATTCCATATCCTACTGGGCCCTTTGTACTGAATCGACACCTTTGAAATTAACAGCTTGATGTCTGGGGTCGGAAAGCAATGAATTGTACAAACATGTATAAGAACAAATTAATCAGGTCCTAAGTTTGCCTTCCTTCGGACTATTTGAATACGCCACAAACCACGTGGTTTCTTGGAGCATTTATTTTAGTGATTTGGCTAAGGGCTTTTACACATTATTTACTGAATTAACGCAAATGGACAACTCACACCGTCCATAATACACCGGGGGTTTTGGAGTTTGGGAAGTAGGCAACGCAACATCTTTGACCAGACGGTTCTTCAAATTTTGCTTTTACTCTAGACTTCTCCTACACGTATGAATGATGCAAGGTCAAAAGAACATGAATCAGTCATACACATAGCGGTAGTGAAGTGTTTTGCCTAAGGATATGGCCATATGGGAAAGGAGGGATTTTGTTTTGTAAATAGCTCTGTGGAACAATTTTTTTTATTAGTTAAATAATTAGGTTATCTGATTTACCTTTAAATTAGTAACAAAAATGTTTACTGATACGTTATACTGGCGATTACGCTGTCATGATAAGGGATGTCCATCCTTTCCGATGATGGTAGTAATGGCGGGTTAGATTTGAAAACAAGGATAAGTAGAGAAGAAATGTTAGTGATTGTTACATGCTTTATTGCTGTACTGGCAAACACCAAAATTCTACAAAATTCGCTCTTTGGATTCGCACGATAACAATCCACATGCAGCTTCCGAGAAACTCCATGGCAATGAACTCTGTACGTCATGTACGGCATTCAGGACATCTAAAAAAACTGATGATAAACAACAAAAAATGAATCCGAAAGAGTGAGTACCTTAATGTTTCAATTTAGGACAATCCAGCTTTATTCCCTGGCCAAGAACACAGGGTTTGACGGTGCCAAAGTAGAAGGTGCACCATAATAATACCCGTCTGTGAAACATATCACCTTACCAATACTTTGGCACACCTCTAACAATTCATGATTTATCATGAAACGGCTGCATTCAGGCGGAGGATCTGTTAATATGTTTCGGCATATTATCAGGTCCTCTTCGAACGGAGGGACCGCCAGGGCTCATTAGTTACTTATAAACCAGTGCTGGTTGTTGATGGTTTAGTTCGTTTACACGAGCTGTACAATTCTTTGTACTAATCAGTAATGATGGTTAAGTTTCGAAGCCAACGTGTGTTCAATCATTTTATAATGCAACATAAGAATGTATGTTTGGTGAAACTCTGCGTTACACTCGTCGTTATGAAATTAGTGATTGTGAGGGTGCTAATAATGATGTTTGAAAAAATGCATTTTGATGAAAATTTGAAAATGGCATTGGAAGTGATTGTGATAGTTTTGTAAATATACAAATAATAATTCTATGAACCCTTATAGTTTAACAATGGCCATAATATATTTTGTAATCATTTTTCTGAAGATAAACACTATGGCCTAGTTCTTCACACATGTATGATAAAAGTGTTTATAATGACAGCGAGTGCAGAAGAATGGATCGAAGTGGTTTTTTTTTTACTGTAACTTTCTTGATCGTAGTGCTAAATCGTAGTTTGAATAGTAATGACTCAACAGCAACATAAATAATATAAAATAAATTGATTATCTTTTAATTACTTAGTAATGATATCAGATGGTAAACGATAAAAACAATGAATTTATATGAAAATGGTGTGATGTAATTTTGATGAAAATTTGTAGGTGTGATAGTGAAAAGTGACATGTCATGACATAATGGAACGTATATCTGAAGTGTTTTACGAAAGTTGATGAGTGATAATCGGTGATATACGTGATAGTGTCGATAGTGAGTGATGAAATGAAATGGGGAATGAGGACCTTTTAATAAAACTATTTCGTTCTTCACTTCAACCAGTCTAGTAGCATTTCAGGCCTTATCATAGTTTGATAGTAGTCTGAACTACAAGACTGCAAAACTACGGTAAGGGCTAATTGCTGCTAGGGTACACAGTGACCATTTGAGCAACATTGCTTAGGAACGTCTGTGTGATGAACGCAATAGAGGCTTATAAAAGCAAATGCTGGGAAGCAGCTTAGGGCAGATTAAAAGTGCCAGTACTACCCCTATCGCTACCGACAAAGAAAAATGTAGGACAATCCAGCTTTATTGCATATGAGAAGTTCTTGGTGATATTCTCACAACGGCCATTCAGAATGGTACGACAGATGTAGATAAAAGCTCATTATAATGAAATAAACGCAAAGTCAAGTTAGTAATCTCAGAACGATTATTGTATCTACAACTGTTAACTTAGATGGTTTAGCTAAGGGTCGATTATTGTATATAACTTTTTAGAGAAGCAGAAGTAAAGCGCAAACACGAAGTAATGACCTTCCATCACATTTTCAAGTGCTCCCCACCAGCACAATACTTCATTCTGGCACTTTAGAACGTCCATGTTAACTTGCTCACACAAGGAATCTGACGCTACCGAGTTGGCAGAACGCGCCCATACCCCTTTCTGAACCGAAGGGCAGGGCATACAACAATTAACATTTATTGTAACAAAAAAATGTAACAGAGTTAATAAGAATTTTTTACAGAAGTTTCGTTAGTTTTCCTAGAGAATTTCTGAAAAATTACTGGTCGAAATCTGTAGAAAAATCCTGAACGGAGGAAATTTTGAGACATCAGTGGGCTGTTGAGGCTCAAAGGCCGTGTTCCTACCGGTACCGTTGGAGACGACCCTAGTTCGGACACTTTGCGGAATTCGTTTCTTGCACAGAACTACACACGCGTGGAACTTTGCTATTCGAAACACTTTATTATCGAATCTAAAAAACTGGACTGTATTTGCTCGAAAGGGTTTTGGTACAATATAAACTTTATTTGATGCTCATGCGCGCGCGATCGAGAGCTAACTAACTGCCCTGGGTATATAGAACGATACTCTAGGGTCAGTGTGGTGAGTATACGCGCGAATATAACCGATCGCGGTCGATTCGGTCTCACCGGTATATAAGCTACCTATGCTGATAGGAAATGCGAGATGGTAATGATAATAATGATAAGGATGAGCGAGAGTGATATAGTTCCGATCGAGTGGAACATGTTTGGGTTGCCAGTATTGCTGTTTGATCTAGTTCTGAACATGCCGGCCGCCTTGAAATCATAGGGATTTCAATCAAATCCTGGGCATACTATTTCGACCGACTCTGTACCTCTACCTAACCGACTTCGAATGCTACTGCTGACTACTATTTTGCATGGTTTGTTTTGATTCAGATGTTCTTATATACTAGCATTATTCTAACCAACGAGTTCAGCCGGAGAGCGATGACCTGCTTGTTGATCGCTGGATAGCTGATATTGCTCGAAGCTCGAAGGACTGTAGATGTAGACGATGATTGCTGATAGGGGCTTGAGATGGACTACAATGGTGATGACGACGACGATATTGAATTCTGCTTGAACTGGGATGAAAACTTGATGTTGATGGATTGTTTCGACGCTGCCCGTGCCCTTGTTGGGGTCGAATGGAACCTCTCTTCTAGTGGGTGGCTTCGCTGATGCTGTCCTACGTCCTCCGGTGTGGTATGCTGACATCAATCAACGCTAGAAATAAACGGGTGCTTTTTACCTTGAATTTATGAACTAAAACAGAACTTGCCTGGAGCGGAGGCCTCCTGGCCGCAGGTGCCCCAGGCACCGATGACGACGGTTGGTACGTCGCTCCACACGAATTGGAAAGGTCTACTACGGTTCTATGCGATGAACGATGCTGCGCCGACGAAGACATTAGTCCTCCGATCGGGTTGATCAGGCCCTGTGGACGACTTGTCGATGGCGTTTGCAGCGATGCTGAGATATGGTACCAATTCTTCAGCTGGATGGTTGATGATGGTAGATGCGCTAATGACCTTTCAGCGAGAGTGATTAATGCATTGGTCATATAGATTGACGTCACAACAAAATTTCAATAGCAGGACGGACGATATGGACATCATGGATAGGGCATGCTCAACGACTACACGGCGAACTAAAGCGTGATTGACGGATGGACCAGATAGCAGCGCGATGTCTTCTGATGACGGGCGTCCCCGAAGGGACCGACGGGTGGCTATGGGGGATGAACATTTCTTGAGCCTTTTGAATTATTCAATGAAACACATACTTAACTGGAAAGCGGAGGCCCTCAATGTGAAGACCCCCGCGGTGCCGAAGCACCATCGACGGAAGAGCCTAGTACTCTTCTTCTATGGGTGCGTTATCCTTGATTGGAAGAACGCAGATTTTGGAGATGGCTCGTTTGAAAAGCCCGTCCTTGGTGCGGACTTCTACTACTCGGACGTTTCCGTCCGATCCGGTGTAAATTTCTGCTACTCGCCCCAATTTCCACCTTTGCGGAGGCAGGTTGTCCTCCTTCACTAACACCATTGTGCCAACCTTGATGTTATCGCGCTTCCTAGTCCATTTTGTTCTATTGTGCAAATCCGACAGATAGTGGGTTTTCCATTTCCGCCAGAGTCTTTGCACAAAATCTTGCGATCGCTGCCAGACTGACAAACGATTTTCGGGTATCTCTTGAAGATCAGGTTCAGGAACCGCAGTCAACGGTCTTCCAACGAGGAAGTGTCCTGGGGTTAAAGCAGCATAATCGTTTGGGTCGCTGCTAAGCGGGGTTAGTGGGCGCGAATTCAATATTGCGGCCACTTGCTGGACAATTGTATGCAACTCATCGTAGCTAAGCTGCTGGTTCCCAACGATCTTGCGAAAATGACCTTTAAACGACTTGACCGCTGCCTCCCAGAGTCCACCGAAGTTTGGAGAACGAGCCGGTATGAACTCGAACTGGATGCCTTCATCTTCAACTGTACGAACTACAGTGTGTTGGAATTGTTGATCGAGAAACTGGAGACGCAACTCTTCCAATTCTCTGTTGGCGCCTACAAAATTGGTGGCATTGTCGCACATTACCACCTGTGGTTTTCCTCTAACTGCGACAAATCGTTTGAAAGCAGCCAAGAAGGCTTGAGTCGACAGATCCGCCACAACTTCCATGTGTACGGCCTTCGTTGCCAGACAAACAAAAATCGCTACAAAGCATTTCACCGCTGCGCTACGCCGGACTGGATATTTGATGTAGAATGGTCCACAAAGATCTACACCAACCTTCAAAAATACGGCTGCAGGGTTTACTCGAACCGACGGCAGATCGGCCATTAGTTGTTCGTGAACGGTGGGCTTGTTACGGAAGCACGTTACACACTCGTGACACACCGTGCGGGCCAAATCACGTGCATTGGTTGGCCAGAACTTCTCTCTGACCGAGGCTATTAGAAGCTGTTGACCAGCATGGAAGTGTGCGAGGTGATAGTGCCGCAAAACGAGTTTTGTGAACGGATGACGGTGATGTAAAATCATTGGGTGCTTGCGACTTTCCGAAATTGGCGCGTTAGCAAGCCGGCCGCCAACGCGAAGCGTTTCATCAACGAGGATTGGATGTAGCATGAGAATCTTAGACGAAGACTTCACCTCCCGCGCACGAGAAAGTGCTGCAACTTCCTCGGGAAAACTGTCCGCTTGAGCTAGCCGAACTAGAGCTTCGGTTGACTCATTCAGCTCTTGAAGCTTTATCTGTCCCGAACGCTTGTGGGTGCGGTTGTTCGGTGTTGCGTTATGGAGGAATCTACGAATGTATGCTACGATTCGCACGAGTTCGGTGAACGATGAACGCAAGAGAAATAGTTCGTTTGGAGGCTTTGCGCGAGCTGGTAGCGCAACCGAAGATCGCTCCTCGAGAAGTGAATGCTCAACGTCCGGTGTTACAGACGAATTGCTAGGCCACATTGAGCGGTCTTGTCGTAGCCACAGTGGACCTTCAAACCACATAGTTTCGTATTTCAGCTGTGCGGGTATCATTCCGCGCGATATTATGTCCGCTGGATTGTCCGCTCCGGCCACATGGTTCCAAACGCCGTTGCTGGTTATATGCTGAATTTCCGAGACACGGTTTGCGACGAACACTTGCCAACGGGATGGTGGAGAAGCTAACCAGTACTTCACGATTGTGGAGTCGGTCCAAAAGAACGGTTGAAATGGAATTTTGATACTGCTGCATACCTTTTCATACAAGTGGCTCAACAAGAGCGCTGCGGAAAGTTCGAGCCGAGGCGTTGATAAAACCTTTTTCTTTCGCTTCAAATCCTCCAGAGGCGCGACTCTGGATTTGGCAGTGACGAGCTTGGCAGTTATGGTACCGTCAACCGTAATACAGCGAAGATAAAGGCAGGCACCGTAGGCAACGTTAGAAGCGTCCGAAAATCCGTGTAACTCTACTGTGACTAGATCCTTGGTGAAAGAGACCCAGCGAGGGACAGTGAGAGTGTCTAAGACCAGGAGATTTCGCCGAAATTCGATCCAAGTGCTCTGTAACTCGTCCGGTAATAAATCGTCCCAGTCGCATTTCTGCTTCCAGAGCGTTTGAAGAAAAAATTTGGCCTGTACGACTACCGGACCAATTAGTCCTAACGGATCGAAAATCTTTGCCGATTCGGATAAGACGATTCTTTTGGTGATAGGTGTATCCAACTCCAGCTTGGGAACAGTGAAACGAAAGATATCAGCAGCTGGTTCCCAAATCAAACCGAGGGTTTTCACGGCAGATGTTGACGAGTCCAACTCAAAGGAACTACGCTCGTCTCGAAGATCTATCGGAACATTACCAAGTAGTTCGGCGCTGTTGGAACTCCATTTCCTCAAGATGAAACCAGCTGAGCTCATCAGGTCGATCAGCTCCGATACTAAAGCCTTTCCTTCTTCCAAATCGTCAGTTCCTGTCAACGCATCATCGACGTAAAAGTCTTTCTTGATCACTTTCGCTGCAACAGGATGCGTTGCTTCACCGTCAATTCCCAAGCGTTGAAGGCACTTCGTTGCGAGATAGGGCGCAGAACTAGTTCCGTAGGTAACCGTGGTTAACTTGTACGCCTTAATGGAGTCGTCGGGCGATGGTCTCCAAAGGATGCACTGTAGTGGATGGTCAGTTGGGCAAACGTTTACCATTCTATACATTTTTGCTACGTCTGCCACGATAGCGTACTTCCAAAATCGAAATCGCAACGAAATAGAGTGGAGATCGTCTTGGACGACCGGCCCTACCATCAATCCATCGTTCAAAGACACGCCTGTCGACGTGCGGCACGAGGCGTCAAAAACGACCCGAAGTTTCGTCGTGGTGCTATCAGGCTTTAGCACTGCGTGATGTGGCAGAAAGTAGGCAGGCTCCTCTTCTTCTGACACTTCTTCCATATGGCCCATTGATCTATATTCGTTGATGAATTCGAAATATGCCTCTTTCAAGGCGGTGTTTGCTGCAAACCGACGCTCCAGTCCATAGAATCGTTTGAAAGCGTTGGCCTTGGAATCCCCCAGTTTCTGGATGACAGATTCTTTTTTCGGTAGCGTAACTACGAATCTACCAGTTTCGTCACGCGTGGTAGTTCGCTCGAAGATTTCTTCACACATTGACTCTTCTACTGACAACGTTCCTCCAGAATGGCAGGATTCGAGTTCCCAAAACTTGGTAAGCAGGTCGTTCAGATCGGGTGCAACACAAGGATACGAAATGGATCGTTGTACAACCGAAGAAGATCCAGGTACGCGTCCAGAGACGACCCAGCCGAAAACAGTTTCTTGCAGAGTGGGTCCATCGTCTACCAGCTTAACCTTCCCCTCTGCCAGCAAATCGTAATAATATTCGGCGCCGATGATCAGATCTATCGATCCCGGCTCGAAAAATGTGGGATCAGCTAGAGTAAGATGCTCTGGAATCGCTAGTTGTTGCACATTCACAAATTCTGTCGGCAAATCTGATGTCAGCTTAGGCAAAACGTGCAATTGGATATTCTCCGAATAAGGCGATATTTTGAGTGACCGTGGCATAACGGTTGCGTTCACCATTCTTGTTGATTTCGTAGACGATCCTCCAATACCGACGATGGACAAATGGTTGGGAGAACCTCCCAGCTTGAGCTTTTGGCACAAGCTTCGAGTAATGAAGCAGTATTCGGAGCACGAGTCTAGCAGTGCTCTGGCAAGCTGTACGTTCCCATACTGATCCGTTATACGCACCAAGGCGGTGGACAACAGTACTTGACGAGATGGCGTATGAATGCTGACAGGCAGTGAGTTTGTGTGTTGAGAGGGAGTACGATCTGTGGTGGGTAGTGGGTGTGTGCTTGTGCTTGCGATTGGGAATGATCTTGTGTTTGGTCCAGTGTTTTGACTTGGTGCTGTTTGGTTTTGGGCGTGTGGCTGTGTTTGATGGTTATTCGCTCTTTGTGTTCGAGTCTGTTCTTGTGGGACGGAGGAACCGATCTGCGTTGATGTAGCAGCTGCTCCACCTTCTGAAGATCCTAGATGCAGCAGAGTGTGATGTTTCCGCTGACAGTGCCGGCAGACACCCTTTGTGCAGAGCCGAACAAGATGCGATGGAGAAAAGCAGTTCAAACACAATCCACATTTCTTAACCTTCTCGTAACGTTCAGGCACCTTCATTTTCAGGAATCGCTGGCACCTAAACGCTGAATGCTGAGCTTCACCACAGAAGTGACATCGATTGTTGGAAAACTGTGTCGACGGATGACTCACAGAAGTCCTCGCCTTCCTCACGTCAGTGTCGGTGGATTTTTCTGGAGCGATAGACTGGAGAACTGAGCATTGGCTCCGCAGAAATTCCATCAAATCGTCGTACTTGGGGATCTTTGGAACAATGGTGCGATTCCCAGTGGCGAAGTGTAGCAGGATCAAGTCTGCAACACACCATATGTACCAATATCGTGCTCCAATTGGCAGTCTCCTCTCCAATCTTTCCCATCATCTGAAGGTTGCGGTCGTATTCGCTGATGAGATGATTCAGTGCTTCATAGCTTTCACGCTTCATGGGTTCTACAGCGAAGAGAGCATCCAGATGTGCCTTGACAATAAGCTTTTTGTTCTCGTAGCGCTTCTGTAGTAGATCCCAGGCAATCGAATAATTCGCTGACGTCATCTCTAGTGTCCCAACTTCCTGCAATGCTTCACCCACTAAAGATGATCGAAGATAACTGAATTTATCCATATCCGACAACTGATGGTTGCGATGGATCAAGCTCTGAAACTGATCACGAAACGTAACCCATTCTCGTAGGCGTCCTCCAAAATTAGGCAATCGAAGTTCTGGCAGCTTCACAGTTGACGTTGGCTTAACAACATATTGCGCAGCTGCTTCAGGGTTCGCAGATAATGTTGTCGATGTTGGTTCGCCCTTGAGAGATATCAACAATGATCGCAACTCGCAATAGACGTCCTCAGTTTCCTGAATCACATCCGAAGATTCTTGACAACGCCGCTCCGACAGTATCTCTAACCGGGCAGTTCTTTCCTCGGGGCTTTCCTTGGATTCCGCAACGCTTGATTCATCGATTTCTTCCATCACCTCTTCGATTTTTCTACGGATCGCATAGAATTTCGTCATGGCCGCCTCCAACATCTCCAACCTGGTATCGATATGCGCATAATGTTTATCCTTCTTGAACCTACCGACGAAACGCCTAACACCGTCGAAGGTATTCTGCAGCTGTCGTATTTGTCGCTTCAGCTCTTTTAATTCACTGGCCATTTTCACTTGGTCACTGTTCATCGTCAATTGTCAACTCTCACTTAATATCAGTTCAAATTGCAAAGATTTAATTGAACCAATCACGCACAAAAGTTCGAAAAAGTCACACAGCGATTGATTCAATCTATCAATAGCTTCAAAGCGTACACATTTAGTCACTTCCACTCACTAATAGCACCAAATTGCCATAATTCACTGATTCGCGATTCCTCGACGTCCCACGGGTGACAGAGATAAATTCGAACGAAATTGACTGCAGCAGGGGATCCAACCGAGCGAACAACAAGCCAGGAAAACGCCAGCAGAAACCAAGACCGTCAATCGAGAGGACACAAGAACCACATTCCAGGAAAATGATCGCATGCAATTGAAAGATGATTGATTTGAATTTCATCACACATTCGTTTTATTCAAAACGACCCACAAATAGTTCGGTGGGCATCTCATGCATGATGCCACCACAGATCTCAACTATTCACGCTAGTTAACTTCCCTTTGCCTGGCTGATTCTCGTTCCGTTATCCTTGATCGCTGGAGATTGGCTGATGTTGTCCACTTGATGCAGGGTCATCGACCGGTCACTGCTTCTTCCCTTGCCGAAAGGCACCGCCGAATCACGATGGCCGGTTTCGATTCTTCAGGCTTTCTTCGATGGCGGCTCCTCAAGCCGCGCCAATTTCAATTTCACTCACTATGGCCTTTCTTCACTGTGGCTTTTGTCGATGGCGGGTACCCACGCCAAGCCAAACCACTATACACTATGGCCGGTACCGACGCCACTATAGGCCCACCACACTATTGTCGTTCGACGCGGTTCACTGTCCGATCTTCACGGGTTTCTCCAAATCCAACGGTCCACCGGTCCTAAATCCGGTTCGAAGGACCAAAAATGTTCCTACCGGTACCGTTGGGGACGACCCTAGTTCGGACACTTTGCGGAATTCGTTTCTTGCACAGAACTACACACGCGTGGAACTTTGCTATTCGAAACACTTTATTATCGAATCTAAAAAACTGGACTGTATTTGCTCGAAAGGGTTTTGGTACAATATAAACTTTATTTGATGCTCATGCGCGCGCGATCGAGAGCTAACTAACTGCCCTGAGTATATAGAACGATACTCTAGGGTCAGTGTGGTGAGTATACGCGCGAATATAACCGATCGCGGTCGATTCGGTCTCACCGGTATATAAGCTACCTATGCTGATAGGAAATGCGAGATGGTAATGATAATAATGATAAGGATGAGCGAGAGTGATATAGTTCCGATCGTGTGGAACATGTTTGGGTTGCCAGTATTGCTGTTTGATCTAGTTCTGAACAGGCCGGTTCTTGAACTTCAGCATCATAAACGTGCATAGTCCTCACTCCGGAAGGACTGGTGATGACAAGGACGCATTTTACGCGCAGCTCGAACGCGAGTACGACTGCTGCCCAAGCCACGACGTCAAGATCATCAGAGGTGATTTGAACGCTCAGATTGGCCAGGAAGAAGAGTTCAGACCGACGATTGGAAAGTTCAGCGCCCACCGGCTGACGAACGAGAACGGCCTACGACTGATAGATTTTGTCGCCTCCAAGAATATGGCCATTCGTAGCACCTATTTCCAGCACAGCCTACCGTATCGTTACACCTTGAGATCACCTCAGCAAACAGAATCGCAAATCGACCACGTTTTGATCGATGGACGGCACTGTTCCGATTTAACCGACGTCAAAACCTATCATGGCGCTAACATTGACTCCGACCACTACCTGGTGATGGAAAAACTGCGCCCAAAACTATCCGCCATCAACGATGTACGGTACCGACGCTCGCCTCGGTACAATCTAGCGCGACTGAAACAACCGGATGTCCTTAATGCGTACGCGCAGCATCTTGAGGCAGCGTTGCCGGACGAAAGCGAGCTCGATAGGGCCCCTCTTGAGGACTGCTGGAGGACCGTCAAAGCAGCCATTAACGGCGCTGCCGAAAGCATTGTCGGATATGTGGAACGGAGCTCAAGAAACGATTGGTTCGACGAAGAGTGTCATGAGGTTTTAGAGGAGAAGAATGCTGCGCGGGCTTCAATGCTGCAGCATGGCACGCGATGAAACGTGGAACGATATAGACTGAAGCGGAAACAGCAAACCCGCCTATTCCGGGACAAAAAGCGTAGCCTGGAAGAGGTGGAATGCCAAGAGATGAAGTTGCTGTACCGTTCTCAAGAAACGCGGAAGTTCTATCAGAAGCTCAACAAATCCCGCAAAGGCTTCGTGCCGCGATGGGAGCATCTTGACGGACGAACGCTAGGTGATCGAAAGGTGGAAGCAGCACTACGATGAACACATGAATAGCGCAGAGAACACAGGCACAGAAGGTCAGGACAGCCTAGGCGATGGCTACGTCAGCACAGCGGACAGTGGAAACCAACCAGCTCCCACGATGGGGGAAGTTAAGGATGCCATTCAACAGCTCAAGAACAACAAAGCCGCTGGCAAGGATAGTATCGAAGCCGAACTCATCAAGATGGGCCCGGACAGGTTGGCCGCTGATAGTCAGAATCTGGGAAACGGTACAGCTACCGGAGGAGTGGAAGCAAGATGTTATATGCCCTATCTAAAAAAGGGCAACAAACTGGAGTGTGAAAATTATCGTGCAATCACTATCCTAAACGCCGCCTACAAAGTGCTATCCCAGATTCTCTTCCGTCGTATATCACCTATAGCAAACGAGTGCGTGGGAAGCTATCAAGCAGGTTTCATCGATGGCCGCTCGACAACGGACCAGATCTTTTCTGTGCGGCAAATCCTCCAGAAATGCCGTGAGTACCAGGTTCCTACGCACCAATTGTTCATTGATTTCAAGGCGGCATACGACAGTATTCACCGTGTAGAGCTATGGAAAATCATGGACGAGAACAGCTTTCCCGGGAAGCTCACAAGATTGATTAGAGCAACGATGGACGGTGTGCAAAACTGCGTGAAGATTTCGGACGAACACTCCAGTTCATTCGAGTCTCGGCGGGGACTACGACAGGGCGATGGACTTTCGTGCTTGTTAGTCAATATTGCGCTTGAAGGTGTCTTGCGGAGAGCCGGACTTAACAGTCGAGGCACGATTACAAAGTACATGCTGGTTGGTGGAACTGAGCGCGACAGGGCCGGCCAAGGAAGCAGTGCACGATAGACGAGAATCGTTTTTCTAGAATTCCAGACCCCGCATTCTCCCTCTGTCAAGCTCTTTCGAATATCCACACGGTATTCAAATGCAAAATGGTCAATTGATCAATTTTAGTTTATAATTGTGGAAATGCTCATAGGATATTGATCAACAACAAAAACAACAAAAATCAAAGCTTGTATTATTTTTTGATTTAAATAACTAACATTTCCGTAGAAATGGAAGTGAAATTTTCTACCCCGGGCACTATTGATTCTCTTCGCTATAGTTTTCTAAGCTACTGGGCTTTTAATTTGCAAGTGTCTTGCGTACCGTAATCCGGGGTAACATTGATCAGTTTTTAGGATATTTCTTGAATGATTCATTTTAAAATGTAAATGTCGCAAGTATTATATTTTTAAAACAAGTACTACCACGCATAGCTCGTGACTGTATACTGTATTTTGTTTCTTTGAAAGATTTAAGCATGTTTATAACAATGTTTTAGGTGATGGTAATGTTGGAAATGTCATTAATTATTCAAATAATTGCTTCTGAAGTCGAATATGAACGCCAAACGCTTACAAATCATTTACTTTTTGAGTTGTTTCTAAATTAAAAACATCTCAAACCGCGGAATACGCCTGAATGTAGGCAATTTCCTAAGTAAAATCTACATTTTCAACAGTAATTCGTTAATGTTGCCTAACTGAACTTACTTATGAAAGTTTTAACAACGGAATCGTTTTCGGCGATGCCGTTTTTAGTGACAACAGCATTTTCTTTGCGCATATCGCTTGCAGAACTTATGTGAGACATGAATCTTTGGTAGTGTCATCTTTAACCATTGAAATCGATGATTCGAAAAGTTGACAATTTTGCGGATGAAGTAAACGCAATTTTCACAAAAATCTTAATTTTCATTAGCTGATGAATATAAGAAGGAGAAGCACCATTCATACTTTGGAATTGTTCCATCAATTAATGATGCTACGAACTTTTTTCGAGATGAATGATTCCGATCAATGTTACCTCGCTGATCAATGATACCCCGGATTACGGTATATAAGTACATCTTATAGATAAAGTTCAAACAATTCGACCGAAAAAAAAAACCTTTCCAAAGTGAGAGGTGCTTAAGGCGAAGTAGGCCGTCATTGAAATGTGTACGCGTCGTTGATGATGGTTGTCACAATTTCGAGTTGAAGAAAATCAGTTGGTATTACACTGAAGCATCTTCTTCTTCTTCTTTCTGGCGTTACGTCCCCACTGGAACAGAGCCTGCTACTCAGCTTAGTGTTCTTATGAGCACTTCCACAGTTATTAACTGAGAGCTTACTATGCCAATGACCATTTTTGCATGCGTATATCGTGTGGCAGGTACGAAGATACTCTATGCCCTGGGAAGTCGAGAAAATTTCCAACCCGAAAAGATCCTCGACCGGTGGGATTCGAACCCACGACCCTCAGCTTGGTCTTGCTGAATAGCTGCGCGTTTACCGCTACGGCTATCTGGGCCCCAAGCATCTGAAAAAGTATTAGCATACATTCTGCATTTCAGCGCATGTAGTGATACTTTCCCGGATCAATATGAACTGTGAGGACTGTTTTTTTTTCTATTTTAAATTACGCACATTCATTGTCAACATGGCTGCTAAAACGAATGACGAGCTACCTTAGCCTTGAGGAAGAAATTTGCCAAGTAAGAGAAATAAGTAATATGTAATAACATAATGTAGGTAATTGTTTATCCTAGGTATGTATTTTAATTCTAGTTATAATTGACAACTTTAACTGGTACGATCCTTAATTAGATGAAACGACAAACAAACAGACGTCACACTCTCATTGACTTCGATCGACCACCTTTTTTGTGTGTATTCAACGTTGAATTAGACCTATATTAGGTTATAAAATAATACAATTTTTCAAACATCTTTTTAAAATACAAGAATGTTCCAAAACTCGTATAAAATTTTCCTAATATGCGTGTTATGGCCCAAGGTATAAGCCAAACAACAACAAATAGTCGAAGACAAAACGTCGAAAGGACAACAGATCAGAAATGATTTGCATTGTGGGTTTTTTTCCCTAGAAAAAGATTTTCAATAGTTCTTCCTTTCGATATTCTGTCATAGATTCATACATCTACGTGGCGGCCCCTTTGTATTTGTTTCAATCAGAGTTGCTTGTCACTATCAATGCTTGAAACTTGCTGATTTGTACAGGCCGACTGCGATACAATTCGGATCAATCCATATAACTTCAACATCATGCTGTCTACTCCATCACCAGTGAATTGATGGCGAAAGACTATGGATATCTCTGATGGGTTAAGTTTAGCCTTAAATTGACCAAAAAAATAGCAATTTATCAGTACACTAAAAATAATCCAAACGTCATTGTTACGTGAAAACATACGTGGTTTTTTTTTCCATCCCACTTTTCACGTAGCTTCTACGGGAATCATAGATGACGAAGAATGTACCAATGAACTAATGAATGCGTATCATCCTATCGGAGAACCGCGTAATAGCTACGTGATTTGTTTGTATATTTTACTAAGTAGTTGCATGGAGCCTATGGTATGTTTCCAGTAAATTTGACTAAACTTTTGTATATATGCTATCCGTCTTCCTTTGCATTGTTATTCTTAAATCGAACTATTTTTCACTAAAAACACTTGTTAGAAATAAAACATTTCGGCTCGTTACCCTCGAATCATTCTTCATACTGTTCCAGGTTACTTTCCTGTTTCAGGAAGAGAACATCGCAGAGTTATAATTAGAAGCATAACCAAATATTTTTTTTTACTCACGATTGAACTTCACCAACGGGATAGCCACCAGCTCTTCCAGAACTATGTATCAATGTGATCTGCATTACTAACAATAATGCAGCCCGAAAAATGACCCGATGATCTGTCGAAAAGTAGAATTCAGATCAATGTAAGTCTCACTGCCACGTTAAATAAGTTACCTTAGAATTTGATCAAATTGATGGCAAGTCTCCTAAATCTCTACGTTGATTTCCAACTGACGCCATCTTTACGATTCATCACAAAACAAAATGAATCGAGGAATGAACACGATCGGAATGAACTTAATCATGTACGTAAATTCCACGTGGAACCGATGGGTTCATCGCAGTGAAAATCACCAGAGGACCGGTAACTGTTACGATAGTCAGGTGAAGTCAGAGGATAGTTCATTATTGTGGATCTACATGATTTTTCACGTAGTAATGTCGTATGGATTTTTTTGAGTGTACGATGTTCTTGACAGTGCTGTAGATGGATTGAAACTGTGTGTTGGTCACTGAAAAACATTAATAACGTGGATAATCACCACATGATCACTTATTCTGCAGTGATTATGATCTAAAGTGCGATGTCGTACCACTGCTGTTGGTTGTCAGATCAAAGTGATATTGATAGTTCGCAACTGATATTGATAGTTTTAGTACATCAGCCATTAGCTGATATGACTGATATTGTGCAACTCTGGTTTCAATTCCCGGCAAACGTTGTATTGCCTCATAGTAGATGGTTCTATGCAAAACCTTCATACAAACTGGCTATTTCCTTTTGTCTCTCTTGTTCAACTTTCCCGATGAATATTTATTTACTACTTTATGTACACATGAACACGTCGGTAACCGTTCGCAAGCCAACTGGTGACATACGAACACTATTCCATTTTTGTTTATATAGATAAGTAGAAGATTATCTACCTGTATTAGTCAATAAATACTCGAGGCCATATTCTCATACTTTTCAAAAATGACATGTCTGGACATTTATACTGATTTTAAACTATTTCTTTACGTTTTGGCAGGAGTGCGGTCCGGATATGGTGGCGCTCTAGGAACCAATGATGGACTCACGTGATGTGTCTAACAGCAACAACAACAACAACATCTTCTATTCATCTTCCTTAGCTACATCAAAACGTATGCAAGACGGATTATCATTGCTGTCGATTACCGTTCACAAACGGGGAAGTAACTTTGGACAACAGCCGAACGATGTGAATAATCAGAATCAGCAAGCATCATCATCGTTTCTACAGCAAGATCAACATCAGCACTACTCACAACCGCACACTCATCAACAATCGTCTTCTCTTTACTACTATAATAGCAGACCGGAAGCACATGACGGAGTAACTCTTGAGAGCGTTACAGTTGTAGGACCTTGGCGTGAAGTTATATTTCCTATAGCGATCCTAACTGTATCTCTGTTCGGGATTCTAGCTGTAGGGGCTATTCTTTTACTTTGGCTTAAAAATAATTTGAAAAGTCAGGAAAAGGACAAGGTGAAAACTTCCAAGAAATTGAAAGTGGCAAAAGTAAACGCGAAAGTGCTGCTAAAGCAAACCAAAATGAGCGAAGATGAGGGATCTCAAATAGAAAACATCAATTCGACACTCTCCGCTAAACCAGAATCTCCAAGATCGAAGAGTTTAGATGTACCAGAGGCTGAAAATGCGAGCTTCTCTTCCCAAGTTATTTTTCCAACTAGCGAGTCAACGCAACAGGATCCTACCGTTAGCACAATCTACAAAAATATCACATCCGAGAACTTGTCCACTATTTCAACACCTGGAAACTTGAAACGAGTACAGGCAAAAACATCACTGAACAATATATCACAGATCAGCACATCACCTTCAGCAGTTCCTTCGTCTCCTCCACTAAGATCTGTCCATAGGAAGTTCAGCTTCAATCAATCGAGCTTCTACGAACAACAGCAAATTCCTTCATCCAAGGCTGAAAAGTACAGTGCCAATAACAGCAAATCCAATAACGACAATCTACCCTATTTTGGAAAGTTGGGATCAAAAGACGAATGTCTTATTTCAAAGATCGCCGTTCTGAAGGGCGACGTGTGTTGTGTACAACCACCGCAACTACATCATGCTGCAGCAGATTTGGACGAATTGACTGTCGCGAGCCCAGCACCAATTTGTTCCTCTCCCAAGATGGTGTACACCCAATCCACAACGTCGGAGGCGCTCATGGCGATACCTCTAACAACAAAAGCACAAAAACTGTCCGATGATAAAGAAAATTATGGAAAATGCTCAACGGCATTCGAAACTAGTCGTAATGGGAAAGCTTTCCGTGGTCAACATTCTTGGATTGAGGGAAACGAAAATCAACCGCCATCCAACAGAAAGGTATTAACACAATCGCCAATATTCTTCGCAAACGAGCAAAACTCTCCGAACGTTTGTTACGATTCCTCGTCATCACCTACGTTGATACCGTCACTTACGCCATCGTCTGTGTCCTCGTCAGCAACTTCCACCGCTACAAATACCACACCAAATGCAAACTTAAACAGTGCCAGCAGCAACACTGGACGATTTACTTTTTCACCAAAAGTGATCAGCGAACTCGGTTACCAATCATCTCCCCAGAGTGCTTCGAACCATGCTGGTTCGGGAAACGAGGCAAAGATTAGCAACACCTATTTCCGTTTTCCGGATGTGGACAGTTTTACACCACCTATTAGTGCGCAAACAACAAATCTAAACGTGTCAGGCAAACCGACAACTTTTAAAATACCATCGCTTGTCACGTCTTGGATTCCCTCATTGGAAACACCAACCAAGGAAGCTCTTGTTATTTCGGAACAAGAATTAATGAAATCGTCTACTACGGAAAACATTGAAGATAAACAATGCCCTGGAATTGATGCGGTTGATGACGCTAATATTACCAACATACCTAGTATTTCAATGGTTACTGAAGACACACATAAAGGTAAGAATAGCATTAGCAAAGTTAGAAACAGATCTGTTTTATAAGACCTGTAGGCGAATTCCGGCGCGTATTTTCTTCGAAGAAAAGAAAATTGTTTTGCTGGTGCGTAATGGAAGAAAATTTCTTCTCTTCGAAGAAATTGTTCGCCGGAATTCACCTACTAGTCACTATTTTATTGCAAATCTCTAAAACTTCGCTATTTTTAATGGAAAGACTATGAAGTCTCTATTTCAACCGAAGTGGTATCTAAAGTCACTTCCTATTTTCTTCTCATAATTCACGAGGTTCATCGGAAAAACCTGCATATTTCTGCTACGAACCCTTTGTAGAACACATAAAGCTTCTGGTAAACTTCCGCTTTTCTTGAAAACGGTACAGCAATTCCATCTTTTGACATTCCACCTCCTGCAGGTGACGCTTTTTGTCCCAAATTTTGGGACTTGTAATAAGCGGATTTGTTGTTTTCGATTCAATCAGCCGCAGTTTTGCGCGTATCATGTTACGTATCATGCAGCCTGCGCTGCATTCTTCTGCTCTCAAAACCAGAAATTTGATTATTCCACGTTACAATACATCACATTATGGAAACACTTTGTAAGGGGCATTTGTATTTGGAACATGCTACCAACTCATTACAGTGCGATGTTTTTGCGTTGTCAGAAACATGGCTAACATCTGATGTGACCCTTCCTTTTTCATGATTTTGATATTATTCGCCTGGATCGATCCGACTCATATGGAGGGGTGCTTTTGGGGATCAAAAAGCATCACTCGTTCTACAGAGTCGATCTGCCACCGATGTCAGGCATTGAAGTCGTTGCATGTCAGGTGACTACCCGAGGCAAAAGCCTCAGTGTCGCCTCCATATATCTTCCTCCGAGTCTGCGATATCTCGCAGAGATCTCTCTCACATCTGCTCAGTTATGCCTGAGCCACGGTTGTTCATTGGGGATTTTAACTCCCACGGAACAGGCTACCCGAGCAAAGCTTGAGATCATATTGAACATTAATTTTGATGTTGTGATGTTGTAAATTTGGATAACTGAGTTTGTTGTCATTTTGGTCGTTTTAACGGTTAAAATATCAAAACTGAGAGCAGAAAAATGTTCCCATGAAATCAAATTGAAAACTATTTTTGCTATCAGATACAGCAAATCGAAAACTGTTTCTGCTATCATGAAGATCAAATTGAGAACTCATTGAGATATACATAATTTCAATTGATATTGAAACGAGTCTGCGACAAAATAAATGCTTTATTTTTATATTTTCATAGTGTTTATACATGCAGCACGAACAAATTTATAATTATATAAAATGAAAACGTTACAAAAAATTAAAATGATAGCAGAAAGAAAGCAAGATATGATATAAAATATTTCAATGACAAATTGATATCAAATTATGCTATCGACTTGATGCTGAAAACAAGATATTCTCGATTACTTTTTCAAATCGACGTAAGTAACTTTTGTACGGTTTTGAGAAAATTAATTAAGAAGAATCACAACTTGTCTTCTAAAACTGTTTTAAAATGAATCACCTTTTTAACATTGTTTTCGCCGTGTACATCGCTTAAGTTTTGCATACAATCGGATCGCGTTCAAAAACTGGGTAGTTTCTATTATTTCCCACAAAAAAAAAACAATTATAACAAAATGATAAGCTGTTTCATTCAGTTACTTTCGACGTTTTTCTACCAGTGTAAAATCGGCTCAAGTAGTGTTTTGTTTTGTTTCGTGGTTAAGTCACTTTGTCTCTTCATACAACGGAGCGGTGAAAGTAGCGGTTGAGTTGCGAAAGTTGAAATTCTTACTTACGCCGTTTTGTAATTCCGGAATTAAACATTCTAAAAGTGAAAAATCTAGTTGGGTAAAAGCGGAACGTGTGGAATTCCGTCTGCGGAACACGAAGGATCGATAAAGTAAGTTTGTTCACTTTTCTGACTTGAGACTATTTGAATAAGTTTTCGAGATATGTTTTCAACTTGCTTTCATTTTGATGTTAGACTTTGCTCGGGTAGGGGGAACTGTATGACGACCACGATCAACGTTGATATATGACTTCTGCGACGACTTCAATATGACAATTCTCAACACTGGGGAAGTGGCAATTCCAGCTCAAGATGGAAGTCCTACACTGAACCAAGTAATCATGTCCGATTTATCTGAAAACACATATAGTTTTTTTCCATAGAGCTTTTCACATGACGCTCATCAACTTATCACATAAACTTGTGAGATTTCGTTTTAATCAGATTCATCTGATAAAACACATACATTTCATGAAAATTGAAGATATGAACCATTGTATGTTGCCAATGAATGTTATGTTATATTCAGATGACAAATATCAACATTGTCAATGTTTTTTATATGATAGTATACTGAGTTTGCGACGATTTCATTTCAGTTTTTTAATAAAATCAACAATATTTTTATAATTAAAACACCATTTATTTAATAAATTATCAATTACATTTCATAGCTAATCACTTTAATTGATATAATTATAACTTAAAAAATCACATCCCATACTTCTGGCCGTGATGAACTTTCTGTCCCTTTCGTTCTTATTCCAAAGTTTTTGATGTTTCCTGTAAATTTAATTCCAAAATTTATTTACGTTCAATTTGTGTTTTGAATATTTTACTTACCCTTGTTTCACATATTCGTTAACTACTTCACAGTTCCAATTCATGTCGCTTACAATTAAACTGATTCACAGTTACAATCGAACTGCGGTGAGCCACAGACGTGTTGAGCCAACTTTCGATATATCTACCTATCTCTATTATCGGATCGGTTATTGTTCGGTCGCTTTTGTGAAATAATGCCTGGCAACGACGGTGCATCGCAGCAAACCGCTGCTCCTCGAAAACGTTGTTATCAGCCGGACTTCCCAGGACCTTTCCTGGTAATAGCAGAAGCACAAGGTGAAGCTAATCTATCAATTTCAACGATGGCCAAACGGATTATCCAGAACTTTGGCCGCGATTATGTGAAAGCTGCTCCAATATCAAGACGTAAGATGAAAATCCTCATGCGAACGGCGAACGCTGCTAACAGTCTACTGGAGATGGATGTGGAAAATGTTTCATTTATGATCCCTCAACGGCTGATCGAAACTCTCGGTGTAGCTAGTATTGAGCTAGAAGTGGAAGATGAGGAATTACGCGATGCCATTTCTTTCGACAAAGGCAAATCAATTCAACTATTCAACCCTGACATAGTTGAAATTCGCCGGGTTGTGAAGAAACATGGCACCGAGCTGACTCCTCTAACGACAGTGATAATCACTTTCAGTGGTTTAACTCTACCTACGCACGTGGAAATAAATAGGGCGCTCTACAAAGTCAAGCCATACATCTATCCACTACGTCAATGTCGTAATTGTTGGAGGTTAGGTCATAGCCTAAAGAACTGTAGGAGCAAGAAGAGGTGTCATTGCTGTTTAGAAAACGACATTTCGGACGATCATGAATGTAACCAGACCTCACCGCAGTGTGTCAATTGCGGGGGTAAGCATGCAGCGAATGACACTAGACAATGTCCGAAAATAAAACGTCAAATTGAAGCTGATCGAGATAGACAGAATTCGTATTCGCAAGGCCCTACAGACTGGTTTTCGCTTCTTGGAAAGAAGGAAGCGGCCCCTTTGGAAGCCCCATGCGTAATAATTTCTCCTCCAAATGCAGAATCTACAATGGTTCCTGCAATTCAATCTCAATCTTCTCTACAAGCATCATCGGATCTTCAAGTGCCATCAACCTGCTGCGGTCCTGCTAGTAGTGGCAGTAAGCAACCATCTGTTACTGGTTCTGTCACACGAGCCAAACGTACGAAGCGAGCATCAACAGGGGACATTTCTGAGGACGGCCTCCCAAGCTTAGAGCTGCACGTGGAGGAGCAAGTATGTACAGCTATAAAAGAAGGGTTAAATACCAACAACGTCAGGGAAATGATTCGTGAGCTGCAGGATTCGAGCTCGGGTTTTACTGAGCAACAGTTTCGGTCGGAAATACTTGCCCTCATCAGCGAAAGAGTGAAGCAGTACATAGGTTCACTGCGTTTATAATGAACAACTACTATGAACACTTCAACGTCGATGTGGCCCTTACAATTTATGCAATGGAATTGTAGGGGAATTAACTCTAAAAAGGCTAGCATGATCAACCTAATTAATTCTACAAAATCATCAGTATTGCTGATTTCCGAGACTCACCTGGATGCTGACAAGCAGTTCGATATTCAAGGCTTCCATGTCTTCAGGAAAGATCATCGGAGCAATGCACGAGGAGTACTAGTTGCCGCAAGGAAGGAGCTACAACCGAAATCGTTTCCATTGACTTCACCTGAGGGCATTGATGCGGTGGCCTGCCAAATCGCATGCAGTCTCGGCAATATGGTTACTGTATCAGTCTACATCCATCCAAACTCAACTGTTAGTCAAGCAGAATTGGAAGAGTTTCTGGGTGGCATTCCGCAACCTTGCATCGTAGGCGGTGATTGGAATGCTAAACATCCTCTTTGGGGTGACCATCGTCAAGATCGTCGAGGAGATTCACTTCAGTCAGCCTTATTAAATTTGAATCTCGTTGTGCTGAATAATGGCAGCTACACGCGGGTTGATGTTCATCGTGCTTCCAGTGTGATAGACATCACCTTAGCATCAGCTGACATAAGTCTTCTTTTTGAATGGAGAACTTTGGACTACGCATTCGGAAGCGATCATTTTCCCATTGCTTTCGGGACTGAAGAAATTACCACCGAGATTAAGCAACAACCATTCAACTATCGCAAAATGGACTGGGACGCATTCAGAAATAGAGTAGAAGACGAAATCTCTGCAAATATGGGTGTTGTAGACTATGAAACCTTTTTCCAAATTGTTTGGGGAAGCCTCACGCAATCTTCACCAGCCCAACGCACTCAGAACAACCCCAAGATGGTTCCCTTACCGTACTGGGACGATGAACTAAAATCTGCACTATCGGACAGCAGACGCGCTTTCAAAGTGTGGAGACGTTCACTGGAATACGCTGCATACGAGGGATACAAGGAGGCGGAATTGAAGTTTAAGAAGCTAGTGAAGAAAAAAAGGAAAGAATCTTGGAGAAAACACTGTGATACATTGGATTCTCAGACTTCGGTTAGAGATCTTTGGAGATGGGCTAAGCGATTTAAAGGAAGGAAATCGGGAAATCAGTGCCAGCTGCGGAATGAGCAAGTATTGGAGCAATTGTTGGATCGTCTAGCCCCCGCATACACTTGCACCCAACCTATGGAGATATTGGAGTGCGATTGTGGAAGGCATTCGCCAGGAGGATTCTTCACTATTCACGATCTTCAAACGGCCTTCAAACAAGGGAAAGACTCCTCTCCCGGTGTTGATGGAATTTGCTACTCAGTGCTCAACAATCTGCCATTCAATGGACAAGTATGTCTCTTGAAAATCTTCAACGCTATATTTGACTGTGGAAACATTCCCGAAGCATGGAAAATTTTCAAAATCATCCCGATTTTGAAACCAGGCAAACCACCTGAAGAAGCAGCGTCTTACCGCCCGATAGCGTTGGCTTCCTGCTTTCGTAAAACTTACGAAAATATGGTAAAGGAAAAAATCGAATGGTACCTAGAACACAACTTGCGATTCCCTGAATTAATATGTGGTTTTCGTAAGGGAAAGGGTACTTTCGATGCCCTCCACATATTAATAGATGAAGTTCGCACTGCTTTTCACAACCACCAACATGTAGTTTTATGTAGCGTGGATGTGATGAGCGCCTATGATAATGTGCAAATTCCTTTACTCGTTAGAGAGCTGCGAAGAGTAGGTATATCTGAATGTCTCGTCAAATCAATTTATGGTCTCTTCGTTGAACGTATAATATCGGGGTCAATCGATAGCCTCAGAAACATCGAAAGAAGGACATGGATTGGATTACCACAGGGTTCTCCGTTAAGCCCCCTTTGCTTCAACATCTTAATCAGCTCGCTGATGGTATCTCGTACTCCTGGGCCTGTCAAGATTGATTTCGCTGATGACATGTCCATCATAGTACGAGGGACAACTCTAGAAGATAGCGTTTCCATTATCCAAGGTGCAGTGTCCGATCTTGCGGACGGATTGACTTCAGTGGGGCTGGAAGTATCCCCTACAAAATGTTCAGCAATGATATTTAGCAATCGTGCTCTGGGAGAAAGTTATCCAATCTACATAAACAATACAATGGTTAACTACAAAAGCTGTATCAAGCTACTAGGATTATATCTAACTCCTACACTCTCCTGGGGTATGCAAATCAGCTACATCAAACAAAAAGCATCACTTTACGTAAATTTCATGCGATCGGTTGCTGGGCAAACTTGGGGTGCCCATCCCGATGCTTTGCTGGCCATCTACAAAACATGTATTCGATCAATACTCGATTATGGGTGCATCTTCTTTGAGTCAGCGCCAACCGACGAACTCGTCAAACTGGATCGAATACAGTGGGCTTGCATCCGCATTATCCTAAGTTCCACCAAAACCACCCACACTGGATCATTAGAGGTATTGTGTGGACTTCTACCTCTAAAACTCCGAAGAGAGATGTTGGCCTGTAAATTTGTCAACAAAAGATTTTCACTAGAATCATGGTATGAAAAATTTGTGATACCAGTAATAGAAGGACGAGCAGCCCAATCCGGGATAGGCAAGGCGATTCTTATGTATCGCGTATATGCCGGACCTTTATCCACAATACGAATCCTACCGTGCTTTCATTTCACACCCCAAATAAGACAAAAACTTGTTTCCATTGACCTGTCGATCCATAGGCTGT
Organism: Aedes aegypti; assembly: GCF_002204515.2. Taxonomy (NCBI): domain Eukaryota; kingdom Metazoa; phylum Arthropoda; class Insecta; order Diptera; family Culicidae; genus Aedes; species Aedes aegypti. The sequence goes on along the minus strand of NC_035108.1, from coordinate 225,764,291 downwards.
TACAAAATAATCATCGGTACTGCACTGAGGAAATTGAAAACATGATTGCTACCAGGTACCCAAATGCGACTTTACTGGGTACGGATGGATCTAGATCTTCAGCAGCATGTGGGTATGCAGTGGTTAGTCAAACAGGCGAGGCATTGTGCCAAACCAAACTTCCCCCTACGGTGTCGGTTTTTCATGCCGAACTTTTAGGCATTTACCGAGCTTTAGAGCACATATACGCTTGTCAGGGATTAGAATTTCTCATCCTGTCCGATAGTCTTAGCAGCTTAACAAGCCTAGCTAATCGGAAGCTACAACCGAAACTACCGCCATTGTGGTATCAGACAAGGAAGTTGATTCGAGACATCGAAGAAAGCGGTAAGTCCGTCACGCTAATGTGGGTTCCAGCACATCGTAACATTGCTATCAACGAAGCCGCAGATAGAGAAGCCAAAGCAGCATCCGTTCATGGTAGCCCGGAGGGATACCAATTCTCTTCATTCGACATCGTCTTCCCCTCTAAACGCAAAGCAGTGAGCATTTGGCAGGAAGTTTGGGACAACGGCTCTAAAGGGAGATTCTGCTACAATATCCTGCCTACGGTGACTACCAATCCGTGGTGGTTTTCTTATAACCTTAACCGTCGTCAAATAGTGGTTCTATCCAAATTGATTAGCAACCATTCAAGAATAGCCGCTCATCTCAAGAGGAACAACATCATAGAAGACGATAACTGCGAGTGTGGCGACGGAGCTTCATCACCTGACCACCTGATATTCACATGCGCAAGGTACGAGGCTCACCGCCAAGAGCTTTGGAGAGCCGTTATCAAGGAAGGAATTGCTCCGGATGTTCAAATTATACTTAAAACTCAAAACAGTATCTTGTATGAATTGTTAGCTAACTTTTTCATTCGGACAAATATCGATCTATAAAATGTATTTCATTTGTTAATCCCACCTGGCTAAAATATGTTGTAAAACAAGAGGCCAAATAAAGAAGTGTTGAATTATAAAAAAAAAAAAAAAAAAAAAATTAAACTGATTTAAATCCATCACAATGAAATTATCAGAACCAAATTCGCCATCACGAAAGTACGAATCAAATACGAAAATAATAAGACTGATTTTTCACATCGGAAAATCACATAACATTCATCGTATGACATACATGACTTTATGTCATATACAATCCACAGTGTTGGTAAATGAATGGTATGAAATATCATAATAAGCTTTATGTGTTCTTTCAATGAATATTAATGGATGCACATGAAATGAATCGGATTTCAATTATCGCAAGGGTTTGTGAGGTTTTAATATTTTCTATGATATTTCTTGGTTCAGTGTAGGGATAGCCGTTTAGACCTCTCCACAGTGGCGCATGGCCAGACAAAACCCCAAAAATTTATGTTCTCAAAATCGCTTGTAAATATTTTCTATAGACATCTATACTATTGAGTGACGATTTCTCAAAATTTGAGATTGATTTGTTTTGTTTTCGATTTTTGGCAGCAGTGCGGGAAAGTCAGCAAAACTGGATTGCCTCAAATTCATCAACATCTAGCCAGGGATGAGAAAAGTACTGGAGCAAACATTTACCGCCTCTACATTTACATCTTTCTACACGACCATCGAAATCCAAAGCAAACCATGACGGTTCAAAACAAAAAATGTCACGGCTCTTCAAAAAATGTAATCTTCTTCTTCCTAACGTTTTTCAACCCCGAATGCGAAATGACTCGAGCACAGTGGTGACACGATTTTTGCGGTTTTCGGGGTTTTGCATTTTTGCTCGATAAAGGCAGTATGAAATTGAACTTGTTTATATGTATCGTAACGGAATGATTGTGGTCTTTCTGTTAGAGCTAATAGATTTCAATTAGTTGAAAACACAAGCGAAATATTAGCGATTGAATGATTTAACACTTTTTTCAATCATTCAGCTTGGAATGGCTGCCCGAAAATGGTCATAGTGGAGAGACAAAAACAGTCAAGCAGTGTGTGAACCGTTGGCAGCGCAACGCCTGATGGTATTGATGCTGCTGCTGCTTTGTGTTTTGGTGGAATGGCAGAATCGATGAACTGTGGTGAATTGTGGTCACAGTTCCCAAGACTGCATCTAGCAAACTTCAAACAGCTGTATCTCAACAAAATCATAACCGATTTATGCTCAATAGGCTTTATTTGAGAGCGTAGTCTTAAGCCTTTGATTTGGCTATCCAGCTTTTTAAAAGCGCTAATGGCTGGCGCAAACACATTCACTTTCTGGTAGGAAACAGTCGATTTGACGTTTGACTTGGGTCTATACACTGAACAAAATCCCCCGCCTCGAATTGAATGATTATTGACTCATCCGAGCCCCATACCTATTTTCAGACACAATCAAGATGATTTTCATCTTCGCGAAAATCAGTTGTTTACAAATCACTCCGAATGAAAATCATACAGTCTTCAACATTGTACGTCAACCGTCATCCGGAGGCAGGTATCAGGTATCAGAAGGCCGGCTCCAGAGGCACGTTCGCCATTTGGGAGATTTGTGCCATCGCCATATTTGAGCCTATTTCATCATCTACCCGATGGGAGAGGAAAGGGAAGGGAAAGATGGGAGGAAATAGGAGTGGGGTCCCTTGAAGAGGGAAGATCGCATAAGCGAATTGAGAGCATGTAGCTCCATACCACAATGGGTTCGAACAGCGCCCTAAAAAGGGCACTGCAAAACGCATGAGCGTAAATTCTGAATTCAGTTTCACTTAATAAGTGTTTACCAAGTAATTGGAATCGCATTTGCGAAAAAACTGGACAGTTACATATCAGGTGATACGAAGTTCCATAATCGGAGTCACATCTATCACACACAAATGAGTGAGCACGCTGAATATTTGCCATGTGATAGTTGAGTCGGCAGTGGCCAGTCAAGGTTGTATCCAAGAGACTGTAATTCTGCTTTGACAGATTTATTAAATACTTCGCCACCCTTGGAGATGGCTCAGTAATGTACAATTTTGTTTGACGACACGACTCCAAACTATTCCAATATTGCTTGTGCTGAGCTGCCGCCCAAGAATTAATCTGAAGCTTCACCCAGCACTTCAAAATTGGAATAGCCGGCTCAGGGCCAATGAAGTCATGCGATGCTCCATCGCGAGCTAGCTTATTAGCCAATTCATTTCTAGCGATGGAAGAATGGCCAGGTACCCATACAAGGTTTACACAGTTGACTGAATTCAGTTCCTAAATTTGAGTTCGACATGCGATAACAAGCTTCGACCTTGAGTTGGCCGAAGCAAGAGCTTTTATAGCAGCCTGACTATCTGACATACTTTATAAACAGTCAGACGTCCACTTCTCCTGTGAAGGGAGTTGTGTAGAAAATGTCCTGTAAGCAAAGTGACAAGCAATTGTGAGATCACTCGAAGCAAGGACAATTGTGTCCCAACTCACCGGAAGTGGAAACATCCGAATCACTAGGATTTCCAATGGACGGAGAGAATCCATGGATGGTCACAACCAATTCCCAGTGTATGTAGCAATGATCAGATAATAATGATTCATCATCTGATACATGCCAATTCGTCAACTTGTGACTGATTCTTTTCGAGCAGAGCATTATGTCTAACACTTCTTCTCTAGCAGATACCATGAAGGTTGGGCGATTCCCTAAAATAAGTAATCCAAGATTTGAACTCCCTCTAACCCTCTAATACCCAACCCCGCCTTTAGACGGGGTACACTTTGGAATTTTGTGTATTTTTTCGTAGCTCGGAAATCAAAATCATTTTATTTTTGGCTTAAACCTTGACTCATAACACGCATGTAAGAAAAGTTTTTTGTGACTTTTGAAACTTTTTTGTATTTTTGAAAATTGTTTGAAAAATTGTATTCTTATATAACCTATAAATGCCCGGGGTTAATTTAACGTGTAATATAAAAAATCATACCTTTTATATTTTTCTACGATCTACCTATCACAAAAGAAGACCTGGTGGTATCAAAATAATTTCAAACCTGTTTTTCCGTTAGTTACACGGAAAATAAAATACGCTCCGAAAAAAAAATTGAAAATTTAATATTTTTAAAAGTACCGCAAAAATTTAAATTTTTATTATTGCCAAAAATCAACAACCAGAAAAGGCTTCAAGAAGAAATTAAAAAAGCTAGGGATGTTCAAAAATAAAAATTATAAAAATCAAAAACCAAAATTCTAAAATTCACGAATAAAAAAAAAATTGCCCAGAACGTGTTTAGAACGATTTTAGATAACGAAAAATAATATTTAAATCGAAAATAAAAATTTGGGTATTAGAGGGTTAAGCACTTTATCAGACTGGAGCTTCTCAAATTGATAGCTGAACTGCTCCAGATGATGTGATGAATATCAGCATCACTGCCCACAATCAGCAGAAGGCCTTTTCATAGGCAGTGAACGACAAATCGTTTGAAATCATCCATTGGGGATGGTTCATCATGTGGTAAATAAACCACATAACGAAAGACGTATTTCCTATTGAGGTCACCAACAGAAATATCAATTGTGACAGCACATACATCTCTGGTTGTTAACTCAGAAATGAGTGTAGCAACGATAGCGCAATTTACGAGCACGCATGCACGAGGCATGGCACGCAAGTTTGCCATTTCATGTTTCTGAAAGTAGCAAAAACTGGGTCCTAGATAAAAGTTTACAAAAGTAAGGTTTTTGAACTAGCGCCATTTGAGCTGTAGCATTTGCATGAGTCTACAAAGATTGATCATTGCTGATATTTTATGCTGAAGATTGGTCTAACAAAGCTATCCTAACCGTAGCCACTACCCAAACTAGGCAGGATTAAGCTTTTCGCAATCTAAGGACGAAAAAGACCAGCAGCGAAAATACCATATTGGTATCTCTTAAAAGTCGCCAAAGGCGAAAAGCACAGTACACACTATGTAATACGCATAATGCGAAACCATAGAGGTGAAAATTTAAACTAAGTTACAACGTATTAATAATCCCACCTTTATTTAGCCTCAGGCTTGAGACTGAAGAAGGGCAGCCGATTATCTCGAAGAAACACAAGGTCACCTGCATCATTGCTCCGGGTAGCACAGGAAGGGCATAATACTGTAGAGGGCGCCCTGGTACTCCACAGGCTCCGTTTGCGGTTAGGTTTTATTTAGACCCCCATAACCATTCATTCTTAGGCACGGTAAGCTTAAAGCCACTTGAATTAGGGGTCACCTGTTAGGTGGACTTTTACCACCGGAACAGGCAGTCCGTAGTGTTAATTCTTAGCCAATTGAAACAACCGCTACCGACACTACGCGGCTATCTAGGCTGATCGGGAAAAGGAAGTTAACATTGATGATTAACTCCTGACGTGCCCAAACAGCCCACTATACACTGAACGAAATCCCCCGCCTCGAATTGAATGATTATTGACTCATCCGAGCCCCATACCTATTTTTAGACACAATCAAGATGATTTTCATCTTCGCGAAAATCAGTTGTTTACAAATCACTCCGAATGAAAATCATACAGTCTTTAACATTGTACGTCAACCGTCATCCGGAGGCAGATGAGAGTAATAGCCATTCAAAAACCCGGGAAACCCGCGTCGAAGTATAATTCGTACCGTCCAATTGCGACGGGTTGAATCGAATGGCATGCTGTCAGATACGCAGTTTGGTTTTCGCAGAGCAAAAGGAACGAACGACTGTCTTGCGCTGCGCTCTTCAGAAATTCAACTTGCCCCTGCCCAAAAGGAGCAGATGGGTTTAGTGTTTTTGGATATTAAGGGTGCTTTTGACTCAGTTTGTGTTGATGTCCTTTTAGGCAAACTCCACGCAAATGGCCTTTCATCAATTTTTAACATTTGTTTGTACAATTTGTTATCCGACAAGTATATGAGTTTTACTCCTGGCAGCTTGACAGTTTCACGAATTAGCTACATGGGTCTCCCCCAGGGCTCATGTCTTAGTCCCCATCTTTATAATTTTTATGTGAGATACATTGATGACTGTCTCATGGAAAATTGCTCGTTAAGACAGCTTGCAGACGACTGTGTTGTTTCTGTCACAGGACCAACAGCAGCCGAACTACAAGGACCCTTGCAAGATACTCTGGACAATTTGTCTACTTGGCCCTTAAAGCTGGGTATCGAATTCTCTACGGAGAAAACTGAGCTGGTTGTCTTTTCAAAGAAACACAAACTTGCCAAGTTTCCGCTTACACTCATGGGTATGACAATCACTCATAGCATGTCTTCTAAATTCTCAATCCATTTTTTATTGAAAACTTCGAAAAGCTGCTTGAAGATAACCCTCAAACTCGTTTCATGAGTGTATACTACTGGTACATGACGCTGGAGGTCAGCCCACCTTCGGTTAACACCAACCGTGACAACTTCCTAGACTTCGACTGTTCCTCTGTAGTATTTGATTTGTCCATGAAGCAAGATATCCATGGTAGGGTGCAGAACAAACCACTTGGGCACTTCCATGATTCACTTTGGCATGGGGGGGGGGTTTTCTCGGCTTAATTTTCTGAAACTTTGCAATAAGAAGCATATCAGTACGACGCATGTTATGGCAAAATATGAGCTCTGTAGCTTTTAAAAACCCCCACTGCCGAAGTGAATCAAAAGTACCAAGAATAGGATCCGGCTCCCTATACCAGATCACTTTCGTTCAAAGTTTATCCCTCGCAGGTTTGCAAGTAAATTCGGGCGAGTCAGTGAGAATCGACAGTTCTTCACTGATGGTCCTTCATGCTTCAAAAGCCATGTTATGTATATGTTGCTGAGCTAGCAGCTATACATTACACCTTAGAGTACATCATTTCTCTCCCACCCGAGCACTTCTTCACTTTTTTCCGACTGTTTAAGCTCTCTGGAGGCTGTTCGATCAATGAAGCCGGTGAAGCACTCAGCGTACTTCCTGTATAGAATACGCCAAGCATAGTGTGCTTTGTCAAATCGCTCTTCACTATTACCCTAGCTTGGGTCCCTTCCCATTGCTCCATCCCGGGCAATGAGAAAGCGGACTCTCTGGCTAAGGTAGGCGCTAAAGAAGGCGATGTTTACGAGCGTCAAATCGCCTTCGATGATTTTTTTGCATTGGCCCGTCGGGAGAGGCGGAGAAATGAGTAAATGGCTGCTTTCCATATTTCCACAGGTGTCGAAAAAAAAACACGGTTTAAGGGGTTGGGAATGAGCCGTGGTTTCATTCGTGTCATGTGTCAGCTAATGTCCAATCACTATTCCTTAAATGCGCATGCCCACCGTATTGGGCTCTCAGAAAGTAATCTCTGTGTTTGCGGCGTGGCTTACCAGGATATTGAAAATGTCGTATGGGGATGCAGTGAGCATCGTGGCATCAGATCTGAACTGACTGAAACTCTCCGGATCCGAGGAAACAGCAGAACCTTGTTGGTGGGCCTTGATTGGGAATATACAGTGGCGTCTCGTCCTAAGGTGCACTTGGTGCACTGCACAGTCAAAGATTTCAAACTAACAAATTATATATATATATATATATATATATATATATATATTGTAATTCTCAATACTTCCAACATTCATAATGTGTAGTTGCTTGAAAATGTTGTTTGATTTCTTCACCTTCATCTGGTCCATCGCCCTCAGTGAACAAACCGTTTGATTCTCCCCCCCATGGTCTTGCTCAACCAGCAAGCGAAAACAGCGAAGCAAACAAGACAAACTGCCATGCGTCTCCATCGTATTGCAGAGAATGTTCATTTCAGCCGTGCACTCTTTCTTGTGCACGAAAATAGCGTGTATGGACACAGCAGGAATGTGCATTTGTATTGACATTTCTAGAGCAACAGTGGCGTTGTATAGGTAAAATCTGGTTCACTCCAATCTGTGCACCCGAGAGATAAATTGCCCATGACGCTCGCATTGGTTTGCAATAATTGAGAAAGCGCGCGCAACTGGCGTCACGACGTCTGCTGTTGGAAGAGAAAGCGTCAACGCCATACATGCTTTGTGTGTATGTGTGTTGCATGGAGCTTCCAGGTGTTGCGCGATAGTAGGCGCAATATTGATTGGAACCAATACTAGATGTTATAAACATATTGGCCAAATTGATTATGTTTTATCTTATTAAATACACAAAATTCATGTGGCTTTGAATTGATTTATAAACTATGTGTGAATATAGTTTTTCTAGCTCAACAGACCGACAACTGATAAATTGCGGTGGGCGTAAAGTGGGTTTCAGCGTTCAACAGTCAGTCATCATTTCACTTGAAAGCTTTGATGTATCCACAAAAGTATACAAAGAGATGTACCAGCGCTGGACATCGTCAAAACGCTAAGATATCGTGATACAATTGACAAGCAGTAAATAATAAGAATTATTGTATAGAATAACAACGTTAGGAATAATGGAGATTCGGAATTTCGCGAAAGCCACGAAATCTACGGAATTTATCCTTCATCGCGAAACTTGGAAAATAACGCGTAAATAGTTGAATTCTGAAGGTTTATATGATAATCTCAGAAAAGTTCAGATTTTTGCTCATAAGAATGGTTTATTTATTTGTAAGCCGAGTTTCATATAAAAAATGTGCTAATCGTTTAGTTTCAAGTTAAACGTCTTTTTTCTTGCTTTAAATTTGATAATATGATATTAAACTTATTATCTCAGTTCGCAAAATACGAAAAATGATTGAAATTTATGCATATAAAGGTAATTTTTACTGTAAATATACATTTTTATGTCAAATATTATCAAACTATGGAACCGCGATTAATACGCAAAATTTTTCTTTCATCGCCTTGGTATCAGCGAAATTTTGAGAATTTTCCTTTTCCCTAAACATTGTATATTGGAATCATCCAAAATTCTTAAAACTTACAACTAGTGATTGAAACGAAGAAAACAAACAAAAAATACGTCCAATAAGCAACAAATATAATAGCTTCCAGACACTTCAAGATTGCATACAATATTGGAAATTACATTTTAAGGTGTTAATAATAAGAAATTACATTTTAAGCTGAAATACATTTTAAAAAATCAATTGAAAAATTCGTATTCATAATTCAAAATAAACGGTTTGTGCGAGTCAGTGCACAGGTAATCAAATTCCTCACGAGACGCCTCTGGGAATATATGATTTTTATCTACCTGTTTTTGAAGCGTATCAATATCTGAGTTGGATTGTCGTTCGTTCCCCGTCTTTTTGTTTTCCCTTCAAATTGTCCTCATCTCGTCGTGTCTCCCACTAACCGTTTCTGTTTAGTTTCGTTACAGATCTAGACATCCTGTCTCATCAAGCTTAGTAGTCTAAGTAGCTTAAGAAATCCCGAAAAATCCGTTCCTTTCCTGTTGTATAAATGTATTCTCTAACCTTAAAACTTCCCCAAACTAACATAGTTTTTAAAATAAGTACAAATTTCAAAACGTAAATAATGCAAAAAAGAAAAGATTTCGGCTCTGTTATGCCCAACGGCGTCCGAGCCTGCTAAATAAACGAGTTAAGTAAAAAAAAACTACCAACTCAGATCAAACAAAACTCTCCATTGCTTGGATTTCGGCGAGATTGCATTGCCTTCTATAATAAGGAGATTTAGCAACATTGAATAGACAATTATTTTTTTAGTAAATAAGATTGTATGAATGCATTGATCAAAACCGGTTGAGGTAATTTAAAAGGAATTTGCCTTACTGTGCAACGATCTATAAGAAATAAATAAATAAAAAATAAAGCCACTACTCATCAACAAAAAAATGAAGTCATAGCGTCATCAATAGTTAATTTGTCCTCTGCAGTATCAAATAAAAAAAAACATGAGAAAAATTCTGTAGCGTGTGTTATTTAATCTTAGTAAGGGCCTTCCTTAGCATTGTGGTTAGAGTCCGTGGCTACAAAGCAAAATCATGCTTAAGGTGAAGATGAATCGAAACTAAACGTCAAATTTTCAAGAGCACAACTCTAGAGAACCGAACACCCATTTGAGCTGAAAACTTAATCGATTGGTCAGCTAGTAATCAATCGATTAAGTTTTCAACTTAAACGGATGTTTGGTTGTCCAGATTTGTGCTCTTGAAAATTTGAAGTTTGGCTTCGATTCATTTTCACCTTAAGGTGAATTGTTCGATTCCCGGTCCGTCCAGGATCTTTTCGTAATGGAAATTTCCTTGACTTCCCTGGGTATAGAGTATCATCGTACCTGCCACACGATGTACGATGCCGCACAATATGCTCCCATGATATGATTTTTTGTATGAAAATTTAAAATAAATTGTATGGCGCGTTAGAAATCTACCACTTTGCGTATGTCGTATATAAACTGTACAAGTTAGATCATATCCCTTTTTTTCACCACATGTTTACATATGTTTCATGAAATAATGTACAAAGTTTCATCAAAAATAATCAATTGGATTTTTAGTCATAGCACAATAACCGAAGTAAAGTCAGCATTGTTTCTTATTTAAATAAAGTGAATTTTCAAACTTCTATGTTTAGAAATATAAACATGATTTTCACCAAACAAAAATAAAAACAAGCTCAATTGAATTATTTTTCCAAGATTCAGTAGAGTTTTTAGAATATTCTTTACACAAAACTATTGATTTTGCGGAAAGTTAGGTGGATCACAGGTGATCCAAAAATAAAATAAAACGACTTTTTTGTCAATTCTGTTCTAACCTGTCTTTTTGAAAACAAAACTATCATCATATATTGGAGAATGATTTTAAGTTGGAAAGAAAATTGTAAGACGCTGAGGACGATCAACAAACCAACATACTCAGCAATAGCTATAAGCACGGTATGACGGAGTAGAACATTGGCCCGTTGAATACCGTTCTGTGCATATATTAATGATCATTAAGATCATTTAAATGCACTAAACATGTGTTTGCTTGTGTCTCAAAAAAGACAAAAACTTCTTCCCAGTTTTATATTTTCCTCCAACATTGACGAGAGGTGTGCAGAACACACTGTTCAAATAGAATGTATAAGTAAAAGCAATGAAATGGAAAAAATATTGATGCCTCTTTTTCACCCTAGTTGCAGTTATCTTCCTGATGGATCACAGGTGATCCATCAAAATACATATTTTTCTCAGTTCTATTCATATTTTCGAGTAAAACTTTACAGCTTTTGTTCTGGTGATTTATCCAGATATCACCTTTTTCTATTTTTAAACTACGAAAAACCTCATGGGAAAGAAAGGGTTAACTAATTGTGTTTTGTTCTTGCATTCTTCTACTTCAACAGATTCGTCTCCTTCTTCCACCGAAGATAAAATCCAACAAATGGTGTCGTCTAATCGTGCAACGCGAAGGGCGCGTTTAAAGTCTATCTCTCTTGACTCGGATGGAGCTCGCATTCTGGAGGAAAATTTTGCAACCAGTATCCCGGTAGAGGAGTTAGTAGAAATTGCCGCCAATCAATCGCATCACTTGGTTTCGGGAAACCAATTGCAGCTGCCCTCACTTAGTCAAAGCCAAGCACAGAATGAAAATGAAGAGTGTAGTTACGCATCTTACAGGAAACAGCGCAATATATTTAACTTAACGTTGAATCTGAATGATAAGGATGAGTCTTTGATGGCAGACGACGATTACAAGTTCAATGAGTTCTATTTTGAATACTACGACTACGATGATGAGGAAGATGAAGAGTATGAAATGGAATGTGGGGCCTCTGGTTCAAGTTATTCCGAGAAACGAAAAAAGCAGCATTCTCAATTGCAGACTCCAAAAACGCCAACACTGACCCAAACTCGCAAGAAAGCTAGCTCACTCGATTCAGATCAGTCTCTCAGCTATATGCTCCCGCAATCGGTTAGAACGCAAAGTGCAATAGATAAAAGTGAACATCGAGTCAGCAGTACTCGATGTGCAATGAATCCCTCAACGGCTACAATACGCACATCTTCGCTGTCTGTACCAACGACTCCTAAAAGGCAGCCATACCGTTTGCCGCAGCAACAATCACATGGCAAGTATAAACAGAACCGTTGCATGAACGACAGTACGACAAGTATCAATAATAGTCCCGCATCCGAGCGACATCTTCTATGTGGCTTCCAACAAAAACTCGGAAGTTTCGAGGAAAATGCTGACATGTATCACAGCAACGTAGAAAATGACGGTAAGTCCACTGGTATCAAGGCTCCTTATTCCAATATGTCACAGCAGAGAGAACAAAACTTAAGTGTTTCTAATGTTAACCTAAAAACGTTACCGGAAATCACACCAGTGTGTGATTTTGCAAATAAATCGAACGACCAGGTCATGGCAGAAAAACCACCGATTCAAACTATGAATAAAAGTCGATCTAGCATTCTACAGCGCAGAGGATCCAATCATAGCCTGACATTGAACCTCGATGCTGCTACGGGTGGTAATGGATTATCAAAAGGACTGTCAGCTTCAAACTACAGTTTGGGCAATTTAAAAGGATCTCATTTGAGTTTGGCCAGCTCTTCGTATAATCTTCAGCAGCAACAGAACCAACATCAAAATGTTCATCAATCTGGAGGTGCTCCAAATGTGCAGACAAAGAAGAATCTCCTACAGCGTCGAGGCTCGAATACTAGTTTAATTTTGAACCTGCAGGGTTCCAATAGCAGTTTAAACCGGTACAATAGTCACAGTTCGCTAAATATTCAAAATCAACAAAACGTTCGTCCGGCTAAAAAATGTCTCCTGGAAAGGCGCAATTCCAACACGAGTTTGACACTCATCAATATCCAGAATCGCGCACTTTCTGTATCAAATTGTAATCTTCCGGGGTCTATTTGTAGTCTCAACAGTATGGCAACATACCAGACACAAAATGAAGCGCTGATGTTGGAAGAGGAAGAGATACAGATGTCGGTGAACAACAATCAGTCGAGTTGCTGCGCACGGGCGGCGGCCGGTGGCGTGTCCAGTGAATCTCATCTGTCGCCAAACTGTCAGCAGCACGGGGGGCGGCGGAAATTCCTAAGCTCGGATAGTCTGCACAATATTACCAACTCGCGAGCCGGCTGCTGTTGTCAGCAAAAGGAAACCAATATGGACGCTCCCCACATGTGTTACCATCGCGGGCAAATGAGTAACTATGGAGGTGAGTCGCAATGTCGATTTTTAAGGCTCAAGAATCCATCATTCAATCATCAGCAATAATCGAAAACTAAAAACCAGTTTTTTCGTTCAAATTTTCAGTGAAACCCTATCATTGTAATACAGATAGTAAGCGCAATGCAATGGTAGATTTTTATGAAGATTGTTTAAATTTTGAGCAAAAAAAAACTGGTTTTGAAAATTTGCAAAACGATGATGGTTATTTTCCTCTTAAAGGTATGCTGTTCCGCTCAAGAAAAGTAAAAAATTCTGCACAAGAAATGGTCAAGAAATTTCCTACAGTGAGCTCCATTTGAAATGACATTTCTTTTGAAATGCGTACTGCGATCAAAGAAATAGGTATGCTTTTCTTGAGCATTTCTTGCAAGAAATTTCCCACGCATCGAGATAGGCGATTACTTTTCTGTTGAAGTGCATACTTCGCTTAACACTATACACCCGATTTTGTTTTTGCACGGATTTTTTACACTACCGTGCAAAAAAAGTTTCCATACATTTTTTTCCGCCAAAACTTTAATTTTGCATGGAACGTCGAGAAATGGTGTTACTTTTTTTGCACGGTTTTTAAAATTTTGAACTGAAAACTTTTTTTGCACGGTACTCATCCCCCGTGCAAAAACAGAATCGGGTGTACATATATGGTTCGAGTAGAGTGTTTGATAGTAGGCAATGCGTACGGACGGTCGTTTATTTTGTTCTGTCACAATTTTTATCGTTCTCTTGAATTTTCAATTTGGCCGGCCAAATTAAAGTTTGGATGACGAAATATTCAAAAAATCATTCCTTGTTGAGCTACCGTGCGAGACAGTCGATAGTTCTCGTGTGTGTCCGGGTTCACCCCAGTTTTTCCAAATCTTTGGTATTTCGACGCCTATTGCAAAGTGTTTTTAGTGCAGTGAAGAGCCTTAGTTCGGCTTGGAAGCGGAACACTTTTGGCGAAGCCATTGTGTTGCCGATTAATCGAGTTTTGCGCAAAAGTATTGAACGTTTTCGCCATTGCGTGGTTATTTTCCGATCACGTGTATCGTAGAAGACAGCTTGCACCTCGTCCCGTGTGCTACCTGAGTGATCATCGTTTGTGGTGTGCATATAGCGTGCACAGCGGTGCGCTCTCCACACCGACAGTGGTCACCATCGTTATCGACGCCTGTGTTGGTTGGTGGCAGGCAGTGAGAGACCAACCGCACATACACCGTACCAGCGAACCAGGAACCAGACCGTCCTTTTTTGATCACGTGTATCATCGAAGGCAGCTCGCACCCCGTCCCGTGTGCTACCTGTGTGACTCTGGTTCATCAGTGCGATCATCGTCTGTGGTGTGCGTATAGCGTGGACAGCGGAGATCAACCACACATCTACGCGTCCCAGCGAATGGTCGTACGTTACTTGCTACCTCTCCCCAAGCGTAGACGCCCATCGGTTACAGCATCAACGACGCCAGCGTGGATAGAGTAAAAGATAAGTACCTCTCGTTGTCCTTCTCCTCTTCACGTCTTTTTTGATTAGTTTTTACTGCGTGTGAAAGTTTTCCCTCTTCCCTTTCCCCTTTGTATGTTTTTTTTCAGTTTGATTCAATTTCCATTTCTGTGAATAGTGTTAGTTTGAGTTATTCGTGCGCCCTTTGCGGTGTTAAGCTACCGCAATGGGTGTAGATGATGATGGCGGGGGAACGTCGTATCCCCTCACTGAGTCTTCGAATGTGTTGAACCAACAAAACACAAACACCTCTATGCCCAATCCATGTGTGTCCCCTCAATCTGATGTATCTCAAATGGACACCAATATTCTACCATCTCCGACGTCCCCTCGCCTCAAGGCCTACCCGCCCGACTCTGGTGGGCCTTTTGTTGTTTTCTTTCGATCCAAAGGCAAACGGTTGAACACTATTCAGATCAGTAAGGATCTGACTAAGCGATTCTCTTCCGTTGTCGCCATTGACACAGTGGGTTCTGGTAAGCTGCGCGTCACCGTCAGTGACCGTAAACAGGCCAATGAGATTGTGGCCTGTGAGCTCTTTACTCGTGAGTACCAAACTTATCTGCCAAGCCATCGGGTTGAGATTGCGGGAGTGGTCACCGAAGGCAGTATGACCTGCGAAGAATTGATGCAGGGTTGTGGTCGCTTCAAAAACCCTTCTCTCCCATCTGTCCCCATACTGGAATGCAAGCAATTGCATTCCGTATCCCTGGTGGGAGAAAAGAAGATCTATTCACATTCTGAATCCTTCTGTGTGACCTTTTCCGGATCTGCTTTGCCGAATTTTCTTGTAATCGGCAAACTTCGTTTACCTGTGCGGCTGTACGTACCGAAGGTAATGAATTGCACAAATTGCAAGCAGCTGGGCCATACTGCCCAGTATTGCTGCAATAAACCTCGCTGTGCTTCTTGCGGGGAGAGACATGTGGATGGTGCATGTAGTATACCGCCAAAATGCGTTTATTGCAACGAAAGTCCACCACATGCCCTCGAAAACTGCCCGACGTACGTACGCCGGCAGCAACATCAGCGACGATCATTAGAGCAGCGCTCTCGGCGTAGTTTTGCCGAGATGTTGAAAAAGGCTGCTCCGTCTGCTGAATCCCAAAATATCTACTCTTCTCTGTCTCTTGATGATCAGGGCTCCGACTCTGAGGTTGGTGAAGGAATTTCCTTCGTTTTCAAGGGTTCATCGAGGAAGCGTGTGAGACTCCAGAGACCCACAAAAAAGCCTCGGAATCTGTCTAGCAGTGATGACCCACCAGCCATGAAAAATACTAAGCCTGTCGCGAAAGTCTCAAAGCTTTCACCTCCTGGATTCAAACTCCAAGAGGAAAGAGACTTTCCGCCACTACCGGGAAAATCTAAAATCCCAAATATTCCAAAATTTCAAACTGCTCAGCCAAAAGAAAGTTCGCATTCGGAGCCCCTAGGGCAACCTCAGGGCATTCCAATGTTTACGCTTTCTGGCATTGTAGATATCATCCTTAATTTCTTCAATGCTTCTGACCCAGTGAAGAACATTGTCAAAGGATTGCTTCCATGTGTGACTCCTCTTTTGAAGCAACTGGCTTCTAGAATGCCCCTCCTTGCAACGTTCATATCTTTTGATGGATAAATTATCCACAGAGGTCGAAGATATGATTTCTGTTCTACACTGGAACTGTCGTAGTATTATGCCTAAATTAGATAGTTTTAAATTTTTAGTTAGTAATTTACAGTGCGATGTTTTTGCGTTATCAGAAACATGGCTAACACCTGATGTGACCCTTCCTTTCCATGATTTTAATATTATTCGCCTGGATCGATCCGACTCATATGGAGGAGTGCTTTTGGGGATCAAAAAGCATCACTCGTTCTACAGAGTCGATCTGCCGCCGATGTCAGGCATTGAAGTCGTTGCATGTCAGGTGACTATCCGAGGCAAAAGCCTCAGTGTCGCCTCCATATATCTTCCTCCGAGATCGGCGATATCTCGCAGAGATCTCTCTCACATCTGCTCTGTTATGCCTGAACCACGGTTGTTCATTGGGGATTTCAACTCCCACGGAACAGGCTGGGGGGAACTGTATGACGACCACCGATCAACATTGATATATGACCTCTGCGACGACTTCAATATGACAATTCTCAACACTGGGGAAGTTACACGAGTGGCACCTCCAGCTCAAGATGGAAGTCCTAGGGATAGCCGTTTAGACCTCTCAATATGTTCAAGCTCGTTATCGCTGGATTGTTCATGGAGGGTAATCCAGGATCCCCATGGTAGCGATCACTTGCCGATCGTAGTTTCAATTTCCAATGGAACACAACAGTCTTCATCCATCGATCTCGCTTACGACCTCACAAAGCACATAGACTGGGAAAAGTACGCGGAAACGATCATTGATGGAGAACAAGCGGTAGAAGTACTTCCTCCGTTGGAAGAGTATCGCTTTTTATCCGAGTTGATTCTCAACAGCGCTCTTCAAGCCCAACGCCGTCCTGTGCCTGGTCCGTCGGTTCGCAAGAAGCCTCCCAATCCGTGGTGGGATGAAGAGTGTAAGGCACTCTATCGCGAGAAATCCGCCGCGTTTAAAGACTTCCGGAAACGTGGTTCAATTGACAACTATGTGCGCTATTCTTCCCTTGAACGCAAGTTTAAAAGCTTGATCAAAGCGAAGAAAAGCGGTTATTGGCGTCATTTTGTGGAAGGATTATCACGTGAGACCTCGTTGAGAACGCTTTGGACCGTCGGAAGAAGAATGCGTAATACATCGTCGGTTAATGAAGATCGAGAGAGCTCTCCTCGGTGGATTATCGATTTCGCTAAGAAAGTTTGTCCGGATTCCGTTCCTGTTGATCGCGTGCGACGAGATATTCCGGTGGATAGGGACGCCATGGATAGACCTTTTTCGATGGTTGAATTCTCACTTGCTCTCCTTTCATGTAACAATTCCGCTCCAGGAATGGATCGAATCAAGTTCAATTTGCTTAAGGGCCTACCTGACGTCGCAAAGAGGCGCCTATTAAACTTGTTTAATCACTTTCTGGAGTGTAACATTGTTCCGGATGACTGGAGGCAGGTGAGAGTAATAGCCATCCAAAAACCCGGGAAACCCGCGTCGAACTATAATTCGTACCGCCCAATTGCGATGTTGTCGTGTATTCGCAAGTTGTTAGAGAAGATGATTCTCTTTCGGCTGGATAAATGGGTTGAATCGAATGGCATGCTGTCAGATACACAGTTTGGTTTTCGCAGAGCCAAAGGAACGAACGACTGTCTTGCGCTGCTTTCTTCAGAAATTCAACTTGCCTTTGCCCAAAAGGAACAGATGGGTTCAGTGTTTTTGGATATTAAGGGTGCTTTTGACTCAGTTTGTGTTGATGTCCTTTCAGACAAACTCCACGCAAGTGGCCTTTCATCAGTTTTGAACAATTTTTTGTACAATTTGTTGTCCGAGAAGCATATGAGTTTTACTCATGGCAACTTGTCAGTTTCACGAATTAGCTACATGGGTCTCCCCCAGGGATCATGTCTGAGTCCCCTTCTTTATAATTTTTATGTGAGAGACATTGATGACTGTCTCATGGAAAATTGCTCGTTAAGACAGCTTGCAGACGACTGTGTTGTTTCTGTCACAGGACCAACAGCAGCCGAACTACAAGGACCCTTACAAGATACTCTGGACAATTTGTCTACTTGGGCCTTAAAGCTGGGTATCGAATTCTCTGCGGAGAAAACTGAGATGGTTGTCTTTTCAAAGAAACACAAACCTGCCAAGTTTCCGCTTACACTCATGGGTAAGACAATCACTCATAGCTTGTCTTCTAAATATCTCGGGGTCTGGTTCGACGCCAAATGCACCTGGGGGAAACACATTGTGTATCTGACACAGAAATGCCAAAAACGAATCAACTTCATGCGAACTATAACCGGAACATGGTGGGGAGCCCATCCGGAAGATCTGATCAAGCTGTACCAAACAACCATCTTGTCGGTCTTAGAGTACGGTAGCTTTTGCTTTCAATCCGCAGCGAAAACACATATGCTGAAGATACAGCGGATTCAGTACCGCTGTCTTCGCATCGCGCTAGGCTGCATGAACTCGACTCACACAATGAGTTTAGAGGTACTTGCAGGAGTACAGCCCCTGACAGATCGTTTCGCGGAGTTAACACTCAGGTTCCTCATCCGTTGTGAGGTTCTCAATCCATTGGTTATTGAAAACTACGAAAAGCTGCTTGAACATAACCCTCAAACTCGTTTCATGAGTGTGTACTACTGGTACATGACGCTGGAGGTTAGCCCATCTTCGGTTAACACCAATCGTGATAACTTCCTAGAATTCGACTGTTCCTCTGTAGTATTTGATTTGTCCATGAAGCAAGATATCCATGGTATACCAGATCACTTTCGTTCAAAGTTTATCCCTCCCATGTTTGCAAGTAAATTCGGGCATGTCAGCGAGAGCCGACAGTTCTTCACTGATGGGTCAAAAATGGATGATATCACTGGTTTCGGTGTTTACAACGTTTCTCATAGCGCCTCCTTCATGCTTCAAAAACCATGTTCTGTATATGTTGCTGAACTAGCAGCTATACATTACACCTTAGAGTACATCAGTTCTCTCCCACCCGAGCACTTCTTCATTTTTTCCGACAGTTTAAGTTCTCTGGAGGCTGTTCGGTCAATGAAGCCGGTGAAGCACTCAGCGTACTTCCTGAATAGAATACGCCAGGCATTGAGTGCTTTGTCAATTCGCTCTTACACTATTACCCTAGCTTGGGTCCCTTCGCATTGCTCCATTCCTGGCAATGAGAAAGCGGACTCTCTGGCTAAGGTAGGCGCTAAAGAAGGCGATGTTTACGAGCGTCAAATCGCCTTCGAAGAATTTTTTGCATTGGCCCGTCGGGAGACCTTGATCAGCTGGCAACAGAAATGGAGAGACGGAGAAATGGGTAGATGGCTGCATTCCATATTTCCACAGGTGTCGAAAAAGCCATGGTTTAAGGGGTTGGGCATGAGCCGTGATTTCATTCGTGTCATGTGTCGGCTTATGTCCAATCACTATTCGTTAAGCGCGCATACCCACCGTATTGGGCTCTCAGAAAGCAATCTCTGTGTTTGCGGCGTGGCTTACCAGGATATCGAACATGTTGTGTGGGGATGCGTTGAGCATCGTGGCGTCAGATCTGAGCTGACTGAAACTCTCCGGATCCGAGGAAAACAGCAGAAACCTGTCAGGGAAGTGTTGGCGGGCCTTGATTTAGAATATATGAATTTAATCCATCTGTTTTTGAAGATCCTATAACATTTCCCCGAATACCATTACCCCGAAAACCATCACCCCGAAAGTCAATACCCCGAATGGTCAAGTACCCCGAAAACCAATACCCCGAAAACCATTACCCCGAATAGTCCGTTACCCCGAATACCATTTCCCCGAATGGACCATAACCCCGAATTTTCTTGGCACGAAAAATTGAAGATCCGACAAATGAATCCCATATACCTATTTCATAGAATTTTGATTTTCATTTGAATTTTTGTTCTTAATGTTATCAAAGATTTATTATTCTTTTAATCAACAGCTATTCTTCATGAGCCAGGTGAGAACCCAAATTTTACTCACAGGCGTGTACTTGATTTTGTGAGAATGATTGTGTTCACAGCAATAAATCATTTTTCGAACTGATGATAATGCTGACATGTTAATATTAGAGACATTTCCCGCCCTCTTTCAAAAGCGTTATATTATTTGGTAATGTATAATTATATTTTTATATTGCTGGAGGCAATGCGAGTTCAACATATTCTAAAATGTCATTAGACTATGGTTTGAAAAATGTCAGATGAAAATGTTAACTGATATTAAACTGACCACTATTTCAAAAGTACATCGCTAAAGAACAGCCTATGATAAAAGAAGAAAAAAATCACTGTTGAAAGCGTCAATAATTATGATGCCAACAATCACTTTGCTAGTGCAACTTCCGAAAGAATAGCCGATAACTAAAAGAAGGACAAATCTCTTCTTGGAAATTGTAATACTGACAAGATGTAATACAGACAAGTAATGCAGGGGCTTATTTTCATTTATTTTTTGAAGTCACTGCCAACTTTGAATTTCGCTCAAGACAATTTGGCAGTCGATTTTTTTACCGCTATCGCTCAAACTTCAACTCAAACGGTACAACTCGAAAGAACAGCCTATAACTCAATGAAGAGAAAATCATTGATTAAAATTTTTACACTGCCATTATACAACCTCGAAAGAACAGCCGATGTTTGAAAGAATAAAAAATCACCAATAGGAATAGTAGTAACTTAACTCTCCCTTACTCGATATTCTGTATCTCGATATTTCCCCTAACTCGATGGAATGCGCGGTCCCTTCAATCTAGCATACTATGATCCCTCTGTAAGTTGAAACCTCTCTAACTCGATGTTCCCTAACTCGATGCGATCTGTTTCAGTTTCCTATGCAAGTTTACCTCTCTAACTCGATATTTTCATGGAAATTTCCAAATATTCTCCAAATGTTCATAAATTTCATAAATTTGATAATTATGATTATAGTGATAGTAAAATGAAGGTTCACAGGTCATTTCAGGGTGATAAAAAATTAAATTTTTGAAGACTATGCAAAAAGTGTCACGTTGGCAAATGTACAAAAAATTTACTATTTTTCACATTTAATTTACTATTTTAAATGTACTTTGTCGAAACAATCAAAATTTCGAAAATTGAAAAAAAATGTGTTCTGTATCTCGATACCTCCCTAACTCGAGGATCCTTTCAATATCGAGTTAGGGAGAGATAACTGTAGTTACTAAGCCGAAAACTTTCAGGCTCAAATTCGCGAGCTTCCTTGAAGAATTTCTTTCTTCTCATTTTCGGGGAAGTGTCGTATTAGGGGAACTGGTTTTCGGGGTAATTTACCATTCGGGGTAATGGTTTTCGGGGTAATGTGTCATTCGGGGTAACGTTGCATTCGGGGTAATGGTTTTCGGGGTACTGGTTTTCGGGGAGATGGTTTTCGGGGTAATGGTATTCGGGGAAGTGTTATAGGACCGTTTTTGAAGCGTATCAATATCCGGGTTTGATTGTGTTCGTTCCCTGTCTTTCTTTTTCCCATTCAAATTGTCCTCTTCTCGTCGTGTCTCCCACAAACCGTTTCTGTTTAGTTTCATTACAGATCTGGACATCCTGTCCCTTCAAGCTTCATCAGCTTAGTAGTCTAAGTAGCTTAAGAAATTCCAAAAAATCCTTTCCTTCCCTGTTTCAAATGTATCCACTAACCTTAAAACTTCCGCAAACTAACATAGTTTTTAAAATAAGTTCAAATTTCAAAATGTAAATAATGTAAAAAAAGAAAAGATTTCGGCTCTGTTATGCCCTACGGCGCCTGAGCCTGCCAAATAAACGAGTTAAGTAAAAAAAAAAATATTCAAAAAGTGGAAAAGCATTAATAAGAGGTGTTTACAGTATAAAAATATGGAGGACATTCTGTTTAATTATTACCGGTCGTAATTGTCCTTAGTTTGGCAAATCAGAAAATTCATAATTGCTTCGTAGTGAATCCGGTTGGTGTGATTTATTGGAACATTAACCAGAAGATGACTCAAGCTGTTGGATTTAGTGAATTATACAGTTTTATTCAAAGAATACTTGTGGAAATTAATGCCTTCGTGAAATCAAGAAAAGCAAGATTCAAGTCGCCTACGCTGGGTTAAACGAAGCTTCATCTGGCAGCTGCATCTGGTTATCTTTTTATGAAGACATTCAAAAACACTCGGTGAGCACATTCCTTTTATCTTTTAACTTTCATCTCTTTTTTGATATGTAATATTTGTGAATTAAATAAATAAATTATGAATGGCTCGTCACCCCGCGTGTCGGCAAAAACTTTTATCAAAAACAATCATTAAATTACAATAAAAATTTTTTTTAACAGTAATATTTGAATAGTTCGTCACCACAGGTATTGACATACATTTGCCTACTTTTATTATGAAGCCATAAACATAGTTATGTATATTAAAATCAAACTTTCATGAGTCGCATCACTTACCAAGGTGAAACCTGATCATGTAACTTTTTAACCCTTCCCACTAACAAAAATCCTTCCTGCGACAACCGTGGAGATGCAGAGGTGATCTCGGTCTCTAGTAACAACGGTAGTCACACGAACATCCCTTCCCCTCCTCGATGACCGTAAGGACGTGACCGGCGCCGTTATTGACTTCATTAAATTCGGAGTTCTCGAATTGTGCACTGCACATTGAGAATGGTTAGCTAATCCCAAGCCCCGTTCATTTGTTCTCTGTGCAATTTCGATTGTTCTTGTAACACGGAGTAGCAACTACGAATTGTAGGTCATCTATGCTTATGCTTATGCTTAACACTATATACGGTTCGAGTAGATCATAATTTAAAAAGCATGTATATCTCGAAATCCAGGAGTCTGTCAATTTAGAAAGATGGTGGCTAGTGCTAATTGCTTATAAGCTTACGCTCCCTTCAGCTTGGCATCTTTCTTTAAGACTATAATTATTTTACCAATACTAGTCCTTCATGTGCTCCTCACGTCTGCGCCCAATGTCGACAGCTTCTCTGTGCCATGCATCTGAATCGCCTTTGGAACTTCGGCATATTTCGAGAGTCATGTCTAAGTTCACCCGTTCCAATGTTTTCGGTTTCGGATTTTGCAAGATAGCTGGCTTTGATAAATAGGTATGTTCTCATAATGTGTTCAAAATTCAATACATGCGCTTTAATATTCATGGTGTCTGTTGAGCACCATCACTTTTCGACGAATCCAACATACACCAATTCATTTAGATATTGTAATGCAGTTTTTGGTCTACACACAGAGAAATATAGTGTAGACTAGTGGTCCCGGCAAACGTCGTCTTGCCATCAAGTAAGCTGTAAAAAAAATGACATGCAATCTCCCATAGAAAATGACTCGTTAGTTTTCTTCCGCTTTAACGACTATACCGAAGACTTTCTTAAACTTCTTCTACGCACGAACACGTCGGAACCCCTGGCAAATACAATAGTAAAAGAATTGTGAAAATTCGTTGAATCCTTCTCAAGCCATTTCGTGACATACAAACACCACTCCTTATCGGCTTATCGGAAATTTTTGTTGACCCAATCATTACTTCCATTTATTCCTACAAAATAAATTGTTGTTTCTAAACATTTCTCAAAATATCCAGCTGTAAAAAACAAAAAGAAAGGAAATTGAAACAAAAATATAATTAGTCGAATCTAAAATATTATCTATATTGAAGTAACAAAGAATGTGTGTTGAAACTAAAACCAGAATTATGTTATTTTTAAAATACTCTTCATTATTATTAACAAAACCCAAGCATTGATTTGAAAATTACTTTTTAATAAAATTTCTACTTTTTCAATGTACAAGTACTGCCCATAACTGCATATTTGTAACATTCGACAAAAGTAGGCATTGAGTAAATGGAATACCAAGTGTGCATTTTATGGCAGTATGGGAGAAAACTTAAATTTCTAAAAATTACAAGGAACTCAAAAGTGCTTATTTGAGGCTGATATTTTGTACAACTCATATTGCATACTAGATGAATAGTCAGTTTTCCAGTCAATATTGTTTCGAATTACTAGATGTAAGCTATGAGTAATACCGTAAGGTGGTTCCTGGAAGCGAAAGGTATGAGGCCAAGGGTAATGTTGTGCATTCTTTATACACCACACACATACCATGAGCTGGTTTCAGCGGGCCATCGGTGGTGCGGCATCCCACATTCCCTGAGTTACATTCTCAGGTGTCTGGTTACAGATTTCTGCCTTGAAAAAGCCATAAGGGTTTTGAGGGCTGTTTGGGCACGTCAGGAGTTGATCATCAATATTGACTTCCTTTTCCCGATCAGCCTAGATAGCCGCGTAGTGTCGGTAGCGGTTGTTTCAATTGGCTAAGAATTAACACTACGGACTGCCTGTTCCGATGGTAAAAGTCCACCTCACAGGTGACCCCTAATTCAAACGGCTTTAAGCTTACCGTGCCTAAGAATGAATGGAGCCTGTGGAGTACCAGGGAGCCCTCTGCAGTATTATGCCCTTGTGCTACCCGGAGCAATGGTGCAGGTAACCTTGTGCTTCTCCGAAATAATCGGCTGCCATTCTTCAGACTCACGCCTGAGGCTAAATAAGGGAAGGGTTATTAATAAGTTGTAATATAGATTAAATATCCACATTTATGGTTTCGCATTATGCGTTTTACACAGAGTATTTTGTGCTTTTTGGCGTATTTTGGCGACTTTTAAGAGATACTGTTTTTTCGCTGCTGGTCTTTTTCGTGCTGAGATTGCAAAAAGTTTAATCCTGCCTAGTTTGGGTAGTGCTACGGTTAGGATCGCGTAAATCAATCTTCAGCATAAAAGAACAGCAACGATCAATCTTTGCAGACTCATGCAAAATTGTACTGCTCAAGCGGCGCTAGTTCTAAAACCTTACTTTCGTAAGTGAAAATTTTTTTCTAGTTAACCTTGTGGACCCAGTGTTTGCTACTTTCGTATACAGGAAATGGCAAACTCTGCCTCGTGCGCGCTCGTAAATAGCGCTATCGTTGCTACACTCATTACTGAGTTAACAATCAGAGATGTATGTGCTGTCACAATTGATGTTTCTGTTGGTGACCTTAATAGGAAATACGTCTTTCGTTTTGTGGTGTATTAACCACATGATGAACCATCCCCAACGGATGATTTCAAACGAGTTGTCGTACACTGCCTATGAAAAGGCCTTCTGCTGATTGTGAGCAGTGATGCTAATACTAATCTCATCATCTGGAGCAGCTCAGATATCAATTTGAGAAGCTCCGGTCTGATGGAATACTTAAGTAGTTCAGATCTTGGATTACTTATTATAGGAAATTGCCCAACCTTCATGGTATCTGCTAGAGAAGAAGTGTTTGACATAATGCTCTGCTCGAACATAATCAGTCACGAGTTGACGAATTGGCATGTATCAGATGATGAATTATTATCTGATCATCGCTACATCTTCTATGAACATATGAATGTAACTGCGCAAACTTTGCATTTTGAATACTCCACAAACTGGGAATTGGTTGTGACCAAATTCCATGGATTCTCTCCGTCTATTGGAAATCCTAGTGATTTGGATGTTTCCACTTCTGGTGAATTGGGACACAATTGCCCTTGCTCCGAAAGATCTAACAATTGCTTGTCACTTACCTTATAGCAAAGTTTCTATACAACTCCCTTCATGGGAAGATTGGACGTCTGGCTATTTGTAAAGGAATATGTCAGATAGTCTGACTGCTTTAAAAGATCATGCTTCGGCCATTCTTCCATCGCTGGAAATGAATTGGCTGATGAGCTATCTCGTAATGGAGCATCGCATGACTTCATTTGCCCTCAGGCAGCTATTTCAATTTCGAAGTGCTGGGTGAAGCTTCAGGAATTCTTGGGCGGCAACTCAGTGTTAAATTCAGTTATTATAACTTAAATATAAATTTCTAATTCACTGTTTCGGATTTTCCAATAATTTTAAAAACTCGACTTTTCACTTTGGAGTCACAGATCAATCTGATCCTATTTTATTCCTCGAGATCTCAACATTCACTCAATTCACTCAGTTGAAACGAACCATGATTTACGAAGGGTTTGTATTTAACACCGAACACGTTACACCTTTCAAATGTTCGAATGCGTGGACGCAACAGTCCTCCCTTCTTTGAAAGATTATTCTTAAAATTAATATTAGCTTTTAAATTGATTTCTGAATGTTCTTTTTAAGTACATGAACTATTTCTTTTTTTTTTACTTACTAACTATTTTCGAAAGCACTTCATGCAAATATTTCTTTAATATCGACTACTTCACTTCACATCATGCGATTTAGTGTTCTGGATTCTAGTTCGGCTCCTAGTCATAATCATTCCGTCGTTCAATTTCTGCTGCTTCGAATTGTTGGAAGTATGTCCCTCAGTTTCATCGGGAAACCCTAGAAATGGTTCTTCATCAGACTCAGAACAGCCCTGAAATTCCATTCTGTCTGGTTCCGTGGCTGCGCTTTCTTCGCTGGACCTCTGGAAGCACTAGTGTTGAATTCTGGTGTTGAGAATAGGGAAGCTTCAACTGACTTCTGTGAGCCATGATGGTTGTCCTGTGAAGGGAGATTTCAAACGTATTATTAGAAATTTGTCTGACATATCTCGCTTCAATCCATCTCTGTGGATCTGTTTTTCTATAGTTTTTATAATAAACTGTATCCCCTACCACTAGCTTTGAAAATGGATCTGGCATTTTAGGGAGTTTCACCTGTATTTGCGTTGCAGCAGGTTTTTCTAAAAATCGATCATATTGTTTACTTGGATGTATTAAGTCCAGTAAAATTTTAGGTCTGTAACATAAAACTTTGTGAGATGGCGGAAACCCATCCTTGTTTGCTATTTGATTACGGTAATTAATTAGGAAATAATTTATTTTATTCTTTAAATCTAAATCTCGTAATTCAGGGTCTAATAAATATTTTTTAAAAACATCTTTGACTACCCTAACTAAGCGCTCAGCTTGTCCATTACTGCTCGGATTATAAGGAGGACTTTTCAATACTTTTACTCCATGTTTTTCTAGAAAAGATATGAATTCTTTGGAATTGAACGGTGGTCCTCCATCTGTAACCATTACATCAGGCAAACCGAATCTAGTAAATAGAGTTACAAGTGAACTGTTAACTCGTTTTGCATCTGTTCCATGCAACATAATTTCTATTTCCACCCACTTCGAGTGACTGTCTACAACCAACAGAAAGGTTTTACCCTCAAAATAGAAAAAAATCTGCATGAATACGACTGAAAGGTCTGGATGTAGGTATCCATTTGCTATGAGGCGGTTTTGCTGGAACAGTTCCCATTTTTATACAAGCCTCGCCACATTTCACGAAATCCTCTATATCCTTTGTTAAACCTGGCCAATACACAGTTTGACGCGCCAAATGTTTCATTTTAGTAATGCCAATATGATTGGCATGCAAAAGTTTAAGTATGCCACTTTTCAAAACTGTTGGTATGACAACTCTGTCCTGGTAAAGAAGGCAGTCTTGAATAACCTCAAGATCAGTCCTCAATGATGCAAAATCTTTGAATAAACCCTGCACATTGTCCGGCCATTCATTTCTAACAAACTTTATCACTTCTGCCAAACATGAATCCGCCGACGATTCCTTGGCTATCAAAGCGAAGTCTAAAGGAAAGGAGTCTGAAAAGTTTAAACTGTTTATATTTCCAATGTCTAAGCTTTTAGGAACTGATTGCTCCAATGGGAACCGCGAACAAAAATCAGCGTTACCCATATTTGCAGATGCTCTATATTCAATCACAAAATCATAAATAGATAGTTCCATGGTGTATCTTTGTATTCTAGTTACAAATAATGAATTGGTACCCGTTTTGCCAAATATTCCCACTAAAGGCTTGTGATCAATATACACTTTAAATTTTTGACCAAAAAGAAATTTATGAAATTTTTTAACGGTGCATACCAACGCTAACGCTTCCAAATGAAGGATGGGGTATCGTTTTTGAGCTGAATTTAAAGAAAACGATGTAAAGCATATGGGTTTTTCTAATCCATCTACTTCATGAGCTAATAGTCCTCCCAATCCATATGAACTAGCATCTGTAACTACTACAAGAGGTTTTTCTGGATCATAATACTCAAGCATATCTGCATTCAACAAAGCTGTTTTGGAAAACTGAAACGCTTGCTCACATTCCTGGGTCCATTCAAATTTTGCATCATTGGCTAACAGAGCATAGAGACTCCTTAACTTGGACGAAATATTAGGTACAAATTTGTTGTAAAAATTAACCAAACCAAGGAAAGCCCTTAGTTTCGTAACATTGGTGGGTGCTTTAGCTTGGCTAATTGTCGAAACTTTTTCTGGAGATGGTAGAAGTCCTTTGTCAGTTAAAAGGTGTCCAAGATACGGAAGTCTAGTAACAAAAAATTTACACTTTTTGAAATTTACTTTGACATTCGCCTTTGAAAGCCTGTCAAGAACCAATTCCAAAGTCTTTGCACACTCCTCTATTGTTTCACCTGCGATTAAAACGTCGTCTAAGTAACAACTAACATTCTTTAGGCCATGTAGTATTTGATCCATTATCTGTTGGAAAATTGCCGCTGAACTTGAAGCACCCTGCGGAAGCCTGTTATATGTAAATAACCCTTTCATCGTATTTATTACAGTGAACTTTTTAGACCGCCTAGATAAAGTAACCTGTGTATAAGCACCAGCAAGATCAAGACAACAGAATACCTTACAGCCTGCCAGGGAGGCGAAAATGTCCTGTGCTAGTGGTAGTGGATACGTATTAGGTACTATTGCTTTGTTAATAGATATGTAGCATCATCACCATCATCATCGATGCTACAACGACGATGCAACATCTCGCCCGATCGGTGATACTATTTTAAATTACAATAGCAGCCCATTTGGCTATCGTTCCTTGAATTCAACAATTGAACTTAAATTCTATAGTCTATACAAATCTATTTTTTGACCATAAGAGGCAATGCCCTCAAATGTATATATAAACACTGTAGGTAGCTCTCAGAAATATAGTTTTTATTCTACTCGCACAGCAAACAGTCTTTGCTTTCTCTCGTTCGCCAAAGTGGTGACCTACCGACGATCGATAATTTATTGTGCAGTCCGTGCATCAGTTTTTTCGCGCTCGAAGTAGTAAACGGTCGTTTACGTGAAATCGTCTGAAAATGTCGCTCGAAGACGAATCGAAGACCAGCGCCGGTAATCGGGTACAACTGGAGTCGATAAGTGCCCCGCGCCTCCAACCGCCGAGCATGAGTGAGTCGAATATCGAATCATATTTCCTTTCATTGGAATTTTGGTTCGCGGCGTCGGGAATCAGTGCTAGTGCCCAATACGATACGCGCAAATTCAATATCGTGATGGCGCAAGTCCCTCCCAACAAGCTCTCGGAGTTGCGCGCGATTATCGATGGTGTGCCAGCCAACGACAAGTACACGTACATCAAAACGAAGCTCATCGAACATTTCGCCGACAGCCAACAGAAGCGCCTGCAACGTGTGCTGTCCGATATGCCGCTGGGAGACATGAAGCCCAGCCAATTGTTCAACGAAATGAAGCGCGTAGCTGGATCCTCTCTTGGTGATGCTGTGCTTCTTGATTTGTGGGCATCGAGATTGCCACCCCACGCACAAGCGGCTGTAATTGCATCGAGAGGGGATGCTACTGATAAAACGACTATCGCCGATGCCATTGTCGAATCAATGGGTCTACGCAACATAAACTCCGTCGCTCTGCAGGTGCCGCAGACAGCAGCTCGTGTTCCATCGAAACCAGCACAATCTTCGATAGAGGACCTTCAGCGGGAAATCGCTCAGCTTACCAGTAAGTTAGAAAAAGCGCTCTCTACACGTGACGGTTTTCATGGGCGGTCCCGTTCGCGCAGTCGTAGTAAATCTACATTTTCTCGCCGCGAAAAAACGCCTGCTGATGAAATTTGCTGGTATCACCGTGTTTATGGAGACGCTGCCCGACGGTGCCGCAAACCATGCTGTTTCAATAAAGCGTCGTCGTCCGGCGCTGGAAATAATCAATGACGCCATTCGCCTGCCCCTGCCTTGGAAGTTGGCGAACCTTCCGATGCGGGATCAATTTTTCGCCTGAAAATCACGGACAGTACCACGAACATGCAATTTTTAATCGACACTGGAGCCGACGTGTCCGTTGTTCCAAGAGGTTCCAGCACTAGCAAAATGAAGCCTACGTCGATGAAACTATTCGCCGCCAATGGGACGGCAATCCAAGTGTACGGAGAAGCCCTGCTGAAGATAAATCTCGGTCTGCGCCGGGAGTTTCTTTGGACGTTCCTAATCGCCGATGTCACAACTGGAATCATCGGCGCGGATTTCATCTGTAATTTCGACCTACTAATTGATTTGAAACGCAATCGGCTCATCGATAATACGACCAGCCTCGAATCAGCAGGATTTCTCGCACAAACTAGTGAGTATTCCATCCGTACGTTTAGCTCACTATCGCCATTCGCAGAAATGTTAGCCGAATATCCGTCGATCACCCGACTCGCTCCACCTGGTACGGTAAGCAAATCGACAATCTTCCACCGTATCGAGACCACGGGTCAGCCTGTGTTTGCCAGGCCAAGAAGACTATCACCGGATAAACTGGAAGCAGCTCGCAACGAGTTCGAGCATCTGATGAAGCTCGGCATCTGCAGACCCTCTAGCAGTAACTGGGCCAGTCCTCTCCACATGGTTAAAAAAGCGGATGGATCTTGGCGACCGTGTGGAGATTATCGCGCCTTAAATGCCCAGACAGTGCCGGATCGATATCCTTTGCCGTACCTCCAGGACTTTACGGCCATTTTGCAAGGGAAAACCATATTCTCGAAGGTTGACTTGCAGAAGGCCTTCCATCAAGTCCCGATCCATCCGGATGACATTCCGAAGACTGCTATCACGACTCCATTCGGCTTGTTTGAATTTTCGTTTATGACGTTTGGACTTCGAAATGCCGCCCAGACATTCCAACGTTTGATCCACGACGTAGTCCGAGGTTTAGACTTTGTATACCCCTACATTGACGACCTGTTTATTGCCTCATCTTCCCCGGAGGAACATCGTGACCATTTGCGCCAGCTGTTTGAAAGGCTCAAGCAGCACAATCTGGCAATCAACGTCGCCAAGTGTGAATTCGGTCGAGATAGAATGGCTTTTCTGGGACATATGGTTACCCCCAAGGGAATAAGCCCATTACCAGAGCGCGTGGAGGCGATTCAAAACTTCAAGAAGCCGTCTTCAGTGAAGGAGCTGAAAAGTTTCTTGGCGATGATTAACTTTTATCGACGATTCCTTCCGAATGCCATCGAAGCCCAAATACCATTGCTGGCGATGACCCCTGGCAATAAGCGAAACGATCGCTCGCCGCTAGTTTGGACCGATGAAACCACCACGGCTTTCGAAAGATGCAAACATCAGCTCGCCCAAGCTACTCTACTAGCACATCCTTCCAAGGCCGCCGAATTGTCGCTTTGGGTGGACGCCTCCGATACAGCAGCGGGTGCGGCGCTACACCAGATAGTCGACGGAGAACTTCAACCACTAGGATTTTTTTCGAAGAAATTCGACTCTGCTCAGCTACGGTACAGCACCTACGATCGAGAATTGACCGCAATTTACCTTGCGGTGCGGCATTTTAAGTATATGCTGGAAGGGAGGAGCTGCCATGTTTACACCGACCACAAGCCGATCACCTTTGCCTTTCGTCAGAAGCTTGATAAAGCAACCGACCGACAAGCTCGCCAGTTGGACTATATTGGACAGATCACAACGGACATTCGGCATATCGTCGGCAAGGAGAATGTCGTCGCCGATCTTCTTTCGCGCATTGCCTCCGTTCGAGCCAAACCAGCGATAGACTTCGACGCCCTCGCCGACGACCAGCAAATCAACGAAGAGCTGCAAAACATTGTTCAAGGTAAATCAAAAACAAGTTTAAAGCTGAAACTTTTTACCATTCCAGGCAATTCAAAACAACTGTTTTGTGATTGCACGGACGATCGCATTCGTCCTTTCGTTACGGAAAAGTTCCGTAATGCTGCCCTGCACGCAACGCACTCACTCTCTCATCCTGGCACACGGGCGACGGCTAAATTGATGACGCAACGATTCGTTTGGCCGAGCATCAGAAGGGACAGCATCGCATTTGCAAGGAACTGCTTGCAGTGTCAACGGTCCAAGGTGACGCGCCACACACAATCACCCATTGCGCGCTACTCTTCGCCAGATGTTCGATTTTCGCACATAAATATCGACATAGTTGGACCATTTCCCCCAAGCAAGGGAAATCGCTATTGCCTTACCATCATCGACCGTTTCTCCCGGTGGCCGGAGGCAATCCCTGTGCCAGATATGACAGCGCAGACCATCGCCGAGGCTCTTGTCGTTGGATGGATTGCGCGCTTTGGTGTACCGACCTTCATTACGACCGACCAAGGACGCCAATTTGAGTCTTCACTGTTTGCTGAGTTGGTTCGTCTGCTCGGTATCAGCCATCTCCGAACGACAGCATACCACCCCCAAGCAAACGGTATGATAGAACGGTGGCATAGGACGTTGAAGGCATCTATTCTGTGCCATGACACCGACCGCTGGAATGAACACCTTCCGATGATCTTACTTGGACTACGAACAACGCATAAGGAAGACATCGGAGCATCGCCAGCAGAGATGGTTTACGGATCGACCCTCCGCATTCCGTCCGAATTCTTCGCTGATAGCTCCAACAAACCCAGTGAAGCCGAGTTCGTAGTAAATTTGCGAGAAGCGATGCGAAAACTACGACCAACCGACACGACTTGGCATGGCAATCGAAGCGTTTTCGTACATCGAGAACTCAGCACTTGCCAGCATGTATTCATCCGCAACGATTCAGTACGACCATCATTATCACCACCTTACGATGGTCCCTATGAGGTGGTAAGCCGAAGCAGCAAACATTTCACGGTTGACATCAAAGGACGAAAGGTGAACGTTTCGATCGACCGATTGAAACCTGCCTATTCCACGAAGGAGCAACTGAGTAGCTCAGAGCCTGTAGCTACTCCCACCACTACAACTTCTCCGACTAGGGTCACTCGCTCTGGCCGACGAGTTGTCTTTCCGGACAGATATCGCTAGGATCCCTAGTCTAGGAGGGGAGTACTGTAGCATCATCACCATCATCATCGATGCTACAACGACGATGCAACATCTCGCCCGATCGGTGATACTATTTTAAATTACAATAGCAGCCCATTTGGCTATCGTTCCTTGAATTCAACAATTGAACTTAAATTCTATAGTCTATACAAATCTATTTTTTGACCATAAGAGGCAATGCCCTCAAATGTATATATAAACACTGTAGGTAGCTCTCAGAAATATAGTTTTTATTCTACTCGCACAGCAAACAGTCTTTGCTTTCTCTCGTTCGCCAAAGATACCTTACAATCTATTACCATTCGGATATCCTGATCCTTCTTCACTACCACTATCACAGGCGACGCCCATTCGCTAGCCTTTATAGGTGTAATAACGTTCTGTTGCTCGAGCATATCCAAGTGTTTCTCCATTTTTTCCTTCAGTTTGTACGGTACAGTGTATGCCTTCTTAAAAATTGGTTGATCGTTTTTCAACACCAGGTCCCCTTCATATCCAGCAATTGGTTCTGAAAAGTCTTTGTCAAAAATTTTTCTGTATTTATTTTTCAAATCGTCAATAATTTCGTCAATACCTTTATCCTGAACAAGACTATTTACCAACGCCGCTTTTGTAAAACCAGACCTCCAATCCGGAAAGAAACGATCAAGCCATGACCTTCCTATCAGTGGGACAAAACTGTTGTTGCACTCCAAAACAATCAACTTTTGCTTATCCACGAGGCCATTCAACTCAACTTGAACCAAAATCTCACCAAGTATTCACAGACGAGCACCATCGACAACCACCAACTGCCTACTAGTGCGAATCATTGGAACGCTACTGAACATTTTTTTGCAGTCAACCTGACTAATAACCGACACAGCTGAACCTGAATCTATTTCCATTTTCAACGATCGATTATGCACTTTTGCTGTTATCATACATGGTTCATTGATCTTTTTCACTGCCGATATCATCAAACACTCCATACCATCAGTTTCTTCACCTGAGCTTTCACGACCTGCTGACCGTTTGAAATCATAACTAGTGTCCTTGTCTCCATTCTCTTTCACGAAACGCACTGAATATCGATTCTGATAACTATAGCAATCACGTCTGATATGACCCTTCTTTTTACAATAGTTGCATATTGCATTTGCGTATGATCGGCGATTCCTGCTACCGGATGGTGATCTAGCTCGAAAACTAACACGTCTGTCGTTTCTGTTAAAATTTCTGCTACTGTAGTTATTATCATAACGTCTGCGGTACTCACGACTACTCTCACCGATCTTATCACCCAATCTACTTTTAACGGAATGCACTTGTTCTGTTTGTAAAGCCATTAAAAAAAACAATGATCCAATTTGTTCTTAAATCCAATCGGTTCTACTAGACTAATATGCTCAATCGCCAACCTTACATCGCAAAGCGAAATGCATGACAAAAGCTCAGCACGGACAACAACCCCTATTCGCCCTTCTTTGCGAAAGGAAAATTACTGAGTGCGTTCGGTAAAATGATTTTGAAATTGGCTCCACTCTCTCGTTCTCTTAATCTCTATTCGCATGAGTGCTTTGCCTGGTGTTTAAATTGCGCCTTTAATCTTTGCATACTGCAATGCACGGATTCTCAAATGGCTTTAAAATGTTAAACCAAAGGGGATTCTTTGTTCTGCATGGATTAGGCAGTTTCTGTTAAAACAATAAGTAGTGGCGCTTGGCCAAACCAACAATAGCTCACTTGAGTATCGATT
Organism: Aedes aegypti; assembly: GCF_002204515.2. NCBI lineage: Eukaryota > Metazoa > Arthropoda > Insecta > Diptera > Culicidae > Aedes > Aedes aegypti. Next base: position 225,729,226 of record NC_035108.1, on the reverse strand, counting down.
TCCTACCAGTGTGGATGCGTTAAGCTATAGCTAATCTGTAGTCAGAAGTGCAGTATAGTTGATATGGAAGCCAACTTTGAAAATTGTTCTCCAAGTGTGATCTAAACCGAAATAGTGCCTAGAAAATTCAAGTAATATTCAGATTGGTAAGACTTTGTGAAACCTAGTAAAAGTCTGTACTTAAATTTGAATTTCCGACTTAACTTTTAGTGAGTACATGTTACTTAGGCAACACACGTGAACAACCGAGGGCTAGTTGTAATTTACCTAGTAAATTTCGAGGTAAGCCAATGTGACTGAAACAAGTAGGCTCCAATTAAATTAATACGTTGCAGGAAACCCCTACAACGTAGGGTGTTCGTGTAGGCTCGGATTAAGCACCTTCAGCCACCCACGTGCATTGCATCCTCGGTGTGGCCTGCAGTCGGATTACCGCCAATAAGCTCTCCTGAGAACCACTTCTCCGCTCGCCTCTCATCTGCGATACGACTAATCCAGCAATACTGCTCGAACGCATCAACTGGTCGAATTCCATCACGTTTTGCCTAACCCGTCTGAGGCAAAGCGGCTAAATTATCTACGAGTGAAGTGGTGCCGAGTGAGCTGCGAATCGACGACTGCAAACCGACGCCTAACCACGTGGTGAACCATTGCAAGGTAGGAGTGAATCCCGCATGCGAAGCGAATGACCAATAGTTGAACCTTGTCGGGGCCCCGATCAACGCGTCGTTGGACCACCGGTGCCGGCAAGTACTAAAAAAGAAGAACCTAGGTTAAGAGAAGTTAGGGTAGCGTTTAGTAGATCGATGTGCACGAACATAATTGGACCAATAAATGAATTTGAAACTATCTCGTGCAAAGGTCCCAAAATAAGGCACATCGTTAACGTTTTTTGCATTGGTTGAAATCCTTATTGGAGTGATCTTTTTATAATTTTAATAATTAATTGAATTGGTGAATTGGGAAAGTAGATTGAAGAGTTTTCTTGGTTTACCGGGATGGAATTATCAGGTAAGTTGGGTCAGCGAATGGGTTTAAGATTTGTCGTAGTGTTTGAGCCATTTAACTAACTCGCCCGAGTAGAGGGTCTCAAAGCCGGGACCATAACAGCATCAGCAGTCTTCCTCGGTTGAGGAAGTGGCGCATAAGCTGCTGTTTGTGTTGAGCAAGAACAATTACGTTACATTTTGGCGCCCAACGTGGGGCACAATCTCTGTAAGTTTAGAAACAAATTTAGAAACAAATTGGATTGCAAATTTTATTTTGGTTAAGTTTTGTTGAGTTTTGGTTGAGATTCAAAAAAAAAAAAAATAGCTATAAGAATTAGGTTTAAATGTACATATATTTTGTTCTGGGTCTGAAATAAATTAGTTTTAGGTTTGATTTTTGAAAAATTATTTAAAATTCTCAGAATTTTTCTATTATATTTTTTTTTTATTACTAATAATTATGATGGAAACCTACCGAATTTACGCGAAGGATTTGGAGGAGGATGAGGTTGACTATGAGTTGACGATTCGTGGATATCCATTAGATGGTCCACTGGAAACTCGTTATAGGTCCTTACGATTGGCCTTACGTCAACCAGAAGATGGAGATGCTGTATTAGGTACTGAGTATTCTTTGCTCGGTGACTTTGTAGTTGTCCCCATAAAGTTGAAAGAAATTGAAGCCCAGTTAGAAACCGATGATTTGAAGTGCTTTTCGCGACTCGTTCATTATCATAAAAGAGTGCGACGGTATGTTCCGGAGACCGATGGCCAGAGACGCAATCAACAAGAGTTCCTTGACGTCATCGTTCGAATGGTTCGAAAGTACTATAACATTGACCTTCGAACCGCAGCTGATCAGGTTCCAGTTATGCGAGTGGCGACTCCCCAACCCGAGGCCATGGGAGCTACCGCCAGTGGGGTCCAGTTCAAGGGTTCACCTGTCTCTCAAAAAGCCACGGAAAAACCGGTTATGGACGCCGAGGTTATTTTGATCGAGACTCCCGTGAAGAACCGATTGTCCAATCTTTCATTTCCTCAGGATGCGGAGGAATTGATCAGTTTTTCTGACGACAAGCGTACTCTAGCTTGTCCTCAAGGAACTCCAAAGGAACGCACCAACAAGGAATCGTTAACAGGAGCGTTTCCTAAGCAATCTCGAATTGATGAGGGTCAAAGAGATGTTGGTCTGGGCGATGTAATCGAGGGTGTACGTCCAGCCGTAGTGCGAGGTAAGTTGAATGAATTCGGCGTTGGTCTACCGTTGGAGGTCCCTGCAGACGGAGTGAAAGTTGGTATGCCAGGCGGTACCAGCGAGTTTCGGACTCCGTTTTCGCCACTTCGCCTAGATTGTATGTGGGAGACTCCAGAACACAGAAGCAACATCCCGAATAGCATGTTGGGATTGCAGAACGCAGGTGGCAATCCCAGAGCTACAACTGCCAGCGAAGCGAAAGTGCTGCCTAGTGCATCGAAGCCATCACAACCGATGTGGAATCCTGCCAACGGGAAAATAGAGATGGATGAGTTTGTGCATAAATCGGAGATTGAAGGGTATATCAAGGCATACCTCAATCAGGTTTTCGTTCCAGAACGCCGTCACCATGGAATGAACCATCCGATTGTGGATACCTTGGTCGACCGAATTGCCAATATTGGGATCCATGATCCGGAGGTTTCCCAGATATCAAGGGAAATCGACCAACGCCAGGAAGGCAATTTGGATCCACAAATACAACAGCCAGGGAGAATTCCTTCGAGTGGTGATGCTGGAATGAATAATAGATATTTTGTTTCAGGCGTGGGATTGAGTCAACCTCAATCTGCACCCCCTCTAATATCTCCGTTCAACAATGGAGTCGAGCCACTCTATCCTCAGGCGAACCGATGGGGTCCTAATGACCAGTTAGGTGGTGGATGGTCTAATTCTGGGTCGCGTCGAAGATTACCACACCAGACATGTAATATTATCGAGAAGTGGCCAAAGTTTTCCGGGGATTCTAATCCAGTCCCAGTGGTCAATTTTTTGCGACAGGTTGAAATTCTCAGCCGTTCATACCAAGTAACGCCGGACGAGCTTTGAATGCATGCTCATCTGCTTTTTAAAGATGACGCTTATGTATGGTTCACGGCTTACGAAAGTCAACTAGCAACTTGGGATATGCTCCTAGTATATCTCAAAATGAGGTATGACAACCCAAATAGGGACCGGTTTATTCGAGAAGAAATGAGGAACCGGAAACAGAGGCCTAATGAGTTGTTCAGTGCCTACTTGACTGATTTAGAGGCTATGTCGCAAAGGATGACGCGCAAAATGACTAATGAGGAAAAGTTCGACATTATAGTGGAGAATATGAAGCTCTCCTATAAGCGCAGGTTGGCCTTAGAACCCGTAAACTCTATTGCACATCTGGCACAATTGTGTTACAGGTTCGATGCCTTAGAGGCTAATTTGTACACTCCGAGATCTGGATTAAAACCGGCGGTGAATGCCATAGGATATGATGACGAATTGGACAGAGAATCAGGAGACGATGAAGAGGCCTTTGTACTAGCTCTTCAACAAAAAAATTACAAGAAAAACAGTTCAAGCGGTCCAACATCTAAACCAAAACTTGGGAAGGAAAGTAATCAATTACTTTGCTGGAACTGCCGCAAGAGTGGACACATGTGGCGCGATTGTGATCGTAAAAAAGGAATTTTCTGCCATATATGCGGAACACAGGACACTACCGCGTATCGCTGTCCAGAGAATCATAATTTGAGACCTCGAGACTCATCACCCGAGGAATCAAAAAACGAGTAGATCCAGGGATTCACGGGAACAAATCGCCTGAGAACGCCGATGATACTGTTCCCCCTCGTTCGTTCGAATACTTCTGTCACAGTTATAATATTAACACCTGCTTCAGACGATGTCCACATCTACGAGTCAAAATTTTAGATGAGGAAATAACAGGATTGGCTGACACTGGAGCAGGAGTTACAATAATCAATTCGGTCAATCTAATTGAAAAATTAGGTTTGAAAATCCTAAAATGCAATATTCGCATTAAAACCGCCGATAACACGGGGTACACCTGCCTTGGATACGTAAATATCCCTTACACATACGGAACAAGAACATGTGTAGTTCCAACAATAGTAGTTCCTGAGATCTCAAAACCTTTGATATTAGGTATAGATTTCTTGAACACATTCGATTTTAAACTGATGGCACCTGGAATTCCAGAAAACACCAGTTCAGCCCAAGAACAGAACCCAACTTTCGAAAGACATGAAGTACCGCTCATGATAGCAGAAGATTTCTTCTCAGATGACGAGCAAACTGTCTGTTTTCAAATTGAATCCGTTGATCAAGACTTGTCTGTCGGACCTTCGGAGATAGATGAGAGCTTGGAGATGCCTACGATAGAGATACCTTCAACAATCATTAAATCTCCTTGGGATATCGATACGGAGCATTATCTAACTGAAAAACAACGCCATGCTTTGTTTGAGACAGTGACGAATCTACCCGCTACGGTTGAAGGCAGTTTAGGTCGCACAGCCATCTTGGAACATTCAATAGATCTGTTACCAGGTACCAGACCCCGTAGACTACCCATGTATAAATGGTCTCCGATTGTCGAAAAGGTAATCGACGAGGAAGTGGAGCGTATGCAAAAGCTTGGAGTAGTGGAGGAATGCTCAGGCCCAATTGAGTTCTTGAATCCACTACTACCAATCAAGAAGTCGAATGGAAAATGGAGAATCTGTCTCGATTCAAGAAGGCTGAACTCCTGCACGAAAAGGGACGATTTTCCATTCCCCAACATGATGGGTATTCTGCAAAGGATACAGAAATCGCGTTACTTTTCAGTAATAGACCTGTCGGAATCGTACTACCAGGTGAGCCTGACAGATGGCGCAAAGGACAAGACAGCCTTTCGCACCAATAAGGGACTGTTTCGTTTCGTGGTGATGCCTTTCGGGCTTACCAATGCGCCTGCGACTATGGCACGGCTAATGACAAAGGTGCTAGGCCACGACCTAGAACCTTTTGTCTATGTATATTTAGATGATATAATTGTCACGTCGCTTTCGTTCGAACATCACTGCGAGCTGATAAGGAAGGTAGCCGAACGTTTACGTGCCGCAGGACTCACCATAAACCTTCAAAAGTCCAAGTTTTGCCAGAAGAAAATACGTTACCTAGGATACGTTCTTTCAGAAGATGGCTTGTCCATGGATGCTTCAAAAATTCAGCCTATCCTCGACTACGCGCAACCCAAAACTGTAAAGGACGTGAGACGACTGCTGGGTCTTGGAGCGTTCTATCAGAAATTCATTAAGAATTATTCGGATCTCGTAACGCCTATTTCAGACTTGCTGAAAGGAAAACGAAAACATTTCGTTTGGACGCAGGAAGCTAATCAAGCTTTTGAAAAGCTAAAGAATGCATTGGTTACTGCACCAGTTCTTGCGAACGCTGACTTCCAATCCCCGTTCATCATTGAAACAGACTCATCGGATTTGGCAGTAGGTGCTGTCCTGACACAAGAGCAGAATGGTGACCGCCGTCCCATAGCATATTTTTCAAAAAAATTGTCTAGTACTCAAAAAAGGTATAGCGCCACCGAGCGAGAATGTTTGGCGGTGCTTCTTGCTATTGAGCACTTCAAGCACTTCGTGGAAGGAAGCCACTTCGTCGTTTGTACTGATGCAATGAGTCTTACATTCCTTCAGACGATGTCCATCGAGTCGAAATCTCCCAGAATTGCTCGATGGGCACTGAAGTTGTCTAAGTACGACATCAATCTAAAATATCGCAAAGGGTCGGAAAATGTACCCGCGGATGCACTTTCGCGAAGTATTCACTCAATCGCAGTTGAGTTACCAGACCCTTATATAGTGGATCTGAAGAGACAAATTGAAAAATCCCCCGAGCGGTTTAAGGATTTTAAAATAGTGGACGGAAATGTCTTTAAGTATATCTCCAACTCAACCATCCCTGAAGATGTGACTTTTCGTTGGAAGATGCTCGTCCCGAAAGCAGATCGGTCAAAAGTTATCGAGGAAGTACATCGCGAAGCTCACTTAGGCTATTTAAAAACTCTAACGAAAATACGTGAAAAATGGTACTGGCCCAGGATGAGCAGTGATGTTAAACAATTTTGCTCTTCATGTGAAGTTTGCAAAGAGTCTAAAACTCCAAACATCAATACTAGGCCACTTTGCGGAAAACCCAAACAGTGTGCTAGACCATGGGAAATGATTTCTATAGATTTCTTGGGGCCTTACCCCCGATCTAAGAAAGGAAATGTTTGGCTTCTCGTGGTGTGCGATTTCTTCTCCAAGTTTGTGCTTATACAATGTATGAAGAACGCCACGGCGCCTGCCGTATGTGCCTTTCTAGAAACGATGGTCTTTACCCTTTTCGGAGCTCCATCTGTTTGCATCTCTGATAACGCGCAGGTTTTCAAATCGGAGCTGTTTCGGAAACTCCTACTTAAATATGGAGTTAATCACTGGAATTTAGCTGTGTATCATCCCAGTCCGAATCCAGCAGAGCGTGTAAATCGCGTTATTGTAACAGCAATTCGTTGTACGCTAAGTAAAAAGATCAACCACCGAGACTGGAACGAATCGATTAATACCATTGCTATGGCTATACGCACTAACGTTCATGACAGCACAGGGTTTTCACCCTATTTTATTAATTTCGGCCGTAACATGGTTAGTGATGGTCAGGAATATGATAACCTGCGACATCTAATACCCGAGAGCAGACGAGATAGAAAGGAACTAGATGACGAAACCCAACGGCTTTACGAGATTGTAAGAAGTAATTTGCACAAGGCTTACGAAAAGTATTCAAGGCCATACAATTTACGAGCCAATCGCCGTCATGACTTCCAGAAAGGAGACGTCGTCTACAAAAAGAATGTACATCTCTCTGATAAAGCGAAGAATTTCGTTGGCAAGTTTGGTAGCAGGTTCTCCAAAGCACTAGTTTCAGAAAAAATCGGTACTAATACCTATATCCTCACAGACATGCAGGGTCGTAGGATTTCAGGTACTTTCCACGGCTCATTTCTAAAAAAATCGTAAAAGAAATAAACTTCAGCTATGACTGCATTCCCACCGAAGAATACATACACTAATGGAATAACCATAAACCAATTCAAAATACACTTTGTCGTGTATCGGTTTAACATGACTTGAGAAGTCCTTTGAGTTTCCTCAGTCAGTATACGGTTCATTGATCAAGTTGCAGCAATGTCTACAATGAACCCTATCGTAGCTGCATAAGATAAAGCTATGAATGAGTCACTACGGCTCTGACCATTGATGAAAATCACTAAAACACTCATTGAGTAAATGCCCAATGGATCTAGTCGAGTGACAAACTTGCATACGGCACAATTTCCTCCTAGATACCAATAATCCAATCATTCGTAGGTAGTAAAATTGTTTTTAATTTTCCCAACAAAACATCGGAGTCAATTCAGTGCGTCACGCGTTGCTCCACATTAAAAAAAATCACTTTCTTTACACAACTTTACCTCACTCCTTCACAAAAGTAGATGACCTTCGATTTTCCATAGTAGTAGCCAGTTGAAACTCCAATTTTCTCCATAGCTTCCATAGTTTCTCCATAATTTTCCACTCCGCGTGCATTTTTTCCCAGCTTGCATTTCCATACCTGTTAAAATTTTTGTGTTCTGCTAATAAACAGTGACATTAAGTTGACAGAGCGATGTTTTCTTTTTGTAATTGGCGATGATATGTCCTCGTCAGTTTTAGGTGACGGGTGTACCCGTTCATGGAATGAGACGAATGCTTTAAGTAAGCGTTTGTTTGAAAGGCACACAAAGTGCAGTAATGGAAGATGTTTTGTTAATTTCTTAAATCTTTTGCGAAATTTCTCAGATCTTTCTGAGGTGGTTTAGGCTAGGAATAATATGTTTTTTTTTTTCAAATATTTTTGTAGTTAGTCTGATATGTTGGTTGGTAGTGTTAAGTATATTTCCAAATATTTTTGGAGTGAATCGGTAATTATAGATGGTAATTGAATTGAATTAAGGAAGCAAATGTTATGGAAATTAGCAAAGCATAGGATTGATTGTATTGAGAAAGTAACTAATATTCGAACGTATTTTTAAGGACACAGAACAAAATATTTGAAGTTTTCTTTTTGTTGATTAGATTTTTCAAGTAAACATATGTTCATCGATAGCGAAATAAGATCATTAAATTTCAAAAATAACAATATTAAGCTTTAAAATAAAGAATAAATAAATAATAATTAATAAAAAATTTGAAATTTTAATAATTTCAAAATTTTTATTTCATTTCGTATAGGCGAGAATGTAAAGCCATTAAAAAAACCAATGATCCAATTTGTTCTTAAATCCAATCGGTTCTACTAGACTAATATGCTCAATCGCCAACCTTACATCGCAAAGCGAAATGCATGACAAAAGCTCAGCACGGACAACAACCCCTATTCGCCCTTCTTTGCGAAAGGAAAATTACTGAGTGCGTTCGGTAAAATGATTTTGAAATTGGCTCCACTCTCTCGTTCTCTTAATCTCTATTCGCATGAGTGCTTTGCCTGGTGTTTAAATTGCGCCTTTAATCTTTGCATACTGCAATGCACGGATTCTCAAATGGCTTTAAAATGTTAAACCAAAGGGGATTCTTTGTTCTGCATGGATTAGGCAGTTTCTGTTAAAACAATAAGTAGTGGCGCTTGGCCAAACCAACAATAGCTCACTTGAGTATCGATTTCCTACCAGTGTGGATGCGTTAAGCTATAGCTAATCTGTAGTCAGAAGTGCAGTATAGTTGATATGGAAGCCAACTTTGAAAATTGTTCTCCAAGTGTGATCTAAACCGAAATAGTGCCTAGAAAATTCAAGTAATATTCAGATTGGTAAGACTTTGTGAAACCTAGTAAAAGTCTGTACTTAAATTTGAATTTCCGACTTAACTTTTAGTGAGTACATGTTACTTAGGCAACACACGTGAACAACCGAGGGCTAGTTGTAATTTACCTAGTAAATTTCGAGGTAAGCCAATGTGACTGAAACAAGTAGGCTCCAATTAAATTAATACGTTGCAGGAAACCCCTACAACGTAGGGTGTTCGTGTAGGCTCGGATTAAGCACCTTCAGCCACCCACGTGCATTGCATCCTCGGTGTGGCCTGCAGTCGGATTACCGCCAATAAGCTCTCCTGAGAACCACTTCTCCGCTCGCCTCTCATCTGCGATACGACTAATCCAGCAATACTGCTCGAACGCATCAACTGGTCGAATTCCATCACGTTTTGCCTAACCCGTCTGAGGCAAAGCGGCTAAATTATCTACGAGTGAAGTGGTGCCGAGTGAGCTGCGAATCGACGACTGCAAACCGACGCCTAACCACGTGGTGAACCATTGCAAGGTAGGAGTGAATCCCGCATGCGAAGCGAATGACCAATAGTTGAACCTTGTCGGGGCCCCGATCAACGCGTCGTTGGACCACCGGTGCCGGCAAGTACTAAAAAAGAAGAACCTAGGTTAAGAGAAGTTAGGGTAGCGTTTAGTAGATCGATGTGCACGAACATAATTGGACCAATAAATGAATTTGAAACTATCTCGTGCAAAGGTCCCAAAATAAGGCACATCGTTAACGTTTTTTGCATTGGTTGAAATCCTTATTGGAATGATCTTTTTATAATTTTAATAATTAATTGAATTGGTGAATTGGGAAAGTAGATTGAAGAATTTTCTTTGTTTACCGGGATGGAATTATCAGGTAAGTTGGGTCAGCGAATGGGTTTAAGATTTGTCGTAGTGTTTGAGCCATTTAACTAACTCGCCCGAGTAGAGGGTCTCAAAGCCGGGACCATAACAGCATCAGCAGTCTTCCTCGGTTGAGGAAGTGGCGCATAAGCTGCTGTTTGTGTTGAGCAAGAACAATTACGTTACATGTTTTTGAGTCACCCGTCATCGCCTTTGTCTGTCTGTTAGCCACCTCACTGCTCAATCATCTTTTTTCAATCACAGCTAGTGTCAATTCCTCAGACATAAGTAATGATTTTTGAAGTTCCTTGTCAAGCAATCCCATGCTCGTCGCCAGTTGTTAAATTCAGTTATTATAACTTAAATATAAATTTCTAATTCACTTTTTCGGATTTTCCAATAACTTTAAAAACTCGACTTTTCAGGAGTCACAGATCAATCTGATCCTATTTTATTCCTCGAGATCTCAACATTCACTCAATTCACTCAGTTAAAACGAACCATGATTTACGAAGGGTTTGTATTTAACACCGAACACGTTACATCTTTCAAATGTTCGAATGCGTGGACGCAACACTCAGCACAAGCAATATTGGATTAATTTTGAGTCATGTCGTCAAACAAAATTGTACATTACTGTGCCATCCTCAAAGGTGGCTAAGTATTTAACAAAACTGTCAAAGCAGACACAACAACCTTGACTGCCAACTGCCGACTCAACTATCACATGGCAAATATTCAGCGTGCTGATACATTTGTGTGTGATAGTTGTAATTTCGATTATGGAACTTCTTATCACCTGACATGTAACTGTCCAGTTTTCGCGTAATTGCGATTCCAATTACTTGGTTAACACTTATTAAGTGAAACTGATTTCAGAAACCTGGATCTTCAGGACCTTCTGTTATTCTTAACCCGCTGTGGTATTGAGCTATAGGCTCCATTTACGCTCATGCGTTATGCAGTGCCCTTTTTAGGGCGCTGTTTGAACCCATTGTGGTATGGAGCTACATGCTCTCATTCCGCCTATTAATTTTTCCCTCTTCAAGGGAACCCACTCCTATTTCTTCACATTTTTCCCTTCCCTTTCCTCTCCCATCGGGTAGATGATGAAATAGGCTCAAATATGGCGATGGCACAAATCTCCCAAATGGCGGAGAACGTGCCTCTCGAGCCGGCCTTCTGATAAAAAAAATACATTCTCAGGGGTCTGGTTACAGATTTCTGCCTTGAAAAAGCCATGATTTAGTCAGGTACTAAGCAACCGGTCGGAATCAATTTGAAAAATTCTGAAATACAATTAATTTGCAATTTAAACATTTTTTTAATTACAGCTTTCCTTCCTTTCGGTGTGAATCGTCATTGCCATCATGACTAGAAAAATCTTTTTTTTGGCAGCCTTTTGTCATATGATTACTGAAATAATGATGCATTATGAATAAATTAAAACCGGAGAATGTAAACTTACCGAAGATTATCTAAAAATCAGCAGCTACCGAATATCGCATAGACACTTCGGCTTCACTTTTCAGCACACTATAATTTTCGTATCAAACTTTTCTATTTATCTCATAAATACAAAATGGCGACAGTAGCAAATAATATTTGTTTATCCAACAAAATTATATTTTTTAAATAACAATTGTAATTTGTTGAAATGAAAATCGAGCAAAATTTTGATTTTTCAAAAAACCATCAGATTGATTGATTCAATTCAAACAAGAATTGTTGTTTCTAATAGGTGGGTTCTTAGATTGGACCCTACAATACTATTCTGCGTGTATAGTATATTGGTATATAGTATATAGATCCAATAGTGTAACTAATGAGTTATAATCAAACCACTATTGTTTTACAGCAACTTTATTTTTTTATGATTTCGATAATTTAGAGTTTAGACAATTTCTATTAACTTTTCATTACCATGTAGAACATTGAAACAAATCATGGGCGGGTGGTGACAAAACTGCTTCACTACATCCTAACTTTTAAAAAATTATCTTTAGTTCGATCCATTTATTTTATATTTCTTTTTTTAGGCTCAATAGATGATATGAAACAACAACCTTCATCGAAAAATGCTGATTGTTCGTGTACTGAAAATAGAGGTGGCAAGGCAAATGATAAGCTAAGCATCACCACGAATGATATGTTCAAATTCAAATCGACAGTCACCTCTACGGCATCGACCAATAATTTGACACAATTCACCAGCTGCGACTGTTGCTGCTGTAATTGTGCAGATGCGCTTGCAGGAGGGGTCAACACGATGAGCATCAGCAACACGAATGTGCGTAAGATAACTACGAAGCCGCTGAGTCCCCAGACTACAAGCGAAGATTTTAAAATATACTTAGCCAATATACAGTTTCTACAAAACGCATCCAATATGCTGTCGGTGTCTTACATGAAAAAATTGCACCATATATTTAAGAAAAGCTATAGCAACTACGACAAATCGCAGGACGATAATGTGCTAACTGGGGCAAACAATGATGTGAAACTCACAACCTTATCGATTGTTACGAACGTTTCTGACGAACCAGGGAAATCCAACGATCAACCTTCTATTGTGGAGCCGATTAGTGACGATAGTTTACTACTAACCGACGACGAACAGAAGAAAATGATTCTCAACATACACCAGGAGTTTTGGGATCTGCCGACTAATTACCAAGAAAAGCCATTAGTTTTTGGATCGCAATCGAAAAATCGATACAAAACGATATTACCAAATGAACATTCTAGAGTGATTTTGAAAGCTGAGCCTGGAGCTCACTTGGAACCGTACATCAATGCCAATTTTATAAAGGTAGGGTGTAAAAAAATGGTTATAGTGTATGTAAGCATATGTACTAATTTTTTAATTGTTCTCATTTCCAGGGCTCGGATTATACCAATAATAGTTACATTGCCACGCAAGGTCCAATGGCGAACACTATCTACGAATTTTGGCTGATGGTGCAGCAAAATGTCGAAAAGACATCACCACGTAAAGACGGAAACTATCTCCACGTTGAGCAGAAATTAATTATGCTAACAGACTTTGTTGAAAACAATAGGCAGAAATGTACTGTATATTTTCCCCAGGAGCTTAACGATTCAGTGGTGTTTTGTAATGTACCAAACGTGAACGCGCAGGTAGTTCTTGATAATAGAGATAGTATTTTAGCCGATATGCAGGAAACCATAAAAACCCACCAGGTCAAAGCTATCGAATCCAGCACTGATTTTAATTACTTTCTTATCACAAATATTGGTATATGTCGTAAAAATGGTTACACTATGCGTAAACTGTTGGTGGTGTATTCGTATCAAGATGAAGCAGCAAAAGTCGAAAAACGCAGTTTTTATACAATTTATCATTATTGGTTCCCCGACTGGCCGGATCATCGATCTCCGGAGGATATAGATGTACTGTTAGATATGAGTCTCGATATACTTGACAATGATTGTTCCAAAGATTTTGACCTTGGTCCTGATGGAGTAGGAAACGATGAACGGATTTGCTCATTGCCAATTATACATTGTTCTGCAGGCATTGGACGGACAGGCTGTTTACTAGCAATTATAAATGGTCTAAGCCAGATGCGTTCATCTTCTAATGCTCATAAAACAGCAGATAAGCCTGTGGAAAAGAACTTAGAAAGTTTAGAATCTGAACCACCGGAAGCGCAAAATGCCGCCCAACAGCCCAGTTGCCCATTGATGAGTAGCAACGGCCAAACTTGTGTAGATATACTCGGTATCGTTTGTAATCTTAGGCTGCAGCGTGGCGGAATGGTACAGAATTCTGAACAGTACGAGTTAATTCATAGAGCATTGTGTTTGTACATGCAAAAATTGAGCCTTTAAATAATAAGCATTTATAAACAAAACAACAACCGCTAGTTAATGGAATAGTTAATGTACATGGCTCACATTGTTAAATTATACAAAATGACAACTTACCAAAGAATATACGATTCCTAAGTTTAGGAAAAATAAGAATACATTTTCATAATTTAAAATCCGTCATACAAAGAGTAAATTATGCATTGATGCTAAAATTAACGGTATAATTTGTAATTCTCTTCATAATGGATAATGTTTCAGAGTATGTGAATTCGATACGATACACATTTGTTGTAATATAACCAGTATTGAGTATATTGATTATAACATTTTCGTTACATTGAAAGAACAGTTCCCTTTATGTATTGTCGATAGGCGTTGTAAATGCTGGAAGTTTATTTGATTTTGTTTAAGGTGGACGGATCAGGATGCAGAATTGTAAAAGACATACCGGGCTAGATAATATTTTGGACTTGTATAGATTTGTCAAAGACCTCTAAATTCTGATCTTTCCGTTGCAATTGTGATACAGACGTTGCATCAAATAAATAAGTTGCAGTTCAATGGCAAATGCAGTCAACTCTCCATAACCATTGCTATTAGTGCAGTGTAACGGTTTAAATTTTAGCACCCTTTTCGTATATATCGTGCATTTTCATTTGATAGAAATTTGTATATCTTGTAATGGATGTTTAGCTTCTCATTTAATTTATTTAGTTAACATCTAAACAGATAACACTGAATCAACAATTTCACGCCACAATACTCGGTTCATGGCTGCATCTCTTCATCCTCGGTTCTGCCCCTCGCTCGTCAAATCGATACGCTTTTGATCCGCCTACCTAGACTCCAAGTGCTTGCAAGTCCACCTCGAGCATCGTCCACAATTTCATGCCTGTAGAGGACTACCGGCCTTATGAGCGTTTTTTACATGGTACATTTGGTGAGGGTGTGAATCTTTTTTGACCGCAGCTTCTTGTGGAGGCCACACTAATGCGCCTCCGTATTTCACGACTAACGTCAGCCGTCAGCAAGGATCCAAGGTAGACGAACTCGTCGACCACCTCGAACGTATCCTGCCGTTCTATGCATAATTGTCCCGCGGTACATAAAATTTACATAGAACATGGGATAAGTAGGCGTAGAACGGCAGTATCTCCGTCTATCGTAAAGCTGCTACCTAGGCGAGCCCTGTCGCCCTCGGCCACACCAGCTAGCATGTACTTTGTCTTCGTCAATTTACCACCAGTCCAACTTTTGCTACCTCGCGTTTCAGGTGGGTGTACAGGTCTGCCACATTTTCAAATGTTCGGTCGACAATGTCCATATCATCCGCGTAGTAAACAAATTGACTGGATCTCGTAAAAATCGTACCCCAGATGTTAATGCTCTCCTCATAACACCTTCTAGCGCCATATTGAACAACAGGCACTAAAGTTCATCACCTTGTCGTAGTCCCCGGCAGGATCCGAACGAACTGAAATGTTAGCCTGAAACCTTCACACAATTATGCACACCTTCCATCTTCGCTCTTATCAGTCTCGTGAGCTTCCCGGGAAATCTGTTCTCGTCCATGATTTCCCATAGCTCTACGTGGTCGATGCTATCGTATTCCGCCTTGAAATCGATGAAAAGGTGATGCATTGGGATCTGGTATTCGCGACATTTTTGGAGGATTTGCCGTACAGTTAAGATCTGCTCCGTTGTCTATCGGCCGTCAACGAAGCGGGCTTGATAACCAGGGCTGTTAAATGTCATGAATTTCACGTGACTTTGACATTTGAATATTGCTAATATCATCGCTCCTAGTGGAAAAAGTCATCGGAAAATGTTTTTCCCGGTGACCTTTTCCGAATAACTATCGGTTGCCAATATTGGCCAATGCGATATTTCGCATGCAAGGGTGCTATAAGCATTTTAATTTTTACAAAATTTTGACATTTAACAGCACTGTTGATAACTTCCCACGAACTCGTTTACTACAGGTGACAGACGACGGAAAATGATCTGGGATAATGCTTTGTAGGCCGCATTTAGAATGGTGATCGCTCGAAAGTTATCACAATCTAACTTGTCGCCTTTCTTGTAGATGGGGCATATTACCCCTTCCCAGATAGTGTTTCCCAGATTGTGCCTATCAGCCGGTGCGGACAATCGCCAGTCTCTCCGTGCCCATCTTTATGAGTTCAGCTCAGATACCATCCTTACCAACAGCTTGTTCTTGAGCTGGTGAATAGCATCCTTAACCTCCCTCAAAGTGGGAGCTGGTTGGTTTTCATCGCCCGCAGTACTGACGAAGGCATTTGCTCCGTTGTTCCATCCTTCATTGCCTGTGCTCTCAGCGCCATTCAGGTGTTCGTCGAAGTGCTGCTTCCACCTTTCGATCACCTCACGCTCGTCCATCAAAATGCTCCCATCCTTATCCCTGCACATCTCGGCTCGCGACACGAAGCCGTTGCGGGATGCGTTGAGCTTCTGATAGAACTTACGCGTTTCTTGAGACCGGCCCAGCGGTTCCATCTCTTCGCACTCCGTCTCCTCCAGGCTGTTGCCGTTTTCGTCTCCTCCAGAATCTGCCTACATTCCTCGTCGAACCAATCGTTCCGTCGACTCCGTCCCACGTACCCAACGTTGCTCTCAGCTGCACCGTTGATGGCTGCTTTCACTGTTCTCCAGCAGTCCTCAAGAGGGGCTTAATCCAGCTCAACCTCTAATGCAGCCTCGAGGTGGTGCGCGTATGCTTAAGCCGCTCTAGGTCATGTCGAGGCGACCGTTGGTAGCGTACGTTGTTAACGATAGTGAGTTTGGGGCGCAGTTTGACCATTACCAGATAGCGGTCAGAGTCGATGTTAGCGCCACGATAGGTCCTGACGTCGATAATGTCGGAGAAGAGCCGTCCATCAAACGGAACGTAGTCGTAAAATCCGTTTTCGTCGTCAGCCGGAGAGAGTGAGAGAGAGAGAGAGAGAGAGAGAGAGAGAGAGAGAGAGAGATCTGATGCAAAATTCTAGAAACTCAAGAGAAACCTACAAATACTATTATACAAATTATACAAATACTATTATTCCACAAGTTCTTAACGATATTTTTCTCAGACCCCGAGGAATGCTTCAGGAATTCTAGTAATTTTTCCAGTGATTTCTTCTGGAATACTTCCAGGAATGCTACCAACAATTTTTCAATTAATGCTTAAAAGAATTTCTTAAGAATTTGGCCCAGAGTTGCTAGAGCTTTCCACCGCTTCCACAAAGGTTTATTCCTGAGCTTAACAAAAAAAAACTTACAGTAATTTTCACAGAGATTATCCTGAAAAAAAACCTAGCGTTTATCACATGATTTTCCCACTGATTTTTTGTAGCTTCTAGAAAGTTTCGCAGAGATCCTAAAGGAGCTCTTCCACTAAGATTTATTTCAGAGTTTTTGAAAAAAAAAATGTTTTCGACATTTTTCCAAGAAACCCTATACTAATTTATACGCCTTTATTTTCCATTTATTCTAAGCTTTTTCATAAGGACCCTTTTTTTAATTTATTCACGATTACACTCAGGAATTGCTCCAAAAATCCTTCAGGCATTGTTCGGTGAAATCGGAGTTATAAACTTATAAACTTTTCCAAGAATATCTTGATAATTTTAACTTGCGATTTCTTATAAAATTTCTCCAGAAATTCTCTCGGCATTTCTCCATCATTTTATCAAAATATGATTCCTGTGGTTCCATTTCTTGAATAATTTTTCAAATGAAATTTTCATATCTTAATGAATTCTTCTCAACTTCATCACCAGTTAACACTATAGTAATTATTAAAATTATAACCTTTCCGAATTTCTTCAAAAACAAGACTGTAAGACTTTATTCAGAGATTGAAATGTTTTTTTTTTCAGTTATATTAGCAATTTACGAGGAGAATCTTAGAAAGCGCTTCATCAAGTATCCAAAATTTCGACATTCCTTGTGGATTTCTCAAAATTTTCTACAATAAATCTGACAAATTTCTTTGATCCTTTCCTGGAGACATCTCTTGATCTTTAAATACTTTATCAAAAAACTTGGAGGAATTTCTGAACGAGGTTAGAATTCTTGAAGATGATCTAAATCAATTTTTTGGAAAACTTGTAGATTCGTTGAATCATGAAACGATTATTGGACGGATTTCTGATCCTTAGAAAAATTCCAGATCGAGTTCATGAAGGTATCTAAAACGAAATTCTTGGCAGAATTACTCACAGAATTCGCTAAACATCACAAATCAAACTCCTGGAAATATTATCGGTGTAATATGTGAATAAAATTTACAGCACAACGAGCAATCGTAATGGCACGAGTACGTTTTTGATGTTCATAAAAGTGAATACCATTTTAGGGAAGTCTTTTTTTTTTTCTTAAGTTCAATCGTTGTTAATATCTGACTTTGACGATGACAGGCACTTTCAGATCATTTGATAATAATTCTTGGTTTTCGTGGAATTATTACAAAATAACCATTTTTTTTCTTGAGTTGTTTACACACGTAAAACAAACAGATATTTTTTGAAAATACTTTTCGTTACACTTTTTTTAAGTGTTTCAAAGCCAAACTCCTATCTTTGAAAACAAATGTTTAATCATCTAATATTAAAAATTCACCAAACACTTATGGATTTTTAATAATTTCTTGAACCTGGAATTATATTCCAGAACCTGGAAAAACCTGGAAATATCAGGGAATTCTATTTCTGTAAATAAGTAGACACCCTGTAATAGGAACGAATGTTCGGAACATCGATTCAAAAAAATGGTAAAATCAAGCGCATTTTTGATCTGGCAAAAATTGCCAATACAAATTAACCCCCTAAAATATTTTTTTAGTAGTAGGAATCTAAAACAGATTTAATAGGAATTATTAAGGTTATAAAAACGGAAAGAACAAAGTTAAAATATGTTATTGCTGTGTGTGGCTGAAACGCAAATATCAAATACGGTAATACCTAACGGCAAGATTTTTCACAAGAAAAGTGAAGTGAAAGATTGATTTCCTTTGACGGTGATATTGACCATTGAATTTGATTATTTGTTGGCGGTCAGTCAAGTATGATTTCAAGCCATGTTAAAAGTCATGGTTCGATTCTATTTTTTTTTTAGTTTCAAAAGTAGCATAGGAATGTCAATGCGATCAAAAGCCTTACTAAAGTATGTATAAAGAGCTTCTGCATGATTTCCATTATCAAAACATTACGCAGCATGCTTCAAATTAAGAATATGAGAAAGAGCGATGAGAGCAAAAAAAGTTGCATGATAGAGAGAGGACGGCACAAAAAGAGAAGCGAGAAAACACCGAGGATAAAAGGTGGAAAAGGGGTGATCATCGGGCTTCTCGAGGCTGGTTTTGAAAACGGGAGAGGAGGGTAGATATAGGATCCGTGGAGTACAGACGAA
The DNA here is from genome assembly GCF_002204515.2 of Aedes aegypti. Lineage (NCBI taxonomy): Eukaryota > Metazoa > Arthropoda > Insecta > Diptera > Culicidae > Aedes > Aedes aegypti. Next base: position 225,710,215 of record NC_035108.1, on the reverse strand, counting down.
AAAACGACTGCAGTCTAAATCAGATTGATAAAAATAATGTACCGTAAAACGGGGTAACTTTGATAGTTTTTTCGAAGAAAACTTGAATATTTTTACATGTTGTTTCAAAGATTTACAATTTATATTTTTAAAACAAGTACTGGCATCCTAGCTATCGATTACAGTCGATAAATTGGCAAAAGATTCATTTTGAATGGATATATGATTTTTCATATAATCGAAAGTTGGTTTTCTGTTATGGGGTAACTTTGATAATGGAGTATGATTCGAACAAAATTGAATGAATAACGAACATTTGTAGGGCATTGCATACCTCTAGGCGTTTAACGTTATATGGAAATTTCTGACTTAGATTACAAAAATGGCCCCAGTTTGTGAATATGCTTTTCGCTAAGAGATTTGAGACCGTATTCAAGTTCTATGATAACTAGGCTATCAAAGATAAGTGGCCAACTATTCAAAACTACACCAAATAGTGATCGTAGAACAGATTGTTTGTAAGCGTTTTGAAAATGCTAAAATTGTGTAATTTTTTAAATTCGTATAAAAAGCCTAAAATGTTCTTGATTTAAATGAAAACCGCTCTTACATGAAGTGTGATACTAATATTCTTTAGTTTTGCATTCGTTTTGCTTAACTGATTAACAGAAATTATGATATTTCATTTAGTATGCGGTGGGTTACGCACTATCAAAGTTACCCGCATTATCAAAGTTACCCCGTTTTACGGTACCGTAAATTCGGGTGTAATTGATCAGTAGGGCGAAATTGATCACCATGTAATGAGATTTTCAATCTTACTAATAGTGCACCAAAATCAATTCAACCTATTGTAAATGGACGTTGTTTGTCTTAAATATTGTCGAATTGTGTGTAGTGAAGGTTTTTGTGTCAAAGGATGTCTATTTCAACGAAAATAATGTAAAATTCAAGAATTATGTTTGGTGCGATAATGATAAACATTCACAAACTTCTTGTTCTAAACAAGGATTTTGACATGGTGTTAGCCTGAAAGTTGGTGAGGGTGCTTAAAATATATCCCCAAAGCAGATTTTATCATCAAAATTCGTACCTATTTGATCGTTTTGTTGAAAAAAATGAATTTCTGCTGAATGTTCTTTGGAAATTGCCTACATTCAGGCGTTTCCCGTGGTATTCTTGATATTTAATTAATGATTATTTCCATAAATATTGTCTTGTTAAGAATTTGGTAAACATATTCGGATTCAGGAGGCCCAAATTAAGTATGTAGAGTTGATTTTAGAACTAACAATAATCATATTGACAAGTGATCAATTTCACCCCGAAATGGTATCTCCCGAATTTTTATTTTAAAGGTTATTTTTAGTACTAACATCACGTTTGTTAGAAAATTTAAGTAAATAAGGTTATAAAGTTCACCGTCGTACTTGTTTTCATCCATTTAGTTGTATAGTTTTGATAACATTTCAGAAAGCATACCAGAAAAACCATGAAAAATGATCAATTTAACCCGAAATTACGGTACCAGTAATATGCTGGGATGTACTATAAATAGAGTAAATTCTTCTGAAATACAAGGGTAGTTTTAAGAATGGACGTAGCCAACTATAATAGTAATGTTTACCACAGATTATACCATGGCTTTGTCAAAATAGAATAGATAAGTGAATTTAATAAATCTTAGTATTTAGTAAGATTTCCTGATTAACCTACCAAGATTTTTTAAATTCACTTATTCTATTTTGACAAAGCCATGCTAGAATATGTGGTAAACATTACTATTTTAGTTGGATACGTCCATTCTTATCAATAACAATGTTAAACAATGTAGAAAATAATTAAAACCCTCGCTCATTTGCTCATTAAACTACCAGAAAAAAAAATCCTTTTTTTCGTATAAACAGGTGAAATTAACTCACCTGTAAAAATTCTGAACTGCTACGACAAATGAAATGTAATGGGTTGTTAAGGTGAAACAGTTTGGAATCAACTTCTAAGATTTCACATTAACTTCAAAGGCACAAATCTCGCGAAGAAAGCACCCAACACCAGTGCACTTTTCATTTTGGTTTTGTGCACTAGCAGAAAGCGTAAAACAAGAAGATCAGAAACGTTTGCCAACTATTTCTCCAGTTTTGTGCCTTTGAAAACGTGAGTAGGGGGACAAGTCGGCCATTGTGCCGGCCATCTTTGGATTCCGAGATGTTTCACCTTAACAAAATGCTAATAAATGCTGAATTTAGTTTTACCAAATTATGATGACAGTGTTTTCTAACACAGAACAGCGAGATGTAGGAAATGAATGTAATGTTTGAAATGATGCTAATAAAGAATTAAAAAAATAATTAAAAGAAGAAAATAAATTAAAAATACTACTCTTTCTAAAATATGTTACAATAATGGAGGGGGTGCTATTTTGGAAGATTCTATGATTTCATCATTCTAAAATTATTTTTTATGCCAAATGGTCGTCGCTTAGACAGAATGGACCAAGTGTCTTTTAATGATTTCAGGCAAACTTACCCTAAACATTCGGAATAACGAAATAGTCGCATAATTAATAAATAATTAAGTTTACGCAAAAAATTTCCTTCCTGGCACCAGTAGTTGCCGTCGTGTTTCAGTAGTGGATCAACGGATGGAAACAGTTTTTTAAATGGATGTATAGAAACGAAGAAAAGTCCCAGAGATGATCTCTATGCTTCATTTGAAAGATATAAGTTGCTGTTCCGAGGAAAAAAAAGGCTAAACCTATATAAAAATTAACTATTTTGTTTAAAATTCCTTGAATTATTCCTGAACGTCTACTACTGGAGCACTGGCGCAACTAGTGGAACACATGTACCAATAGTGGCTCAAGCGATTTTATGCTCAAAAATTAGTTTTATCACTCTTTCTATATTTTTTTCCATATAGAAGAGGTTGAAACCTTTCTGTTGACACCAAAAGATCTCAGTTAGGGCGTTTTGTTATTTTGTTAGGATTTTTCATAGCTTAGGTAGTCCACTAATGGCACCGGCACCCTAAAACGTTTTTAAATCCGTCTAACAAACTGAAACATTTCTACTTTCTACGCTTTATAAAGTGTTGGGCAGTACATTATTGCTGTTTGCGTCTGACGTGCAAATCTTCTCTAACTGGGCTTCAAATTCGGTAACACAAAGTAATCAAAGGACTCTTAGCAACCATGATCCATTTCACCGCCAACCTAGCAAAGAAAATCAAACTCTGACTTCGCCTTCCTTGTGAAAAATCTTACCGCGTTTGATGTTCCCGCATTTGATATTTGCATTTCAAATGCACACAGCAATACATTTCAAAATTGTTGATATTGCTGGATTACCAATAACTTAAAAATGTTGACCAGCCTATCTTTTGAAAAAATCAGGTGGGAATCCCCAGTGTTTGTTGTTTGATATGAATGAAATATTTATATTTAGATATTATTTTTTCATATTATTATTATTACTTTATTACATTATCTCTTGATATGTATCTAGACTAATTCGATTTTGAATTGATAACGAATCATTCTTATTTAAATATTAAATTTTCCATAATATTGGATTATCTGACAGACAAGTCTATCCGGGGATAGAAGTTTTCCTGCCGGGCGATGAAAATCGTTCGATTGAAATCTCCCTTTTTGTATATCCAATTCTACATTTACAAACAGGCACACCCATGTAGGAAGGGTAAATAATGATGTATGCGCACGCATGGTTCTATCGACCGACGACAGTAACGGTGGATCTTTGCCTAGCACTGTTAATTTCGCTCTATCTAAAAGTGTCGGAAAACCGGAATATTCAATAAAAATTAGATCATTTTCGTCATACAAATCAGCGGTGATGATCAAGTTCGCGATATTCGATGATTGTTTCGCAGTAGGCCACGGCGCGCGCGAATTACGAGCTAACTGAAAATTTCGTACGCCATTAGGGGAGTGTTGAGTGCAGAAACACCAGACATCGAATTTGAAGTCTACATTGAGGCAAATAACCGACTCGAAGGGAAACGCGAAGATAAAAACGTAATAAAACGCTGAATAAGTGCTTATTATACAAAATTGATCGCCAGAGCTAATGCAAGCGTAAAAAGGGTGTTGGTACGTCCCTTGGGAATGTATTTTTGATAATTAAAATTTTGTCACTGAAGGTGGACCTCATCAATCTATGTACCACTGCAACGATTTGTTTTAATAAAATGGAACCTTGATCTAGTAACTAATTGTTAAAATCAATTAAAATTAGAAAAAAAAATGAATATTCATGGTTGCAAAACGATAGCAACTAATTGAAATATGATGTTCAAATTTCGATTTTTCAGTCGTGTTGGGATCCATCACTCCCACACCTACACATGTAAACTTCATCAAGAAGGATAATGCGAATTTCGACAAATGGAATTTTCGTTTACTAGTATGTACCTACGACCAAGAGCTTAGATGTACATACTTGACTCGTTAAGATGTTGTGATGATAGGAGGAGAAAACAGGCAGTAGGTAGTTTCCAAGTGTCTACCATGGATGAATGAAAAAAAAAAAGTGTTGTGCAAATATTTGGGCCATTTTTAAATGTTGTATCAGATCCATTCACTAAACTAACACATTCATTGGCACACCCTTGATCGACGGTGGAAAATAATTGAAGGAAAATGATTTTTTAGGGTTTCCATTGATCTGCGGTAAAGTGTGCGACTGTTGCTTTGTATGATGAAGGTAGCTTAGTTCGAATCCCGGTGCGGTCAAGGATCGTCACAAGAAACCAAATGGCACAATTCACGGTGCGTGCTAATATAGGGCTATTTAGAGTATACATGCTCTAGATTGACCGTATAATAGTCCTTTAAGTCCAATAAAGCGAATTAGCGGATCAGGGTTGCTTCGGTTTTCAGGCTGGATTTATTTTTGTTTTTTTTTTGTACGGTCACCGCACATTTCAATTTCATCATTAAGAATAAAATATGATTAGAGAATACACCTCAAATATGATAGAGATGATTTAGAGAATACACCTCAAAATTCGCGGTTATTTACGAGAAGTAATAGTTTTAGATATTTTCTTTGGATTTTGTGGATAATTTTTTAAAAGTATTTCCAGAGATAAAATCTGAAAAAAGTATTGGATGAAGTCCTGAGGAATTAAAAAAAAACTTAAAGTATCCTCCAAGGAATGCTTGTTTACTTATTATTTATTTATTTGGTTTTACATCAATTAGCTTGATAAAACCTCGCCAGCAATATTTCGTCAATTCACTCGGTTCATGGCCGCTTCTCTCCATCCTCGACTACGACCCACGCTCTCCAGGTCCCGGTGCACATGGTTAATCTACCTAGCTCGCTTCGCCCCACGCCTTCTTGTTCCGACCGGTTTCGTGGCGAACACTATCTTTACAGGGCTGATGTCCGGCATTGTTGTAACATGTTCTGTCCAGCCACCTTCAGGACTTCACCGTAGAGTTGGGCGAGCTCGTGGTTCATTCTTCGCCGCCACACACCGTTCTCTTGCACGCCACCGAAGATCGTCCTCAGCACTCGGCTTTCGAGAACCCTTGACCTTGCAAGTTCTCCTCGAGCATTGTCCACCTCTCATGCCCGTAGAGGACTACCGGTCTTATGAGCGTTTTGTACATCGTGCATTTGGTGCGGAGGTGAATTTTTCTTGACCGCAGTTTCTTCTGGGCCCATAGTAGGCACGACTTCCACTGATGATGCGCTTTCGTATTTCCCGTCTAACATTGTTGTCAGCCGTCAGCAAGGATCTGAGGTAGACCAACTCGTCCACCACCTCGAAGGTATCCCTATCTATCGTAACACTGCTTCCTAGGCGGGCCCTGACGCGCTCAGGTCCGCCTACCACCATGCACTTTGTCTTCGACGCATTCACCACTAGCCCGACTCTTGTTGCTTCGCGTTTCAGGCGGGTGAACAAATCTGCCACCGTTTCAAGTCTTCTCCCAATAATATCCATGTCGTCAGCGAAGCAAACAAATTGTCCGGATATCGTGAAAATCGTGCCTCGACTGTTAAATCCGGCTCTCCACATAACACCTTCAAACGCAATATTGAACAACACACGCAAAAAAATTGTGCGGTAAAAACTACCATTTTAGGGGGTTAACTCAAGCGCTCGAACCGGCAATTTTCAGCAGACCAGAAATGCGCTTGATTTTACCATGTCTGTTGTCGAAATTTGATTGTTGTAAATTATTTCTGTCAAATGTATCATTAATGTGGTGGGATGTACCGTAAACATAGTAAATTGGTCTGAAATTCCATGGTAGTTTCAAGAATGGACGTAGTCAGCTAAAATAGTTATTGTTACCACAGAATTTTTTCCCGTGCAGCCACGCAAGTCCATCACCTTGTCGTAGTCCCTGTTCGCCCGAGATCTTCTTTTGCAAACCGTCCATCGTTGCTCTAATCAATCTTGTGAGCTTCCCGGGAAAGCTGTTCTCGTCCATGATCTTCCATAGCTCTACACGGTCAAAACTGTCGTATGCCGTTTTGAATGGTGCGTAGGGACCTGGTACTCACGGAATTTATGGACGATTTGCAGCACGAAAAAGATCTGGTTCGTTGCCGAGCGGCCGTCGATGAAACCTGCTTGATAACTTCTTGTTTGCTTATTTACAGAATCAAAAAAAAAAAAAATGATTCGGGGCAAGTTATATGCGACATGTTTTTGATGAAATGTTGCTGTAATTCTTGGCGGAAATCAAAATATGACATTTGGAGAAACACCTGAAGAGGAATCTGGTTGAAATCGAAGGAACTATTAGAAATTGCAAAAAAGTTACAATTATCACTTAGTATTTTTGTGGTGGAATTCAAGAAGGACAGTTTGGAAAAATCTTTGAACGGATATCTTAGAAATTCCTGATAAAATTCTTGAAACACTCGTGAGATGATTTCTGGAAAAATCCTTTGACAATCTGAGCAAATCTGTAAAATTTCTAAAAGCAAATTTGAATGACATAAAACAGATGTCACACTGGAGTACTCAGAGGTATCGAAACATTTTTTTTTGTAAATTGCAGGTTGCTGTTCGTAAAAGAAATCCTGATTTTTTAATGGGAAAAAGTGAAATACCCCCGAGATTTTATGGAGTTGTTAATGGCAGTATCTCAAAATAATCATCAGAAACAATTTCCAAGAAATATATAGAAAACTTACTGAAGAAAGCAATTCGCTATGTTTTTAAAGGAATGTTCCACCAAGATCTCATTAATTACTTCTTGGTATGGTATGGAAATTCTCGGAGAAATTCATAGCTTTCTGGAAGCGGAGCTCTGTAGCTTCCCTGTTTTATTGAATGGTAAATTTGTATCGGAATAGCGCATATGAAAGTTAAATGTTAAACAATTTAATCACAAACTATGGTCTTACATATTGCTCATACTTATACTCATTCATACATGCGATACACTGATATGTTTCAAATGTTCTTTGGATGTCGAATTAATTAAACATGCATGGAGCTTGATTTTTCATTCAATATTAATGAGCAATGTTCATCTTCTGCACTAAATATTTAATACGGGTTTCTCACGTCAACCGCGTTAATATTGTCGACCCTTTCAGCTGTCAATTATTTATGAACTACATATAGAAAACCCTCTTAATATGATCAAATTTCACGACACTGCCATATGAGGTGTCGGAATTGTAACTTTTAAAAACGTATGGAATAAAAATGTACATATCTCCAGCTTCCTTCGACTAGGGTTGATGTACCCTCGAAGGACGAAGAAAATGAAATAATCGTCGTATCAACTTGCATTTAGCTCTCGGGGATAATACTACGATTTTCGGAGCAGGGATATAGTATGATATTAGTAGTACCTAACGCGCATGTGGTGCACACCGGTGTCCCTTCCTAAAGTGTTGAACACAAGTGCTTCAAGAAGAAGGAAAACAGTTATATGAGTGATTGGGACATCCCATAAAATATCACCTATATGCACAAAGTGAATATTATCATAAAAGCTCGACAGGAATCGTTAAGTAGAGTATAAGCCTCCATAGTTCCGAACCTTCGTTCCGGTTGTTATCCAGTTATCCAGTCAAACCTCAAAGCAAAAGGAATCATAGAAGTGCAACTATAATAATCAACTTTCCATAAATCGTTCGGGGAATTCGTCAGAAAAATTCCCAAAATGCTGATACGGTGGAAGAGTAAAGACAAAAGCTCTTCCTCAAACTCATCAGGAAGCACGAAGAAGAAAAGGAAAGGCCGAGAAGGAGGTGAGTATCTAACCATCGTGAGGAGGACAAACTGAAACTTAAAAGCTTAAATCATAAAACAATTTTTAGAACGAATGTAATTTATACAAATCTCACTGACCCATTTGATTGTGAAAATGCGATGCGATTTCTTGAGCAAACATGATGTTCAGCATTGGTCTAAGTTGTACAGTTAATTAATGATCAAGTGGAAGGCAATTCCCGCCTGAGGAATTTTGCTGTTATAAGGTTTTGCCGTTTGGAAGTGTACAAAACCACGTGCTCCGGTGGGGATCGAACCCACGACTCCCTATTCGTTAGATGGGCGCTTCAACCTACAAGCTGCGGAGCCCTTTGAGAGCCCCGACGGTAAGAATAGGGTGGACCAGGCCCCTCGGGGGGGGGGGGAGAGAAATATTTTAATTATTTGAGGACTTTCACGAACAGCTGAAATTAGTAGTTTACGCCACAAGTAGCAGAATGATGATTACAGCTTGCCGAGTTGAATAATCACGACGAGTGCTGTAAAAATCCAGTTCTGCAACGAATTCTTAGAAGACCACTTGAGGCTGTTAAAATTCATATCGGGATAAAATTGATGTGTAATGATTCATTGTGTAACTCAAATCTGCTACGTGATGAAATGGCGTTGCGTACACGCAGCGAACTGGACTAGCGAAATTCATACATTTTGCCTTATTTGCCTTTGGAACGTCTATTGCAATGCGAGCGATTTATGTACCGTTCCAGCATCACTCTGCATCAAGGCGACGATAGGCGCGTGGTATACGCACGGGCCTATCAATCGCAAGGTTCTTGGTTCGATTCCAGGTTGCCGCGTAGACATGTTTTCAAACAAGCTGTTCCGTATAATTTTCAAATGTCAAAATTATGCAAATCCAACATAACGATCACATTTTAACAACATGTTTGGTGGTGTGTGTATGAATTTGATCGAATAATTTCTAAATTGTGAAAACCTTAGAAAAAAGTTGTAATACGAGCCATTAAATAGGCGCAGTTACCTCACTAAACGGGGTAAGCGGGACCAATCCAGTTTCATGCATCAATCCACATCAGTAAGTCAAGCATTGCAATAATAGGATTGATAAATCATGGATTTTAAATGTTGAGTACATATTTGATGCACATAAGAGATCAACCATAAAATACGTAACGTTTTAGGAAGAAAACGTCACAGCCAATTCAGATTACTGACCCCAGTAAAATTTTACTGGGTTTTGGAACTACGGTTTTTTCGGTAATTTTTACGATTACCGAAAAAACCCAGTAAACCAAAATATGTTTTGATTGATGGAAATTACTGACTTAGTCAGTAAAATTGTAGAGCGTTTTTACTGGCTTTCCAGTTCCCCATGCTTCATACTTTGCTTCTCCGAATACTGTTTTTTTCAGAAATCAATACAAATTAAACCCCAATCGACATGGACATGGACATCGACATGCATTCTTCGTGAGAATAAACATCTACGGTATGCTCATATCTCAGTGGAAGTAATTGAAAAATGTGTGACAAAATCATTAATTGGTTGGTTTACATACAAGAGGCAAACTCGGTGCAGATGAATTTACCTCTTGTATGGGAATCAACCGAATTTACCAACGTAAAGCTAAGTATGCTGTTCCGCTCAAGAAAAGTAAAAATTTCTGCTCAAGAAATGGTCAAGAAATTTCCTACAGTGAGCTCCATTTGAATTGACATTTCTTTTCAACTGCGTACTGCGATCAAAGAAAAACGCTTTTCTTGAGCATTTCTTGCAAGAAATTTCCCACGCATCGAGATAGGCGATTACTTTTCTGTTGAAGTGCATACTTCGCTTAAGCAGTTAAATCGTGCTTAAGCAGTTAAATCGTGCTGTGAGCCTTTTTGGTTGCTTAAAATGGTCGAGTTTCTCACTAAATTTCGACTACTTACCACGAGAAAGCGCAACATAGATGCAGGAAAAGTTTGGTTGCCAAAGCCGTGTCTCCCGGCGCCGGATGATTTTCCAGCAGGAGATTCTCATTTGACACTTTCCCGCATGCGCATCAGTTTGTTTTGATTTGATTTTGACGACAAGTCAGTAAAAAAAATTAACTACTGAATAGTCGGTAATTGTTTTTACCAGGCTATCGACATGCATGGAGACACCATCTTCTATGGTGACAGAGGGCTCGATTGGCTTGTCAGATACACTCAGAAACACGGGTAGTCACAGAATGACTAAATTTTAGTAATTTATGACTTCCTATCTGCCTCTCTTTCATTCTGCCGGGAATTTTATTCCTATTTTTCAATTCACCTGGGTTGAAGCATCGCTAAGCTTCAACCCAGTCGAAATGACAGTTAGTGTGAAAGTTCACAGCAGAATGAAAGAGAGGCAGATAGAAAATAGTCATTAATGCATAAACTTTAGTAATTCTGTGACTATTTTTATTTCTGAGTGTAGATCGGGCCCGGGACATCCTGTCTACTGCAAATCACTGCAGTTGATATAGGGCATGTCCATTGCCTGGTTTTTACTGACTTTTCGGCCTGTTCGGTAATGTTGCAAAATTTGGTCTGATAGCTACCGTAGAGAGACGAACCAGCCAAGGGCTGAAAGTCTCTTTAATAAAGAAAATTCATTCATTCAGCTACCGTAGTTCAGTAAAAAGTAAAAATTATTACTGAACGTTAGAACTTTTCAATCAAAAAGCTGGAAGTTCGGTATTTTTTATGATTTACAATACGTACCCAGTATTAAAAATTACCGAACAAGCAAATCGTGATTGAGTGTGTATATTTAATGATATGTCACATGGCACTTAATATTAACTGAAAATTCCTCCGTTATGCTTTTATAAAGAGGAATACAACATGTATTGAATGAAAACTTGTTAGTTAAAAAGTAGCACGTAAACTTTCAATAATTGACAAAATTGCAAATATGTTCAGTTATTATTGTTACGCATGGCACAAAACTACATAATGAGATGCAAATGTTTTGCGCAACTACGCAATTTTGGTAGAAACAACAAATAAAGTTCAATAAACATAGAAAAGTAAACGTTCTCACGATGCATTTCAAATTTCATCTTTGTCTTCGTTCAATTTTAAATTCGTATTAAAAAAATATAATACCGGGTACCCCCGTTGGTTTGACCACTTTTAATCTGAACACTTTTTAATCTGTACCCCGCTAATTTGCACATCGTTCAGATTAAAAATGGTTCAAACGTCATTTAGCTCATGGAACGGAGTAAACTGGAATGGAACGCTGTGAAACGGAACACAAAATCAAAACAAAACAGTGAAAGAGGTTACCAGAAGCACGGTTCTAGGGTGACTAGATGTTCAAATTAAAAATGTACCCCGATGGTTTGCATGAGGTACCGTTCAAATTAGCGGGGGTACACGGTATACAGATAAATAAGACATTTTATCTCCCTCTTAAATAATTACGGTAATGTGAGATTGATTTTTTTTTTGATAAAAATCATTTGTTTTAATGTCTAGTACTATGTATGCTCTAGGAAAATGTTTGAAACGTATAGGAAAAGTTTTGATACTGGTGCTTGTTTAGATAGGTATAAACATATTTTGAGGTAAGTCAGACCATAGACATTTTTATATGAAATGAAACAAAACACCTGTTTATCTGAGGCAGCTTGTAATACTACTTAAAATTGTAGTTAACTGATAATAATTCGATTTAAAACACAATTATTTTTTGCGAGCCAATGCAAGAAAGAGTGAACGTGTCACAATTTATCATGTACGTTGAAAATGGAGCTGAATTGACAACTGTTACATGGAACGCCCATCCTACGAAAAACGAATCGGTGGTTTCAAAACTCTGTTCAACTGAGTAGGTCAGTTTTGGGATGAAAACCGAAAAAACTAGACAAGCAAGCCTTGATTTTCATTAAAAGTTTTTTCAAGTGACAAGTGAGTGTGTGCTGCAGTTTTGAAGCGTTGGAAATCTCAGCATATTTCAAGCGATTTCAAATTACGAAACATTTTTCCGAATTGCAACGATTCAAAGCAATTAGATAGGTAATAATGAATTTTAGTATAGATGGTAAAAGATTGGAAGATGAGATAAAATAAGTATTCGTTTAAGGTTGGCGGAGCTCTTCTTGGTATTTCATTTGATGAAAGATAAGTTTATTTTTTAAAGGTGAAGAGTAATAAATTCTTAAAATTAGATGAATTGAAGCCATTCTTCAAATCAAATCTTCGAGAGCACAAATCTATAGAACCATTGTTCTGAAGGACAATGAAAATATCTTATTGCCTATCATTGCGGTAGGGGAAGTGGTGTCAAAATGAACAGGGGTGGTAAAATGAGCACCGTGCCTTTTACCGAGAAAAAACAAATTTGATTGAATTTTTATCACGCACGGACGATATAGAGCATAAATCGGAGCATTCGAGTTGATACGGAGGTCAATTTAAGTTAACATATCAAGGAAAACTAAAATTTTAGAAAACGTCGTTTGAAAATTAGAACTGGCGTTCAGTTGGCAACCGCTCTTCGTGAGTGATATACGTGTTTATCCTAAGCTCCAGTTATTCGATTTTTTACGGTTTCTTGTGCGACAGAATTTTGCATCTAACGCAAAATGCCTGCGCATAGGAAGAATACCCTAGTTGTGGATTTCAGCACCCTGCCAAAGCGGCCAGTTTTGGACCAGGTGGAGGAATTCCTCAAGAATAAACTCAAGCTTGACATGGCCGATGTCAAGAGCATCCAATTACATCACCTCGACAATTGTGTGTTCATTGAAATGAACAATGCGAGCGTAGCACCACGGCTACATAAGCAGCACCATCTACGGCATTCGTTTATCTACGAAGGAGTGGATTATTTCGTCCCGGTGTATGTGGACGGACCCACCACTACTGTCAAAATCCACGATCTGCCGCCGCAGATGCCTAATTCGCTCATCACTAAGAATCTGCAACAGTACGGCAAGGTACTTTCCATCCAAAACGATGTTTGGAAAAACTATTTCTCGGGGGTTCCGAATGGCGTTCGCGTGGTTCGTATGAGGATGGAGAAACCGCTGCCAGTATACATTACCGTTGACAGCCATCGTAGCTACGTCAGCAACCCGAAGGAACCACTACGAACTTCGTCGAATGTAACCGAAAAGCAAGCACTTCCCGGCCCTAGCAGTGAGCAGAAGAGAAAGAAAACCAACGCGCACCACAGTCGGTTCATTCCGACTCAAGTGACGATGATACTGGCGATGACGACAACGACGACGACGGCGGCGACAACGATGACGATGGAAGCAGCAACGAACCGAGAAGAAACAACAGTGGAGTCTAGCGGGAAGAGACGGTTGTCAACAGAAACATCTCATAGCGGAACGACAGTCGAGAATGAGCCAAAGCGATCTTGTAGCCGGAATAGACAAATAGACGAACAAAGAACAAATGCAGAATGGAAGGTTTACCAGACGCGATCGAGAAGGAAAAATGAGAGTGAAGCAAAGTAAATTGAATTGTACATGTTAATGTTGTACTTTTACAGACACGAATGCACCAAAAGGTGTACAGTGTCTTTAATAAAAAAAAAAAAAAAAAAAAAAAAAAAAAAAAAAAAAAAAAAAAAACTAGCGTTACTTTTAGCTCGGGAGTCTTGAGGTTTTTCAATATCGATATGATATGATGTCAAATCTGATACCTTTAGATTTTTTTTTGAAAGGCTTACAATCATAAATGAATATATTTTCTGGAATGCAATGAAAATATTCAAAAATATTTGTTTTGCTCACGTTTTTTGCATGATGTTCATTTTACCCACATAGTGCAGGTAAAATGGACATTTGCATCGTTTTTTGCTAGCGATAAAAATAAGGTACAGAGGGGGAAGTGTATCAGTGGGGTAAGTGGATCATTTGATCATATTAAGCATAAATACTTGAATATGCTGAATGTTTTCGCACCATTGCTTTGTTTTAGATTATATTCTTACGTCCACACTGATACTATTGCAAAACTGGTACTACACATACACTTACACAAGCAAACTTGTTAGCTGCAAAAATAGATTAATTTGAAAATTGTTCTCCATCAATCAAAATTTTATTGTATCTTTTTCTAAAATCGAATACTGTAAGTTTTTTCAACATATGGTGAGCATTTAAGTTCTAATTGAATAAATCACAATGAAAAATATGTGATGTTTATAAATAAATACAGATATATTGGACATGGTACACTAACCCCTACTTTTCAATGGAGTAAGTGGATCAAGTATTATTATCATCTATTGGCCGACTGCTTACGAGAATAGACCATTTCCGTCAGACCTTACCCCCATTTTTTATATTTTTCTTCGAAAGGTAATTATTTTTAATGATTATTGACGCTTTCAGATATTTTTTATAAGTACTCCTGATTTTCTTACAAATTTTTGAAAATTGGGAAATTCACCAAATTTTAGGTGAATAACGGCATGCGGCACAGTTGTTTCAACCCTGTGGGTATAGAATGTGGAGATTTTTCCAAAACTTTTATAACAACCCTGCATTGAATGTTTGTAGACAAAGCAAAATGTCAAATGCAGCACTCAACAAAACTGACTCGCTCGTTGGTTTGTTGTTTCTCAATCTCATGCTAAACTTGTTCCGCTCAAAAATAAGTACCGGGTGCACAAAATCAGTATCTACTCATGCAGCAAATTTTCTGTGCAAATAGGCTGTATTCGTTTTTTAGCAAGGGCTGGTAAAAAAAATGAATGAGTGAATATCGCACATTAAAGGAATTCTCGGATTGTGGAATTCGCTTCTTTTGATTAAGAAAACATGAAAAAAACATTTTAATTTTAAAGTTTTTCTTATTTTTTCCATTCGAATAGACAAGCGGAATCAGATTTCGCATTGGCGATCATCTTTCAGCATTTCGATGGAAAAAATCCTGCAAAATTCCGCATCTTACAAACGGTTAACTCACAAAGTTAACTGTTTGCTTCCGCGCGGAAGATGCCGGAGAGTCCCGTTCTCAGCAATCCGGACATAATCAATGGCCAACACGTATACGTATAGGCTCACATAAGGCGCCATCCACAAATTACGCAACGCTCTAGAGGGAGGGTTGAGTAGGCTTAAGCGTTACGACTCATACAAAAATTTGAAATTTTTCATACAAAATGCGTTTAGGACGGGGGGGGGGGGGGGTCTGGGGTGGTTGGTGTGTTTGGGGTTTGGTCGAAAATTGTCAATTTCAGCGTTACGATGGACGCTGCCTAATAAGTTTTGCATTCGTTGCCTCATTGTGTGTGGGTCGAGCACATGCGATGTGTGAATCTGGTTTAGCGTGCTGGTTTTATGCTCCCGCTCACAAGCCATCACCGGAATCACAAGGAATCACCGAAAAATGATGACAATAATGGCCATTGGGCCATTGTAGCTGCACAAATGTAATGGCCTTCTTCAACTTTGGAATCCTTCACGACCACAAGAAATCTCCTTGTCTGAGCTGCTGTAGTTTTTGGTTGATCTGCGTTAGGTTTCGAAAAGGACCCTCTTGCGGTTTTGTGGCCGGTGGCAAACTTGCAACGAAAATTTCACTGCGCGGAAGCATTTAATTTTTATTCTTGGATATCCACGGACGTCGGGGCAAAATCCAAATCAATAGCTGAAAAACTTTTCGTTGGCAAATTTTTCACTGGCCGCAAAACAATGTGAAGTTCGACAACTGAAGCACCCAAGCAACTTCTTGTGAAGGATAAAAAGGAGATATTTTATGTGGCCGTGAAGAATTTAGTCGCGACGCCTCTCCTCCTGATGGTTCTTCAGCTTCCATTTGTTTGGGGTCTTGAAAATTAAACGGCGAAATATGTTTGCACACGCAATTAACATTAAGATTCCGGTGTTGGAACCTATTAAGATGGATATTTCAGCGGCCAGCACCACCAGGTCGTTTCCGGGTCGGATGTGGGGATTTCAGTCACCGCCATTACCGAAAAACAAACAAATGCACTCAAATCCGAAGATCAACAAAGTTTGAATTCACTTAGGTGGCGCAAATCATTAATGCGTGCTACTATATCTCTCTTTTATTTTCCGGCTGATGTCACTATTTACTCTACATAAAAGTAGCGAAAGAAAAACAGAGAGAACTAGTGTTACGCATCAATGATCTGCGACACCTAAGTTAATGTTGATCATTGGAGGAAACCCAGAAGCTTGAGTGGAGACCGCAGAGGAACAGCTGATCAAAATTCACCACAACGTGGAGATAAAATCTTAGGGTAAAAAGGGGTCTTGTAAAAATCGGAGAGAAATAAAGTGTAAGGAAACGTGGGGTGAACTGTCGTGCCGCCAGTTTTTCATTGTTTTTCAATAGTTAGGGGCTTTAAAACATATGGGTTTCTTAGGAAAGTTTGTCCAGTAAATTGGAAGAAAGCTCATGAGCGAATAAAATTTTTTGACGGAAATGGTCTATTTGAATAAGTTTTAATATCCGCAAATGTTGTTGTTTTAACTTTGTTCATTCCTAGCCTAAATTTGACAAATTGACTATGGATAGTTTGAATTAATCCACCTAAAAGATTTTTTTTTAATTTTTCTGATATAAAAATATAAAATAATGAATATTGCAAAATTCAAACAAAAATTTTCGTGGTTCATCTAAGCTGAGTTGCAAAAAAGCAAAGTATACTAATTTTCCAATTGAAACAATATTATCGTACCTTATTTGATAATATAATTTGTTCTAGACATATGATACAGATATATTCATAAATAGAATAAAAAGATTACAGTTTGTTAAATAAAAATAAATGTAACTAATATTTTTATACCTCGAGTGTTTTTAGAAAACATCGGTAGGAATAATCCTACAATGCTTCTGTATAACTTATGTGTATAAATGGATAAATTATCTCCAAATTATTCTAGCTACAATGCTTTTTTGTTCAAATTAGTGTGAACTATTGTTCGTAGGCATATTTTCAAAAATATTTTAATAAAATAAAGATACTTTTTAATTTTTAAAGTATGAAAATGTGACATAACTAGCACTAACAACAAGAACGAGAGTAATATCACTCTTACTGTACATAATAGACCATTTCCGTAAAAAAAAAATGTATGTGCTCATGAGCTTCCTTTCAATTTACTAGACAAACTTCTCTAAGAAACCCATATGTTTTGAAGCTCCTAACTATTGAAAAACAATGAAAAACTGGCGGCACGACAGTTCACCCGACGGTCCCCTACAATTTATTTCTCTCCGATTTTTATCAGACCCCTTTTTCCCCTATGATTTTATCTCCACGTTGTGGTGAATTTTGATCAGCTGTTCCCGCTGTTCCTCTACGGTCTCCACTCAAGCTTCTGGCAGTGTTGCCACATTTTTACCGATTCTCATCTGTGTTTTCGGCTAAAAAAATCTTTTTTATCTTGAGTCAACCTCCAAAAATCTTGGTAAAAATCTGTGACGCAAAAATATTGAAAATTCTATATGTTTAGATCAAAAAGAATTTTTGCAAACGTATTATGACTGTTTTAGGCATGTCAACAATTTCTAATTTGTAATTAATCTTCTAAAAGTAAGTTAAAGGTACGTAATGTCGGAGTACAATGATTTATCCCTTTCCATTTGTTAGCCTATATTATCCGCACACCCCTCACTCATTGAACCAACAGACAATCATTATTACAACAAAGTCTGCCGCGCATTATAAACGTGTTTTTACCGCTGCTAATAAAAGTTAATTTCCTAATCGTAGTTTTTCCTCGCGAGTTAAGTAATTCGATTCCAAATCCGATTTCCTTTGTCCGCTGGTGCTTGGCTGTGTCCGCCGCGTATTCGCTACTCTGCTCGTCGTCGAGTTCTTCCGGGAAGACCTGTCGTTCCGGAGTCGAATACTCCAACAGGTTATGGGCCCCAGGGAGTAGCCCCAGTGCGATCGCATAAGGAAGATTTGAGGTTAAGTGTTTCCCCTCCCGGAGGAGGAAGAAATCGCGAGAAGGTGCTGCGCCCGTGAACGTGGCGAGAGCGAAGTTTGATTAGTGTGTGTGATAGCGGGGAGAAAAGCAGAACGGAAAAAGTTGACGTTCACTGCGAAGAGTGAGTGAAGAAGCCGTTTCGTTTTCCGTTGTGTTCCGGGCAAACAACGCTCGAAGAAAAGTGAGAAGAGAAGTACCGAGTCATCACAGCTCACGCAGCTCGTAGTTGTTTTGTTTACGTTCGTTCGGTCACCGGTTAGTGCGCGAAGTGAACGATGGTTGACGCGAGATTTGCTGTGCCAAAGTTAAATGGGCAAAACTGGCAGACGTGGAAAATACGTCTAGAAATGTTGCTCAGCCGTGAAGACCTTTGGTATACAGTGAAAGATCCGGTCCCGACGGAAGAAGAAGACCGCGATGAAGAGTGGTGTAGTGATGACAGAAAAGCGAAATCAACGATTGTTTTGCTGCTGGAAGATAGCCAGCTTCCTCTCGTTAAAAACAAAAAGTACGCGCGTGACGTTTTCGAAGCTTTGGCGAACTATCACCAGAAAACAAGTCGTTCGGTTCGGGTGTCGCTATTGAAGCGATTGTGTGCAATAAATTTAGTGGAAAACGGCGATCTTGAACAGCATCTCAGTGAGATTGACGAGCTGTTTGATCGTCTGGATGCCGCCGGCACGAAGCTGGATGCCGACACGAAGATTTGTATGCTTTTACGCAGTCTTCCCCCGTCGTTCGATGGGATTGTTTCCGTGCTCGACAGTAGGGCAGACGACGAGATTTCGATGGACATCGTCAAGGCGCGCTTGATGGATGAGTTTCAGCGTCGTCGGGAGCGAGACGGCCTTCCGACAAAACCTGAAAAGGCAATGCGGTCCCAGATGAATCGCACGAAAGACCGTCAAGTAAAGGAAACCCGAACGTGTCATTATTGTAAGCAACCCGGCCACCTTCGTCGCAACTGCCGGAAGTATATCGCTTCCCAAAGAGAGGAGGCAGCGAAGAAGGATAACGTGAAAGCAAAATCCGCCCACAACGAGGCGAAAAGTGTTGCGTTTACCGTCGGTAGTGATTTTTCGTCGTGGATAATCGACAGCGGAGCCAGCGCTCACATGACCTCCGATGAGTCGTTCTTTTCGTCGCTGAAGAAATGTGAAGGTGGATGGATTACCCTCGCCGATGGAGAACGCACCCGGATCTTCGGTCAAGGAAGTGGTGTGTTGTATGGGGTCGACGACGAGGAGAACACAGTGAAGATAGAAATGAGTGAAGTGCAATACGTGCCCGGACTGGCATCAAGTTTGATTTCCGTGAGCCAGTTGGCACAGAAAGGCTTGAGTGTGGCATTTGGTAAAGATGACTGTAAGATTTCCAACCGGAGTGGTGAAGTAATGGCAACCGGTAGCCGACGTAGCGGATTGTACCATCTGCGTCAGGGAGCGACTTCGTTGGCCGCTACTGTTGGTCAGCATTCGGAAAACTGTCGACACCAGTGGCATCGTCGTCTAGGCCACCGCGATTGGGCGGCGGTGGAGCGCCTGGTGAAAGACGATCTGGCGACCGGAATGAAGGTAAGCAAATGCAATTTGCAAATCGTTTGTGAATGTTGTGCTGAAGGGAAATCGGCCCGTGCTCCGTTTCCGCCGGTTGAAGAGCGAAAGTCTAGCCAAGTGCTGGACATTATCCACACCGATCTGTGTGGCCCCATGAAGGAAACGACTCCAAGTGGCAATCGGTACGTGATGCATCTGATTGATGATCACAGCCGGTTTACTGTGACGTATTTGCTTAAAAGCAAATCAGAAGCTGCGGGAAATATTAAAGATTTTGTGCGATGGGTGGAGAACATATTCGGACGAAAGCCCCGGGTGATCCGCTCTGACGGCGGCGGCGAATTCGATAACGCCGAGTTGCGATGTTTCTATAAGAAGGAGGGGATCGTGCCGCAATATACCACTCCGTATTCGCCGCAATCTAACGGAGTCGCGGAGCGGAAAAACCGCTCAATCACCGAGATGGCAACGTGCATGTTGCTAGATGCCGGTCTTGAAAAGCGATTTTGGGGAGAGGCCGTGCTGACAGCTACCTACCTCCAGAACCGACTACCGTCGAGGTCCATCCAGCGCACCCCATACGAGCTGTGGTGGGGACGAAAACCGGACCTAAGCCACGTAAGAGTGTTCGGGAGTGAAGCCTTCGTACATGTACCGTCGGTGAAGCGATCGAAAATGGAGAGTAAAGCTCGAAAGTTGACTCTGGTTGGGTACTCTATGGAGCACAAGGGGTACCGATTCGTCGATCGTGCCACCAACCAGATCACAGTGAGCCGAGATGTGCGATTCATCGAGCTCGGCAATGGTTCGTCTTCGGTGGAGTTCCCGGTTGTTCCTGAGGAGGAGGAGGAGCGCGTCGCCGGAGAGAAGAAGATCCTGCCGTTGAAGGGAAACGGTGAAGAATCAGTGGGTGTGAAAGCACCAAAAAGTGTCCGAAGAGATCGAAATGTACCGAATGACAATGACAGTGATCGAAGTATGTACGAGTCGCTAAGCGACGATGAAGAACTGAGAGACAATGAAGTGCGACGACCTGTAAGGAAGAACCGTGGTGTTGTGCCTCAGCATTTGAACGATTTTGTGCTGGACATTGCAGCAGGAAGTGCGGAATGCGTGCAAGAAGAACCGAACAGTGTGGAAGAAGCAAAACAGATTAAAGTGTGGCGGAATGCGATGGCCGACGAACTCGAGTCGCATCGCCGAAACCAAACCTGGGAACTGGTATTACCACCGAAAGGACGCAAAGTGATCGGTTCAAAGTGGGTTTTTAAGGTGAAGAAAAACGAGTTGGGACAAGTTGTGAAGTGTAAAGCCCGCATTGTGGCGCAAGGTTACGCGCAGAAGTATGGAATTGATTTTGATCAAGTGTACGCTCCGGTAACTCAGCACGCAACATTCCGCACGTTCCTCGCTGTGGCCGCAAAGAAGGGACTTGCCGTTAAACACCTTGATGTTAAGACGGCCTATTTGAACGCGGAACTTGAAGAAGAGGTTTTTATGAGGCAACCACCGGGTTATGCAGTATCGGGTCAGGAGGAGTTTGTCTGCAGGCTAAAACGCAGCATTTACGGGCTGCGCCAGTCAGCCAGATGCTGGAACATAAAGCTGCAGGATGTTCTCGGCCGGCTTGGTTTCCAACAGTCAACCGCAGACCAGTGTCTGTTCATCAAAAAGGTACGTGGTAAAACTGTATTTCTGTTGGTATACGTTGACGATATGCTCGTCGCGTCGGCTGATGAAGGGGAAATCAAGCGTGTAGTTGATGCTCTCAACGGAGAATTCGAGCTAACTTGCTTGGGAGACGTGAGTCACTTCCTAGGCATGGAGGTGAAGCGCGAAGAAGGAGCTTTCAAGCTACGTTTGCTGGCATATATTGATCAGCTGATCGACCGATTCGGGATGGGACAGGCCAAACTGGCGAAGTCCCCTATGGACCCTGAGTATGCCAAGACCGTAGATAACAGCGATGAGCTTCAGAACCCTACGCAGTACAGAAGCTTAGTAGGTGGACTTCTCTACCTTTCCGTATGTGCCCGACCGGACATCGCTGCCAGCGCAGCTATACTAGGACGCAAGTTTTCCAAGCCCACAGAATGTGACTGGACGGCAGCCAAACGTGTACTGCGCTACCTCCGCGGAACGAAGGAGTACTATCTACATCTGAGAGCAGGTTCCGGTAGTGCATTGACTGGCTACAGTGACTCGGACTGGGCAGATGATGTAGAGACACGCCGATCAACGTCAGGGTTTGTCTTCAAATACGGAGATGGAGCGATCGTTTGGGCTAGCAGACGTCAGACGTGCGTGACACTCAGCTCCATGGAAGCCGAGTATGTTGCGCTCTGTGAAGCAAGCCAGGATGCCATCTGGCTGAGACATCTTCTGCGCGATCTTGATGAGGAACAGAAGAAGCCAACGATCCTGAGAGAGGACAATCAGAGTTGTATAACTTTTGTGAAGACAGGGCGGTCAAGTCGAAAGTCGAAGCACATCGACACGAAGGAGCGCTTCGTGGAGGAGCTTTGCAACAGTGGACAGTTAACCCTGGAGTACTGCCCGACCGATATTATGGCTGCTGATGTCCTCACAAAGCCGCTTGGACCGACTAAGCTCGAGCGATTCCGTGATATGCTCGGGGTTGCAATGTAAAGTGACTGAACATTGAGGAGGAGTGTCGGAGTACAATGATTTATCCCTTTCCATTTGTTAGCCTATATTATCCGCACACCCCTCACTCATTGAACCAACAGACAATCATTATTACAACAAAGTCTGCCGCGCATTATAAACGTGTTTTTACCGCTGCTAATAAAAGTTAATTTCCTAATCGTAGTTTTTCCTCGCGAGTTAAGTAATTCGATTCCAAATCCGATTTCCTTTGTCCGCTGGTGCTTGGCTGTGTCCGCCGCGTATTCGCTACTCTGCTCGTCGTCGAGTTCTTCCGGGAAGACCTGTCGTTCCGGAGTCGAATACTCCAACACGTAATAGTTTCTAAAATATTAAAATATTTAAGTTTTTGAGAAAAACTAAACAGAGAAATGGCATTTCTGATTTATATCTTCCAATACCTTGTCCTAAACACGTGAAATATCCTGAAAGCTTAAAAATCTTTTCAACCTCAAAAATCTGTGATCTGTGATCATAGATATCTGTAGGCAAGAACAGGAAAAAATCTGTGTAATTACAGATAAATCTGTGTATGTGGCATCACTGGCTTCTGGATTTACTCAGGTGGTGCAGATCATTGATGCGTGACACTAGTTCTCTCTTTTATTCTTTCGCTATTCTTATGCAGAGCAAATAGTGACGTCAGCCGGAAAATAAAAGAAAGAAATAGTGGCACGAATCTATGATTTGCGCCACCTAAGTAAATTCAGAACATTGGTTTCAACTTTGTTTATCTTCTGATTTGAACGCACTACTTTTTCATTTTTTGGTAATGGTGGTGACTGCAATCCCCTCATCCGTCCCGGAAACGACCTTGGTGCTGGTACTGGCCGTTCAAATATCTATATTAACAGGTTCCAACACCGGAACCTTTATGTTAATTGCGTGCGCAGACATATTTCCCCGTTTTATTCCCAAGACCCCATCCAAGTGAAAACTGGAATCATCAGGACACGAAGAGAACCGTCACGGCGAAATTCTTCATGTCCTTCGCATGAAGTTGCTGTGGTGCTCCAGCTGAATAATTTCCAAAAAGAGTTCTACTTTCTCCTGGTTTTGCGGCCAGTGGAAAATTGGCAACTGATTTCACTGCATGGCAGCATATTAAAGCTATATGATTATGATCTCAAATGGAAATCCGGAACATTACCGCTTTCAAGGTTGCAAGAGCTTCCGCCCGGCTTCCACGGATATCCGGGAATAACAATGATACGCTCTCACACAGTGAAATCTACGTTGCCAGTCTGCCACCGACTACAAAACCACAAGAGAGCAGGATCCTTTTCGAAACCTATCGCGGATCATCCGGCGCACCCCAGCAGCTTCAGATAATGAGATGATGGGTTATTTGTTGCGGTCGTTTCATTGTTGAAGAAGATCATTAATTTTTTCCAGCTACAATGATGGCCATTTTTAGTGGAGCGAGTCAATTAGGCATTTCATGGACAAATTCTCTCTCTTTCGCTCTTCAACAAAACTTGAAAACAATGGTGCCAGTACCTGTCAACTTTGACGGGTACTGGCACCGTTGTTGTCAGATTTCCCGAAGGAGGGAAAGAGAGCGATTTTCTGATGACGTCACCGTGCAATGGGCAATATTTTGTTTTGGGCTGGATTTGACATTTTGTTGCACACTCAGTTTTGATTACCGAAGTCGGTAATTTTTTACTGGGTTTTTGAACAGCAGAGTTAACTCGGTAATCTCTTTTAATACCGAACACTCCGCAAAAGCAAAAGCTCCTGTCAATTTCAAAATGCCGATTTAGTCAGTAATCCTTATTTTCTCGTTTACTCGGTAATTTAAGTTTTTGTTTACTTTCGATTTACTGATCTTTTCAGTACTAGTAAAGATTCGGTTACTCCCTTATTATTGTTTCATAACCCCTACATATTCATACATATCTATCATTTTCCTTCAGTCCTTTTCCCATATCCATCATTTTCGATAATTGCATTTTGAATGTTTGGTGTGTTGTTGTCTTTAAAGGAAAGGTGAATATCTTTGACGCATTTTCTGTTCTCAGCCTTTTCAACTTGCACAGTAGGATCGGTCACCAATGTTGTTGTACTTGCTGTAGCTCCCCGAAAATCCGCAACATCAAGTGCATTTCCAACCTCCATCTGCTGTAGAAACCGCATCTCAACACAAAACAGCAGGTCGATCAAATTCCACAATATTTGAACCAGGAATTGTTCGTCGGAGGAAATACTTACTTATTAGCAACCGAAACGCAATTATTGAAAATGAAAAACGGATATTTTCTTCCAAATCACCATCGTCATGAAGGTTGAATGAAGAATATTTTCGTTTGACAGTTGACTCAATGCTTCTATCATGTTTTCTGGAAATCTCAGTAAAAAATATTTATTACTGAAGATTCGGTGCTTACTCTTTACTGACTTTTAATTATTACTGAACTTTTACCGTAATTTTCAAATTTTGCAGTAAATCAGTACTTTCAATAGACCATTTCCGTCAAAAAATTTTATTCGCTCATGAGCTTTCTTCCAATTTACTGGACAAACTTTCCTAAGAAACCCATATGTTTTAAAGCCCCTAACTATTGAAAAACAATGAAAAACTGGCGGCACGACAGTTCACCCCACGTTTCCTTACACTTTATTTCTCTCCGATTTTTACAAGACCCCTTTTTACCCTAAGATTTTATCTCCACGTTGTGGTGAATTTTGATCAGCTGTTCCTCTGCGGTCTCCACTCAAGCTTCTGGGTTTCCTCCAATGATCAACATTAACTTAGGTGTCGCAGATCATTTATGCGTAACACTAGTTCTCTCTGTTTTTCTTTCGCTACTTTTATGTAGAGTAAATAGTGACATCAGCCGGAAAATAAAAGAGAGATATAGTAGCACGCATTAATGATTTGCGCCACCTAAGTGAATTCAAACTTTGTTGATCTTCGGATTTGAGTGCATTTGTTTGTTTTTCGGTAATGGCGGTGACTGAAATCCCCACATCCGACCCGGAAACGACCTGGTGGTGCTGGCCGCTGAAATATCCATCTTAATAGGTTCCAACACCGGAATCTTAATGTTAATTGCGTGTGCAAACATATTTCGCCGTTTAATTTTCAAGACCCCAAACAAATGGAAGCTGAAGAACCATCAGGAGGAGAGGCGTCGCGACTAAATTCTTCACGGCCACATAAAATATCTCCTTTTTATCCTTCACAAGAAGTTGCTTGGGTGCTTCAGTTGTCGAACTTCACATTGTTTTGCGGCCAGTGAAAAATTTGCCAACGAAAAGTTTTTCAGCTATTGATTTGGATTTTGCCCCGACGTCCGTGGATATCCAAGAATAAAAATTAAATGCTTCCGCGCAGTGAAATTTTCGTTGCAAGTTTGCCACCGGCCACAAAACCGCAAGAGGGTCCTTTTCGAAACCTAACGCAGATCAACCAAAAACTACAGCAGCTCAGACAAGGAGATTTCTTGTGGTCGTGAAGGATTCCAAAGTTGAAGAAGGCCATTACATTTGTGCAGCTACAATGGCCCAATGGCCATTATTGTCATCATTTTTCGGTGATTCCTTGTGATTCCGGTGATGGCTTGTGAGCGGGAGCATAAAACCAGCACGCTAAACCAGATTCACACATCGCATGTGCTCGACCCACACAAAATGAGGCAACGAATGCAAAACTTATTAGGCAGCGTCCATCGTAACGCTGAAATTGACAATTTTCGACCAAACCCCAAACACACCAACCACCCCAGACCCCCCCCCCCCCCCGTCCTAAACGCATTTTGTATGAAAAATTTCAAATTTTTGTATGAGTCGTAACGCTTAAGCCTACTCAACCCTCCCTCTAGAGCGTTGCGTAATTTGTGGATGGCGCCTTATGTGAGCCTATACGTATACGTGTTGGCCATTGATTATGTCCGGATTGCTGAGAACGGGACTCTCCGGCATCTTCCGCGCGGAAGCAAACAGTTAACTTTGTGAGTTAACCGTTTGTAAGATGCGGAATTTTGCAGGATTTTTTCCATCGAAATGCTGAAAGATGATCGCCAATGCGAAATCTGATTCCGCTTGTCTATTCGAATGGAAAAAATAAGAAAAACTTTAAAATTAAAATGTTTTTTTCATGTTTTCTTAATCAAAAGAAGCGAATTCCACAATCCGAGAATTCCTTTAATGTGCGATATTCACTCATTCATTTTTTTTACCAGCCCTTGCTAAAAAACGAATACAGCCTATTTGCACAGAAAATTTGCTGCATGAGTAGATACTGATTTTGTGCACCCGGTACTTATTTTTGAGCGGAACAAGTTTAGCATGAGATTGAGAAACAACAAACCAACGAGCGAGTCAGTTTTGTTGAGTGCTGCATTTGACATTTTGCTTTGTCTACAAACATTCAATGCAGGGTTGTTATAAAAGTTTTGGAAAAATCTCCACATTCTATACCCACAGGGTTGAAACAACTGTGCCGCATGCCGTTATTCACCTAAAATTTGGTGAATTTCCCAATTTTCAAAAATTTGTAAGAAAATCAGGAGTACTTATAAAAAATATCTGAAAGCGTCAATAATCATTAAAAATAATTACCTTTCGAAGAAAAATATAAAAAATGGGGGTAAGGTCTGACGGAAATGGTCTATTACCGACTTCAGTTCAAACAAGACAACCAAAACTGAACATCAGTAGTTTCGAATAAGTTAACTGAAATATCGGTATTTTTTGTTAGTTTGCGGTGTGAACTCCGTAATAAAAATTACCGAACAGAGAAACCGCGATTAAGTGTGTGGGTCTACAAACATTCAATGCAGGGATGTTGTATAAGTTTTGGAAAAGTCTCCACTTTCTATACCCACAGGGTTGAAACAACTGTGCCACATGACGAAATTCACCTCAAATTCCCAAATTTTCAAAAAATTGTAAGAAAATCAGGAGTGCATATAAAAAATATCTGAAAGCGTCAATAATCATTAAAAATAATTGCCTTTCGAAGAAAAATATAAAAAATGGGGGTAAGGTCTGACGGAAATGGTCTATTACACCACATTAGTTCTGAGAATATTTTTTTATTGGTGATCCACATTTATTGGCGCAAATTTTCAAGCCCCTCATACCCAATACATAACAATCAGAAAAATCGAAATAAATAATGAGTTGAAGTATATTAGTCCCTCATTTGTTATCCACAGAAAAACGTTTGAATTACGTTATTCACGTTAGCTGTGCATGATAATGAAGTTGCCTATTGATTTTTCTGTATCCACTTACCCCACGGTACCTTATGAGAAAATTTAACTATTTTAGTCTGAATTCGTGTCGCTGCTATAAATAACATACCTATTTTTTATGTTGTGCGATAGAATTATACAAATTCCTCGTTTTTCTATCAGAAACAAGACCACCGCTTATCCTACCAAACACTGTCGAATGCTTTTTCTATGTCTAGAAGAGTAAGACCAGTAGAATAGCCTTCAGAGTTGTTGAAAAGAATCAAATTAGATACTTGTAAAAGTTGATGAGTGGTCGAATGTCCATGTCGGAATCCGAACTGTTCATTAAAAAAACTGAATTTTCGTTGATGTGGACCATCATTCAATTCAAAATGACCTTTTCAAAAAGTCCGAAATCTTATGGATGGAAAATTAATGATGTTGCCCTACATGCTTGGAATTTTTCCATTTGTTAGGAAAATATGCCAACTGGAAACATTTGTTAAATATATCAACTAAGAATGATAAGCTACTTTCTGGAAGTTTGTAAAAAATTCCATCATTGTCAGAGGCTTTCATATTTTCACATTTTATAATAATATTTTCAAAGTTTTTGCTTCATAACTGTGTAAAACGATTTTAATTCTTTTTGCTAGCTATAAAAATATGTGAAAATTTGGCTATTTCAATCTGAATTTGTGTCGCTGGTATAGATAATATCCCTATTTTTGATGCTATGCGATAGAACTATACAAATTCCTCGTTTTTCTATCAGAAAAAAGATGATATCCTTAAGGTGTTCATTTTACCACTCCTTCCCCTATCTGTATATTACATTCAGAAATTTCAAGAATTATACTGCCGTGAATCCCAGGGACCCAGATAGCCGTAGCGGTAAACGCGCAGCTATTCAGCATGACCATGCTGGGGGTCGTGGGTTCGAATCCCACTGGTCGAGGATCTTTTCGTAAAGGAAGTTTTCTCGATTCCCAGGGCATAGAGTATCTTCGTACCTGCCACACGATATACACATGCAAAAATGGTCAATCGGCAAAGAAAGCTCTCAGTTAATAACTGTGGAAGTGCTCATAAGAACACTAATCTGAGAAGCATGCTTTGTCCCAGTTGGGACGTAATGCCAGAAAGAAGAAGAACTGCCGTGAATCGCAAGTCAGTCCCATCTGTAAAAAGTAGGCATTGAAAAAATGGGCTGTGAAGTTTCCAAACTCGTTTTCCATACGAATATTAAAAAAACTCCAGGGAATTGGAACATGTTCCAATCTTAACCCCTCTACCGGCAGCTTCATTTTTTGCCGCAAAATAAATATTCAAATCGTTATAACTTTTTTGTTTTTCAATATTTTGCACCATTTTTTCACTAGGTCTCAAACAACTCTTCTAGTTTAGGAATCCGTGTCGATATTAATCATTGGTGATCCGGTTTTAAAGATATTCCGATGTTCCTTGGGGGACTGACATTCTCCATATAAAATGTCTTTGGCGGTCATTTTGTTTTTGATGAAATAAAAAAAATAAAATGTGGGCTATATAATGCCAGGTAATAAGGAGCTTCTCTGAAAAAATCATACGAATCGGTTCAGTACTCTTGGAGATATCTGAAAATTACGATATGATGTTTTTTGAAGTTTTTAAGATCATTGTTTGGCCAGTGTGGTTCCAGAAACCAAAATTGTCATTACTGAAAGACGGCTGCACCAAATTGCTTCATTTTTTCACAACATACTCTTATTTATGTATTGTTCCGAAGAGTGAATATCCGAATACGATTAAAATTCTGTAGCCTGAGAAATTAACGGGGGGTTCTAGTTACGGGTCGGTCCCCCAAGGAATTTTGGAATATCTTCAAAACCAGATGACCAATGATCAATATCGACACAGATCTTAAAACTAGAAGAGTTGTTTGAGAGCTTGTGAAAAAATAGTGCAAAAATATTGAAAAACAAAAAAGTTATAACGATTTGAATTTGAATTTTGCGGTAAAAAATGAAGCTGCCGGTAGAGGGGTTAATGAAAATTTCACAACTTGCTTTTTACTACGATATCTTTCCGAGAAAAATATAAAGATGATCGAAACACGGTTCATTTTTGTGTTACACGGTGCGGAAATCTGTAGTGGGACTGACATGCGGTTACTTTTCATTATGGGACAATTTGACTTGCTGGGACGTGGGAAATCTATTTACAAGGCACCGAAATTATAGGGTATACCGAAGTCAGTTTTTATCTTCTTCTTTCAATGTAATTCTTGGAACCGAAACTAGCTGGGACAAAAGCGTAAGAAGCGAAGAAATTTTTGGAAACAATTTTAATGTATTTCGGCACGACCGAAATTTGCAACACTGTAATAAGAAGTCCGGTGGTGGAGTCCTCATAGCCATCAATGCAGACTTTACTTCTGAAGAAATTGAAACTTTCAAACACAAAGAATTCGAAAATATTTGGGCTAAAGCTCTAATTAATGGAGAAACGCATATTTTTTCATCCGTGTATTTTCCAGCTGAACACGCTAACAAACATTCTTTTGAACTATTTTTCAAAATGGTGGAAACTATTATTTCAAATATGGAACCTGAAGTAAAACTGCATATTTATGGCGACTTCAACCAACGCAATGCCGACTTCATTGCAGACAATGAAAATGAATCACTTCTACTCCCAGTCGTAGGCGAAGACAGTACTTTACAATTTTTATTCGACAAAATATCATATTTTGGCCTAAATCAAATTAATCACGTAAAAAACCAGCAAAATTCTTACTTGGACCTCTTATTTACAAATTGCACTGAAGATTTCTGTGTGTATACATCATTATCACCTCTATGGAAAAATGAGGTATTTCACACAGCAATTGAATACTCAATCTTCATACATAAAACTTCTCTCCCCAGCGACTGGGAGTACGAGGAAGTGCCGGAATACAATAAGGCAAATTACAAAGAAGCCAAACGTAGACTATGTACAATTAATTGGCAACATATTATAAGTATTGAAGGAAATGTCGACACCGAAGTAGACAAATTCCATTCAATTATTCAACAAATCATTAATGAAACTGTGCCAACAAGAAGAAGAAGACGTATACAGAATAACAAATTACCTGTGTGGTTTAGCCCACAACTAAAAAACCTGAAGAACAAGAAACAGAAAGCACATAAATTATACAAAAAAGAAAATTCTGCCACGAACTTACAAAATTATCATGACATATATAACCAACTCAACTCAGCCGTTAACTCCGCACATGAAGAATATAATCGTAAGGTCGAATCCGAAGTCAAATCATGTCCTAAAAACCTTTTCAATTATGTAAACACCAAATTAAAAAGTAGCAATTTCCCTTCGCGAATGCATTTTGACGGAAACGTAGGTGAAAACTCTTCCGATATCTGCAACCTCTTTGCAGATTTCTTCCAAGAAGTGTATACCACCTACTCCGAAGAAGACCGCGACCGCAATTTCTTTTCTTTTTTCCCAGAAATTTCTAATAATATATCTATTGCAAAACTATCACAACAAGAAATCTTATCGGCACTAAAAAACTTGGACGCGTCAAAGGGAGCAGGACCGGATGGCATTGCACCCGTGTTCTTCAAACATCTCTC
Organism: Aedes aegypti; assembly: GCF_002204515.2. NCBI lineage: Eukaryota > Metazoa > Arthropoda > Insecta > Diptera > Culicidae > Aedes > Aedes aegypti. The sequence continues at coordinate 225,679,022 of NC_035108.1, read as the reverse complement.
AGAAGAACTTACCCTTCCCTTAGAACGCCTTTTCAACATGTCTCTAAATAATGGAAAATTCCCAGAAGCGTGGAAATCCTCGTATTTGGTGCCTGTTTTCAAATCAGGTACAAAATCTGACATACGGAACTATCGCGGAATTGCCATTATCTCCTGTATCCCCAAACTCTTCGAATCTCTCGTGAACGACAAAATTTTCCAGCAAGTAAAAAACCAAATTACTTGTAGGCAGCATGGCTTTTTTAAAGGCCGCTCAACATCTTCCAATCTGCTAGAATTTGTATCTTTCATTCTCAACGCAATGGACAATGGCAAGCACGTAGAAGCCCTCTACACTGACTTCAGTAAGGCATTTGATCGAATCGACATACCATTATTAATCTTCAAATTGCAAAAAATAGGAATGGAGCCAGGACTCTTGAGTTGGATCCAGTCATATCTATCAGATCGGAAACAAATAGTGCGCTTTCAAAATAAATTATCAGCACCCATTTCTGTAACCTCTGGAGTACCCCAAGGTTCTCATTTAGGCCCACTTCTTTTTATTTTGTATGTAAACGACATTTCCTTTTTACTTAGAAAAATAAAATTTCTTATATATGCAGACGACATGAAGCTCTTCATGGAAGTAAGTAATTCTAGCGAAGCAGAAGAATTCCAGAATGACATTAACTTATTCTTCACTTGGTGCAAAAAAAGTCTACTCCAACTCAATATCAAAAAATGTAATTCAATAGCATTTAGTCGAAAATATGTCACGCCTCCAATCGAAGTATTTTTAGGAAATCAAGTAGTGCAGAAGTGTAAAATTATAAGGGATTTGGGCGTAATCCTAGACTCTAACTCACTTTTGTAGAACATTATAATTCCATAATAAACAAAGCAAACAGCATGCTTGGCTTCATTAAGAGGTTCAGTAACAATTTTCAAGACCCATATACTATTAAACTATTGTATATTACATATGTAAGACCAATTCTGGAATATTGTCACCTAGTATGGAACCCGTACCATGTCGTACACGAAGAACGCATAGAATCAGTACAGAAGCAATTCCTTTTATACGCCCTTAGGAAATTGAATTGGACTGTACTGCCACTTCCGTCGTATGAAGCACGCTGCATGCTCATCAACTTGGAAACACTTAAGCAACGCCGGGAGTTCGCAATGATTCTCTTTATAAACAACATTATTTCAAATCGTGTAGACTCTACTGCACTTCTTTCTCAACTTAACTTCTACACACCCTCTCGGCATTTAAGAACAAGAAAATTATTTTCAGAAAAATCATGCAGGACGCATTATGCTCAAAACGGGCCAATAAACCGTATGATGCGTCAGTATAATGTACATTGCGAATTCATTGGCATTACTATGTCCAAAGAGCAGCTTAAAACACGACTAAAAAACAATAGAAGTAATCCATAGCATGTAAGAAAGTATTGTAATTATTGTATGTAGTCTACCTATGCTTGATGAAATAAATAAATAAATAAAATAAATTTATTTCTTATTTTGCGACTAGTGGACTCAGATGGAAAACACTAGTTTATTTACATGCACATTGTGCAATTAAGACGATTCTGTTAATTTGTTTTCGAATCGTGACGTAAAGTAATCAATTAGTTTTCGTTATAGATATGTCCAAAGTTACACAAAGTGACAGTATCGTGCAGTGTAATTAACATGGAGAGAGCATATCTTTAATGTTCGAACATTGCGTGACATTGAATGTGTACTACAATATGTGTAATGTAATAATATACATGTTTTTCGGTATACCGCAATAATAGGAATGCACTACCGCAATAATAGCACAAAGGAAGAGCATCAAATTTATATTAAAAAAGATAAGTCTCATTTCATACATTATTTTCAATTTTATTATTTTTTTCATTTATAGCAGCGATTAATATTTGTGACAGATTATATGCTAAGTGGGGTTACTGTGTCTTATAGCCCATTCTTCAGACTTTCTTTTAAAGTTTTCAACATTTCGTAACAATCATTCCCCATTCGTACAAACATCTGCAAATATGCTGCCAGTCGTACGAAAAAAATATCGATTCAGTAATTTCAAACCTCTTTTCAACTGAGTAGGTCATTTTGGGATGAGAACCGAAAAAACTAGACAAGCAAGCCTTGATTTTCATTAAAAGTTTTTCAAGTGACAAGTGAGTGTGTGCTGCAGTTTTGAAGCGTTGAAAATCTCGCCATAGGCATTTCAAGCGATTTCAAATTACGAATCATTTTTTCCAAACTGAAAGCAATTAGATAGGTAATAATTTATATTAATATAGATGGTAAAAGATTGGAAGATGTATAAAATAAGCATTCGTTTAAGGTAAGCGAAGCTTTTCTTGGAATTTCTTTTGATGAAAGATAATAAGTTTGATTTTTGAAGGGTGAGAGTAATAAATACTTAAAATTAGATAAATCGAAGCCACACCTCAAATCTTCAAAGGCACAAATTTTGGGAACTGCTGTCTGGTTCTTTAGATTTGTGCTTTTGAAGGTATGATATTTGGCTTCGATTCATCTTCACCAACGTAATCACCAGCTGTACCATTGATGGGAAAATGCGTTTTTATGTTCCTATTTACATTCTTACATCTATTCAAAGTTTCAATCAAATTATCTGTGCATTTGCTGCAACTTGATTGGGAGAAACTTTTTGTTTCATACCATACTTTTGTCAGCTGAAAACACATAAATCATTCGAGGGGGTAGAAACAAAAGGGTTAGTGTCAAAAATCTAGTTTTGAGAAAATCGACTTTGAAGTTTTTGAAACAATTTTTCATTCCATACAAACTGGATGGAATTCAAATCAATCTTCTACGAATTATGTTATTTTGTCTGTTGGACGGAAAAATCTCTTAAAAATACCGTTGGGAAGCTTAGAACAGTATACAGTGAAACCTCCATGAGTCAATATTGAAGAGACCATCGACTCATGGAATCATCGAGTCAAGGAACAGAAATCCTTTGAAAAGCTGTTTCGAGGGGCCATCGTAGTAATCATGTAATTTTGTTTTCAGTTTGGTTGCATGAGTCGAAATCGAGTCATGGAATATCGTCTCATGTAGGTTTCACTATAATTGTTTAGTGTGCAGAAGTCAAAACCGATCAAAACATTACTTACACCCCTTTGCTTTTGAGCCCCTCATTTTATCCGACGTACGACCGGACAACCAATTTGACGAACCTGTATGTATAGCAACCTAGTTTATACGTTGAACTATCCGAACAAACACTAGACAAACGTGTGTTTGTTCCGATAAGTTTGTGAAGTTTGTGTATGTAGGTGGGGCAAAAGTTCAACTTTAGTAGAATCAATTTTTCCAGAAAAACTATAACAGAAAGATATAAATACTACGTAGTGAACCTTCAACATGTTGGCTAAAATTTTCCCATTTTTAGTTATAACTTTTACCCCACCGATGGGGCAAGGGTTCGAATCTATTGTGGGGCAGATAAAACGCAGTTTTTCGCAAAACTGAGTAAAATTTTGGTGACCTTTTTTCGCACAATCAGGCAATTTCGTAAAATTTTTAGATTGTACACTACCCGTCATAAATACGGACTCACTAAAATAAGTAAGGTACCGTGGGGTAAGTGGATACAGAAAAATCAATAGTCAAGTTCATTACTATGTACAGCTAACGTGAATAATGTAATTCAAACTTTTTTCTGTGGATAACAAATGAGGGGCCAATATACTTCAAATCATCGATTATTTGGATTTTTCTGATTGTTATGTATTGAGTATGAGGGACTTAAAAATTTGCGCCAAATAATCCAATTGCCCCACCATGGTGGGGTAAGTGGATCACCAATAGGAAAAAATCTGTTCTCAAAACAAATGTGATGTTATTATGTATAGTAAGAATGATATTACTCTCGTTCTTATTATAAGTGCCAATAATGGTACATTTTAATACTCTAAAATTGAAAAGTATCTTTATTATTCAAAATATATTGAAAAATATGAATACATTAGTTTACACTAATTCGCACAACGAAAAAACATTGTAACTAGAATCATTTGTAGAAAATTCATCCATTTATACACATAAGTTATACAGAAGTATTTTAGGATTATTCCTAACGATGTTTTTGAAAAACACTCGTAGTTTGAAAATATTAGTTACATTTATTTTTGAATAACAAATTGAAATCTTTTTATTCTATTTATGAATATGTTTGTATCATCTGTCTAGAATAATTTATATGGTCAAATAAGGTACGATAATAAGATTTCAAGTGAAGAGTTAGTATATTTTGCTCTTTTGCAACTCAGCTTAGATACACCACGAAAAATTTCGTGTGAGTTTTGAAATACAGTGGGATTCCGTTTTTGGCAACAAAGTTGAAATTTTCAGTTGCCAAAAACGGAACCGTGCCAAAATCGGAACCCATATTTCAGATTTCATTTTTCAAATATTGGTTTTGAAAGCATCATTACAATGTTAATACATCATTTTTATGGAATCATAAGGCGTTGAAATTTCGAAAAGGTTCACTTCGAAGCATTTTCCCGGAGGGTTATACTATGCTATGAATCTACTTATAGCTCCGTAATATTAAATCTGGCAAACGATTTTCTGATCGCGTTTTCACGCCTCAACTTCTTCAATTTTGTTTAGAAGCTTTGTGCATAATTTTTGTACAAGAGGGCCTTGTAAAACCAATAACCGCATAAGTGACTTTTATTGAAGAACTGGACATTTTCTTAAAACTATGAGAGAAAACGAAAAAAAATAGTTTTCTTTTAAAGACGTATTTGCGAATCAAAAGCGCTGGGTATTGCAAAACGGCATGACCTTTTTTTCTAATTAAATGAACATTTAAAATCAGTTTAACTTTTGGACCTAAGCGTAAAATTTGAAAAATTCGGTGAGTTTAGAATTGCTCCTTTAATTTATGTTTCTAATAAAGTGAAGCGTTTTATAATGAATGGTTGACAGTATCAAAAGAGCAAACATAAACATGAGAAGATGCATAAATGTCTTGTAATTGTGTAGAATTTAAGGTGAAGATGAATCGAAGCCAAAGTTCAAATTTTCAAGAGCACGGATCTGGAGAAGCAAACATTCGTTTGAGCTGAAAACCTAATCGAATGCTTAAGGTAATTACCACCAGCTAATGATCAATCGATTAAGTTTTCTGCTTAAACGGATGTTTGGTTCTTCAGATCCGTGCTCTTGAAAATTTGAAGTTTGGCTTCGATTCATCTTCCCCTTAATTTTAACTTGAAATAATTTTTAATTCAGCTAGATATATGTTTTACACCTGCCTTATGAAATCAATTGAAATTTACAGGATCCTGTTATGAAACCTCAAGAACCTTATAGGAATCTTCAGGTTCTCATAAGAAATCTACAGAAAAAACGCTTGAGCTCTGAAGCATCTTGCCAAGCATCCGTAGGATCTCGCAGAGCGTTCTCAGGATCTTGCTAAGGATTTTGCTATGAGTTAACATCTTGGAATTCCGCTGCGATGTTGCAGAAAATTCTCAGGTCTCCGATGAAAAAATTTAAAAGTTTATTATTATTAGGCTACCACTAGCACACCTCAAATTCCTCTGGGAACCTTTTCAAAATCCTCAAGCTTTCGCCGAAAATATTAAAAATACTACTAGAAATTCACATTATCCCGCTTAAAATTTACAGGACGCCCTAGAGTTTATTAGGAATCACCAGATTTTGGACATAATCCTCCATAACCAGTTATACACTCTAAAGATCCATCAAGAAGCTCTCAGTGTTCACTTGGAATCTTCAGATATCCTCATGAATTCGTTAAAATTTCTGAAAAGTCCCACAAGAACGAAGAATCCCTTAAGGATTCTCCAGGGTACCATTAGGAAACTCATAGACTCAGCTCGTAAGGAACATTTTGATGATGTTGAGACCCGTATCCTTGATTAACAATCTTGTACAGAATTCTGGATAGTCTCTTAACAAATCTAACGCCTTATAAAGTCTATAGAAAAGAGAGAACGTAGCTTTAAATAGTTGACGCAGAAAGATCAATATACACACCAATACCACAGACAAAAAGTAAAAACACTCTCAGTCGTATTTATCGCACGCTTCAATGGTATTATTGAAAATAAATTGTAGTTTGGACTGTATTCGCATTTGTCATGTTATTTAATGAAATTTAAAAAAAGTTATGATACACGACATTTTGCTGTACATATTTGTATCTATTATTGCGGTGTGTTTTTACATGCGCAATGTATGTAAATCCATAATAATAAAGACAGCGAGACAAAATTTATGATTGTAACTCTGTGTGAGTCAGAGATTTTTCGTTGCTCTTATGTCGGTGCTGGTGCTTTGTTCGAACAAGCTGTTCGAAATCTGAAGAACAGTGTTTTTTTTATTGTATCACCTACTGGCAGACTCAAGTGGGCTGGTCACTTAATATGAATGCCTAAGAAAAGAGGTTGGTCTTAAGTTGAGATACTGGTGGAGATTATTGGTGTCATGAAACGTTGCCTATGTATGACCAATAACCATTCTGAAGTAAATAAGCGCGTACGCGAGTCCTTAGTAGTTGGTGAGATTTGGGGAAACATCGACGAAAATGGAGATCTGGAAAGTAATCGGTGTGGAGTTGACATGCTTTTCAAGTGACTAAAGCAACAGACACGATAATATTTACAAAAAATTACAAATTTTAATGGTATTGAAAAATGTTGCCAAAAACGGATCCATTTTGTTGCCAAAATCGGGGGGTGCCAAAATCGGAGCATGCCAAAAACGGAGCATGCCAAAAACGGAATCCCACTGTAATTATTTATTTATATTTTTTATACCAGAAAGGTTAAAAAAACTTTTAGGTGGATTAATTCAAATTCTTTTTGGCCAATTTGGCAAATTTAAGCTGGGAATGAAAACAAATAAAGGAAAACAACATTTGCAAATATTTAAACTTATTAAAATTCCCGTAAACAGTCTGCCAATAAATGATAATAATACTTGATCCACTTACCCCACACCATTAAAAAGTATGGGTAAGTGTACCATGTACAATATATCTGTATTTATTTATAAAAATCACATATTTTTCATTGTGATTCATTCAATTAGAACTGAAATGCTCACCATGTGTCGAAAAAACTAATAGAATTCGATTTTAGACAGAGATACAATGGATTTTTGATTGATGGAAATCAATTTTGAAATTAATTAATTTTTGCAGCTAACAAGTTTGCTTGTATTAGTGTACGTGTAGTACCAGTTTTGCAATAGTATGAGTGTGGACATAAGAATATATCCTAAAACGAAGCAATGGTGCGAAAACATTCAACATATTCAAGTATTTATGCTTAATATTGACGAATGATCCACTTACCCCACTGATACACTTCCCCCACTGTACCTTATTGCAACACTCAGCTGAATATTGAATCACCCTGAAAAGTTTAGCATCACCTCAAAACAGGTAAATTCACATTGCTATATCTCGAGATCCTTACGACTTGCAAAGAAGCGATCTTCAGCAAAGTTGTTCAGAAGATCAAGGACATCCGGGAGACAAGCAGTTTGGTTCGCGATTTTGCCGCTAGGTGGCGGTAGTGAGCATGCAAAATTGAGCATTTTAAACTAGTTCTAGCTTGTGATTCACAAGAGATAGAAAGTTCGGGTCTTCGACAAAGTTGTTCAGAAGGTCAAGGACATCCGGAAGACAAGCAGTTTGGTTCGCTATTTTGCCGCTAGCTGGCGGTAGTGAGCATGCAAAATTGAGCATTTTAAACTAGTTCTAGCTTGTGATTCACAAGAGATAGAAAGTTCGGGTCTTCGGCAAAGTTGTTCAGAAGATCAAGGACATCCGGAAGACAAGCAGTTTGGTTCGCGATTTTGCCGCTAGGTGGCGGTAGTGAGAATGTAAAATTGAGCATTTCAAACTAGTTCTAGCTTGTGATTCACAAGAGATAGAAAGTTCGGGTCTTCGGCAAAGTTGTTCAGAAGGTCAAGGACATCCGGAAGACAAGCAGTTTGGTTCGCGATTTTGCCGCTAGGTGGCGGTAGTGAGCATGCAAAATTGAGCATTTTAAACTAGTTCTAGCTTGTGATTCACAAGAGATAGGGAAGTTCGGGTCTTCGGCAAAGTTGTTCAGAGGATCAAGGACATCCGGGAGACAAGCAGTTTGGTTCGCGATTTTGCCGCTAGGTGGCGGTAGTGAGAATGTACAATTGAGCATTTCAAACTAGTTCTAGCATGTGATTCACAAGAGATAGAAAGTTCGGGTCTTCGGCAAAGTTGTTCAGAAGGTCAAGGACATCCGGAAGACAAGCAGTTTGGTTCGCGATTTTGCCGCTAGGTGGCGGTAGTGAGCATGCAAAATTGAGCATTTTAAACTAGTTCTAGCTTGTGATTCACAAGAGATAGAAAGTTCGGGTCTTCGGCAAAGTTGTTCAGAAGATCAAGGACATCCGGGAGACAAGCAGTTTGGTTCGCGATTTTGCCGCTAGGTGGCGGTAGTGAGCATGCAAAATTGAGCATTTTAAACTAGTTCTAGCTTGTGATTCACAAGAGATAGGAAGTTCGGGTCTTCGGCAAAGTTGTTCAGAAGATCAAAGACATCCGGGAGACAAGCAGTTTGGTTCGAGATTTTGCCGCTAGGTGGCGGTAGTGAGAATGTAAAATTGAGCATTTCAAACTAGTTCTAGCATGTGATTCACAAGAGATAGAAAGTTCGGGTCTTCGGCAAAGTTGTTCAGAAGATCAAGGACATCCGGAAGACAAGCAGTTTGGTTCGCGATTTTGCCGCTAGGTGGCGGTAGTGAGAATGTAAAATTGAGCATTTCAAACTAGTTCTAGCATGTGATTAACAAGAGATAGAAAGTTCGGGTCTTCGGCAAAGTTGTTCAGAAGGTCAAGGACATCCGGAAGACAAGCAGTTTGGTTCGCTATTTTGCCGCTAGCTGGCGGTAGTGAGCATGCAAAATTGAGCATTTTAAACTAGTTCTAGCTTGTGATTCACAAGAGATAGAAAGTTCGGGTCTTCGGCAAAGTTGTTCAGAAGATCAAGGACATCCGGAAGACAAGCAGTTTGGTTCGCGATTTTGCCGCTAGGTGGCGGTAGTGAGAATGTAAAATTGAGCATTTCAAACTAGTTCTAGCTTGTGATTCACAAGAGATAGAAAGTTCGGGTCTTCGGCAAAGTTGTTCAGAAGGTCAAGGACATCCGGAAGACAAGCAGTTTGGTTCGCGATTTTGCCGCTAGGTGGCGGTAGTGAGCATGCAAAATTGAGCATTTTAAACTAGTTCTAGCTTGTGATTCACAAGAGATAGGGAAGTTCGGGTCTTCGGCAAAGTTGTTCAGAGGATCAAGGACATCCGGGAGACAAGCAGTTTGGTTCGCGATTTTGCCGCTAGGTGGCGGTAGTGAGAATGTACAATTGAGCATTTCAAACTAGTTCTAGCATGTGATTCACAAGAGATAGAAAGTTCGGGTCTTCGGCAAAGTTGTTCAGAAGGTCAAGGACATCCGGAAGACAAGCAGTTTGGTTCGCGATTTTGCCGCTAGGTGGCGGTAGTCAGCATGCAAAATTGAGCATTTTAAACTAGTTCTAGCTTGTGATTCACAAGAGACAGAAAGTTCTGGTCTTCGGCAAAGTTGTTCAGAGGATCAAGGACATCCGAAAGACAAATAGTTTAATTCGCGATTTTGCCGCTAGGTGGCGTTTAAGAATTATGTGCCAATTTTCGGATTTTCATACAAAGTAAGCCAAAATCGTATGAATGGATCGAAAAATGGTACTTGCTCTTCCCCTATATCAACCAAGAACCAAGACTTTCTTGAAGTTTATTGATGGGGATATTGTAAATTCCTTCATTGATTGGGCTTTCTTATTTTTGATTTTTATTAATAACTAGTGGTCCCGGCAAACTTCGTCTTGCCATCAAGTAGGCTGTTCAAAAACGCTATGAATCGTCCTATACAAAATGACAGTTCCATTCACGCTCGTTTTTCCAACTTTCCCGGTTAATATCCTGGAATTTTTATATACACGAACACGTCGAAACACTTGATGAACAAAACGGGAATATAATCATTCAAATCCGTTGACCCGTTCGGAAGCTATTTCGTGACATACAAACACCATTCCATTTTTATTTATATAGATTCTCACTTCTTATAAATCAATCTCCCAAGTATGGTCGAAAACGATCTCTTGATTTGGAATACTTTTGAAATCACGAGTTACTTAATTTCTAATCGGACTAGTAAACCTTATATTAAAATTGTGCGCACTTTCAAACTGCATTGCAATTAATTATTATTTTTCATCAATTAATTTATTTTGAAAACTAAAATTTTACAAACATAAAATATTATTAAAAAAAAAGAAGTTTCCAACAAATGCATCCCCTTCTTCTAATAGCGCGATCCCTAGTTGAATATCTTATCATGGAGAATTGATGGTATTATGCATTTTCACATTTATTTCCAAAGTTACTTAAAGCTGAAACTGGTTTTTGATTATATGGAAATTTGTATATGGTAATAATTCAATCTTTTGACTGCTACCGATAACTAACATATCAAAACTTTAAAAAAGAGCTACACGACGAAGAATAGAACTATTAAATTTTCTATTAAACAATTATAACACCTTTTGTTACAATAATATGATATTCTGTAACTTGGACAATAGCGTTAGCGTTAGCGTTAGCGTAGTTACGGTATACTTCGTAGATTGGATACTAGCAACATTCATGTTTCTTTTTAATAATCTCATCCTGACTACTTTCAAGAACAAGGCAGGGGAGTATACCTTGTTCAAATCATAAACAAGAATACTAAAAGCATGAATATCGCTATTCCCGGCCACGCCCATCTTTACCGTAACTTGGGATAGAGGAAGGAAATGTTGATGTAGCACTTACTTAATGAGAGGCCACCGACTCAGCGACACCCTCATAAGTGCTACGGAGTTGGAGATTGGGGAAGGTATATTGTCAGGATTCGCCTAGAAAGCTGGCGATAGACCATAAATATTTGTTGTTTAAGCGTTTTCAAATTAATCTTTTGAATGCCGGCAATCAAAAGAGAAAACAATAGCTTATTTATAGTATAAATAGTATTTCGCGAAATGCTTGTCGATTGTGCAGTAATATTTTTGCTCAATAACCAGTAAAAAGCAAAACCGATCCCTCCAGGGTCATCGGATTGTATAAAATAACGATACGCGTAAAAAAAAAATCACGCCTATTGAAAAACAGTACTGTACTGTATTTTTAGATAATCGAAAAACGAAAGGAAGCGCGTTCGAACTAAACACCCTAGGATAACACAGTCGGTTTTTCTGCTCAAATTATACGAAAAGCAGAATCGATCCCTCCACGGTCATCGAACGGTTAAAAAGCATCCACAACCGATTGTTAGTTGCGTAACACCCGCCCGGACAGAATGCGCAATCTGAACATAATTATCAAACTCCGAAAATAACATTTTCCGTTCAAGAAACGATCAGAAGTTCCACGACGCGGACAAAAACGATTCGGAAGGCTCACAAAAGAAAAAGTATCATACTGGAACAAACTCACCGGATTGATTCTCTAAATTTATGTGCTGCCTGTCACTTCCTGATGGTTCGGTGAACTTAGGGCAGCCAAAAAGGACACAAATCAAACAAATCACTTTTTCATTTTTCACTTTTCACTATTCCATTTCTGAATGTAAAAACTGTCCTGCTTGGGCTTCACGAAGCACTACCCAGCAAGACGCTCTAAAACAGGAAGAAAAAAAAAATCTCCGGCGACGAAAACATGCGCGAAACCGTGAGCCAAATCTATCGGACGACGCAAAACCGAACTGTCCTGCTTGGGCTTCACGAAGCACTCGATATTCTGTAACTTGGACAATGCTGAAAAACTAATTTATTATAATTTATTTTTCTTCACTTTCTAGATGAAGATTGGCAGAACGAAAAAAGCAACCGCAATCAACAGAATGAGCCAGGTAAGTATCCGCATAATTGAAGGCAGTACAAATTGGTTGATCTGCAACTCATCTTGTTTTCCTTTACAGCAACAGACGATCGAAGACGTGTTGCCAGAAGTAGAGAGGATCCTAGAAGACACACTTTGGGTGGAGACATGTTGCATTATCAGGGACAAGGCGAACTCTCAGTCCTTCAGCGATCCCTGGATTTAGATGTAGGTTTTGATATTGAAATGCTATCTTTTGGTTTTGATATTTCATCACTTGAAGACTCGGCAGATGAGAGCATATCCACCCGTTAATCAAGGTGCGCTGTTTGATGATGATCCTGGAATTATGTCCGAGGTTGAAACCGCCAGTACAGGATTTAGACGAGGTGGTAAACAAAGATCTTCATTGCCAGTTGTTCGAACACCGTCTAAAACCCTCGAAAGACCATTAGGTACGTCACAAAATTGTAGAAACTATTGCAAGGGTGCATAAATGATTCACGTAGGTTATTTATGGGGAGTGCAAAATGCATACATAGGTCCGATTTGGACAACATAAAATTTTCGAAAAGAAAATCGAATGGTTACAACTCAAAAAAGAACAACAGAAATGAGTTGTGTTATGGACACTCACGAACCGTTACAGATTTCATTTGGCTTTGCATTTGACAGTTTTAAAGTATATATAAGCACTTGGTATTGACCCTTTTATAAGTCAACCACAGCTGAAATCGGATTTTTAGTTTCTATACAAATTTCATTTACTTATGTTTATAATTTCCATTAAAATAGGTAAAATTCTGATTATAATCATAGCGGCAATAATTTTTTTTTTCAAACAATGTCGCTCAGAAATAACGCGATCTGTGCTAAACTGAAGCTTCTAGAAATGCAACACCATCAACAGACAGGTAGTGAAAAATCGCTTAAATTTTAAAATCTACTCTTTATAAGTGTAAGAAAAAAATGTGTGAAAATCAGACACCCTATATGTTTCATAATTCAATAAGAAATCCACTTACATCTAACTTTGTGGTTTACTTTAATGATTTAGTTGTTTTTCCTATATTTCACAAACCCTATATTCCTTAAGTGGATGGTGCCCATAACAGCTTAACTGTTTCGTATAGGTTTTAAAAATCACGCATTTTTTCAACGCAAAAGTTTCGTTTTCATCTTGTGCGTTAAGTATAAGGCGTAATTGAAGTGATCGATTAAATTGATTATAATTTTTTTATAGATGAAATTTAGTTGATTTACGGGTAAATTGTACGAATTACATGTTTTTTTTTGTTTGCGGTGTCGCCGTTTACTGTAGACTGTAGACACACTTAAATTATTTCACCGACCGCAGCAAATCGAATCGCCGAGAACCCAACAGCTGAGATTTCGGTGATTTTCAATCTTGGTAGCTATCGATTGCAGTAGATAGATTTCCAAAAGATTTATTTTGGATGGATATAATTTTTCATATAATCGAAAGTCGTTTTTTTGTTTTCGGGTACCTTTGATAATGGAGTACCGTAATCCGGGGGCAAATTGATCACTGAGGTGAATTTGACCAAGTCGGTACCAAATAGCATTTCTTTTCAAGGATGGTTACAACTTCGTTGGCATAACAGACATTCAATGTTTTCTAGTTTATAGACGGCTAATGATGATTTTAAACTATTTTATTTTTATTATGATCAGTTTTGCTTAGAAATATTCGCAGTTTTTGAAGATGTTATAATACTGTTGGAAATGTTGGTACTAAACAATCTGCTGGTGCCAAGCCTGCATGCAAACTATGAGTGTTAAAAATGATGTGTAAGCTTTAGTGTGAACTGCTGAACTCATTTTTGAAATCGTATAACATTACAAGAATAGTTTTTTGCGTATAAAACCGTTTATTGTTGAGTAACGTGCTTATTTCAAGGGAAATTGCATACATTTAGTCGTATTATGCAGATTTACAAAGTTTAATTTTGCAATTAAATGATGATATATACGAGTTGTAAGAATTTTGACATCATTTTCGGATTCAGGAGACCCACATTTAGTAAATAGGGAAATTTTACATTTTAAAATTTGATTTATTATATAGTGATCAATTTCGCACTTTCAATTTTTGATATTAAAACTTATTTTATGATATGTTAAATTTTATTTCATAAAAAATCGATTACATAAACTGATAGAGATCAATGAAGTACTGATTTTACCGAAATAAATTTGACAAAATTTTAATTCCAAAGAAAGACATTACAAAAAGTTGTGATCAATTTGCCCCCGGTTTACGGTAACGAAAATGAATGAATTACGTAACATTTATAGGGCATTGCATACCTCGAGGCGTTTAACGTTATATGGAAATTTCTGACTTAGATTACAAAAATGGTCCCAGTTTGTGAAAATGCTATTCGCTAAGAGATTTGAGACCATATTCAAATTCTATGATAACTAGGCTGTGTGTGACCAACTAATCAAAACTACTTAAAATAGTGATCGTAGAACAGATTGTTTTTAAGCGTTTCGAAACTACAGGTCGGACTCGATTATCCGGGATTCGATTATCCGGAATTTTAGACTAGATTATCCGGAATATGTTTTTTGTTATTCTTGTTTTTCAGTTTTGCATACATTTTAGATAATTTAGTATTGCAATAGGGAAAGTGTACCAGTTATGGCCATAGTGGTTCCCTATTTGGCCATACGTGAAATTTCGATAACTTTCGCATTTTAAATATTTTTGAATGTTTAAGAATTAAGATATATCTTAAATCTTACTACTACAACACACAAAATCTTTCAAGGTGGGAAAACATTCAAATTATCCCGTATGGCGAAATAAGGAACCACTATGGCCATAACTGGTACACTTTCCCTATTGCAATACTAAATTATCTAAAATGTATGCAAAACTGAAAAACAAGAATAACAAAAAACATATTCCGGATAATCTAGTCTAAAATTCCGGATAATCGGATAATCCATAACTGGTACACCTACCCTATGCAATATAGGGTAATTGATCCATTAGTTGTGGATGTTCCTATAGTTGCGGTAGAGCCATTTACACTGATTTTATTGAATTAGCTGCAGATCCGACTCTGCCAATCGACGTATTGGATTATTGATACACGAAATAACCGAAAACATAGTTCAAATATCTTCAAAATTGATAAAACACCGCCAAACTGCTTAAACTTTTCTTACTTGTACCAATAGTTGCGGTAAAGTGTTTTTATAGTGGAGGATCCCATAAGAAAACAACGGATACCGCAACTATACTGCCGTGAATCGCAAGTCAGTCCCATCTGCATTTTCGTCAAAATTGAGTTAAGTTCAGTTTTCAACATATCTTCCAATGCTCTTTCAGCTGCCTTAATGAGATAATAAGATTTGTTCGGAAAAAGTCGGAAAAAACAGCAAGTCAAATTGTCCCATAATGAAAAGTAACCGCATATCAGTCCCACTACAGATTTCCACACCGTGTAACACAAAAATGAACCGTGTTTTGGCCATCTTTATATTTTTCTCAGAAAGACGTCGTAGTGAAAAGCAAATTGTGAAAGTTTCATTAAGATTTGAACATGTTCCAATCCTCTGGAATTTTCTGAATATTTGTATGGAAAACGAGTTCGGAAACTTCACAGCCCATTTTCTCAATGCCTACTTTTTACAGATGGGACTGACTTGCGATTCACGGCAGTATAGGAGCACAAATTAAAAATTTACCTCAACTAAAGGAACAGTGTACTAATAGTGGAGATATTATTTTTCACTGACATGCCGCTGGTTACTGCGATGAAATCAGTTTTCTCATTAGGTAAATGGTCTTTATTTTCCACTACAAAAATAATAAGTACATTTATTGTGCTACTTGAATTTTGAGGGGTCAAATAAAGTTGAACCGTGCTTAGCACCTCCACTATTGGAAAGGTTTTTTTGTGTATGCCGGTCAGAACTTTTTTTTCTTCTCAAGACCCCTAATGTTCCTTGAAATAATTTCAGGCTACGCAACTGCATCATTTAAGTAATAAAACGAAAAAAGATAATATTTAAGTTCGATTTTCTTTTTTCTTTTAGTGATTCGATTATCCGGAGGATTCGATTATCCGGAGTAAAAAAAAAATCGGTCGGACTCGATTATCCGGAGTATAGATTTTTTTTTCACTCCGGATAATCGAATCACTAAGGAAAAATTGAAATCTTCGATAAAAGAACAAATATAAGAATATTATCTTTTTTCGTTGTTTTATTATAACCAGAAATTATTTCTAGGAACAGTACAACAGTCTTTACAAGAAAAATAAATTTTTGACCAACCTACACTAAAAAACACCTTTTCAAACCCCCCTTTTCTTAAACACGTTCAAAACTGCAAAACCATTCATATTGTATATCGCAATACCAAATTATATAAGATTTATGCATAAAAATTAAAAAACAAGAACATCAAAAACCAAATTCCGGATAATCGAGTCTAAAATTCCGGATAATCGAATCCCGGATAATCGATCCCGGGTAATCGAATCTCCGGATAATCGCGTCTCCGGATAATCGAGTCCGACCTGTACTAAAATCGTGTCAATTTTTAATTTTAGTATATAAAGCCTCAAATGTTCTCGATTCAAACGAAAACAGCTCTGTGTGGCATACTAATATTCTTTAGTTTTGCATTCGTTTTGCCTAACTGATTAACAGAAATTATGATACTTCGTTTAGTATGTGGTGGGTCACTACCAAAGATACCCCATTTTACGGTTCTTATTTTACCGAGATATCGGCAATCCAATTATTTTACTGAGATATCGGTGAACGTAACCGAGATTAGATAAACGTTTACTCAGAGGCCTCGCGTGACTTAATTATCAACCTGTGCGCATCTAATTTAGTGCAATTTATTTTGCCATTATTAGATATAGGGTAGATGTACCAGTTATGGACATAATGGTTCCCCATTTCGCCATACGTGATCATTTTATTATCTTCAAATTTTTAATCATTCTGTGTGTTTAAGTAGTTTGATATCAAATATTTCTTGATGGTAAAACATTCATAAATATTCAAAATTTGAAAGTTTTCGAGAAAACATATAGGGAATAGGGAACAACTATTGCCATAACTGGTACTCTTTCCCTACCTTGGATTCAAATCATTTTTTTAAGTTAATAAAATATATAACTAGCGGTTGCCTTCGTTCTCAAATATATTTTTCTTCTAGTCTTTCAATTGATTTAAAACGTTCAAGATTTCAGATACTTATCGGGTTGTTTAGTTTGAATAACCAACACCTTTTCAATTTTTACGATTACGTATAATTATGGCAAACTCTCTAGAATTATCGAACGACGTCAACTTGCAGTGTATCAAACCAAAACCCCAACACTTGTCAGCCAATTTCAGCATTTTGTAATGATGTCGGCGTTTTAGCATCACAAGTCCCTTCAGTATGTAAGTTATGGCTAGGCTAGTAAAAAGCATGCAGACTTACCGGAATCTCATCCCAGGCGCAACCTATCCCACAGATTCTAATGTATAGGGGCCCAATGTCGTCGGACGCTGGACCCCTGGTTCACTCTGGCCCGATATTGGTGACTTCTTGTCGGCCAGCTTAGAGGTTAGCCCCACCACACTTCACATAGGGGAATTAGGGGCATAATGGACACGTTAAGCAAATGTTCGTTTTTAGACCCTTAAATGGCAATGTTTTTAATTTACCCCCGGCTAGTTTTCAAGTTTGATGTTAGTACGACGTGCCACATTCATTCATAGTGATAAAAATCATATCATATGTCAGAAAAGCGAGATAGAAAATTGGGTCGAAAACAAGGCTGGTAATAAGGTATCGGGGCGAAATGAACACCTGTATGAAATTTAGTTATTCCAACATATTCAATGACTGTCAATCATTCCGATATGCAAAAGGACTCTCCCTCAATCATAATAGCTAAAAAGAACCTTTCTGGGTTCGTTACTTTGCTCAAAAATTAGATTCTTCCACGGTCTTGCTTATATGCCAATTTGAAACTGAGAAAAATTTTAAGTCAAATTTTAAAGAACAATTGAAGCAAAAAATAATTTTTTTTACCGTCAAGCATTTCAAATGCATGACAGATTTCATGCAGTGAATGAACTTTTGATGAAATATGTGTATTATCAGATATTGAGAGGGTGTCCATTTCGCCCCGTATGTTCATTATGCCCCTAATCCTCCTACACGAATCGCAGGGTCCCAATTTTGTGTGCTTTGGGATTAGTTTCGACTCTCGTTTCGACCCGTTTCACACGCACACTGGAGGTTTGTAACGGCCTTGGTGGATATCGTCACTGGCCGGGTTCACGTGGTCACCGATATTGGCCTCTTCATGTGGCACTTGAACGTCCGGGTTTTCACTCGCGGGTAACAATTCTCAGAATTATGTTGTCTTTTTCCAAACACGCTTACTTTCAGCCTCCAGCCGAACGATATTAGAGGCAATATTAGGCTCTGAACGGGTTAATAATTTCTATACAGATTTCACACTGACCACGTTATCACTTGGGCAGGGTTATTTTTTCTCGTGGATCATGCCAAACACAACTACGAGCGCCAAGTACAAAGAGAGCTATCCTCGGAAACACGACTCGTCTAAATTTTGCCCCTTCTTTACCGTCCATTCTTGCCACGAGTGGGGTTTCAACGGGGGAGCAGGCGTTTTTCCGACGGCAAGACGATGTGCAAATTTTAGAAAATAAATCTATTTTACTCATTTATTTCCATTTTTAATATTTATTTGTTTCATTTCATTATTTATTTATGGGACATTCCTCAATGTAACGAATGTCGATTTCAACTAAACTCTAAAAATACAATTTATATGTTTCTCTATTCTCTTCAATACGCCTAAAATATATTTAATATATTTACGCATTTATCTTTCTAGGACTGGTGTTTTTGCAATACAGATCTGAGACAAAAAGAGCGTTGCTTCCAAACGAAATCACCTCTATCGATACTGTACGGGCTTTGTTTGTGCGATCATTTCCCAGGCAATTAACCATGCAGTACTTGGAAGGCCCCAATGTCAAAATATATATTCACGATTCCAGTAAGGATATGTTCTACGAGCTGGAGGATGTGCGGTAATAGGAATCTTATATTTGAATGTAGAAAGAAGCGTTTCATATTTTTTGTAACTTTAGATCACATCTACGGGAAATCCGGGATCGTTCCGTTCTCAGATTGTTCGAGTCAAATGAAGTGAGTGCCCCTCAAGTTTTGCCTGGAGGCCCTGGCATTCCACAACCGTTAGCGACACCTGGCGCACCTGGGCTTTGGGACTCAGAACAAGTAAGTGCTCAGATATTGCTTATAATAAGACAGAGAGATATAGCGGCAATGGGAGTAATATGAACATACAAGGCAATATGGGCTACCCTGGATTTGATCTGAAAACAATATTTTAAAGTCTAGTGTCATTATAATCAGCTATACTGCTCATACTCGCATAACAGTCCCATTTGAATTTTTATTTTTATTTTTTTTTTGCTTCATGAATAGCCTTCATTTATTGTGTAGTTTTCAAAATGTTTCTCAAAATTGTATATTTGTATGGACAAAATGCGAAAAAATACCATGTCATGTGCGTCCCATATTGAAAATAACTCGCATAACAGTCCCATCAGTTGAATACGACGAAATTGAAGCAAAATCATTTCTATTATGATTTCTTTAATTTTCTACAATGGTATTCAATTCATAAAAAAAAGAAATCATACAAATTACAGTGGTTTTCATAATTTTTATTTGAGAAAAACTTGATATTTTACATGAAAGTTTTCCCAGAATGCCTTCTGTAGCGAAATGTTGTAGAACCTTTTGAAGCCTTCTTAGAGTAATAAGTATAATCGCTTCCCTGAATCAAAGCTTTCGTTGTTCTTTACTGTTGTCCTCCAGATAAATCTTCGGTACTCTCATCTTCCATTGATAGAGGGTAGATGAAGGATTTTTGGCCAGCGCAGAACTGCCCATACTCGCATAACAGTCCCATTTATATAGGAAATCCCATAGAATATGGTACTGTTATGCGAGTATGGGCAGAGAACTGCACACGTCGCTACTGATATCATTGACAAGGTTTTCATGGTAAAACTGAGTGTTTGCGCCATGTAATGCTGAGAAATGAGAAGGTTTTAGACATGCAGCAAGATTGTTCAAATCAATGGAACCGCTATAAGCTTGCAGGCCAAACCTTGCTTCAATTTTTACCTTGGTCTGTTTCAAGTCCTACACCGACATCCAAATGTTAGGCTGCAGGTGGTTGCATTGAAATTTTAATTTTGGCCGGTGCAACAGTCAAATCTTAGCCAAGAAATTGTACAGTACTATTACTGTTATCACCATGTTATTGTACCTACAACATTGAGGGACATTACTGCGAATACTAACAACTGCAAAAGGAATTGGGTTCGGAATCCATCGTAAAGCCTGATTTGCTGCTGGAAAGGAATCACTGAAGAAATTTCTCGCCGATTCCTTGCAGAAATTTTCTACAGCGACTCCCGTTTGAACTGACATTTCTTTTCAACTGCGTACTGTGCATTGCGCGATTATTTATCGCGACGGCGATTTTGAGAACTTCTTGAAATGCGTGTAGATCGCCGCATTTACTTCAAATCGTTTTGGTGTCTTCTGCGCGATTATTCCTGATTGTCCAAACTATTTGAAGTACCTGCGGCGATCTACAAGCGTTTTTTAAGATAGTTGGCGGGAGAATTTTTCGCACCACTCATTATACTGCAATTAGAAAAAAGCGCTTACTTGATCGATTTAAAGATAGGCCAAAAATTACTTGTCAGCAGCGGATCAGGCTTAAACATGAAAATGAATGTGTCAAGGAGCACGTTAACAAAGTAAGCGAGTCCCAAGTAATGGGACTGATATGCGGGTATATTTGTGTTCGACGAATGAAATACTTGGATAACGAGTCCTATTTGCTAGTACAGGTCGGACTCGATTATCCGGTGTATCGATTTTTTTTTTCACTCCGGATAATCGAATCACTAAGAAAAAAATTGAAATCTTCGATAAAAGAACTTAAATATTATCTTTTTTTCAATGTTTTATTTATATGATGCGGTGGTGTAGGCAGAATTATTTCTAGGAAAAGTAGGGGTCTTTACAAAAAAAAATAAAATTTTTCGATCAGCATACACAAAACCCACTTTTTCAAACCCCCCTTTTCTTAAATACGTTCAAAACTGCAAAACCATTCATATTGTATACTGCCCATAGAAGCAAAACTGTCCCATATTGATTTTCGAACTAACACCTTTTTTCATCGCAACATTCATGTTTTAATATGTACTTCACTAGGCATATGAAAATTTATACACTTTGTTTGAAAATGTTGGTGGAAAAATATGAAGTTGGTGCAGTCCCATATTGAAAAATAAAGGCATAACAGTCTCTATATGAACTTTTAACCCCAATAGCAACTGCAAAACTGGAATTACGTTCAACTTAATATTTTTTACTGAACAATATTAGTAAATTGAGTATTCTGTGGGGTGGAGCTAAATGAATATTGCATTCAAAAATTTACTATAAAATTATAAACATGTGTATGAAAATGCAAACTTCAAACTTTGAGTGCTGTTTTCTCAATGCCTACTTATTCCATATGGGACAGTTATTCCTTTATGGGCAGTATATTGCAGTATCAAATTACACTGCCCACACTATTATGGGTCACCTTGTCATGATTATTAGTCACTTCATTCTACATGCTGTAACCAGTGTCAGTATGATGTCTAGTGTTGATGAGATTTGTCGCGTTTAGTTTCGTAAATGTGTTGTAAAGAAAAAGAAAACGTTTGTAGATAGGTTAGAGTAGAATGTCCTGAAAACTCCCACGAACGCAGCCAACACAGCTCCACCCTATAGAAGGACGAGGATAGTACCGCTAGTCACCACCAGGGCTGCGCTAAACCACACGAATGGGCGGCCATGGGGGTGGCGAAATGGGTGGCCATGATGAGGCGGATCATCGATGACGTAGATGGACGAAGATGGGTCAACGACCAAAGGTTCGGGGTCAATGATCACCAGAACGACACTTCATTAGCCTGGTGATCATTGGAGAAGAACGTCGTTATTAAAAGCTAAGAGCAAGTGCTGTGCAATATTAAATTGAGTTTAATAGTAGAGAGGAGGAAAGTGTTAAGGATAACTGGACTTCCAGGTAAACCAGAACCCAAATTACCCCGAACCAAGGCCAACCGAGCAGTTCCTAATACTCGCCCTTTTGTACCATGTACTTCATCCATAGGACCTCGCGGTTTTCATTCAAAATCGTTACTGAAGAACCTGTAGTGTGTCCCTAAACCCCTGAAGTTCGACCTTCAAGTGCGCCACAAAACCCAGGTTTCCCAGTGAATCTACGGATCACTGAAGCCTCGAGTCCGTCACCACACTCGAGGGGCGCACGGGACAGGCAGGAGGTCCACGAGAGGCTGCAGCCGAAGCAGGAGAGTAGTGAAGGACCATTCATCCGCCCCTGGCCAGGAGAGAAGGAGAAGTTTAAGCGGTCGACAGAGGAGTGGAGAAGGTGCCGCAGTGCGCGGGGCCCCGAAGAAGTGAAGGAATTGTAAGGTAGGATAGAATAAGAAAGTGGGAGGCGTCGTCCGGTGTTGAGGACGGACGCAAGTAAAGAGAAGGAAAGATTAGTAGAGGGTCAGGAGTAGAACAGGAAGTAGGACGTCAAGGAAGTGGAAATATAAGTGTGCACATAGACCACGAAATAGAGGGAGTTTTACTAGAGCCGATCTGTAAGTGTTTTCTTTCGCGGAGTGTCACGAGCGTAGCGCCGACCCTGAGGCTTGGAGACGGGGGGGTCTCATCTAGGCTGGGAGTAACACGGCCTGCAAGTTACACTTAGGCACCCAACGTGAATTGTCTTTGGCATTCCGTGCTAGGGAAACACT
Source organism: Aedes aegypti (assembly GCF_002204515.2). Taxonomy (NCBI): domain Eukaryota; kingdom Metazoa; phylum Arthropoda; class Insecta; order Diptera; family Culicidae; genus Aedes; species Aedes aegypti. The sequence continues at coordinate 225,656,113 of NC_035108.1, read as the reverse complement.
TTAGATTCTGATAACTTTTCTTTGCGGAGGTCTCTGGGAAAACATCTCGAAGTCACTTACGGAATTGACGTCACGAACTACTTTGGAGTTATTCAGAACTTGTAATCATTGTTACCATAACGGAGGTCTTGGAAGTCCCAAGTGGCAAGATAGCTACCAATCATTGTTGAGAACGAATTTAAAACAGAATCGGAGTAATTTGTTAAATTTCGCGATAGAATTCCGGAAGTTATCTTGACCTGTGTGTTTTGGAGAAGAGTGTAGAGAAACACCGAGCAAATCTAGGAATTATATTTCAATTTTAACCGAGTGGACCAATTAGACTTGGTCAGAATTTTTCTAGGATTTTCAAATTATTTAGAGCTTTTGCTAGGAAGCGTGAACAAATTTTAGGTACTTTTTCAAATTAATTTAGCTTTCGAAAAACGAAAGCGTTTACAAAACTAGGTTTTTTTTTCAAATTTTACAGCTTTGTGCTGAAATAGGTTTCTTTTTAATTTAATTCTACTGATTTCCGGTGGATAGAGCTGCAATCATGGAGATGTCAGTGCTGCGTGCACAGTACAGTACGTTGAATACTGCCCACCTCACCGTGGATGAACTCGAACATGAGTTGATAATCCGTCGTATGGACAAACTCGCACCTCGCGCTAGTTTGGAGAGAGCGTTGCGTAGTCGTCTGAAAGAAGAAGATAGTCAGTCAAATGTTGAATACGATTTTGCCAAAGTAAATGTTATTGATGAATTAGAAACATGTGACGATAAATTGAATTCGATCAAGGCGTTTTTGGAGAACAGACGATCGAAGAAAGCTCCAGACCAGGTTTTCAAGAGCAGGTTATTTCACATTCTGCTTCGTATGGAAAGATTGAAAAATCGGGAGTTAAGCGAAGAGTGTATGAATAGCTTGGCTGTAGTGGCTGGAGAGTGTTTGCGCTTGTTGAAGACATACTTTCCGGCTACCTCACATCTCCCGGAGATTAGAGCAGCCGAGTTAGCGATTGTAAACGAAAGTTTAAATCGTATGAGAGGCGAGTTAGTTGAAGGAAATCAACAGCTTGAAGAAGAAATAGAAGAGCTAGTCAACTTAGATGGAGATGAGAATGTAGGAGAACAGGAGCGTAGAATGACGCAAAGAGTAGATGAGAATGAAAATGCCGTTGAAGGAAATCTTGAGGAAGACGAAAATGTAGAAAAGTTGAAGAAAGAACAGGAAAAGCTGTCCGCCGAAAACAAGCAATTGTTAGAGGTAGTCAGCCAGTTGCTTCAACGTATCGAAGTTTTGGAGGCTAAGCAACCAAAACAAGCGATACAAGAACAACAAGCCAAAACGTTCAACAGCACCCACTTAGGCGAAACTGAGAAGGTTCCACCAAAATCTTCTCAGCCAAAGCCGACAGATTTTCTGGAGTGGTTGAAAGACAGGAACAGTTCAATGGATAGTTCAGAGCAGTTAGCAGAACCAAGAAAAGTAGTGGTTGATCCTAGCCAACCGAAATCGTCAGAGAGAGAATGGTCGAAAGTAAATAGCAACCGTTTGCCGGTGCATAAATGGACGATTCGGTATGACGGCATGGACAACGGTAAACGCCTGAATGAGTTTGTGAAGGAGGTTGAGTTCAATGCTCGTTCAGAAGGGTTCTCTGAAGATGAACTGTTTCAGAGTGCTCATCACCTGTTCACTAACAAAGCCAGAGCTTGGTTCATGGAGGTGAATGGTGATTACGAATTAGGGTCTTGGAAAGTGTTAGTTCGCGAACTTAAAAACGAATTCTTACCGATTGACATCGATTACGTCTACGAAAGACAGGCGTATAATCGGAAACAGGGCGCCAAGGAAAAGTTTCAGGACTATTACTTGGACATGGTCCGTATTTTCCGAGGTATGTCCAACCCCTGGGATGATAGGCGCAAGTTTGATGTGCTCTTTCGCAATACGCGTGAGGATGTGCGTATCGCCATGCTTGCTGCCAACGTGACCGACGTAGCTAAAATGAAAGAATTCGGTAAGAAGTTTGATGCGATCAACTGGCAACTATACCAGCGAAATGAAAGATTCTTTAATAATAGGCCAATTCGGGTAGATGAGATTAATCACCACCGACAGAATTTCGCAAATAGACAGGATAGATATAACAAAAATGAATCAGATAGGAGGAAGGAATCGGGAAATTTTAGGCAGAATTTCAATAGAGGTAATGGGCAGAAAGGTTATTGGAAGCAGCGCAGTTCGGGTGAGGAAAACCAAAAAAGGGATGAGTACAAGAAATCGGAGAAATCAGACAACAAAACTCACAATCCTCAGAGACAGAAAAGTCCAACTCCAGGACCGAGTGGAAGTAGTGCCTTACAGCGTATTGTCAAGGCTTACATTCCAATTAAGAAGGGCATTTGCTTCAACTGCCATGAAAATGATCACAGTTTTGAGGAATGTCCTAAGGAGAAACATATGTTTTGTTTCAAATGTGGATTCCCTGGATTCACATTGAAAAACTGTCCTTACTGTCAATCAAAAAACATGCACGAGACTGCTCAGTGAGGCAAGTCAGTCTCCCAAATAACGTAGAAAGTCCTCACGAAATTGTCGCGTCAGAACCTCCAGAAATACTGAACCAACTCGGCTATGAGCAGGTACTCGGTGAGAACTCAGGAAGTGAAGAGATCGCAACCATTGTCACGCTGAGCAACGATCCGAGACCATTTGCGAAGGTTGAGATTCTAGGTATTTCTGTGTTAGGTTTGTTAGACAGCGGTGCGGAGAGGACTGTATTAGGTGTAGGTGTAGGAGGCTGATTAGTTCATTAAAACTGAAAATTAAACCCACGAACACAAATCTGAGAACAGCAGCTGGAGAAAGGTTAGAGGTGATTGGTTCAGCAGACATTCCAATTAGTTTCAACGGTGAAACGAAGATCTTACCCGTAGTGATTGCTCCAAAACTCAATCGTAGATGCATCCTAGGGCGAAAATTTGGGATTCGTCCGACGTTTAGCCAGTCTGTCGAGTCCGTTGACGAAGACACTAACAGGGAGCTAGAAGAAGAAGAACAGTTGAGCGAAGAGCAGGTTCAACAGTTAGAGGAGGTGAAAAAGTTGTTCTTGGTAGCCAGTCCTGGGAATTTTGGAAAGACGGATCTTATTGAACACCGTTTAGATTTTAAGGAGGAGTTTCAGGGAGCGGAACCTGTTCGGAAGGATCCGTACCCCTGGAGTCCAGAAATACAGAAGAAAATACATAATTCCGTCGACAAAATGCTCCAATACAACATTATCGAACCTTCTGAATCTGACTGGGCTCTACCTGTAGTACCAGTAAAGAAACGTGATAGCGAAGAAGTAAGGTTGTGCCTTGACGCTAGAAAGCTCAACGAGCGCACAAAAAGGGATGCGTACCCCCTCCCCCACCAAAATCGCATTTTAAGCCATTTAGGACCATTTAAGTATCTGTCTACTATAGATCTATCCCAAGCCTTTTTACAGGTGTCCTTGGGGCAAGAATCTCGTAAATTTACGGCATTCTCAGTACCAGGGAAGGGTCTATATCAGTTCACACGTTTACCGTTTGGACTGGTAAACAGCCCATCCACCTTAAGCAAACTTATGGACCGTGTTTTAGGGTATGGTGCCCTGGAAACCTTCATTTTTGTATATCTGGATGATATTGTAGTGGCCAGTCATACGTTTGCGGATCATATCCAAAAACTGCGAGAACTTGCGAGACGTCTCAAGGAGGCAAATCTCTACATAAACCTTGAGAAGTCTAACTTTTGCTGCCAAGAACTGCCCTATTTGGGCTACATTTTATCCCGGCCCAAATAGCCGTAGCGGTAAACGCGCAGCTATTCAGCAAGACCAAGCTGAGGGTCGTGGGTTCGAATCCCACCGGTCGAGGATCTTTTCGGGTTGGAAATTTTCTCGACTTCCCACCCAACTAACAATTCAGAGCCACAAACAAGCATGCATGTTTAATTATTGTTCAATAATGGTAATGGCAGCTGAATAAAAAATTTGCTCTATAAAGAGCTGAGAAGGTGCTTTTTTAACACAAACTTAGATCAATGTTCAACGTTATGCATTAGAATGAACAAAAGTTGAATCGCCACTTATTAAACGATTCCGAAGATTCTCATTCGACTAGTCAAGATTGTTCTACAAATGAGCTGAACAAGACATGTTTCCCCCAATTAAAAAGCCAATATTCCACTAAACAAATGTATTTGTATAAAAGGATATTCAGAAGACGAACTAACGTTTTACTTGCGTCGCACTTCAGCTATTCCCACATGTTTAACATAAGCATGAATAAGAGCTGAATAAGTATCTTATAAAATCCTAATTCAGCTTCAGTATATTATAAGAACAGTTGATCCAATAGAGGCCAAAATGACGAATAACAAACACATTGTTCAGCAATAAATAAGCCTTGTAAAAGCGATCACACTATAGCTAAATTTCATAAAATGGACAAAATATCCGAAATATTCCGAATGCATTTCAAAGCTCATTAATTATGCTTTCTTAAAACTTTTGAAATAGCTGTTCAGAAAATAAACATGTTCAGTCTCCAGAAATGCAGAATTATTGTGAAAACAAAAATAAACATTTAAGCTAAGTATTCCGAGTAGGAGCAAAGTACTGACAAACAAAGCGTGATATTGACTTGATTGACATAAGAGATAAAATATCTGAAGACAATATTAAAATTTTGTTCCTGGAACTTCTAAACCTATGAAAAATTTGATGTACGCAGATCTAATGAATAGTTCGCAGCTATTGGTAAAATCTTGCAGAATCTAAATACACTAAGGTTTTTTTTTACACGGTCCCCCGTGCCGTGCAAAAAAAATCCGTGCAAAAAAAAACCGTGCTAATTCTGGAATTTGTGTTAAAATAAACCGTGGTAATTCTAGAATCCGTGGAAAAAGTACCGTGTTAATTCTGAAATCCGTGTGAATAGGAAAAAAAGCCGTGTTAATTCCGAAATCCGTGTAAATAAGTAAAAAAACCGTGTTATTTCCGAATTTTGCGCAAAAAGAGTACCGTGTTAATTCCGAAAGGCGTGTAAAAAAAGCCGTGTAAAAATAAAGCGTGCAAAAAAAAACCGTGTAAAAAAAGACTTTAGTGTATTGCACATTTCTTTCACCACTGGACTATCGCAGAAGTTTTTACAAGTGCGGAAACGCTAATAAAAGTGCGCAATTGCATCAAATCGGGTAGGTGTATTCGGGGGACATATTCTTCGTAAATCAATGAATAAGTGCTCTGAAGTCACCAACAGGATTCAATGCAATTCCGCACTTTTATTCACATTTTCGCACTTATGAGGCTGCACTTTGCAGTCCAGTAGTGAATGAAATACACAATATGACATGCCAATTTTGTTCTAGTAGTTTATTTTAGATATCATTTCCAGATATTTTATATCATATACCTATCAAGTTAATATCACTTTTAGCTATCCATATTATATTTTCTATTGCTAAGCTTTTTTTCGCATTCTCGGGATGTTTTTCCGTACAAGAAAAATGGAAATTTCTTTGACAGAATAGATTAAATAAATTTCTATAGCCAGCTACATTTGAAATGACATTTCTTCACAACTGAATAAATACTGCGCTCTAAGAAAAATGATTTACATGGCCATTTCCGAAAATAAAAATCGCATCAAGATATTCGAATATTTTTCTATTCAGGTGGGTTCTGAGGACTAACCCTTCAAATGATTCAAATATATTCATACAAAGGACTTTTACTTCAATGCATATGTAATAGGTTTATGAAAAACACAAATAAAAAAATAATCAAACTATAATTTATAAAATTATTCAAGTTAATTAATCAGTTTAAAACAAACTAAAACTTATTATGAAATTAGATTAATCATTTCAGACTGTTTTTACTTTGTGTAAATAAACATTATTTTGACCAACATCGACATAAATTTTCTCACTGTGCGCTAAAAATAGCCGACTGAACTCAACTTGGATCAGCACTAAACAGCAGCTGAATAATATGCTTGTTCAGTTGTAGATTAGCGTACCATGTGTTGATTAGACGTTGTCGAATAGAAGCTCGAACATGGTCAATATTCAGCTATGAGAAGTTTATATTTTGCACTGGACGGTATAATCATCAATTCTAGGATGGCGCAGATGGCAAGGCATACCGCTGACGATTGGAAGGTCTCGAGTTCGAATCCAGTAAAAGGCGATTTTTAAATAAGATTGTTATACTATGATAATAATAGTGCACACTACATTTATAAAGTGCCTAGAAAAATATTTTTTTGTTTTTATTAGTCTTTAATTATTTTTAGACCAGCCGTATAAAAGCTGAACTAAATGCTTGTAAAACGTTTTTAAAGCCGAAAAATAAAGTTGGTATTCAACGACATGCTTTAAAGTTTCTCCAAATTTGTGTGAACAATGCTTTAACAAAGGTTGGCAATGGAAATTATTCAAATGTTATAGAACATGATGCTGGATAAAACTGCCATAATGATGTTTGTTAAATGAGTGAATGTTAGTTGGGCAGGGCATAGAGTATCTTCGTACCTGCCACACGATATACGCATGCAAAAATGGTCATTGGCATAGTAAGCTCTCAGTTAATAACTGTGGAAGTGCTCATAAGAACATTAAGCTGAGAAGCAGGCTCTGTCCCAGTGGGGACGTAACGCCAGAAAAGAAGAAGAGAAGTTTATCCCGAGCAGGTCTTAGACCTAACCCAGATTCGGTCCAAGCGATATTGGGTTTTGAGGTCCCAAACTCGGTGCGTTCATTAAGGCGATTCCTCGGTATGGTCAACTACTACCGTAGGTTCATCGATAAATTTAGTGAACTCACTGCACCTCTCACCGATTTGCTTAAAAACAAGCCGAAGAGAGTGCAGTGGAACAACGCAGCAAATGAAGCTTTTAAGGCCATTAAAGAGAAGCTGATATCAGCGCCTCTGATGGCCAACCCAGACTTTAGTCTGCCTTTTTGTGTCCAAACAGATGCAAGTGACACGGCAATCGCTGGAGTTCTTACGCAGGTCCAGAATGGGGAGGAAAGGGTGATTGCGTACCATTCCGAAAAGTTAAAGGGCGCAGAACTGAACTATCATGCAGCGGAAAAGGAGGGACTAGCCGCCTTACGCTGCATTGATAAATTCAGGTGCTACATTGAGGGCACACACTTTATTCTAATGACCGATTCATCAGCTTTGACCTTTATAATGAAGGCCAAATGGAGGTCATCTTCACGTCTGAGCAGGTGGAGTATTACGCTACAGCAATACGACATGGAAGTGAAGCACAGGAAAGGGAAGGACAACATTGTACCGGATGCCCTTTCCCGATCAATCGAAGCTCTAGAAGTAGAGGATGAGGACGAGTGGTACAAAAATTTGTACAATGCTGTCGAAGAAGCTCCCGAAAATTATATGGATTTCCGAATAGACGGTGGCAAATTGTACAAACTTGTGTCAGCCCGATCAGATGTCCTGGATTACAGCTTCAGTGGAAGGAATGCGTCCCAGAATCATCTCGTCCACAAATCATGAAGCAGGAGCACGATGATAACTTGCACATCGGCTTCGAAAAATGTGTGGAAAAACTCAAAAGGCGGTATTACTGGCCTCGAATGAGTGTCAACCTAAAAAAGTATATAAGCAACTGCGTTTCGTGCAAAGAAAACAAACCGTCGACAATTTCTACTGCACCTCAAATGGGCCAACAACGGATCGCAACCAAACCGTTCCAGATCATTTGTATGGACTACATTCAGTCTTTACCCCGGAGCAAGCAGGGAAATGCACACTTATTGGTCATTCTTGACATTTTCTCTAAGTATTGCCTGCTTGTCCCGGTGAAGAAGATCTCGTCCGCTAGTCTGTGCAAGATCGTGGAAGAGTTGTGGCTGCGAAAGTTGTCGGTGCCCCAATATCTGATTTCCGACAATGCAACAACGTTCTTGTCGAAAGAGTTCCAAGATCTGTTAAAAAAGTACGAGATCCAACACTGGGCTAATGCTCGTCACAGGAGTCAGGCGAATCCTGCGGAACGTTTGAACCGTACAATCAACGCGATGATCAGATCATACGTCCGATCAGATCAACGTCTGTGGGACACTAAAGTGTCGGAGATGGAGTACGTGTTGAACAACACAGTTCACTCGTCAACCAAATTCTCTCCACATCGAATCGTGTTCGGAAATGAGATCATGACTCGTGGATCTGACCACCGTTTAGAGAGTAACGAGGAACTCACCGATGAAGTTCGTATGGAGAAGATGAGAGGTGTGTCCAAAAAGGTGTGGGAGATGGTTGTAGAAAACCTAAAAAGGACACACGAGAGTACGAAAAGGCAGTACGATTTACGGCACAAGAGGTATTCACCAACATTCGATGTAGGACAGCGAGTGTATAAGAGGTCATTCCGACAATCCTCAGCTGGGCACGCAGTGGCGTAGCTAGGGTTTTTGGGGCCCGGTGCGGAGTCAAATTTGGAGGCCCTTCCAAACAGGGGTGTGCGTCGTTAGGAAACATACAATTGACATATGACTAGTCAACAAAGCTGGTAGCGGTAGTATCTTAAAATATGAACTTAGAGACTTCAAGCCTGAAAAACATGACATTGATGAGACATTGATCAGGAATCATGTTTCAATAAGGCCTTTTCAGAGAATCCAACCAGTCATCTCTCAGAGAGTCTTTCCTAAACAAATCAGTGGGGAATTCCCGTGATGTTACGTCAAATATTAGTATATGTATTTTATGATTTCCTGAGAATGAAATTCAGGTGTTCGCTTAAAGTTTCCTTCAGTTTATAATTCGAAGCTTTCTTCAGGAGTTTATTGAGCGATTTCATCACACATTTCAAAAGAAATCAATCCCAGATTTGCGTTCAGGATACCTTGAACAATTAATCCAAGATTTTTTCCAAAGATACTGTAAGAAATTACTATAGGGATTTCTTCAAAGATTTGTCTCTCAAGGAAATTATCTCTACGGAACTCATCCAGCCACTCTACCATAGAATTCACCAGAAATTCCTTTAACATTTTTTCTTATTTTCGTTCAAAGTTTCTTTAATATTGCTACAAGAGATTTATCGTAAAATACCTTGGGGAATTTTGTGCAAGTTTTCATGTTTCCTTTAGGAATTTCTCAATGAGTTCTTCCAAAAATAGAAAATAATATATAAAAGGATTCTTCAAGCATTTCTCTTAGAACATCTCCAAGGAGATGCTAAGGATTTTTCTCCAGAAGTAATTTGAGAAATTTCCTTTGAAAAAAATCGTGGATATTTTTTAACTAAATTCTTAATCAATTCTGGTAAAATAGATAATAAATTCCAACAAGAGAGAAGATCTCCGGAAAAATCCTTGAATTAGTATTCCGAAAAGAGTAAATCCCTGGAAAATCTCTTCAACGAATTACATGAATAATTGCTGTAGCATTTTGTGGTCTTAAATCCTAAATGAACTATTAAATAAAATAGAATTTTTCAACAAATATTTCGGAGAAATCACAATTTCTGGAGAAAGGAAACCCCGGTTGAATTTATTGTAAAATTTCTGGAAGAATTCCTAATAGATAGTATGGCATATTCCCTGGTAAAATTTATGGAACAATTCCTGTGAAAATACATGGGGTGATTCCTGAACTGCCGTAATCTGACGAAGTGACGTAAGCACACATTTCAATTTTAAACACATTTTGGGCTATTATACATCAACTATTAAGGTGAAACAGTTTGAAATCAACTTCTAAGATTGCACTAAAACTTCAAAGGCACAAATCTCGCGAAGAAAGCATCCCACAACAGTAAACTTTTTATTTTGGCTTTATCATTAGCAGAAAGCTTAAAATAAGATGATCAGGAACGTTTGCCAACTATTTCTCAAGTTTTGTGCCTTTAAAAACATGAGTAGGGGGAGAAGTCGGCCATTGTGCCGGCCATCTTTGGTTTCCGAGATGTTTCACCATTTTCAAGCCCCATGTCAAAGAGCTACAACATTTTCATTAGTTCTGCAGATAAATTGTAACATGATCTGAAAATTGTAATAACATCTACGACGAATCTTTAAAATAAATTCTGGAATAATCTCTGGAAGAGTCTTTGTACATATTCCTGAAGAAAACTGTTGATGAATCACTGAGAGAATTCCTTAAGCTTTCTATAAAAATTTCTATGATGAATCCGTAAACCAATGGAAAAGCCGCGTAGTAATCTTCGGAGCACAAACATTCATTATAAAATCTTTGGAGACCGGCATTGCTGAGAATTTAGTTCACAATAGAAATGTTTCTAAAGCTGTTCCTGGCTTCCCAGTCTCAAGTTATAGAGGGCCCCCAGATATTTGATGATTTACAAAATAATGTATTATTGAATCCAAAAACACGATAGTATGTTAAAAATTACTGTTCCATAGGGTTTAAATGAACGCTACATGTATGAATATAACAAGCTACAGGGGCCCCTACACATAACCAATTCAGATTCCCTTACAATCTGATTTTCCCTTGCTGTATACATTAAAGTTCGTTCAAAACTGATGTTCTACTGCTACGAGAAATATTACCTTTGATTTCGGGGCCCCTAGGAACCGGGGGCCCGGTGCGGACCGCACCCACCGCACCCCCCTAGCTACGCTACTGTGGGCACGACTACAACGCCAAGCTCGGCCCAGTCTACACCCCTTGCATCATTGTTGCCAAAAAGGGTACCAGCTCATACGAACTCTCCGACATGAATGGAAAATCTCTCGGCGTCTTTTCGTCGGCAGATTTAAAGGCGTAGTCAACACTCCATGGTACGTCTTGTTCCTGAGAATCGAGTGGTCGAATCGGTTGACGACAGGTTTTCCGTAAAATCCTCATCAGGAAGTCACGTCAGATACCATTCGCATAAGCTCAATTCGGGGATGGAACAAACGGACACATTCAAATGTGTGCAGCTGCAGATGCATTCATTCATCAATGCCCATCGTTAACGAACGAGGCATCGCATCCATTCAAAAATCCTAGGAAACCGTAGAATATTTTAATAATTTTGTGAAGAAAAATTTTATGTGTTATTTTCTCTTTTTGTTTTTAATTTGTTTGTTTTAAACCGTGTTGGAAAGTGTTGGAAATTATAGAATTAAATATGTATTCAAATGCAAAGTACGTTTTATCATTTAGCTAGCTTCCTTGTAAATGGACCAGTCTAAGGTTGCTATGCTAGTGGTAGATGAGAGTGAGCATGAAAAATAGTATATCCATAGAGCATGGGCTAGGCAAGATTGAGCCACAGAAACTATTACCACAATAATTGTTGGAAACAAATAACTAGACAAACATACTTAGAATAACCTATTAACGCTTACAATAGTTTAACGGTACACAGTACAATGAAAGGTACTTACCTGGAATCATGCCTCATGGCAAGCACCACAATGAGCTTCTTGTCAGGAATAAACCTGGAAAACTAGGCCTTTTGAAGAGAATTATACCACCAAAATGATCATTTGGCCAAACTTTCGTCGACGAAATGTCATAAAAATGATAAAAAATCTCCAAAATGCCTAATTTCACAAATTTTTCCTAGCTAGAACCACATTGGATACTTACCACGTTCGAACAATATCCACATATACAGTCCATAAATATAGCTCGATCTTCCCGAACAGCACACAGTTGATCATGATAACGATAACGCGCGTATACAATAGTAGATCGGCCGATCGACAGTGAACTCCGACACTGAGAAATATTACAAAGTACTAAACGAAATGTTTCGTACCATAGTAGAGGGTATCTCTGCAACATTGTTTTTGTAAATAATAATTCCGGAATTTAGTTTGATTATTTTGCATGTAGTTTCAATTGTAGAATGTGTAGTATTTTTATTGTTGTATAAGCAACATTTTTATTTGGTGATAGGTAATTTTTTAATTCGTTGTAAATATTTTTAAATTGTTTCTCATCAATGTTGGTCAATAAAATTTAGTATCTTGGGTACGTTGGAGACCGGAGTCTTAGGACGTTGATGGTCAGTAGACGGTTGAACCTTTAATTGCGTGGAGTTGGCTAAGCCAACGATGATGCCTTATGACCCCGTCCCATGTATATGCTAAAATAAAATGCGCTTTTACCCGGGTGGATTTTTGAAATTGAAGGAGTGGAGCAGTGTGTCAAGATTTTGTCTATTTCATTGTAAAAAAATAAGTGTCTGTCAACGATGTTTGTGAATTTCAGGTTCAGAGGTACGTGTTAAGTTGCCAGAGTGTTGAGTGTGTAAATTAAAAAAATATTAGTTCCACTAATATTTTTTTTACCCGAGCGGGGGGAGAGTGTAACCAGTGTCAGTGTGATGTCTAGTGTTGATGAGATTTGTCGCGTTTAGTTTCGTAAATGTGTTGTAAAGAAAAAGAAAACGTTTGTAGATAGGTTAGAGTAGAATGTCCTGAAAACTCCCACGAACGCAGCCAACACAGCTCCACCCTATAGAAGGACGAGGATAGTACCGCTAGTCACCACCAGGGCTGCGCTAAACCACACGAATGGGCGGCCATGGGGGTGGCGAAATGGGTGGCCATGATGAGGCGGATCATCGATGACGTAGATGGACGAAGATGGGTCAACGACCAAAGGTTCGGGGTCAATGATCACCAGAACGACACTTCATTAGCCTGGTGATCATTGGAGAAGAACGTCGTTATGTAAAGCTAAGAGCAAGTGCTGTGCAATATTAAATTGAGTTTAATAGTAGAGAGGAGGAAAGTGTTAAGGATAACTGGACTTCCAGGTAAACCAGAACCCAAATTACCCCGAACCAAGGCCAACCGAGCAGTTCCTAATACTCGCCCTTTTGTACCATGTACTTCATCCATAGGACCTCGCGGTTTTCATTCAAAATCGTTACTGAAGAACCTGTAGTGTGTCCCTAAACCCCTGAAGTTTGACCTTCAAGTGCGCCACAAAACCCAGGTTTCCCAGTGAATCTACGGATCACTGAAGCCTCGAGTCCGTCACCACACTCGAGGGGCGCACGGGACAGGCAGGAGGTCCACGAGAGGCTGCAGCCGAAGCAGGAGAGTAGTGAAGGACCATTCATCCGCCCCTGGCCAGGAGAGAAGGAGAAGTTTAAGCGGTCGACAGAGGAGTGGAGAAGGTGCTGCAGTGCGCGGGGCCCCGAAGAAGTGAAGGAATTGTAAGGTAGGATAGAATAAGAAAGTGGGAGGCGTCGTCCGGTGTTGAGGACGGACGCAAGTAAAGAGAAGGAAAGATTAGTAGAGGGTCAGGAGTAGAACAGGAAGTAGGGCGTCAAGGAAGTGGAAATATAAGTGTGCACATAGACCACGAAATAGAGGGAGTTTTACTAGAGCCGATCTGTAAGTGTTTTCTTTCGCGGAGTGTCACGAGCGTAGCGCCGACCCTGAGGCTTGGAGACGGGGGGGTCTCATCTAGGCTGGGAGTAACACGGCCTGCAAGTTACAATGCAATTCAAATGGAAATGACCCATAATAGTGGGTGACCCATGATAATGTAACCACTGTACTTAAGATTTATGCATAAAAATTGAAAAACAAGAACATCAAAAAACAAATTTCGGATAATCGAGTCTAAAATTCCGGATAATCGAATCCCGGATATTCGAGTCTCTGAATAATCGAGTCTCCGGATAATCGAGTCCGACCTGTATTTTGGATTTGGACATAAAAAACTACCACTTCAACTTTATTTCAGTAGTTAAAGATTTGTGTATACTTCGGTCATAATGTGTTGAGTAATTCTACCAGGATTTACTACTACCGACAGTAGCGAAACGAATTTTTTTTTCATTATGTTTTAGACGCATTTTTCTCGACATGATGGTTTACCTAATGGGACTGTATTGCGAGTATGGGAAGTAAAGGAGCCCCTCTAAAAAAACCGCAATAATATTTGTTTCAATACTCGAAATATAAAAAAATGTTCAAATTTGTCCTCTTTGTCATGAAAAGCTTATAATTTTGGCGGTTCTCAATTAAAGCTATAAGACAATTATATTTATTATTCTGGTAAATTTTACCAATCCATTGAAACTTCTGTTAATACTGAATAATTCGTGAGCAAAATTTGAAAAGTTCTTAAAAAATATATAAAACAGAATATTATTTAAAAAGCCAAGGGGGTTGGGCAAAACGAGTTATCTAGGTTAATGTGGCCAGATATGTCCCGGAAAAAAGTCCGGGACGTATGTTAGAACTCATCCCCAATGAAGTGCTACTCATATTTAATGTGTGATTTATTTACATTTATATTCAATCTAAGACATGTACTTAACTTAGTATTAATACTTAGTTAATTGTAATAAAAAGTATTGACACTGTACTGCTAAGTTAAAAATTGCTCTGTCCCGGATAATCCGGGACGTCTGGTCACTACAATCTCGGTTTAAGCAAAAAATGTTCTTTTCAACATAATAATGCATTGCCTAAATATACTAGATAATTGTTTTACTGCATATTCATCTTGGTGCTTCATTCTAAGTGGAACACTTTGCTAGAAAATAGGTTGAACCAGTAGGTGAATTCCGGCGAACAATTTCTTCGAAGAGAAGAAATTTTCTTCCATTACGCACCAGCAAGAAAATTTTCTTTTCTTCGAAGAAAATACGCGCCGGAATTCGCCTACAGGTGTCACAATTTAATACTAAAATTACGAGGTCTGTTTACTATGTATTATGTATGTAATAAGCCGCTAGATTTGTTAATTTTAAGCATAGCTTATACAATATTTTTTCCAATATGATACTGTTTATGATTAGCTTTTCTCAATATTGTTCAAAGAAAAATCATACGATTGAATGCCCATACTGAATAGTTGTGCCATTACTGCTACGGCTATCTCAAATCTCAATCGATTTGTATTGTTTCTTCCGAACCCTCATGATATTTATAATATTTATGTCGATTTTAGCTAGCAAATCTTTTATCTTTTATCTATATGAATAAAAATGGAAAGGTGTTTGTATGTCACGAAGGCTTGAGAACGGGTCAACAGATTTGCACAATTCTTTTACTGTTGTATTCGACTGGGGATGCGACGTGTTCGTGCAGGAAAAAAGTCTATGAAAGTTTTCGGAATAGTCAGGGAAACTGGAGAAAACTAATTTGTAATTTCGTATGGGAGATTTCATGACATTTTTCAACAGCCTACTTGATGGCAAGACGAAGTTTGCCGGGACCACTAGTCTATCTATATAGATAAAAATGGAATGGTGATTGTATGTCACTAAATGGCTTCAGAACGGGTCAACGGATTTGAATGATTCTTCCTCCGTTTTGTTCGTGAAGGGTCCCAACGTGTTTGTGTGCATAAAAATCCCAGCATATTTACAGGGAAAGTCGGAAAAACGAGAGTGAACGGAACTGTCATTTGGTATGGGTTCCAAAACGTTTTTCAACAGCCTACTTAATGGCAAGACGAAGTTTGCCGGGACCACTAGTTGAAAATAATCTATTTTTTTTGTTTGAACTTGTACCCTATTTTCCTGTAAGTTGGTTTCAAACAAACAACTTACAGGAAAAGAGATATACCCAAAGTTTTGTTTATTTTCAATCATCTTAGAGTGATATTATTGAACAAAAAAGCAACACTCATGGATTTATTATTTTAAAACTTACACAAATACATTTGTTTATGCTCATTAATTAGAAAAAAAAATAATTCAAATGTAGTTAATAATTATTAAATTAATATTTTTTTTTAAATTC
The DNA here is from genome assembly GCF_002204515.2 of Aedes aegypti. Lineage (NCBI taxonomy): Eukaryota > Metazoa > Arthropoda > Insecta > Diptera > Culicidae > Aedes > Aedes aegypti. The sequence continues at coordinate 225,640,386 of NC_035108.1, read as the reverse complement.
CAGAGCTACTTCAGTGAACCGGAATTCGATTCAGATTACAGGCATCAGCATATTCATAAGAGTAAGGTAAGTGAAAATATTACATACATTAGATAACGCAATAACATCCACAAAAAAGTCAAAATCAAACTTGTATGCGAATTACATTCTGCGACTTGCATAATAAATTTAGAGGACTTTATCTAACTTATTTATGAATTATTTTCAATTAAATTTATAAAATTTTGTGAGCTTGAAACGGTTTGAACTTTGAAAGAGTTTTGGACAAAAAGCTTTAACATATTTTCAAAATACCGTCCAGCTCCTAGAATTCAAAGGAAGATCAGAAAGATTTTTGAATTGTTTAACAAATTTCTGCTCTGTATATCTAAACTTCCATAAAAGAGCAAAGTTCAATAGCCAAGCCATTGGGGTGCATTAGAGCTCGTCCATTAATTACGTAAGGGTTTATGTGTGGAGGCAGGATTTTAGATTTCTCACGCACCACATTATTAATAGACAGACCCTTATGAGATATTGGCTGTTGAAAATGCTAAATTTGACTATTACAGCCAACTTGCATGCCAGTTTTCCAGCGTGTATGGCAATTTATTTGCTTAACCCGCATTGGCCTGAGTGGAAGCAAAAATACTAAAACTCTTACCGCTCAGAGAATACTTAACGGATTCAAATAACTTTTTGTCAGTATACTGGCACACTTATCCTGTTTCTGAAAGTGGTCATCGGATCTCGGGAATATCCCTGTGGTCGGATATATTCCGTTGGGTCACTGGGTCAGGTCCGGTAAAAAAGAACTATTTTTTGGGATAAACCAAATTAACTTTATATATTTGCAATAGCAATCATTTTAATTTGCATAAATTATTAAGATCTGATATTCAATACTATAAATGATGGGGTTAGTACCGTTTAGAATATATTAGATATGGCCACTCGAACTTTGCCCTGAAGAACCGGCTATAGATTTGTTGGATACTAAACCGTTTCAATTCTCTATAAGTAGAGATCACACATAATAGTTCACTGAAATGCCTTCTTATAGGCTTGATACATGAGTTTAAATACAAATTGCCCACTTTATCGTGAATTTGAGGCATACTTAAGTACAGGAAAGTAGGCCGTTTCATGACTGATTGGCGTGATGAAAAACAGCCTATTACGATGAGAAATTACAACAAAATATGTACACACATTCTTACTGCTCTCGAAAGTTGTTAAAACTACCTAAATCCATAAACCGGTACTTCTTAGTGTTACAAAAACAGTATTTTTCAGTGCTACAAAAACAGTACTTTTCAGTACTATTCTTTCTATTATTGATCCCTTTCCAATGCAAGTTTACTTCTATAACTCGATGTTGTATGAAAAGTTTCAAATATTCTCCAAATATAATTAAAATTTATTAATTTGTATATTACAACTGTAGTGCCGTGAATCGCAAGTCAGTCCCATCTGCATTTTCCCCAAAATTGAGTTGAGTTCAGTTTTCGAAATATCTCCCAATGCTCATTCAGCTGCACTAATTAGATATTAAGGTTTGTTAGGAAAAAATAGAAAACAACAGCAAGTCTAATTGTCCCATAATGAAAAGTAATCGCATATCAGTCCCACTACAGATTTCCGCACCGTGGAACACAAAAATGTAACTTGTTTTGATCATCTTATATTTTTCTCGGAAAGATATCGTAGTGAAAAGCAAGTTGTGAAAGTTTCTTTAAGATTGGAACATAATCCAATCCTCTGGATTTTTTTGAATATTCGTGTGGAAAACGAGTTTAAAAACTTCACAGCCCATTTTCTCAATGCCTACTTTTTACAGATGGGACTGACTTGCGATTCACGGCAGTATACTGATAGTAAAATAATAGATAACAACCCATTTTAGGCTAAAAAAAACAAATTCAATTTTTGCGGACTGTTCAAAAATCGTCACATAGGAAAATGTGTTAGAATTTAATATTTTCATATTAAAATCACTATTTTCAACGTATTTCATGAAAATGATGGAAAGTTTAAAAAACGAAAAATATGTGTTTCTTAATCTCGATACCTCCCTAACACGATGGTCCCTTCAATATCGCCTGGAAACGCCCTAGCATAAAAAATCGAATGAGATTTTGTTTTCATTTTGTTCCATGCTTTCATTATTGATTTCTCTCAAAATTACATAAAACGATGGTTATTTTTCTTGTTTTATTGGGTAACAGAACTGATAATTACAACTAAAGCTTGTATGTCATGACATGAGACACAATATTTGTCGCATATTATGGATGATCTTCTATCCCGATGAGCTTTTACACTTAAAAATGCATTGTTAGTAATGAGTATTCCTGTGGTGATTATTTCCTATATTAAATTAAAACTGTCCGCAAACTAAGGATGCCTTTGCTTTCAACGCGTGATCCAATTGTGCTCTTAAATTTTTCCAAGCAAATACAATGGCTCCGGCAAATGGTTCTTCATCGCACTTTGAACACATGTTCATAACGGCTTTGACTTCTCCTTCTGCAGGCTCTCGATCATGCTCCCGAATTTCACTCTCGATGTCAGTTTCCTTGCCTAGCTTATTTTTGAAATCGGGCAGCCCAAACTCTGCGAGTCCGTCGAAGATGTAATCACTGCCTTTTCCTTCATCGTCAACGATGGTTCCATCCTTCAATAGGACCAATCCACGTTTTTGCAGTTTCTTCTCATCAGAAGTGATTTCACGTTTGAAAATACTCTTCGAACGGGATTCGTCAATGATTTGTACATTTGCTGGGTTATTCAGATCAATATATGATGTTGAAGTTTGTTTAGATAAGTCTTCGGGGAATACCACCGTTCCGGTTGGTTTAGCGCTGGCAATATTAGTTTTAAGTTTGCCAAGAATGTTACCAATTGCCAGCTGCTGTTGCAAATTGCGCCCACCAATGTGGAACTGGCCACTCTTGAATTGAGTGGTTATCGTAGCTGCATCTGATGGAACGAATCCACCAATTAATTGTGAAGGCAAGCCCTTTACTGGTATGCCTAGATTTCCAGTATTTTGTTGGTTTTGTGTAGCTAGATTGATCTTAACGCTCGTTGGGATTTGACCGTTGGCTAACAATGGATTAGCAGGTGGGGTAACAGGCTAAAAAGAAAATGGGATTATTAGTAGAAGGTGACATAATCAGTATCTAACTAGGTACGTATGAATTCTTTCGAAACAATAACTTTTGGAAAAAAAGCTTTAGATAATACAGTCTTCTTCCTTTTTCTGACGCTTGGATTTAGCGTTCTTATGACCACATCCGTAGTTATCAAAAAGACTGATGCAAATTTTGAAGTTTACGCTACCCTATGCTTGAATGATGTAAATTATGGAAAATACTATCATCCCAAAGTTTGAAGTGATTTGAAAGAAATTTGACGATACACACGCCAACTAAAGTTTATATGGAAATTACTATGGGAAAGGCCAACGTTTTGTCTTCAGTCATATAGCCATTAGTCATAATACACTATGGAAAGGCTCTCATAATACACTATGGAGCTCTTCTCGAGGGAAATGTTAGGGGAAGGGGTGGTAAAATGAACACCTTAAGGAAATCATCTTGTTTCTGATAGAAAACGAGGAATTTGTATAGTTATATCTCACAACATCAAAAACAGGGATGTTATCTATAGCAGCAACACGAATTCAGACTAAAAAAGCTGAATTTTCACATATTTTTGTCGCTAGCAAAACACGATGTAAATGTTCATTTTACCTGCACTACTTGGGTAAAATGAACAGCTGTTGGTGGTAAAATGAACATCATGCGAGCAAAACAAATATTTCTGAAAATTTTTATTGCCTTACCGAAAATATATCCGTTAATGATTGTAACCCATTCAAAGAGAATTCTAAAGGTTTCAGATTTGACCTCTTATCATAATGATATTCACCTCACTGAAAAACCTCGAGTCTTCCAAGCTAAAAGTTACGTCAGGTCTAATTTTCAAACGTGATTTTCTTAAATCTTAGATTTCGTTGATATTTTCGCTTCAATTGACCTACGTATCAACTCGAACACTCTGAATTATGCTATAAATCGTCCGTGCGTGATAAAAATTCATCGAAATTTGTTGTTTCTAGATAAACGGCAAGGTGTTCATTTTACCACCACTTCCCCTATCAGCTACCAGAGTTGCTTAATATCAATCTTATCAGCTGATGGCTGATGGTCTAAAACTATCACTATCACTTGCGAGCTATCAATATCACTTTGATTTGACAACCAACAGCAGTGATGCGACATCGCACTCTAGATCATAATCACTGCGGAATGAGTGATCACGTGGTAATTATCCATGCTCTTACTGTTTTTCAGTGACCAACAAACAGTTTCAACCTATCTGCAACACTGTCAAAAATATCGTACTGATAAATGGCCATTTTAGCTGCTTAATTTAAGGCTAAACTTAACCCATCAGTGATATCCATAGTCTATCACCATCAATGCACTTGTGATGGAGTAGACGGCGTGATGTTGATATGATGTAGATTGATCCGAATTGTATCGCAGTCGGCCTGTACAAATCAGCAAATTTTAAGCGTTGATAGTGACAGCGAGCAACTCTGTCAGCTACAACTTTGCCAATGCCCAAATTTTGATTGGCCCACTGGATAATTAGCCTACCCTTCTTTTGCTCCCTCTTGGCTTTACGTCCTCACTGGGACAGAGCCTGCTTCTCAGCTTCGATGAGCACTGCCACAGTTATTAACTGAAAACTTTCTCTGCCAATGTTGCCATTTTCGCGTTCGTATATCGTATGCCAGGTACGATGATACTCTATACCCTGGGAAGTCAAGGAAATTTCCATTACGAAGAGATCCTGGACTGACCGAGAATCGAACCCAGACACCTTCAGCATGGCTTTGCTGAACTTGCGTGGACTCTTACCACTCGGCTAAGGAAGGGCCCCCTACCGTAAGGTGTTCCAATTATGGATGCAATATGTCATAGGTTCCCAAACTTTTCGAGTACACGATAAAGCATGTTTTTGCGACCCACCAGGATAAAACGTGAAAACAATAGTTTTGTAGTGAAAACATTTGAGGTCATTCGTTACTTTGTGAGGGATAAGGTTCGATGAAAAGTTCAGCCTTGAATTGCAGAGTTTGTACATTACAAGTCATTGATTTTCGTTCAATTTGATGTTATTTATATCATCTTTGACGATCAGGTAAATATTACTTTAAAGCAAGCATCAATTAAGTTTATGGAATGATTTTTTGTCCCATGATACAAATCATCTTGATTAATCAAGATCTATTTTTTTAACGTTCGAATGCACTTTATGCCAGCAAAATCAAGTGGGCTATGGATTCATTCGAATAGGATTCGATCGAAAGTTGGATCCACCGTAAACAAGAATAGGGGTGAATATCATGGAACAAAAAATCACTTACCACGGTTAAATTTGCTTGTTTGCGCACAATTATTACAAAACTCGTTTCAGCATTTCCTGCTTTCTAGGTTAAGAAAGTCTGACAGTAGAAAAATTCAAACAGTCGATTTTGGCGGCTATATTTTGAATCAATCAATCTTGCACCTAACTTCCACTTTTGTTAATTCTTTACGAAAGGGGTTTTCGTTAGTTGTCAGCAATATTTTGCAACAGTTGAAACAGTTTGGAATTAACTTCTAAGGTTGCACTTCAACGGCACAAATCTTGGGAAGAAAGCATCCATTAATAGTGCACGTTTCATTTTGGCATTGTGCACTAGCAGAAAGCTATGAGATATTTTCAATGCGTGAATGGTGATTCCCTTCCTTCTATTCATGATCTATTTAACAATAAGGTTTTTGCAAAAATTGAGTTGTGTTCATGCACAAATTTTTCAACTTTTAAAAATAATGATTTTCATGATTATGGATGCAACGCACAGAGAATCATGTCTCACGTGAGTTCTGAAAACGATATGAGCAGAAGAAATGTAGTTGTTACTAAAAATGACATCGCTGGAAACGATTCCGTTGACAAAACTTTAATAAATATGTTCAGTTAAGCATAATTCACAAATTTCTATAAGGAATGCAGAATTTCCTTAGGAAATTGCCTACCTTTAGGCGTATTCCACAATTTAAAATGTTTTAACTTTTAAAATAACTCAAAAAGTAAATGACTTGTAAGAGTTTGGTCTTCATATTCGGCTTCAGGAACCATGATTTTTGTAAGTAATGATGTTTTAGCAATTCCGTCATATCGTTTTTTATGTAGGAGATGCACAATATAATGGCCTACTTTTCCTACCGGTGTGTGTCGGCAAGCCTCGTTGGATAAATGTACAACTCGTGCTGAAAAAATCATCATTTTGCAACTTGTTGCTTAAATAACTATTTCGATATTACCGTATGTTGTTTTTTATGGGTAATCAATGTTACCCCATATCAACTGATTAAAAAAATCACTTAAAATATGCTTTAAACTTTCAGAAAACCAAATACAGTATATGAAAACGAGCATTGGGTGTCAGTACTTGTTTTAAAAATATAATACTTGCAACACATGCATTTTCAATTAATTTTTTAAGAGCCAGTTCGCGAGAACCGCAACGCAAATTTGGATGACGAACTACAAATAACTTGAAGTTTTGCCTGTAAAATAATTATCACATTGCAGTTATTCTCCATAGAGTTTCAGAGGGTTGTTCAAAGACAAAAGTAAGTAACCGAGAGACTTTTTTATTTAATTCGAAAACGGTAAGTTGTGGGTTGTTGGTCTGTTTCACAAAGTTGTTCAATTTCAGAAGTCACATAAATTTGCAGAACACACCAACTTCCCAAGATTTACGTTTTCGAATTAAATTAAAAAGTCTCTCGGTTACTTACTTTTGTCTTTAAATAACCCTCTGAAACTCTGTGGAAAATGACTGCAATGTAATAACAATTTTACAGGCAAAACTTCAAGTTATTTGTAGTTCGTCATCCAAATTTCAGCCAAGCTGAACTACCAGAAGCTGAGATACAGCACCCCAAACTTGAGCATTTTGTATGGAAAACAGCATTTGGTTACTAACTTATGTCACTGACTGTAACTATAGTAAAACTGCACGGATTAAGTTGAAATTTGGCGTGATTACTCTACGTTATATGAACTTGAAGATAAGCATGGTATATGGATTTTGAAAGTACTTCAAATCAAGATAAACAAATTTTTCATAAAAAAAATAGTGATTTTCAAATCGATTTTTTTCTTTCCACCCGAACTAGGTCAAAAAACCAAATATGACATTTTGTAGGGCAACTCATGGGCTTTCATTTGAGATGTAATCCAGACTTGTCGTTTCAAAAACCATCTAAAAATTCTTTTGTAATAGGGTCGGTGCTCCCTTAGTAGACAGTCCCCTATAGTCGCACTAATGGCTTTTTACGGCCGTTTCGCTAGTAATCGTAGTAAAATATTTTTTGGCATGAAGGTCAGTAGTTATTTATCTAAGTACCATTGATACACAGCACGATTTTGTTCAAAAAATGATCGAAATAAATAGTTTTGCTTGAAATTTTAGCTCCCTTGTACATATAGTTAACCTAATGGTCCTATAGTAGCACTACTAAGAGAAACTATTTTTTATTAAACAAATTATTTGATAAATTAAGAACTTTTTAACATCAATCGAAAGCATTTGATCCACACCTTAAAGGAAAAATATAAAAGTTTTGTAAAAATACGGTTTTGATTTGTGTTTTGCCTACTCCGTGAGGCTAGTGCTATTATAGGAACAAAAATTAGAAATAGTGTTATTATAGGCACATGTGTTCCCATAGTGGCACAAGCGGTGATAAATACAAAAACATGAGTTTTCTTATGTTTCAAATTTTTTTTCCACAAACCAAGATAAAAAGCTTTCAGATGATGTAAAAATAATGCCGCTGGATTTATTTTTCGATTTTATACGAATATTTGTTCTTAGCTATGCGACTATTGGTACATCGACCCTAATTCATAACGCAACTCAAAGCTGCGCTTAATAGTCGCTTATAAGTCATTACGCAACTGAAATCAGTTGTTGATTATTGTTATAACACTGCAACAGCATATTACGATGAGAAATTGCAAAAATGATAGTGAATTAACATTTTGGTAATCTGCATGTTGAAAATACTTACCGGTTGAGTTGGCACTGGTGGAGCTGGAGTAATTTCCCCTCCGTGATGATCAAAGTGGTGAACGTGATGATGTTTGTGATCGCGATGCGCTTTTCCGGCACTCAAGGCGACCTTATAAAGTTGAACCATCGTCAACTCGAAGTGCAGGTCAGTGTCAGTTGGACCGGTTATCGATTGACCTCCGGAGTACAATTTTCCATTTGGTTTGATTTCGTAGTCCACCAGCTAGAAGGGTATGATTTGAAGTCAAAGGTGATATCGTACTTCATCAAGATACATCGCTTACCCTGTTGTGGAATCCTCGTCCAACTCTTTCCGATTTAACCCAAAGTTGCCATTCGCCTGTTTTTCCATTCCACGAGGCGCATGCATGGTGCCACTGTCGCATCCGGAATGGATAATTCAGTCTAAAAATGGTTGATGAAACAATGGATCAAATTAGAAACTGCACATATGCTGACAATAGATAATCTATAACTGATTTATATGATACCTGAAAAGTGATTGTCCATGTACTGCTAAACTGATGAAGCTCATACCACGAGCATTGGCTATCCACAATTGGATTTCTCTGGGCTCTTCGGGAACTGTAAAACAAGTTTTTTATTAAATTTATATTAGTTTTTATTGATTTATTATGATAACAATAAATATCTTTATTTCATTCAGGGTACATCGTACCCTCGTGCTGTGCGTATACATATTAATTCTGTTCTCGGAAGATTTCAAAACTACATGAAGGAATAGAACAGTTCTTCTCAGTGCTAGCGAAAGCTAGCGGTGGTAATCCTTTTTGGACACCGTCTTTAGGAAAACTCTTAGACCTTTACATGGTCACGTCTTGTTCCGTTTATTCAATAAACATGGTTGCAATCACGAACAAAAGGAAGGGTGAATATTTGAATACACAACTACCTTTAAAAAACTGTGTTTTGAAACTGCCACTAAGCATGTCGAAAATAAAGAAAAGGACTTTTCTCCGGAATTTGCGCTTTCTTCCAAGGATTAAATGGTTAATGTTAATAATTGCTTTGAAATGAACAATCAGTTCGATGCTTTAGACAAATTTTCCGAACATCAAATCAAAGCAGCCCAGGCTCTTTAACCCCTAAAGATAGTTCGATGTTCCTTGGGGTACCGACATTTTCCATATAAAATGTCTCTTAAGGCCATTTTGTTTTTGCACAATTTGTCAAAAAAAAAAAAATGAAATAAAGGCTACACAATGCCATGTAATAAGAAGTTTTCAGGATCTTTATTTGGCTAGCGTGGTACAAGAAGCGTAAATGCTCATTACTCAAAAACGGCTGTACCAAATTGCTTTATTTTTCCACAGCATACTCTGACTAGTGTATTGTTCCGAAGAGTGAATATCCAAGTACGATAAAAGATATGTAGCCTGAGAAATTTATGTGGGTTATGGCTACGCGTCGGTGCCCCAAGAAATTTTGGAATATCTCCAGATTCAGATGACCAATAGTCAATAAAATAAAAAGGTTCTAAAATTAGTAGAGTTCTTTGAGAACTTATAAGAAAATAGTGCAAAAATATCAAGAAACAAAAAAATTATCGCGATTTGAATTTGTTTTTTTGTGGTAAATATTAAGCTGCTAGTAGAGGGGTTAATTCAAGTGAGGAAACAAAGCGTGCCGCCAATCGTGGTCAGTTGTTCCGAGGTTATCAAGGTTTCCTTCCAAATAGCAAAGAAAGGTGAATGTCACGTTTCGCCGGAAACTCTTAATGATCGCGAACTTCTTCTTAAACATCTTGAAGAGAAGAAGCACGATATTTTTCCCTAAGACGATGGAACTGAACGTTTGTGTTCAAGAACGTCTTAAAAGATCTGTCAAGGACTCAATGACAGTCATCTGAATTGATCAAAAATTGAATTTTGAAAAATCTTTCGTGTTTTGGCAGTAAAATAAAGGATAAATCTTGATGTTAAAACATTCAAAAAGATTAAAAATGTAAAAGTTATCCAAATTTTGCATATGGCCAAAAAGGGAACCACTATGGCCATAACTGGTACACTTTCCCTAGTTGGAAAAAGCTTCCTCAATGGGGCTCTGCACTGTTTTCAGAAATTTTCAGAACTCCACTCAGTGCCGTCAATGCCAAAAGTGAGGTCATGGTGTTAAACATTGCCGCATGAATGCTCAATGCATGATTTGGGGAAGTTCTTCTCATGTTAAGGTCGGTCCTGTGAAGGAAGATACCAAAAAGTTTATATGCGCAAATTGTGGGGGCAACTATAAGTCTAACTTTTGTGATTGCCCTTCCTGCAAACGAATCGTTGAGAATCGTACCAGGCAGATGAACGGCAACGTTTTTTGTAGGCTGAATAGGCA